>NC_060249.1:34432572-35057572 GCF_921293095.1 Ischnura elegans
GAAGTAGGTACTAATATTTTTGCAAGTAGTGACAAAATGTGCAAACAAAAAATATAGCCAATTTCTATAAATTTGTTGAAAAACAGCATTAGTGCAACAAATTTTTCCACTTAAAAAGGTATGTTTTACCGATTTACAGCTATTTCTTGCTGTTTTCCATTTCATATTCTCAATGAAAGCATTTTGTTTAATCTATGCACTTAAATCCAATGTGTCAGACTTGTTTTCGTGCGATGCGATGGAGAAATAATTCGCACCTATAGCATTAATCTTAATGTCAATTTTACTTAATAATGCATTTTTACCTTTAACACGATCAACTCTGTGAAATTTATGTTTATGATTTTTTTTAAGTTGTGGCCATTCTAATCCAACTGTCGTTAAAAAGAAGTTTCCACCTTAAGTTCTGATATTTAAATTACCAAAAATAACTTCTTATCGATTTTTTACGCATTGCATAGTTGATATTTACTTCACGATTGCTCACAGATTTTAAGACGGCATGTGAAGAACCTGCATTAGTTCTTAAAATTCTTAAATACACCAACAGATGAAGTTCGCCATGAAAAAATATACTTGCCACTTGTTCCTGCAGTGCCTTAAAATTCTTGGTTCTAATCAGTGCGTATTCAGTGCACATGTATCTGATCTTATTGCTTTGGTGCCGTTTTCCGGATAGAGGTACGTAGTCATCATTAGCTTTGCATCCGACAGTTCAGCCGCCAAAGGATATCCTGAATGCCATCTCGATAGAGCACGCTCAATCCGCTGTTAAAGTTTGATTCAACGCGTGCATCGTGCCTTTGGCATACTCTGATCAGCAGGATTGTGGGTATGAATCGTGCGAAGGCGTCTTCCCACCGTAGGTTCTCATCCAACATTCATCGTTATCTTTGCCTCGAGAAATCAGAGGCAATTATCCGTACTCTCGTCACGATTTCGAGATCTAATTTCGTTTACGTGAGCTTGTCGGTTAACGATCAGCTCCATTCAAATGCCATTCAGCCAGATTAATTTACTACACTCTTTTTTTCTTTTCTTTTTCTACTCTAAATGATTTTTGTTAATTTTAAATCGTACATCATGATGGTGATGTAATTAATATTGGTTAAATGATTTTATTATTTAATGATCGCCTTGGATATGCTTAGAACGGAATAATGAAAGGTAAAATAGTAATAGAAAGGTATTAGAAAGGGATATTTTATGTGTATCTCATGCCAAAAACGTCCACGTAAATATCACTGCGGAAAAGTAACAGTTGGCATTACCTGTAGTTAAAGGTTCATGTCAATGACATGAATTGCTTTAACGCTTATGTGCCGGTAAATGATTGTTTAGGTCACAATATTAGATTCATTAGTAGTTTTTGTTCATTTCTCCCTAAACATTATAATTTCATTGAAATGGCACGAAGAACAAAGAAAATAAAAACTTTCAGTTCCGGAGTTTTTGAGCTGAGAATCTTCTAACTAGGTAAAATATTCTGCTGAATGCCTCATCTGTAAAGACTATCATTGGTTGTTTCTTAGAGGACATTGTAATAGTTAGAACTTTCTGAAGTTAAAGCTTGTATCCCAGAATATCCCAGAGTTTGATTTCCCGATGAAAATAATCTTTGTCTTTTTACTTCATTTGGAAATGGTACTCTTTGAAATTCTTCGCTCTTCGTTAAAGAAATTTCTCTAGTGTTATTCACAGTTTCACCATTCCAATCGATGTTTGTGTGAAGTGATTATCGCCCAGATTATCGTACATTTCACATTAAGGGGACACATCACTGCTCCTCGACTTGTCATATTATGTTTGATTTTGCTATGTATTTTTCGTTCAAAGCGTATGCTTTTGTTTGTAAATTATATCGATTGTGTCAGTACCGAGTTTTCCAGTGTCATCATTTTCCCGCATCTCGGATTGAGAAATTTTATTCGAATTTGAAATGTTTGAAATTTCTCCAAAAAAATTACACGTTACAAATTACAAAAATACATTCTATGAAACAAACTGTTTACAAACGTCACAAAAATTACAAAAAAATTCATTCTGATTTACTATAAACATCTTTAAAAATTTCAAAAACATTACTTACTCAATACATTATTTTTTAAAATCACCTGCTGAATATCTATGATAAATTTAAAAAAATTACATGTTGAAAATCGTTAAAATTTATAAGAAAATTCGTATTTGATACTTTTAGTAATTACAAGAAATTTACATGCTTAATATATATAAACATACTATTAGCGAAACCGAGGAAACGCCCTGGAGCTTAAAGGTTCGAGTACAGCTGAACGGGGTGAACCGAGGACATGGCTTGGGGTGGATGCAGAAGGGGGTTGCAGCAGGAGTTATCGACTTCCCCCTCTCCCTCCTCAGCACCAAATCCACCCTTTTCCTTTTGTGTCACATCGCCGAGTCGAGTTCGTTTCCACTATCCATATCGGGGGAAATAATAATTTGACGCACGCGCGGCTGTGGAGGGAAAGCTAGCGGCTCGCTGGTCTCCGACTGATAGCAGCGAAATAAAAAGAGAGAGGTGGAAAAAAAAGACTGGCGGTCGGCGTCAGTGCGAGTGAGGTTTTAAAGGAGCGGGACGGCAGTGTTTATTTATTTACACTCTTTTTTTTCGGTACGACTGAATTTTCGAGGGGCGATAATGGTTTTGGTGGAGGGATGTCCGTGAGTTGTATTGTGTGGAAGCCTCCCGCCCCTCCCTAGCGGAATTCGGTGGAACTGGAGATTCTAGGGATGCAAAGGAAAAAGTTTTGACAAGAATGACACGTGATGATTCCGTGTTCTCGTGGGCAAATATTTCGGAGCGCCTATATCTGCATCAAAAAGTCTCCGCCAGGGAGAGTGAATTTTTACGTATTATTCTAATTTATATGCGTGTGTATTGAGGAGTTCACTGTATGGCGCTTTCATTAATAATGGTAATAAAATCATGATAGTTTTAAATCATATGCACTGGTATTTATCGTGTGCTCCGGCTATGATAAAAATCATGATATCATGGAAGTATTTTTGAAATTTGGTGTTTTAATTATCGAAGGTGCTCAAACAAATGGGAGAATATATAGAGGTGCAGTTTTATTTGAAGTCTGCTGTATTGCTTAATATATATTTGATTTTGATTGTGTATCGACCTCTGCGGTTATGATTTAGGTCAATAAAAATCATCACATTGCAATCATTCATGTTTGCTTTCACCGTGCAGATTCCCTTGTTTTTCTTTATAGAATAGAGATTATTCTACATGATTAAATTCAATACCGACTGATTTTTATACCTTAATGACAAGAATTGCTTCATTTTTATAGCCTCTGTCATTCAGGAGTTCTCTCTTCGCGATAGTGAAAAAGGAATTAACTGCTACCGTCTGACCCTTGTACAATGTGTCCTCTCTCCTTTGTACTTCTTCTCGATCCAAGATATGCGTTCAAATCAGCGATGGCATACCAAGAAAGGAGCATAAATGTTGAATTTTATGATCAAAACCCTGGAAGTTCGGGAAGAAATCTACGGGAAATCACTGGAAATGCGTCCATTTGAAGCACATCTTAAGTAATCGATGGAATGTCGAGAAATTTCATCAAAACTCTCAATTTTTAACTTGCAGTTTGCTTTTCTCAGAGCGTTTGCCGTCCAATATAATCCTATCGTATGATTCGTCTTTATTAGATAATTATATTTCTGTCAATATACCTATAGATTTTTTTTTTCAAAACCTGCCATCTGCACTGCGTTGGAGTTCATATTTATAGGCTTGAGCCCTATCATAGAATAAGGATATACTTACTCTATGGTAATATCCATTCATGACTAGATATCCAGCTACCCGTACTAAAACTCTTAACGCATGATTTATACCTAAAGCGATGTTTATCTGACACTCTTCCTAAAATATTTTGCTGTTCTTGGTCCTGAAAAAATACAGGTATTCAAAGCGATTAGGCTTTTGTAGAGAAGGATTAAAAATATTCACCTTTAGTTCGCTTACTGAGCCTCATTATGCATTATCTGTTTCCCTCACTGTTGCTTCAGCCGTATGTTGGTTTGGACTAGTGAGGTTACGACCCACATCAGATTACGTTGCAGTCGTTTGTTCCTGAGCCACCTGGCACCCCCAAGGATTTTATTGTCGGGCGACAGAGGGCTTTACATGGCCAGTTGTATAACGCTCTACCCATAGGGTCAGGACGGGTTCGTGACATCCCGCGTAAACTAAATATCCAATCATTGGATTCCTGAATCCCTGAAGACGATGGGCGAGTTGCTTGTCGAAATGTTGGAGGAAGACATGGAGGACATGACCAGGAGCAAAACCCGAGAAATCTTCACTGCTATTGTTCTCAAGGAAAGAACCAAACACTACGTCAGAAGAGGCTACTGTAAGCCTCATCCAGTTCAGTTAAAATAAACAAAGTATCTCTCTCCTGCCATTCATGAGTCTAGATTTGGACCGCTATTAGATACCGTCCTTAGAGTGAGATTTTACGGAGGGTCCTAATGGAATCCGAGCGTGGCGAGGGCCCCGAATTCCATCGCAGATGGCGCTCCAATTAAGCGTGCAGGAGCTCCTTTTGAAACGATATTTGAGTGGGATAATCTCCTTAATTTCTCTTTTCTTTGCAAGCGACCCCGCTTCTTTTGTCCCTCAACACATTCTTTGACGCGAAGGTCATATAAAACCCTCTGCGAAGTCCTTTTTATATAACCTTGCGGTGACATATCTGGCCATTGTGAGCCGTTTATCTTCCGCTGCTCTTTCATACGAGTACCCCGTAACCCTGGCCATTCTTTTAAGTTTAAGAATACCCTGATAACTGCTGCTATTCCTTGGGCTCCCTCAGTATTCCTGTGTATTGAGCATTATCGTAATAAGTTATGGTAACGAGGTGCATACCTTCGGGCTAACAATGGAGGAGCTCTGTGCACCTCGTTACTCCTCTAAATATTCTTCTTGCGCTAATCTATGTGGGCCATTTTATTTTTCTTTCCGCAAATGAGGTGATTATGCATGCAGCCTATCCGCTCAAAACTTCCTTACTTTTTTATCTCACGTTCTATAAAACGCATTGTAAGCATTGTGCTTGCTAGGGAATCCGGAATTAATTTTAAATCTCTGAAATTAGTATCTCGTTAACGGCATTATCATATGATCTCTCTGCGATTGTTATCTCACCAGGCACTTCTGCATCTTTTATAGCAGTAAATTCCATTAATTGCCTATAATTATTCGAAAAACTTTGAATGTGTGACCTTAATTCCGTGTAAATTATTTTATTAATTTTACCGGGTTGAATTTTCTGTTCCCACTTAGTTTTTCCTCGTAATCCCTCAGGGAAAATCCTTTATATGTATAGTATAAATAAAAATCCCTCATAAAAATCAAGGTTTCCACGATTTAAGGTTCTTGAGGGCATTATGTTTCTGCCTTAATATCTCATGAAATGATAGAAGTTGAGAATTCATTTTGAATGTCATATCTACTTGATACCGACGGGAAGAATCCTAAATAACGTGCCACGCTATCTGAATTCGTATTTCCTTTTGTTAAGTACCTTCTCCCACTATGCAAAAAATGTAGACGTATCGCAAAAATACTTCGTTAAGTTATACGAGGGTTGGATAAAAAATAAACACTGGCTACTCTCCGAAAGTACTCCGTAATTAGATAAGCACATACGTGAAAGGTTTTTTGTCTGGATCAGTACTCGACTTTGTCGTTAACTTACGAGTTATTTAATTCGGGTAAAACTGTAATTGTGGGGGTAAAAATGAAAGATAAGCATTATAGACCACTGGCAAAACTTATCAGAAAATAAGAGAAGCTTATGATGCCGGTGCTCGAGGAGGGTTCTAGAGATATAACGATATGAAGAATGATCGCAGGCTTTCCCGGTGTATAGAATCGTGGAAGGTTATTCGGTCAGGTTATCCAACTTCATCTCGGCAGAAGTTTCGATGCTTTAGTTGTCCATCGTCATCAGGGCATCGGAATAAGGCAGGTCATCGTCTCATGCACTTATGACGATGGATATATCGTACATCGAAACGTCGGCCGAGATAGAGTTGGAGAACCTGACCCGGTGGAATTCCCGAGTAACCTTCCACGATGAAAGGATATGGATCAGATTTGGCTAAAAATCTCGTCCATCGCTCGGTCACACATTTTTTTCCCGAAATCAATCCTCTCTTATTTCCTCGAAAAACAGAAATAAAAATGATGATTTATAGTAATTGTGAACTTGATATGCATTATGAGCCTGATACTATTTTAATTCGAATTCTTTTATGTACCCTTCCTGTCATCACCATCATCATCAGCTGGTTTTCTTCCCCCCACTAGCAGGTCCCTAACACCAAAGTTTCTTCACTTTGTCCTAGGCCCCCCTTTAGTTTCCCTGAGGCTTCCTCCTAATCTTACCGCATCCGTCATATTCAGCCTCCTTCCTGTGTACCGATACTTTTTCCTCTGTTTCTCATAAAAATAAATGTGCAGGGCTGGGATATCTATCTGGTTATTCTAGTTTTTAATGCGGATTGAGTACTATTGCTAATATTACATTCCAAAACATGGCGCCGTATTATCAAGTATCACGGCAGCACGGTCAACGAGAGACTTTCGGCACACTCAATTTTTGACGTTCACATTTTGCCCCTTTCGCTTCCTTAATTTTTTTTCACGGTCGCATCAGATATAATTTTTTTCCATCAATTATTCACTCCACTCGATGTGCACGATCGTGATAGCCTGATCTCGATACGGCGTCGTCTCTTTAAAGTGTCCGGCAGCCGCTATCCTAAGGGTGAGTAAGGGAAGCTTGAGAGGTGCCGGCGGGAAACATAATATCCACTTCCGCAAGTATCCGGTACGACGCCCTCTACGGGGGGTGTGGGGGGGGGGGGGGCTTAAAAATTATCCATCATCACCGCGGATGAACGACGCTATGAAATTTTCCTCTCCTGTCTTCGCGACCGTCCTAACGGTCCTTATCCCCGACCACCCCCCACCATCCACTTCCTCTAGTATCTCTCGTTAGAGCTTCGCGTGGTTAACCGGAAGGTCAATGGGATGAGTAGAAGACGAGAGGAGGTGCTTCCATCGCATTGTTCGTCGTCACACGTTTAGTCACGATGTCCCCGTCTCGATGAAGCACTATCGGACGAGCAAGAGTGCATCTGCCATTGAAAAAAATGTTCCCGAGTAAAAAGCTGCAAGCGATGCAAAGGGGGGAGATATGCTTTGAAGACCAAAGGAGATGTCCGGCTCTTGATGTTGCCTGCCGTCTCGTCAGTGCACTTGCCCTTTTTACCGCACACGTCATTGGATTTTAACTTTAACGAGAAATTTTCAATCAGATCTCGATCACCTTTTTTCCGCATCATCTTCATTGCCGAAGGAATAATATCCTATATTATATCCTGTTTCTGACCTTCAAATTCCTCAAGCCCGCACCAATATATATTTCAAATCTTTTTATCTAACAGCATCTAGAATTTGGATCTCTCTACCACCTAATATAAAGACGTCACAATCACTTCAGCCGTTTAAAGAAAGGCTGTACTCCCGTTTGAAGTCTAGAGCTAAAGTTAGTCTCCTTAACTTATTGAAGTTATCGTCTCAATCTTGTTTTGTTATTAAAACTTTCTACAGAAATATATAAGTGTGTGTGTGTTCATTAATATTTTTATAATAATTTTATAAAACGATATTATTATTATTATCTGTGTTAAAACTTAAATTTTTGCGCTGTTAATATTGAATATTTTACTTTTTTGTCTGAATATTTACTACTCGTTCCTACTACTTACTACTTGAACATCTACTCCTTATATCGGTGTTGTGTTATATTTTTTGTCAAAATGTTATTTAATAAGAGTAGAACATAATATGCATTTTTTATTCTTTTGCTTATATTGGTTTTGCCTAGAGCATAATAAAATATTCATTCATTCATCGTAGAACAAATATTAGTTCATGCTGCGTATGGTTATATTTTATGTAATAGAGTATGGCAAACCATTCTGTTTGTTCGCATGATAGGTAATGAACACTGATAGTCTAAAGTATTGCTGTACATGTTTTCTCAAGATAATGGTATTCATGCCATTTCCCAGATACTATTGTCCTTTCGCATTTACGGTGTCCATTCCTTTGTTTCTCTAGAGAAAAAGCTAGGCTTTCTCATCTATTAGTCTAGTGATACCGATTGAGTTATATTATATCCTTGCATCTAAGACATTTACATTTATTTTCCCTATCTATGATGGTATATGGTCTATATTACGTTTTGTTGGATAAGTTTGGAAACCTAAACATCAAGGACTACTGTGAGCTTGAACTTTGATCGTGCACTGTTGGTAGATATACATTTATGTAAAACAAAGTTTTTCCTGTCACCATGGTATGCGAGAAGAAGTTATATGCTAAAGCGGAATATATTATGATAAATAAATCTTTAGTGAAGTTTTATATCAGTTGGAGGGCAGGACGACAAGAAATGTTGCAAAATTATACTCCTAAATTGCTCACAGCTAGAAACAGGTTATGCTAACCCATCAGTAACAATACAATACATTGTGATAAGTTATCATATGTTACCTTAGCACGATATCAAATTAAATGTGAAATTTTCTGTCATTTTTTTTGTCGTTATGGTTAATTATGGGTGGAGTTGTAATGTGTGACGCAACGAATTGGGAAAAAAATCAGTTTGGCAATACCACTGGCGCCATCTGTTGGTAATCACTTTTAAATAATCGGTTGAATCATAACAAATTAAAAAGTGAAAGGCTCCCAACATTTTAAAATTCTCAATTGTGGAAATAATTTTATTGATTTTTTGACTGAATATCCCTCAGCATGCGTGAACTAATTAGCATAACCCCTGGGGCTTCGTTCATGGCAAGGTTGTATTGGAATTTTAATTCGGCAGAGCAATAAATGAATTATTTGAAAATGTATGGTGTAAATGATTTAGTAGAAGTGCTAAATTTTTACCGAATTTTATACTACAAATCACTCATGTTAATGTAAGTAAAACACATTACAATTTGAATGTTATTACGCAATTACACTGCCCGTAAAACTTCTTTTCAACAGTTCAATTCTCAGTGAGGCTTAAAATTACTTTAATTATCTCTTCAATTGCCGAATGTTCGATGTTTTGTCGGTTTGTATTTGCTGGGGAACTTGCAGGTCATCTGCTTCCGAAAATGTCTGATGAAAATTCCGATACAGAGAATCGAAGAATAGAGTTCTTCACTGCTATTCCACTAATATTTAAGCTCAACCACGGGATACACTGAACTAGTAATGTACAGTTTTTTTAGGCTTAAATCAAAACTATAAACCCTAAATTATTTTTGGAAACTAAATTCAATGGATATCATTTGTTACCTATCAAATTCTCTTTCTAAAGGGCATTTGATAATTACCTTGACAAGGGGATTCTGTATTTTCATTAAAATTAATGAATGTATGAAAATTCCCCTGCTATTCAAACCGAAAATTTGGAATGTTTCAAGTTAACCGACGTGTGTGGCCATAGCATAGGTTTAGGGCTGAGGTTAACCGGTTGTGTATTCTTGGAAGCCCAATCTCCGTCCATTGCCATCATAGAAGGACCTCGAAGGCGTAAACGCCTAGCTCCATTGTCCTGGGTAAAAATTTCATGGGAATTAGCGAACCTCTGTATCTTAGTGGTCTGCGATTGCGTAGATGATGGCTTGATCCCGGTTCAGAAAAATTCTCCATGTGATATAACCAGCTAATTTTTTCAAGGCAATCCAATCCAATTCTTAAGCCCCTAAAGTTGTGGTATACCCTCATATGACATTTTATCGTTTCCACCTTCATTGAAACAAGCATTGTTTTTGCGTAATCTCTCCCTTCATTGCAGCAAGAAGAGACTGGAATTTTTAAGGGTCAATTCAATCATATCATACATAGGATTTTTCGCTGAAAATAAACACAATTTTGCATGCTTCTTTTCAGAGATGACGAAAAATTATGTAATAAAGTTCAATGCTAAATCTTAATTTATTACCTATGTATAGGCTGCCCAGCAATCATTTTAAAGTTTTATTTGAAATCTAGCTTGTAAATTACAGTTTTAAAGTCTCTCCATACTCCCCAACTTCACCATTAATTAAA
This sequence comes from Ischnura elegans, assembly GCF_921293095.1. Lineage (NCBI taxonomy): Eukaryota > Metazoa > Arthropoda > Insecta > Odonata > Coenagrionidae > Ischnura > Ischnura elegans. The sequence continues at coordinate 34,442,738 of NC_060249.1, forward strand.
TTGCCAGGTACGCCGTTAATCTAAGGTATTTATCACGTGAAATTAGGGGATATTTTTTCATGACAATCTCCAATTTTAACCCTCTTACTTTTTCGTTACCTGCAGCCTTTTTTAAACGCCCATGTCCGCCACCTATCTTTCCACCCTCGCCGTGATAAGATGAAGAGAATGTGAGAGTGGGCACTCGTTCTCTTGGCTGTGGTAGCATTTTGGAAGAGAGAGCACACGACGGTTGTTCAGGCGTTCCTCGACGAGGAAGAAGAGTGCGGGGAGGGGGCGGTAATTGAGGTACCTACGGCACAAGTGCGTGTAACGGGGGTGTCGCTCGTAGTCTTACGTGACCGAGGCCATTCAGGTGCTGAGCAGGTGAGCGAGAGAGAAGTGTGTGTTGTGAAGAGGTTGTGTGGACAGCCTCGAACGCGACAACTGCCTCCACGACAACGAGAGGTCGAGAGACCAAGGGCGCATTTTTTTATCCTCATCGCTGCGAGGGGTCGGGAGAAATTGACTGGCTCGAGAGATGATGAGGAGTCTCACCTCAGGATTTTTTTTTAAAACCTCGTGGTGGCGGAAAAAATTGCCTTCGCGAAATATTCCCGACCATAGCCGAGTCGCGTCGCGTCGTCGCGTTCATGCCGGTGTTTACCTTTCTAAAAGTTTCAGCCCCGTTGCCGTGACGAGGGTGTACTTTCTTTATTTATATTTTTTTATATTTCTGGACGGGGCAAGAGAGTTGCGGTTGGAGATATTATTAACCGGGGGCGATGCGCTCTGCGCTCCACTGCCTCCGCAGTGTTTTTTTCATTTACGTGTTTCACTTGTCTTTATTTTCACGGCCACCACCACCATTAAGTCTCTCGGAAATTGCTTCCCGCACCTATCTTTGTTTATGAAATGAGGCGATGGCGTTTAAAATATCCTCGAAATTTCCAAAAGTTCTCTTTCAATATAAAATTGTCTCCGTCCATAATCGGCTGTTATGGAAAATAGAGCCTAGTGTTGGAACACGATATAGTACGAATGGAGTGCGGTGCGAGTAAATGAGGTTATTTTGGATATCCGTTGGTTGTAGAGCCATTGAAACCGTGAACAGGTGTACTATATCATAACCGAAGAAAGGTCCCGAAAGAAATACTAGAATATAATGACCGATCTAAGAAAATTCAAGGATAACATTGTTACAAAAATAGCAATCAAATGTATTGATCTAGTCTACAGGTCCTACGATTCTTATACTAATGCAAACAATAATCCAGGAAAGTTTACCATTGCGTGTATATAACATTTCTGTAATGAAACCTAGCGTGGTGAAGACTAGATGAAGAGTGATTTTAGTTCTATGTGGAACTGTAAATACATCTATAATTTTGAGACTATGGTAAAATTAAAACTCGAGTATAAAGTTTCTTTAATGGATAGGGGAAGCCAATGCTAAATGTTCAAACTGTTTTTCTCTATCCTTTTTGGTCTCTGCAGTTAAATTAATCTGTAAATATAGAATATTAATAGGTTATGAGAACTCATATCTTCTCGAAGGTGCAGCTTTGAGAATTATTTTTGAAAAAAAAAGAAATGGTGCTGTGCCTTTACCTTATTAACCCTTTCCACGGTAAATAATCAATAAACTGTATCTTCAGAGTGCATCCATTAGATTTTATAGTTTGAAGTCACATTTTCCATAAATTAAATATTCTATTACCTTGGTAACACGTATAAGTAAGTTTGGTAAGATAAAGAATTTTTATTATTCATAGCTCAAAGAGCCATTCTCCTATGAACGCGTCTTAAGTAGTTATTTTCTGGTATTAAATATTCCTTCGTTCCAAATTCAATAATACCTTATATGGTGATGTATCGATTTCTAACTTTTATTATCAACAGTCGCGCCCAAAAAATCGCCTTTAAGAAATAACCTGAACTACCCTTCAGTTGGGTAAAAAAAATTGGAATAACGTTAGGTAAAACTTTCGGTCTACTTTTTAAAATTTATATGTAGTTATTATTTTTGCATTGATTTTTATTTTTTAACTGTATCAGTCAAGTATTTCGTTGATAATCCAAAGTAGTGTTTTCCTTGCCTGTTCATGGTATTTCAGGTAACCAAATGAATAAAAAGTAAGCGCCCGCGTTGTAATTCTAAACATAACCGTTAGCCATGGTATTGCTGCTTGAAATTGCGCTCCGTGGTCCCTAAACGAAAGTCGCATCGGATCCCAGTGGACGAGTACTTTAAAATTTTATCGTGAGGAAGGTATTTTTTCCCTCGAAGCGGAGGTAGCGAATAAAAGACCCACGCGAGCATTTTTGTTCGACAAAAAAAACGGATTAAAGGCTTTGAGACGCTAAATTTTTGAACGTTGTTATTAAAGCGATCAAAGCGTCCTCGTGTCCCCGGACATGAAATTTTCCATCGATTTTTTCTGGTTCTGTGGGCCTTAGCTTGCCTCTATTCTTTTTGATTTCTCACCTCTGAAATATCCGACCGCATTCCCTCAATCAGGCTCGTAATAGTTCATAATTGTGAAATGCACTGATCTGCGGGACTCACGAGAGTGATTATTATCGAAAGACTTTTATTCCTCAATTTTTGTACCACGGAGTAACCTCACTGTAGTTTTAAATTTCAATTATTATCCGTTTTAACTCACGTTTTTTGTTAAATTTAACCCTCTCACTGCGGCGCACTTTACGGAAACCTAACCGTTACATGCGGCGAAAGCGCTAAGTTCATGGCTGGGAGGATGAAAAGGTACATTCACAGCAGCCTGCCGTGCAAACGTACCAGATACGTTCACAGCAGTGAAATGTTTAAGCAGTGAAAACTGTGAATGATATATGCTGCAAATAATTAGACAAAATATTCGGATAACCTGAGAACCTTTAAAATTAATTTGAGTGGATATGCAGTGTCATCAAGTCTATAGGTTCGATAGGTGGCTCCGTAATTGCCTTTTTTCCGTTTATGGTATTTCTAAAAGTTTTTCTTGCAAGTTTTAAATGGATATTCACAAGGTGTTTTTCAATTTGAGTCGGTGTTCTTCAGTGAATATATAAACCTATAATATTATCATAAAGTTACGTATTCATCAAAATAAAAATGAGTAGCAAAGTCCATGAATAGTTTCTTACATTAATATTAAATCTGGTGTTCACATTTCACGTTACGAGTGACAGGGTGAACTGTCTCCAGCATTTTTGCAATTAAATACCTCACTTCTAATTGCCATTATTAACACAATTCGCTAGGATTGCATTAGTTATATAGGGAAGAAGATTATGCGAAATATCCTATAAAATATCAGAAGAAAAGTGTCTGAGGCGTAACAGTGTGTGCAATGCAGATATTTTACCAAAATATCTGCCAATACAAATATTTGTCCAGATGCGCTATATTTTCCCTTGTGAGTGATTATCACCGTTGATTAAGTCAACCATCAATATAACCCTTAAATAGAACAGAATCAGTGACCATTAATTAGATAAAATGAAGAATATTAAAGGCAAAAAAACTTTCATAAACCCTTAAAAATACGCAAAAACGACAAAAATTCGGTTCAAAACGTTGGCTAAGATGAGTTTTATTTCATTTATTCTCACCGATGCTCGGGATCCTGTAGATTAATGAAGAGGTCGATAAAAGAATACTAAGTGCAGTTTTTTGAAACACCTATGTTTATTCCGAATTTGCATCGAGGTATCTGAAAATTATAATAAAAAATTTCTCAACACTCGCTTGGTGGCCGTTTCTGGTGACAAGGATGCCGCCACTGATACACGGATATTTTTCATTCATTAATTTCGTCAATTTTCATTTTACGCATGAGTACTTGGTTTTCCCTTGCGAGTAGAACTCATCGTCCATCATTTTATGCCGTCATCTTTAAAAACTTCCTCCATGAGGATCAGACCGGCTGTCGATAAGGGCCCAAACGAGCTTCGGGTCGAGCTGGCAACGAACCAATATCCCCTGTCTTGCAGGGCACTACTACGTTCACTGAGCGGTCCGGGATGGCGTGATCGAAGAGGTAATTTTATGTCTTCCGGGTGCGCCCCCAGATATTCGTGCGTCAATTGTTTCTCCCACCTCCCTCACCCCTTTCCGGCCTCGTCGAAGTCTCCGTGCTGCCGCATTATATGATTCTCTGTCTAAAATATCGAGTTCCCGAAAGTAGTTGCCCGGAGCCAATACGGGCGGTGCCTCCGCCATTGTTGGGTGATGGAAGAGGTACCATCTTTTCGAACCGCGTCAGCTTGTCGCCAAGCGCTTATCTTTTTTTTTCCTCTCTGGATGTGGCGACGGGGGAATGGAAGATGAATCGGTTTGTTCATGTCGTATTGCGCGCCAAGCGTGCATCTTTTTTTACCTTGCGGAGGATTAATGTGGTCGCCTAGATCCGGTATGGAACCGGAATGCTCTGTGGTAGAGGAATTGATTTGAAATCTTTTGGGAATTATAGTTCGAAGACTTCCTTCCGGACCAAATAAATAGACTTACGACAGAAGAAAATCAATTAATTTTCACAGGGAAGGAAAGGGGCAAGACGCGGCATAATAGTAATTTCTATGGGTAATATAATTCCTTTGGTTTTGCTGTATACCTCACGCATTCAGGTAAAAGGCGTCAAAAATATTCAAAATGTATTAATAACATTATGTAAAATTGTTTGACTAAGTCTGTAACTTTCGTATTATTTATATTGCTGACCTAAGAGTATTTAATAATCATTACATAATGCATGCTATTACTGTAGATGCTTAAACTTGTTATTCGAGGGAAAGACTAGATTTCATAGAATACTTGGTAATTACCCTAGTGCTTCGCAGATCCTAATAAATATATTTCTTCCGTAATGTTGGCTTTAGCGCCTTAGATCAACTCTTTTGAAGGTTTTTTCCAAATATTTACCCGAAAATCTTTCCCCATTCTCTTTTTACAACGTTAATACAGCTCATTTAACTTCACTCTCTTTTTAATTGGTGAAACAATTTTAAATAAAAAAGGGAATTCCAAGTTACGTTGGAGCTACAGAGAGCAATTTTATTTGGGATCGACGTTGTTACTTAGTAGGGTTGATATGATAGTAGCCAGGTCCTATAGTTAATTACGATAAAATAAAATATGTGATCTTTAATCACGTTGAAAACCTTCCTTTTTAGTTTTTTACTGCTCTTTTATTATGTTCTTTTTAAAAGTTAACAATATTTCTTTCATACGAAAAGTGAGGCTCTCACTATCAAGTTTCTATTAATTTTTGGTGTTTATTAACCCTCATAGCCGATAAAAGCAAGTGGAAGCTTTGACAATTCATGTTTCAAAAAATTTTGGTCACTACTCGGGCATTTCAGCAAGTTACGCTGATTCCACTCTGTTCATTTTTTAATTCTAGGGATGCATTCCGATAAATACGTTGTTTGCATAAAAAAAACTTGATTTCATTTCTCAATACAGCTCTAATCATCGCTGAGGTTCCCAAATTTACAGATAATATTGTAATGTTTTTCATTCATAAAATTGGCTAATTATTTCGTCGAGTTCCTTATTGACTTGCCAAGGGCCATAGTGGTTGGGATTATCCGTTGAATCATCGAAAATTTTGGCCGATGATTTCTTTAAAAGAGATCAAATAAATACTTTTACAGATGTTTGTTTCAATCTAACTTAGTCATGGCAAATCCTTTATTCTATCATCAGTGTAGTATAGTGTTCTGGCAGATAAAAATTGTCCCTAACTCTATTTTCAGTCGCGATTACTGAACTTACATTGCAGTCTAGGTTTATGGTATGGATATAAATCCACTACATTCTGCTAATGTGATAATGGCTTTTTATTGCTGTTGATAATTTTTTACAACAAATAATGTCATTGGTAATTTTAAATTTGCTCACATACTTTTCTTTATTTCCAGGTGAGATATTTTGCCTTGGCTGTTTGTGGGGAGGAATGGTGTTCTCGTAGTGAGTATGTATTCATTTGAATGGTAATCTATTTTTATGCATATTTTAAGTTTGCATTTGAGGTACTTTTCATTTAATTACGTGAATAATATGCACATGCCTGCGAATGACAGCAGTAAAGTTCATATTCCACTCGTAAAAATTTGGTATATAAATTAGTTTGGTTCATCTGGGATGAGGAAATATTTGATTTATAATAATTTGAAAAATTTGGTTATTATCTATTTACTCATGAGTGAGCCTAGGGGCTTTATGGAAGCCCATTTTGCGAATTTCCGTCAACAGGATGGGTACAGGATAATATTGATAAATATATTCTTTTGAGTAATGTAATTGATAAAAATAGAACAGGATTAAAAACGGCCTACCGAAATTTACCACAATTATTGTATTATAAATATACATACTCCTGCTCTTGCGATTTTTATTTTGAGTAACGTTTTATTTATACCGTTTCCAAGTAGGCTTCCACGGAGATTATGATGATATTAAGTGATTTTTCCGGGTATTCTTCCGCGTTTATCCATTTTGTAGGACAATATTTCGCCAACGTTCCAGTTGGCTTCCTCAGGTCCACTGTGGACTTCACTTTGGCTTCAGTGGACCTGAGGAAGCCAACTGGAACGTTGGCGAAATATTGTCCTACAAAATGGATAAAAGCGGAAGAATACCCGGAAAAATCACTAAATTTTATTGATACCAGTGATTTGTGCCATCTGTATGCTTACCTGATTTAAAATACCTTTTTTTCATTTCCACGATCATGCTATTTGTATTTACGTAATGCGCTCATTTACTTCCGTTACTTTGCCAGGAGTTGGATCTCCTCAACTTTTATCAATGTTGTGGTTCAGAAGTTCCTCCCGCAATACTATAATGTTGCCCTCTATATTTGTACTTGAGCATTCATTCAGTGTCTATATCTGAATTCGATAATCTTTAACTTCCATTATGCCGAATTAATATGGTCGGCTAACGCCCAATAAGAATGGGTGCATAAAATTCTTTATAACTAGATGAGGTTCATAAAAGTAATTATAAGTTCTCGACTTTAACTTATCGTCGTGTATTTTGATTGGTGTAGCATATACATTTTCTTACTCAAGGAGTGAAGGTAATAAAAGTTTACTTGATACGGTGAAATAAGATTTTTAAATTACCATTTGGGATATTTCTTGGAATTTCGACGACAGGCATAAAATGTGATGACATCAGTAAACGATTTTTTTCAGAGTCACCTCTAATACGATTTGGAATTATATCCAGGAAATTTTGAGAAGATGAAATAGTGAACGGGGATGTGAAAATAATTTTTTTTGTCGTTTATGAATTTTTAAAAATTATTCCTGGTCTCTCTACTGAGGAAATTATTGTAAAGTATATCTGCATGCTCAGATCGTGAGGGAAAGAAAGTGTAGTTATGGTTATTTTTGGGGAAATCATTCAAAGACCAAATAGCGGCATTGGAGATTAAAATCTACAAGCATACGCTGATACGAGCAAGAAAAGGATCTTTTGCGTCATTGGCTGCCAATCTTTCGTATTCGTATTCTTTGGTATTTCGTCATTTTTTTGCTATATGCTCTCAGTTCCTCTTGTGTCTTCTCCTATATTCTCCGTATTGTTCTTCGGTCCTTCCTATCATCATCAATTCTTTTATTTCTTTTGTATGTTCTCATCCTTTCAAATATCTTGTTTCCTTTTTTATCATCGTGTTACTTGTATTGCCTTAAGGCGCTTATTTCATTTTATTACTTTTCGAGCACTCCCATCTCCTCACATTTCCTCAAATATTGAGGTCCGGAGGTCTTTTGCTCTTCCAAATCCCTTTCTCGTGAGTCATTTCCTGAAATATCCGACCTCATAAAATGTCATATCTTCCATTCCCACGTATTTGACAGAGCAACTTTATGTGTTTGTTTTTGGAAATGGGACTAAAAGTCGCTCAGAAACAAAACAAAGCGGAACTATTTTTCTTATTACTATGCCTACAATTTTCATGAGTTTTGAAAAATATTTTCTAACTTTTTAATACCTACGTGTTTTGCTGCTTTTTATCTTTTTTAAACAGTATTATGATAGCATAAAATAAATTTGGAATACATAAATTTGTTTATATATGTCTGAGTTTATATATTTGGAATAAAATACTTAAAATAATCATTTTACCGAACTTCTGTATAAGTAAGCCTAATGATGAAGATATTGGAGTTCCTATGTCCGTACAAGTTCATGAATCTTTCTCAAGGTAGGGACAAACATGTGTTATTACTTGTGTCCTTATATTGTCAATCTTAGTCGTCATTACGTTTTCCCCCAACCTTTGGAAGTAAAAAGCTTCTTTTATCCCGATTTTTGGTCAGTTCTTTTGGAATGGGTTTATCTCAACTTCCATGTAGTGGGGTTGTAGTGTTGACTAGTTTTGTGGCCTAATTCTTTCATGGTTCATGAAAGATTCATTTATTCCATTTCAATTCTTCACCACTTTCTCAGCCGATTTCCTTTATTATTCTAAATGGTTCAATTTTGATTGGAGAATAAATTTAATAAAAAGACCTCTTTTACTGAGATTGCAAACTCTAAATTTCAAATTGGCTGTTATTTTTCTAGTGTATTACTTCCATCTTATTTATTAGCCTTTTTGCGATGTTTACTTATATTCGATCCATTCAGTCACTGATTATCCTATCCTATTATGTACCAATATCAAGATGATCCCCGTGCCTTGACGTCTGTACAATGTACTTCCGCCATATGGCATTCACACTCTCTAAATCTATAGAGGAAATGCCTAAGAATTCACTTCCTCCAGATATATACCTGACCAAATATTGTATTTGGTGATTCAATCCATAGGTAGAAAATCTAATTAAAGATATTAAGGTGTGATAATCATCGTTTACATGCTATGCCAACATTTGGAACATATTTTTTGTAATTATGGGAGTGTCTCTCTGGACATTTTGAATATCGTAATTGCATAATCCTCAGTCTCTACACAGTTATATATGTTAGTACAGTACAGCTATATGTGTTAATACAGTTATATCTACACAGTTATATATTGAAGTAGCTGATGATATTTTCCTTGAGTAAATCCGTACCGATTATAGTTTCAAAGATACCACATCGAAGACCGCCACTTTTAAATAGCCCTTAAATAATAACAATTTTTCGTTGATATTTTCGCTGTAAATGCTGCTCTTGATAGAGGTTGATAAGGTTGAATATTGATATTAGCATCAGAATTTAATTCGGTTTTATTATCCTTCCAACATTTGTGTACTAAAAATACCTTTCTTTCCCAAAATAGGTATCATACTCACTGAGCCGCCGTTAACTTCGAGGAAACTATCGTATAAAAAGATAGAAAAATAGTTTTCTGTCTAGGCGTTTAACTTCTTTCTTTTCACCCGTTGAAAATACTCGCAGGATGAATGTAGCTGAGAGGTAAACCGCATTCTCTTGGGTGGTCCGCAATACTATCGCATTCCCGCCAGTATTTTGTTATTTTTTTACTGTAAAGTCTGAGAGAGAACGTGGAGGGACAATGGGGTTGAAATCCTTCCGCGAACTTTGCCATTTTCCATTATTTTCGCTGCGCCGTTTTTTTTTACTTTCGAGTAGGTACCCTAACCTCGAAAGCCAATCGATTTCAAAAGTCCTCAATTTACGCATCAGATGCGAGGATTTTGAAATTCTTTTCGTCTTCAAAAAAAAAAAACTTTTTTCTTCTCCCTCCTTTCCTCACGCCGCGAGATGCCTTTTCAAATAAAAAAAGTCCATTCAAGGGCATTCCCTTTTTTCTGCCGCTTCTTTTTGGAAGAGCCCTGAATCACTTCTCGCCACCTCTCTAGGAGAAGCTAGCTATTTCCCTCGCCAGGATCCGAAATTCCCTTCGGCTTCGTTTCATCTTTTTCCCAGCTTTCCCATTCCAACTTTTGCCGTCATCCCATTTGCTGGAGCATCAGGTACGAAGGAGGAAGTTATCCACCCAGAATATGGGAATCAACCCCGTAGAATTTGATTCGATGAAAATAAATGATTCATGCCGTCATACGATTATATCTGAGTCGCAGGATGCTAGCTGATAATCTCCTAAGAATTAATATTTTAAGGCTAAAGGGCACACTAAAAGGAATTAGTATACCAGATTTCCATGTGCAAAGTCCGTCATCATCAGTCGTCATGTACAAACCCGACTTTTCTTTTAGTATTATTGTTGGTTCAGTGTCATCGTGGTCTTGAAGGTCTTAAAGAATTTTAAATTCAATGTTTTTCAATGTTTCGTTATATTTATAAATGTTCATCAGGGATTTTTGCAGGTAATTCAATTTGTCTATTGATAGTAACTGATTTTCGCTATTTGAATTGGTTGCATTGGATCTATTTTTATTTAAGCCCTAATCGTTACATACCTGGAGAAATAAACGATAAGCTGCAATCAAAATATCTTATTTATTTATTAGCTAACTTGAACTTTTTCGTGTAAAATTAATTTGTAGTACATTATGATTGGGTAAATTTATTTTGGGTGTTGCAAATTTGTTCTGTGTAAACTCAATTGTTATTCTTGTCAATTTTGTAAAAACTATACTTCATTAAGAGATGTTATCAGTTTGTTTTACTACTTAGATTAATAAGAATTTTACTAAAATTTTGAACTTATTCATTTTTACTCTTCTTTATGATATTATCTCATCAGGATGATGCATTCAGAAAGTTTTAAAAATTTTCATTAATAGTTTCGTCGTTTTTCATCATTTTTTCCATTGACGTACCTACGTTTGTGTCCGATTTCATTTATGGGGTGCCCATAGATTGCCATTTGGTGAATAAAGATCTTCTAAGTGACGTGAAAGGATGGAACTTCTTCAAAGTGACACTTTATTGTGGCCATAAAGAGGAACTGTGAGGCACTGCCAGTCGTACGGGTGCCGTGCGCTGCATCCCTGTGATCGATACTTCACCTCTATTGTGGCAATGGGGGTTTGAGTAATTCATAGGTCCTTTTGTGGACGGAAGCTTGATTCCGGGTAATAGCACCCAACCCACACCACAGTGAGTGCCGTAGTGCTATCGATTCTGGTTAGCTTTGAACATACGAATCACCACAATTCTCATACCGTCTCCATTGCCCTTGAGATATTGCATTCGATCCATTCTGTTCTTTTGATAACCCCAGGCGCGGTGGTTTAATATAAAAAACAATACCCTTTACAATACGTAAAACACGGTAGTTTTTCATTTTATATTTAATCATGAAATTTTAACTAGACTTGCTCCGATCATAGTAAATAGTTCCCAATTTTCACCTCCTCAAAGTATGTATCCGGGAAATTGTGGCAACAAAGAAGGGGATTTTAGAAACAAAACTAAATAAAAAACGCTGGCAGAGTTAAAATGGTCATTTTTTCCCCACCTCAAGTAGACCAAAGCATAAAACGTTAGTGTTTAAGTACGTGAAGCTGAAGAGTAAACTGCAATTATTTACAGCACGATACTACACAGTTTTGCATGTTAACAATACTTCATCTGTTCTTCTCTGAAAAAATCGTTGAATGCGATTTGCTCTTAATAAATATTCCCTTTAGCGTAATACACTTGTAATGCATGTCCTAGTGAAACCGTGGCTGATGAACGTAGTGACAAAAGAAAAGAAAAATATATTCCATCACTCTATAATCTATTCCATATTCATACACTGTGTCCCCATTTTATAATTATGATTGGTTCAATAGCAAAGTTTTTTTATGACATGGGGTGTGATTCCCAATTACGAAGCTCATAAAATCCATTATCATTTTCATTGCTTAATAATTATTTTTCATGACAATAATTGAATATGCGAATATAATTTATACTAGATATTCTATATAAATCTGATTGGGGTAGCTAGGAGGATGAAAAATATTTTATGCCCGTGAAAATTTAAGATAGGGGAAATATAACTCGAAAACTGATGGCAGCGACGATTCACCGTAGTTCTCATTTTGAAGTAGAGCCCTTCAATGCATTTAATCACAGAAAGTCTTTCAGCTCGATTTGTAGCAATGGGATTTTTATTAATTCTAAATGAAAGATTCAAAATTTCTGCCTTATGTGAGCATCTCCGTTATTTCCTTTTTCAAGCCACTAAAACTACTGCTTAGATTTTATCGCCTATGGAAAAGGTCGTTAATAAAAGTGATTATGTCTAGCCCTTTCAATCAAATTATTCCTTAATTTTACACTAGAGAATTGCGTCATTCTTGGAGATATTCATGTAACTGACGCGTTAGAAGTAATTTTTATCCGTCTCTTTTTTTATGGGCGTCGTTCACTTAAAAAAAACTCGAAATGATATGTTCACCGTATTTTGGGAAAACCTATCCGGTATAAAACTAACCGTGCATAGATAAATAAGTATCCAGTTTTTAAATTATGTTGTCATTGTTGCACATCATCGTTAAATTTCCAATTTTTCAGGTGGATTGCAGCTCATATGATAAAGATTGATCATATAATAAAGCTCCGTTACATTTTATTGTGTCATTTGTGTTAAATTATTTTTGCTAATATGTCTCGGAAGAATTTACGGTTCACTCTAACATAATTCTGATGATAAACGTCGGGAAAGTGAGGATTTTCCGCGTGATTATGGAACGCTGACGCGTAAAATTTTCTACTTGCATTCCTGGTGGTATAACTGCCCATCACATTTCGTAAAATGCGGTTCAGTGCTTCGTGAAATAATTAGCGTGACAGAGTCATTTGGGAGTGAGGGCAAGGTATTTCAAATACCATTTGCCTGTTAAATAATCTCGCTGAGTTCAGTTTTTAGCTTCGGCTTAAGTTATGCATTCATGAACGCATCGTTTGAAACACCAGTTAACAAATGATATGCCTGATGTTTCGTCCCTTTCATCGATCATTTCTTTTTAAAGAGATACACAGTGATGATTTGATCCTCATCCAATGTCAAGCGCAACAGCACACATGATTTGCATCGATATGATGTTTCATCGCTGAAAACTAGTCTTACTCATTCGGGCTTAGAATTTAATTGTGCTCGTGTAATAATGCAGCTTTTTGTGGGTATTTCCAATCATCACGCTAGTATGTGAAGTATTTGTTTTGGCGGTGTAAGCGTTTTTGCTTTATTAAGGCCATCTAATGGCTGATTATAACCAAATCTATACCCAACTGAAATCGTGTATATCTCTTTTTAGAATGAGTTTATTGTTTTAAAACTCCGGCCAATCCGAATTCCTACTCATTTTAATGAGAAGGTTAAACGTGTTCCATTAGACCGTTATTCAATAGATACTTATTGGTACTATTTCGCCGCATTTCCTACGATGCCTCGCATTTATTCACAGAATGCACCTTTACATGTTTTTTTTTTAATTTCCGTCAATTGATATTGGCCACTTTCACCTCACAACCTTTTCATCATAAGGATTGCTTAGAATCCTGATTCTCCATCCATGCATAGCTCAAGCTATGCATGGATGGAGAATATATAAAAAACGCCATCCTACCCATAATCCGCGCCCGTGTGTTGGCCTTGGCTCAATAGCTGCTTCCTTCACTGTAAGGGAACTCTGTGGCCTATTTGGGTCAGTAAATACACACTCGTACTGGATTCACCCATAATCGCACTGTTACACTCTATTTCGTCGTGCATTCTTTAGGATGCATCCATGTAATCTGTTTAAAGGCGTTTCTTCACTTGACCAGTGTGTGTAATACGCATAAAGCATGATTACAGTAAATTTCTTCATTAAAATTTTTACATTCAAGTAATATTTTGATGCCCCAAACTAAAAATCTTCATTCATTACTATGGGAAAATACAGTCGAAAGGACCCAGTTTCCATATTCATCCCGCAACTATTCCAGCGTGCGTGTAATCCGCGCATGGCTGAAAACTACCATCACGAGGTCAATCCACCCAAAAACGTCATCCTACCCACAATTCTCACCCGTCCATTAACCTTGCCTCAATTCCTCCATCCTCTCTCCTGTAAGCGAGCCCTTCGGCACCTTTGTGTCCGTAATTATAAACTCGTTGCCGACCCCCCCCCCCCCCATCCCACCACACTTCAACCCGCCACTTGCTGTTGTGGATTTCCCCTCGGCCACTTACAACTTGCCCGCTTCCCATCTGTGCAACCTCCCAAGTCCACACGGGGCGGCCCAACCCCACTTTCCATTTCATCCCGGCCAATCATAATCCTCTCTCCGACAACTCTCCACCCTCTGCTTCCCATACGCACATGTTACACACCCCTGTCTCACTCGTTCGTTGGTTCCCTTTGAAGTTTCGTGAGTGGATTTCCTCTCCCTCCCCCCTTTGGAGAAGTCTAAGGGGAGTTGCGCCCCATAGCACCCGGCGAGCGACACCCTGCTTCCTGCGCCCTCTCTCATCCGAGGCCCTCGGGGTTATTTTCTCTCTTTCGCCACGAACATCACCACACACCGTACCGACTATACTTCTCTCGTTATCCAGGGGGCGAGAATGGCAGGCAGGGTCTCCGAATGCTCCACAGCAGGAAGAGGTAACGTTTTCGTGCCTGCGAGCCGCGAGCTCAAATTGATATGGGATTGTAGTAGTTGGGTTTTAGGGTACGTCGACAGCTAAGGTCATTATCATTACGCACTCTCTAATATTGATCGTTATTTGGAAGTAAAATTTATGCTACATTCTTCTATATCCAATTTAAAGTAGCGAGTAATTATCTGTTAAGTGCTTGCAGGTCCAAAATTATCCCTTGCCTACATTTTGAAGATAAATTAATCCACCGTCAGGGCTTCGAATATCTTACCGAAGGGTGCTTAATTATCAGTAATATACCAGCCAGCCATGAAATGTCTGGTTTTTGTGTTATTTTATACTAACTAGCACTGACGTGGCGTTGTCTATTAATAGTCGATATTATGAATTGGATTCTTGAAATTTATATTTCACGAAGAAAAAAAAGTACTCGAGCATTATTTTTTTCTTACACTTCTTTTTTATCTTCATATTTTATGCACGAATTCAATGAGTTTTTGAAACAATATGACGCGACCAAAGCGATAGGGTAAATGCTTAAGACATATTCTATCCATCCGCTTATTCGAATCCTGTTGCGTACTAGACGGCGTTTGCCACGTTCCGTCAGAAGATAACCACTCGATACGAGGACAGTCGCACTCGTCACAGTAGGACGATGAAAATTGATATGAACAACTTAAACAAAAAAAAATACCATCATATTTACCTCATATATTTTATTGATTAATGAATGCACAAATGTACGCTGTAAGCCCTCGCCATTAGCATTTCCAAAGCAATTAAAACTGTAATTAGCATTTATTTTTTGGCCGCGCATTGCCGTCCTCTGCTCTGTATGGAGGGGCTAACATTTTAGCTGGATGCTCTGTATTACACGCAAAATTACCGTCTAAAATCAATTTTTACCATGTTGATAGAAACTGCATGCACGTATGGTACGCTCTCACCAAGCAGGCACCTCTACATGTTTCACTCAAATTTCTATTTTATATAAATCTTTTAACCAGAGAAATGATAAATAACACCACAGTGATGAATTTTTTACTTTTTAATTTACTGAAAGTTCACTCAACACCATATAATGTCAATGGTGCCTCAATCAATGATTCTCTATTCATTAAATCCTCCGTGTACTTAAGGCTCGATTACCTAATAAGGTGAAGTACATGATTTGAAACGCTTCATTTGCTACACGGTAGTATACCTAACTGCCATACGCTGTCATTCGGGATTCTACCTCGGTAGTTTATTTTCAAATATTATCTCATGGTTTACTCATCTTCCATTGCCATAGGAGGGAAAGCTTTTCATTAGATTCCATTCTTGCTGTCATTATTAGCGTATTTCTAAAACTATAATTATATTTTTTATATTTCCGTTTTGATTACGGTTTATCCTTCTCACGTGATCCAACCTGCTTTGATGCTTAATATAGCCTGTAGTATATAGCGCTGTATACATTACGAAAGGGGATCCGGGTGACGAGGATGAATAAAAGTGGGGGGGGAGGACGCAAGGGTGTGAATACCGTGCCAGAGAACATTGCGGCGGGGGACGCCTTTCCTCCTCCCAATTTAACCCCTTATTAGCCTCTTAATTTAGCACCTCAATTTCTGCTCTATTGCCTCCCACCCCGAGCTCAACGCCTGGCGAGATCACACGCCCCAGTCACTCACGACCTCTTTTCATTCCTTCATTGCCCAGAGCACCTCACTGCGCCCCTTGACATTTCCCGGGGGTTGGCCCTTCCAACTGCCTCCAAAGGTGAATGCAAATGCACACCCCCTCCCCAACCCCGTTTTCCCATCTTTTACTCCAATTCTCAACGCCTCTTAACTCATAATCTCGTCAGAGTCGTACCCACGTATAATCACTCGCGTTCGGGGCGTCATAAAGCGTTTTGAAGATAGTGGGGGATGTTTGCTGGGATGGAATTTGAAGGATTCTACGTCCTCTCCCTTCATTTGGATGCGGCTCGGATGGGGTGAATAATATTCCGGGCCCGAAACTTGGGTCGTCTGACTGTGCTATTCGTGGATCAGTCTATAACCTTCAAGTGCATATTTTATTAATGTGAAAATTGGATATCTGCGACCCTTTGACAGAAGGCATTATTCCGCTGCCACTGCTAAAATGTGTTAATATAAGTAACTACATAAATGAAAATCTGTAGGTAGCAACATTTCAAACTATGAACTAATCCGTATGATGTAATATCTTAGATTTTCCCGGCGCATCATGTGAAGAAAGGATTCTCGGGTGCCCACATAGTAATTGCTATAATCAGAAGAATTCCTGAGAATGGAAAGCTTCTCGGGTTTCCAACCGAGAAGCTTTAATCCAGTCACAAACCCGAGAAGCTTTCATCCATGCTATTCACCGGGAAAAGCTCAGATTCTTCCTAAGAATGAATAACAAGTCGCTAATCGAAACGTCGGGAGATATGCAATCAATTACCCGGTGGGGAACACGAGAATCCTTTCTAATCCGTGTGATTTTGTTTTATAAGTTTCCTTAAGCAACAAATTCTACCGACTGATAAAAGAACGTCCCATAGATTAAACTATTGAATATATGCACTATCAATTACTAATAAGTAATCATATCTTTACCATTTTTAATGAATACTGAATGTTTAAAAAAAAAAAAAATTGTGTTTCAGAGGCCTTCAGAGAAGAGAGGTCTACTTCTATTTATGCAAGAAACATTTTCAAATCTTTGATCGTTACATATATATTTATTTACCTGTGAATCTTCTTTAAACACATCAAAAGCTTTCAAAACATTTGCTAGAAAATTTTAAAGACTCTTTATCACAATTTACGAAATATTGGCTTCACGTTTTTCATCTTTGTATCGTTTCTGTTCATTGCAAAGAGAACAATTCACTTCATTCTATGCAAGAAATTCTGAGACTTGGTGAACTCCAAAATCAATCTAAGAAGAAATTTTCTCGTACTCCATTTCTTCCCCTAAAAGTACTTGATACATGCTATCAATAACATGAGGCTTAAGACGATAATACGAGGAGGCATTCAGTAATCAGAACATCTCTTATCGATACCATCATGCCAATTATTCATTGGATGGTAAGCTGCTCCACTTCTATTGGCAACATTTCTCGTCGTCTTTAATTATGTATCTCTTTTGATCCCCCGTTTTCCTAAAGGAAATTTCTTTAATGTTATTATAATTAAAACTTTTACCCGGCACTCACGTTTATAATGAAAGATCTCTTTCTTAAAATAAAGCGAGCTGAAATGTTGTTACAAAAATTTCACTCCGCATCTTCAAAGGTTTTTCATCTGATGTTCGAAATTAATTAGTTCTTTACAAGTTGACTGTCGGAAGCATCATTTTATCTCTGAAATGTGGATTTTTGAAAAAAATATTGAATTTTGGTGTGGTGGTGTGTATTTAATTTATCTCATTGTGGTGACGTCTGACTTAAATCCTCGATTTTCAGTTCGTGTCGCTTATTTCTTCTGTCATTCGAGCATTGATGAAACCTAGGGTTTTCATTTATTTATAGCCTCTGGATATAATTTGTGATCCGCTTACTTCCACTGCTTACCCCTGTGCTCAAGCGATATTTCCGCTGTAAGTCATCTGCTTTGAGTCCATCCCCTCCAAAGTACTCAGGACAGCATGGCTGAATCCAGCCAAATGGACGGGCTTGAATGGCTTTCCTCTCAAGGACAAGTATTTCTCCTAGAACGGTTCCCCTCATCGGGAACAGCCCCCTCGCATGGCATATCTGTTTCCCGGAGGAGAAGTTGATGGATGAATGATTGATTTATCCTTCTCCGTCTTCTATAGATTGATCGTACATAAAAGGAAACTGGGCTGCTTCGTCTCAAGTTTCCACCACGACGGAAGAGTAATTAGGAAAACTGGTTTGATGTCTTATCGAGGGCATACGAAATCGTTATTGATTTGTTGTGTTGAGATGTTTCACTGTTCCCTCCCCTGTAAACCACGTGGATAAAATATAAAGCGTATGTTAGAACAGAAAAAAGGCAAGTATAAAATACAGCGGGGAATTGGTGGACTAAACATAAGTCGTCCTTTGAATTGTGGTTTTGAAGGTACCTTATTCCACGCCTGTTATAAATTATGAACTAAGTAGTGTCATCATACTGTCCAGACATTTCGTTTAAATATGCATATGTAAAGTCATTGAGAATATTTCGCCACTGTAAAAGGGATATAGGGTTGGTTTGTTGGCTATTGTGTCGATTTTCAATCCCGGTACGAATTCTGGAATTTTTTTCATAAATAGCCCCTGAGCCCTCTTTTGGGCAGATTAGGTATAGTAGTGCCATAGGCAGCCATGAAGGGGATTACCCGGTGGAGAACTCGAATAGCCTTCACTACCAGCATATGCCGGGAAAGCATCCGATCTAGATTAGGTATAGCACCACGTCCGCCGTATGGGATGTTAAGCTGTGGTCCTCTCAGTGATTTCCATGTAGAGTTGGCTGATTCCGACGCCTCCTGAGATGTACCCTCACCACAAGTGAGCCATCCTCCCGGATTTTTTTCTTGCCGCTACCTTGATTCTTCCTACCATTCACCTCCGACTTGGCGCAAGTAATCTAAGTTGTGAGTATCCCCCAAAAATATCACCAACTTCAAGTGTTGCACGTGGAATTGGCGAAGCGGCCCTGATCCCACTCTACTTGGCTGTATACATAGCTTTTATTGACAAGTCAGTATTGATAGCAAATTAGAAAAGAGGTAAAACGTCTTACACCACTTTTCCCGAGAATGGCTTCACCAAAGGCAAAAGAAACGCTCCTCCGTTTGTTCTTGAATTTGTGAAAACTCATTTTGGCAGTCATTATCCATTCAAACAGGCTAGGTTATTGTAAGTATGAAAAGCCCTATAGCCAATAAAAAAATCTAGGTGCTCAACTGCAACTAGCATTGCAAAAGTTTCTATTAGACGCTAAGAAGCCCTCACCGACTCCTACAAAATGAAACGTTCTGGTATTTCTGAAATGTTTTTGAAATGGTGTCATAGAATGTGTGTGGATTGATAATCTGTTTCTAAGCAAGAAGACATAGTCCTGCAGGCAAGTGAACTTATTTATCTCTGTATTTTTAAGGATTACTATTTAATAAATATACCTCACTGGTATGTATGGTAAAATTTACGAAAAATTGCGAAAGCAACTGCCCTGTCAAGTAGATCAGATGTTAGATTTCACTAGAGATCCGTTGCAACAGAGCAGTAGGTATCAAGTAAACCACTAAATTTTGATGTATTACGTTTTATTGAGAACTTATTTGTAGGACAAAACGGTTTAAATATTTATAGGCAGGCCAAAATGCAGGGTATTTTTGTATTTTGAAGGATAACGTAAATAAGAATAGAAGTATGGATATTTTCAATTTGCTTTTGAGATAATTTGACTGGTTGAATGTGACGGATAGGGTAGTATTTTGATTTTTTAAAATCTTAGTCTTACTTTCCATCAGCATAAGCTTCTTTTGGTGAAATTTCATAATATGAGCTGTAATTTATTCATGATAAATTAATTATGTTCAGGGAGAATATTAATTACATTTATGTTGACATTTATACGATTGAGGGTGTATGCATTTGACTTGAATGTATTTACTGGTGGTTTTCGTATGCTTTACATGTGCCATATTTTTTTCAAAAATTCCATTGATGTTCATTGCTTTTAGTGAATCGAGATGTAACATATCATTATATTTCTACGGGATCAACTTTATTGGTATATCAATGATACTCCATTCACTAAAAGGTGCTTAAATATGATTATTACATGAAAGGAGTCAACCTACAGGAGTGAAAAATGAAATTAGGCAAAAATAGTTAATTATCTTTGAAGCTTTTGCTTGAGGCAAGTGAAAGGCTAATTTACCCAATCAACAGGCTTCTCTTGCTCCCAGAGGCTAACAGTATTAATTAAAGCTTGTTTCTGTTGCGGTAAATTATGTATATTATTAGGTTTGAGGGAATTAAGGCTTGTTATGAATAAATATTAACTATATTAAATTATTAAACGGTGAATCAGCCTGTAATTTGACGCCATTTAAGTTGATGGTAGTAATTAGAATTTGTTGATTAAAATTAATCCTTCTTTGTTGCTAGGCCCTCTAAAAATAGCTTAACATCCATTTTTAAGGTTAAGGTTATTCTTAATAGCGTTAATGTTTGTTTAGCATTATTTTAATCGACCAGGGTTAGTTTCGCTGCTGCATTAACCTTCTTGTTACCACTGATGAGTGATACTGCCTAATGATGACACCTGATTGTCGAGTAGCCATTTGGAGTTATTGGATGACCAACGAAAATCGAAATAAGAATTCGCTCCCAATTTATTCGATCCGATCGAGGTATCGTTTAGACGCCACGGCAGGCATTAGCAAAGTGCCACCATTAAACTTCACATCTGTATTTAATGAACGATCTTCGCCCAATTTTTATGACCAATGCTTCAAGCTCTAAATACTTCTGAATGCTCTCAGTAATAGGTGACCTTAGACTAATGAAGTCTTTTGAAATGCGATATCCGCCATTAATTGGAAGGGGTCATTTTCTACCAGGAATCGACAGCTGATAGAGATTTAAGACCATCGATAACTGATAACCTCTGAAAATAGGCTACTGCGAAGAACATTTGTTTCCTTCGAAAAGTAATAGTTGGTATTTTCAAGCATATTTATAAACTTGTTGCAAAAGTACACCATGTAAGTTCAGTACTTCATCTTTGTTTTTTCCGCATTTTTAATAAACTGTGCCAAATTGAAATTAAGTGAAGTAACTGTATAATTACCTTATAAATGATATGTTTTACTTGAATATGGATTTCTAACTGACTGAGATGTAAACTTTTAATCTAAACCATCGTACGCCGACAGTAGTTACCATTGATTATCACTGGCTATCGGCAAGCGACGACAGCTAAGCCTGATTGATCAGTCGGAGTAGGCTGGTGTAGCAGTAATTCCGAAGCGATATGTTGCTACTATTATCAGCATAACGTAGAACGTATATAAACTTCATCACGGAAGGAATTGAAAAACAAATGAATTGGCTGTGGCAAAGGAGAAAAACTTCACCTCCTCTTGTAAAGGAGAAACTAAAAATAAAATTTGGCTTGCCATTGAACTTAATTTCAAAAAGATAATAAAAAGCAATCTGTAATATCATTTTCATTACCTACGCAGTATAACCAGCCTTTTCCGCTGGCGATTATCCCATAGCCAACGACTCCTTCTTCGTATAAACGTGAACGGCTTCAACTTCTCTATTAGATCGAATCAAGACTTCCACTCTATCCGTGCTCTCCTCTCGGTGCTTCGCAAAAACTGTGGCTGTCGACTTCTATTGCCATCAACGTTTAAACCCAACTTAAGCAACCAGCGATACCTACGTCTGCATACTACTCCACTAGCCGTCTCAATAAATATATTCCGTGGGGTTACAGGTCACCAGCTGTTAGCAAAAAAGTAATACGTGTACGAAGTCCCGTCTAGCATTTATTACAGTCCTTTACTGCTCAAGGGAAAAACGAATTCCATTACCCATCCGTTTGGCTAATAATCTCTATTTACTTATATTATTATAGAAATGTATTGAGGTTATAATATGATGTTCTCCATATCGCCCTGAAAGATATCTATCCTCAATTGCTCAAGACATCTAAGTCTAGCGCATAGCCACAGGGTCTACAGCAGCTCCCAGCCCAATTCGTTTAAAACCTGTGAAAACCTTTCTGCACACTCCAAGCTGTTTTTGACGAATCTTTCGTTTGTATTTCATTAAGTTCATGGGCTAAGTCTTTCTTCGCCAGATTCCATATTCGCGCTGCGTATTTAATCATTGAAAGGAGTACCCTGGGCGGGCTCGCGGCGTGCACTCCTAAGATATGGGAACAAAATTCGAGACTATTATGCCCATATTCTTAAGGAGGGGGGTGGAGAGGAAGGCAAAAACGGTAAGGAAGCGTTTCCGCGATAGGAGCCCTACCACACCTCCAGGTAGGTATAGGGGAAAAGTATGGAAGAATCTCAACCATCATTAAAGCAACGTGGTCTACTGTTAGTGAATCCAAGCTTTGCTGTTGTTACAGTAATGTGTTAGTTTCTTAACGTGAACTTATGTTCTCACAGGAAGACACTAGTTATAGCGTAAATGAATTAAAATACTTCAACTCAGATTGATTGATACTTCATTTTTAAACAACAGCACATGAGAAGGTATTGTTGCTAAGAGCACATTAATAAATAAGCTAACCAAGGAGGAAAAAAGCATCATCGACAAAGAAGTAAACATAGAACATTACTGAAGATTACAAAAAAACAACAGAATGAAATAATATTCAATAATAAAGAATATTTCACAGATTTTTCCGTAGATATGAGTATTCAATCGTTGGGCCATCGATAATCGATAGAAAGCTGTAGGCACCCATCATTGGCATCGAAGTTAGCAATCGAAATTCGAGGGCGAGAATCGCCAATGGAATACACCCTCATTTCTCTTCTTTATATCTTCTTCCCCTTCCGCTTCTTCGTGTATACTCATCCATCCTGTCCACTCCTCCCCCCCCCCTTTGCTGTATCTCCTCGGGAACAATGGAGCGTTCAGAGCCCCAATCTCCCCATCTTTCTTTCTTTCTTCCTCACACTCCTACGGTTCGCTTGAAGGATTCATTCTCTCCTACCCTTTCAGCGGCTCACGGCTCCTTACTCCTCCTTCCTGACGCCCGCACGTGCAAAAGCGATCAGGAAGGGTTTGAGGGGAGAGATGGGAGGGAAAGATGGGGCTAGGATATATGAGGGAATCCTTCAGCCGATACTTCGTCTTCCGCTAATCCCTCTCCTCTTCCCGAGCAGTGTGCCAATCGTCCGAATCGAAGTATAAGGCGTTCCTCTTCTTCTGGGAAAGGCCCGTCCGGTTTCATCCACCCCCTCCAGTGGGTGCTAAATGGGGCATACAATGGACTGGTGGGCTTTATCTTTCAGATGTAACCACATTCGTGGTTAGCCTAACTACTCTGTGCCAAATTGGTCTCTTTAGACTTTTTTGTATCGGTCTGACTCTGATAGCTCTTAAATAACGGAAGAAAACAACATAACAACTTAAATCTCCACAATTCGGTCACGATTTTATTGCTGATTAAATCTTCCCGGTAAACTAATGCCGCTTTTTTTACTTTTTATTCATTTTTCTTTAGGGGAATTAATTTATATTTTGAATTAGAAAATATGCTTGTAATTTGAATAAATTTTTATCAATTACGTTTACAAAATAAACTATTAGGGTCAAATTCTTTATTATTCACCTACTGCACTTCCAAAACTTATGCTGCGAATATTTTGTAAACTGAATTTGGTGTGGTCTTTTTTTGGATCTTTTGTTATTTTGTTCTTCAGTGATAGTTAAAATTCTTTCGGAACGATTCTTTTTAGCACTTTCTATCATGTTTCTTTCCCAATTGCAAGCTTTTGTCATTTTTTCGCTCAAAAGCAACAAAAAGGCATTTATAAGTAATTTTTGTTTTAAAAAAATATTTTAAATAGTGTCCGTTGCGTGGTTGATGTTATTTAAGGATAGAAAAAGTATATTTATTGGCACATACTTTCAAATTATTTATATTGTCCGGACTGGAACTAATTTAATTTTACGGCCATTTCATATGCGGTCATACTTCAGTAGGAATTCTGAGAGCTGCGTGGAATGACTCCGCGGTTGCAAAGCGAGAAAGGGTTATTTCCGGGAAAAAATTATTTTTTACCTCTAGAGCGTAAAAGGCTGTGGGAAGAAAAATGCAAAAGAGTGAAAATGACCGAAAATGTCCTATTGGACGAATGGTTTGAATTCTCTCCGTAACGTTCCGGTGTCATAATAACTTCTCATTGTCCTGGGGTCAATTTGAGTTTTGGGGGAAAAACCGGGAAGTGTGAATTTTTTTGGCATTCCTCCCAATCTGATATTTCTGAGTCTATCTTCTCTATATAAGGAAATTTCTTTTTATACCCAGTCCTAATTTTGTATTTTTTTAAATTTCATGCCATTTCCATGTTACTGCAATTCTATGTCATCTTTAACTAAAATATTTGAAAAATAAATATTTTTTGTTTACTTTTCAGTTAAGTGAAAATTTGTACAGCATTATAGAATTTTATGTGAGTTGTAACTTTAGCGAAAACTTCTAGGCATATTAATTACGATCACGCATTCATCAATGCTGAAAAACATTTTGATCGTCGGAATTTTGATTTTTCAATTTTTTTAAATATTGAATTTTAAAACACACTTGTTTATATCTACTGTTATTTTATTCATATTTCATTACATCCATATATACCTGTAAATGTGTTTTTCTGTTCAATTCAATGTTGGGGAAAGAATGAAAAAATTGAGATTTAGAGAAACAATCTAATAGATGAGTTTTTCTTTAATCTTAAAAACATTTTATTGAAATGATCGTTATCATCTTGCCACGACTCCCAAAGATAAAAACCGCCAGTATTATCTATTAAGGTATTACATTTATATAGGTTGCGGAAAAAGCTGTGGCATATTCGAAGTTGTTAAATTATGCTTACAATCACTTTATAAATTTGTGAGATATGGGATGGTTATAAAACTAGTGCAATTTAGGGAAGCTATGACGTAATATAACTTTATTGAGGAGCCGTATTTACTTGTTAGTTTCAGCTTTGAGAATGAGATTTGGTCATTCAGCTCGTCAAGGTCAGCATTTAATTTTCCATATGGCCTTCCATTGATGTTGCGTGGTTGATGTATTTGAAGGATCGAAAGAGGACTTAAATGGGACTCGCAATCAAATTACTTAAATTATCTAGACGGGAAGTAATTTAATTGTACGGCCTTTTCAAATGCAGTCATCCGGGAGTCATCTGCTGGAATTCTGTGTGCTGCGTGAAATTACTCCGTGGTTGCCGAGTGAGATTTAATTTGTTAATATTCGAATTTTAGTATAATCCAAATTAACAGTACTACTCATAGTATATTGAAGTATGAGAATAATTATCTAATCCTAATTAAAAACACTATCCGTTGTACAATTTGCGGCATTAAAAGCTTACAGCATTCAAACGTGCTCGGTGCAAGAATGCCTATTCTCTGTGGTAATATTGTCTACCCTGTAATCGTAACTGTGTAGTCATATAATCATTATAAGGCATAAAATGTTTATTTGATAAGTACTCTGCATAAGTAGATAGGTACATCTCTCGATAAGTACTTTGACATGCAGTATTCACGTTGTTGTCACGGTTAACATGTCTAAATATATTATGACTATAGTTATTATGCTGTTTTTGACTGACATCCACGATTCATGCATTTCCAGAATTTATCTTCTTTGAGGTACAAGGTATACTTCTCTACATGGCTAAATAAAGCATAGTTTTCTTCTTAATCGTTAATTTCTCCTATTCTATAAAATCTAATTTGAGGAAATATTATTTTTTTTATTGATTTACTTTTAAGCCAAGTGAAAATTCGTATAGCATCTATTCGTAGGCATATAAATCATGACCACGTATTCATCATTGGCTGAAAAACATTGTCATCTTTGGAATTACATCTTAGTTCTTCACCTTTAAACTAGGTTTGGTTTTGAAAAGTCTCATTTTGGCTGAAGGAGAAACTCAAAATTCAAGCGTGATTTATTTAATTATGATCTCTTGAGAAACTAAATCACCATCGCCATATCTGAATTTTAATATTCCCTTTCCATATTTCAACTATCATCGACTCATTTCCTAGGTAACCAAAACGCAGTTGAGTTCTGGGGTGGAAAGATTTTCATTCTGAAATTAAGTCGTTGCATACACTTAAATTTCACTAAGTGACGTATACAGCCATTATATCTATGAATGATATTCTTCAAGCCGAGGCAGTTTTATCGATAAATACATTTGATCGCGGATAAAAAGAAATTTTCGACTTTTTCTATGTGAAATAAGCATAAAATTGCATTTTAAATGCAATTAGCTCATGATTTTGAATTTTTTTATTTAAAATAAAAAATTTTAAAATTATCAATGTCATGAAATTTTTCCATCACCTATTGGTGGATATAATGCAATTTGCCACTTCTTCTGTGTAAAAAAGGGTAATATTGCAAATTTAAATGTCAGTAGACTGATTTCGTGCTGATAATGCTCGAATAATCGATCATAATCACGAAAAAAATACTTTTGAGAACGCAAAATTGAATTTTTCTCCCCTTTCTCCCTTCCACTCCTTCCAGCGCATATCCGATCGTCTTCAATCCCTCGACCCGAGTTATCACGATTCGATTTGCGGCGATATATATCGCTGGCTTTCATTCCCAGCCGCGCCAGGCAATCACACGGATTGGCGGGGGGCTTTATCCAGTCAGGGACGTGTATCACGCGTGGAGATCTCTTTAATCCCAGCGCGCGTGGGAGGAAACCGTTTTCCTCATTTTTTCTACTTTTCGACGTTTTCATTTTCAAAATGAAAGGAAAAGAAGCGGAGCGAACGCGTGGAAAAGGTTCAAAAATACACGAGGGAGAAAATCAAGATGGTTTCAGCGTGCATCGGCATGAAAGACTGATGTGAATTGAGCGAGTTGAAACGCCACGCACCGAAATAACTTTAACAAATGACCCAGCTGTTAACGGTGAACTCTCGTTAACTTTCTGGTCGAGAGGGAAGGGGTCAGTAAAGGCTGGGGCTATTCAGCAGCATCAACAAACTCCGCCAAATGGAAGCTCGAATTCGGTTTGGTTGAATGGTATTTTGAGGAGACTGAGTGAATTGGTACGTATGGCGAACGAGAGGTGAATAGGTTCCAGTTTTTCATGGCGAAGGCCATGGGTGTACAAACAGGGACGTTCCCATTTATGAATCAGTGATTCTCTGCATGGCAAATTCTGTAAGTGTGTTAAAAGGTTGACATATCGTATCGTGCACCCTTCTCTCTCTTTAATGGGAGTTAACTGAAGCCTTTTTCAGCTAGAGCGAACAAAGTACCTATCTAAACTTCGAGAGAAGTTACTCCACAGATAGTTACGGTTTACAGGCAACTAAATTTAGCTATAAGAGCCCACAAATAGTGTACGTGTAAAATTTAATGTAAAACTTTGGAAGTGTCTGGCTGGGGTAATGGTTTATAATTGGTATTTGTATTATTCAGCATCAGTTAACTCTGTCAAATGGAAGATAATTTTCGGTTTGTTGAGTGAGATTATCCTGTTGAGTGAGATTATCCTATCCAGTAGTAAAAACTTGGAGTTCAACGTGAAATGTCTGGTTATTCTTTAATGAGCGGAATTTCACTCCTACTTGGGTTCCTCTATGCGGAACAGCTTGGTAACACCAATAAAATTGCTTAACATGGCCAAAGATGACGACGTTTTCTGTGCTTGGCCCTCAAGCTTTTACTGCTTGGCTTTCTGAGGCTTCAATTTTTAATATTCTCATGTTGATTCTGTATTATGTTGCGTATCTATCCAGGCGTTATTAAAATATGTAAGTTTGCTTCAAGGTTGGCAATAACCGTGGGCACATATCCCCTTCATTGAGTGTACACTAAGGGCTATTCACTCAGGCATACGACGTTCTGGCTTCACCGGGTTCTTTATAATAGTTGTTTGGTCCGAATCTTACTTGAATTTCATCAAAAGATAAACAAGCGGGTCGGAAAATTTCCAGGACATAAACTGGTTGGCCATTAGAAAGGAAGTTAAAATCTTGATGTCACTAATAGGTGCAGTGATTGCTCTAGCAAAACCACATTATTGATCGTACTTGATAGCTTTTCTTATGAAAAGAAACTTCCTTGAGGTAAACGATAAGGTTAACAAAACCACAATTTCTCCATTTAGATTGGTGATTGTTTTTCGGGTTCATTCCGCGTTGACTCATATTTTGCGGACGACAGTTTCGGGCGCGTTCCAGCTCCCGTCTTCGGGTCCAAAAACCCGAACCCGAAAAACAATCATCAATCAACTCATCGCGGAGGCCTCCGTAATAATTCTCCATTTAATTTACCAATCAGGAAACCAAATGGCTAATTTATCGGCCTAAATTGTAACTTCTGACTCATGTCTCTCGCTCTGGTCATGCGTTATTTCTAAATGTAGTCTCAATTTTTTTATAGAAATACCTACATTACAAATATCATCTACTGCGAAATGCCTCTCTGATTTTCTCAGCTGCTATATTTTTGCTCATCCATTATGAAGTGATGGATTCGCTTGAAAAGAATTCGAGAGGGTTAAAGAGATTAAACCGAGAGAGATGATGTAGCAGCGGGTGGGTTGGAAAAATTAGATGGGGTGGAACGAGGTGGGTGGAAATCTCTTGCGAGAAATTGGGTCGTCCCTCTGGGTGCATTGCCTAACACAATTACCGCTCATAACTTAATGGAGTGAATACAGTCGAGGAAGAAGATTTTTGGACAGTAAGGGGGAAGTAGTCTCCTACTTTTAGGAGAAAACTGGTGTATCAACGAACAATACAGAAGGTTGAGATGGATTAGAGTTCAAGTAAAGCTGTCTCTTCGCTTAATTCATGTCTTTTCTCTCTGTGGAACACAAAACTAAGCAAAACAAGAGCAGAGCCATCTCAGCCCCACGACACAAACTCCCTCGGTAATAGAGTAATACGTATCTCAGCGAACTTGAATGTTTGGGGAAATGAAAACCATGCCGTTATTTTGAAAATCAAGCCTTCATTTTAATGCAATAACTGCGTTTAAGCGAATCTTCGCACGGTATTAAATAATCTTTCTTTTCTTTCTCCCCCAGAATGTGAATATTTGAAGAGCTAGTTTGTTGCCAGGCAAAAAACGCGTGAACCTTATTGTTATAGGTCGTAAGGTTTGAGTTAAGGTTGGCCGTCCACAAAGATAATTGGGTATTTTAGCATCACTGTTAGGATAACAACAGAAAATGATGGATTATTTGTATGTTTATCAGCCATCTTAGAGGAAGGAGGATTTAAGTATGGGTAGAGTTTGATTGAAAATTTTTAATCGGGGACTCATTCAATGTGTAATTTATTGTTCTTGTAGTTTTGTTTTAATACATAATAAATAAAAATTAAGTTAATTAATTGTGTATGTATTATGTGCTTTTCTCCGCGTCTTATTTATTTTTTCACGGTTTAAGCCGTTGTTTTTGCTGGGTATTTGTAATAATAATATTATATCGAAAGCATTGGAGTTCAGTATCTATATTTTAGCGATTTATAGATTTAAAAAAACATTTTACGTGTTCGGTTGCAATAAGATTTTCTTATCTTCCATAAAGTATCGGTGAAAATTTATCAAAAAATCATCTGAAATTATGAATTGAGGCGATTCATGTTGTGTCGTAACTATTATTTAGTGTTAGTCTCAGGATGCATTTCGTCCAAAGTAATGTATCGCTTGAATGAATTTGCGCCTGAACAATCGTTTGAGGGCAATTAAAAGTATCCTGTGCAAAGCAGCAAGTCAAAAGGTATGCACTGCGGGATGCATAATCTTGCGGATAGGTTTTTCGGTACGCGTATTTCCGGAAGGAAGAAGGGGAAGCGGGTGTTAAGCCACAAGAAGATGAACACAATGGTTATATATTTAGCCAATGGAGGTTTAATTGCATTATATATGATCATCTGGAGGACACTTAATAATGCATATTTCCGAAGTCATTCCTCTGAGTCGAAGAAACTAATGACATAGCTAGCAATTTGAAAGCCTAAAATTTAATGAAGAGAGAACTAGTAGCCTAACGGTAGGTAACGACTGTGAACCATGTTTTGCTTTGACTTAAATTTTTAGAATTGCTCAAGGGTAAAGATTAAATCGTAGGACAAGATTACTAAGTCATCTAAATTATGAGGGGATGTAAGTAAGGAAAAACTTGCATTCTATTATTGGTGGATATGTCTTCCTGTAGGATTAGATATTTGAAGAATGAATATCACTTCGTTTTTTTTCTTGTATGTATCATTGCATTTCCAAACCTAGGATTCATATCTTACCTTTGAGTTCTTAATATAAAAATTGACTCTTTCTTTCTTAAGTTTTTAAATAGTGGTTTACAGTTAGTGACATATCTGGCGGTTGAGTTCTTGAGTTAAATTAAGTTTTTGAATAGTGGTTATAAAATTTTAATCCACTTCTCAGCATGATTTTTAAACTTTTTTTTGTCTTCATCTCCAAACGAAAGTGATGTATGTTACCGTTAGTACTTAATAGAAAAATGGACTCTTTCATTCTTAATTTTTTTTATAATGGTTATAAGATTTTTATCTAATTCTCAGTATTCTTTTCAAAGTGTGGAGTGTACATCATTGCCTTTGGAAATCCAAGCGGTTAGTTTATGAAGCGGATAGTGATTAATAGGCCGCTTAAACGTGAGCGAGGACGATTTGCTTCGCAACTGGAGATGACTTAAGAGCCACGTGTCTGCACACGTCTTTGGAAAATTTCCATGAGCACAAACATAAAAGCCGAATCCTCGTGCTTCCTTCCGTAATCCATCCCGGCGCCTTCCTTCGCTTGACCTAAATCCAGACAGACGCAAAATCCATCCAACCCTCCCCCTCCCCCCCCACGCCCCTTTTCCCTGCATCTGAGTTGGAGTGGCTTCTCACTTGGATATGCAATACGTGGGACTTTAACGGGAAGAATTCCTCCGCTCCGTCTTTGGCCGAGATTTTCTGTTCTGAATCCGCCTGAAAAGAGAAACACGCTGCTGTGGTCGCGATTGTTTCTCGAATGCACTGTGTCTGCGATGGGGTGCGCATATACTTGGATTCGGGTCTCGCACATCAATTATCTCTCCTCCTACGTATCCTGAGGTTCAATTTTTTTTTCGCTTCTCGAAGCGCGTCTCGTTCTCATTTATAACGAGCCCAAGATCTCTTTCTCTCCCTCTCTCTCGCTGGCACATTTCCATGAGCACATTCTTTGGATGGGTATAATCGTAACTTTTGGGTAGTAACTGTTCTGTAGTATCCTTGGCGCCCCAACACATGAGCCAATTATTGCGTCCGAATAATAGCAGCAATTTTTTACCTCGTAAATTTGTCCTTTGGCGTCGGACAGAGGACTAAATACTGTATAATGATGCCTGATAGTTTACTATAGATAATCTGTAACTAGTCATTAATATTTCATATTATAACAATGTTATTATTTACGTAAGTGGCGTCGGATTGAGTATTATTCTAACGAATAATTCATTGGTAATCTATAGCGGTCATTTAGCTCCGCTAGATCTTAAAAAACATAGTAACTACCTCCTTTTTTATTTCTCGAATATGGTTGATGCCCTTTTTATCTAAACCTTGGAAACAATGATTATTTCATCATCCTACAGAGTACTGTATATGAATATTAACTCTATTACTTAATTTATTTTAATTATTGCGTCTCTATTAAGTGAGGTTCGCACCAGAATTTTCATCAAATAAATATAAGTTTAATTCATGAAAAATTGAGAAATTCCCCTCTATTAAATGATACATTATCAGCAGTGCTCACATTGCCTGAACAAAATTACTCTCTTAGCTTTCCTGGAGTTCTTTTTAAAGAAACCAAGGAGCTGTTAGGATCACTGAATAAAAACATTATCTTAATTATATTGCTCTTCCATGATACCCTCTTTTTTGATAATTCATACAGAATGCGTTTACTCTGGGGAAATGGATGAAAAATGTTCATTCGAAAATCTGAATATTTCGGATCTTCTTTTCCTTTAATATCCTATTCAGTGAACAGCTCAATCTATAATTGACTACACTCAAAATGGACGTACTCAGTTGAGTACAAATACTACTACTGTAATCACTAATTTTTTTTCTTAGCTCTCTTTTCTTCCTTTTTCTTCTTTTACATATTTTCCGGCTTGTCTTTCCTGCATTCCTTGAATAAATTTAGTCACTTTCCTTGCCGGAGGTGAGAGTTTTCTCTCTGAATGAGTGTTCTCGAGAAGTGGGTCTCGGAATTCTTATCTTTTCACATGGTTGTCAGTCTTCATTCTCGATCTCGTCGTCTCCTCTCCCGCATTTTCCATTTCCCCCGTCCAACTCAGTACTTTACTTTGAATGATTTTCCAAATTCCCTTGCCTGTTTCCTTCCTTCCCCAAATGGCATATCCCTTTTCTCAAAGCAAATTCCCTATAATTTAAGTGTCAAATAGATAGTATCTATAGACTTTCGTTAGTAGTATTTCAATCCTTATATTGGTATACTGTAGCCGTCCATGTCTCCCTACCCCCAGCCACTTCTTCCACCTCCTTGAGGCTCTTCTTCCCCGTTACCTCCTTGGTATATACCATTTTATCGTCCCTCGGTCTTCCTCTAGGGACTTTGTCGTCGATTTTTCTTTCCATTATGTTTCCCACGTAAAGGCTTTGTCTCATTGAATGTTGAATCTACCATGGTCATCTCCAACGGGCATATCAGGAACAGAAAACAATTTATGGATCAAAAGCTAAAAAATAGTTCGTTATCAAATAAATATTGACAATTAACGAAATCTGCAATTTTTCATGCATATTTCCAGTAGCCAAATTATTAAAATGCAAATAACACAAACAACGTCATTGATCGAGTACTGCGTATAGCACCTAAATTCGTGTCTTGTTTTGGCATAATTAAGTCAAATACAATCATAAAATCGACTAAGTAAAAGAGTACTTTAAACATAATTTCGGGAGAGTATCGATAATTATTAACGACTGCAAAATGACCATAGTTCACGTACTCAGATCCCGGTTGCCTCAGTAAATAGTAGGACAGTATGCAAGAAATTATTTTTTGTTTAGACATTATTTTCGATAAGTTTACGTAACATCTCTAAGTCCATGAAGTAACGGAAGAGCCTACCCCATGGTCGGTCGTACGACGTTAGTTGAAGGGACACGTAAATATTTATAGCTGGTCAAGATAAGCCTACTTATCCGAAATTGGCAAGCGAAGGCAAAAGACTGGATTTAGCATAGTTTTATTCTGATTACGCGTTCGTGGAAATACCGACTAAGATTAAGTCTTCTGGTTAAAATTACCTTTTTTAATTCATTCTAACATTGTAGTATATCTTTCCTATAAAATAATACATGCTCGCTGAGATCTTATCTTAGGTAATGGAGCGGTATGTTGTGATTCATGACGACAGATGATTTTCAGGTCTAGTGGTTGGGTTTACATAAACTGAATTTTATAATTGTATTTTTAATGATGGATAATAGCACTTTTAATTAATAACAGCGGGTGTCATTCGCGCATTATTATTTTGGTGATTCCAAATTTTTGTTCTTAAGTTGTGTTTTTTTAAAGCGCAAATGTCTCGACGAAAATAATGTAAGGCATTTTATGATTGGATAATAAAACATGTAGTTTCAACAGAGTGGATATCTAATAATTCCATCTTGTTACATCTGAAGTTATCAACCTTTTTTAGTCTACGTATTTTTAAAAATCCATTCGTTGTCAAAATATCTAAGAGCTAATAAGCTAAAAATATACTGCTTACAGCTAAAGCATGCAACGTCTTTAGTGCTCTCATTCTGAGTATATCTCCGAGTAGGGTTAAGATAGCTTCATATTAAAGCCCCACAAATTGAATATTTCCCTCGTCTTGGTCACTATTCGCGCCCATTAACTATACGCTGGCCTCGGTTTGACCGTGTTCCTCGTTCCTAACTGGCCCAGAGTCTGTGAATGTTTTTTTCTCCACCGCGCTAAAATTGGGCCGTGTTTCCACATTTTTCGATGAATTCTCCAAGTCCACCCGTAAAGTTCTGAACTCGCTCCGGGCTAGCGACAATAAATCACAATCCATGAAAGGGGAGAGTATATACGTGCCCCATTCTGCAACGTCTGCCTCTCTTTAGCTGGCGCAGTGGCTTGTGGGTGAGTACCGCAGGAGTTCCGCAGTGCATTATTTTTTTAAAGGTGGGAAGAATTCCGACGCAGTTGCGAGAGGCCCTAAAAATTACCCCGAGCAGCAACTGTTTGTGTATTCCACGGTCCCTCGAGGCAACTTTTCGCTGAAATTTCTCTCGCTCCCCGCGGCCACAGATTAGGCAACCCCAGCGCGTGGATGCGATTCGGTCCACCAGTTTCGTTTCACCTCAACTTTCTTTCCCTTATCCCGTTGCAGCACCTCCCATAGGCATAGGTACTTGGTATATACGCACATGGGCTCCACGATCAGATTTAAAAAATGCAATGAAGTGAATGAATAGCATTTTTATCGCAATTTTAGAAATCATAATTGCTCCTAATGTGTACATTTCATTTTCGCTTGCAATCCTAATAATACGATTCATTCAATTAAAATGGCTGATATTGAATTAATAATTTACATTTCATTCGTCACTGAAACGAATTAATTTCTCCTAACTGTTATGTCACGTGTACATATTTTATATCTATTAGGGTGACAGTATAATAGCACCTATTCATATTTTTTCCACATCTTACCATAAGTCTCATTACTCACTGCATCTGTAGTTACCACCAGCTAAAATGTTCGTTCACACCTGCTTGAATTCACACATGTATCCAACGAAACTGCGTTAAACATCAGAATAGCCTTTTTCTGACCCTAAACTGACTAGATACAAAAGATCAACTATTGAATGGCATATAAAAGATCAAATCAGATCTATTTTTGAGAGACTTAATGAAGTATTGGGGTAAAGTGGAAAGGGTTTAGAGCATATTATGTCATTTGATGATAGATATTCTAAGGATTTTATGAGAAAATGATTCCGATTAGAAATAGAAGTTCCGGGATGAATTTATGTTCAATAGAAAGAGTATTCTTGCAATTCAAATGCACAGAAAATCTTTCATTGCTGTAGTTTGACCTGGATGATTTTTGGAAAAATACTTGCACAAATGATTTATGCAACGTGTCAAATGTAGAGCATATATTTTTTAGTTTTGTTTCACAGAAACTAGATAAATTCTTTATTTTTTTAATGAGAAGAGCGGGCTTCAGTCAACAACTACATCAGAACGGTTATTTATAACTTGGAAAATGGCTATACCTAAGCTCATGTTTACCGCTTGAGTCTTAAGATCACCTCTTAATTAAATATGAGACCTGTGGCCTGTTAGTTTGATATATTTAATACTTTCGCCGTCCAAAGTCTAATTGCGTTACTTCAATGGGTTGAATTACATACATTAGCATTAAGTCTTATTCTCTGTCCCCATGCTCATTCTTTGCGTTTTTCTAGTCAGGGGAAGGCTTCGAAAGAAGGAAGCAGAATCGTTTTTTTTTGTTTTTTTTTCCGTAACAGAAGTAATTTAAGCCTAAAAACTTTGGAATTAGATTCGATTCAAACTTAGTTACTATACCAGCATAGCAGCCCAAAAATTTATTTGTTGGACTTTCTTCTTTGTCTCGGACACGATTCGAGTGTCTTAGAGGTCGATTGCTTTTACACTCTTCTAAGACTTTTTGGTGAAACCCATCTCTTTGAAAATTTTTGAGAAAGTCTCTCTTATATTTTTCGATTAGTATCTAACAAATAATAATAATTGTAGAGTAAGCTTATTACTGATTATGTATAACATCACTCCTTCATGCTCAACACACTCACTCCCCAGTTTGTGGCCATGTCATAAATTAGTGATAAGGAAACTTTATACTTCTGGTTATTTCGAAGCGATATAAGCACATACGTTCCCAGCGTCCTTTAATGTTAATCAGGCTACTATCTGCGTACACATGTGAATATATTGACATTATGATGAATACCACTGCATCAGTGGACTTTTATTTTTTGGACTTTGGAATTTTATCCGCAATCTGGCAATCTCATAGTCCACGCACATAAGCTCATTTCCTCCGTCTACTCGCATGCAAAATAATTACGATCGGGATTCTATGGATCTATATATCCCTATTGAAGCATGTAAGTATAAATCGTTGAAGAATGAATTATATCCGGTAAGAACTTTTTTTAATTTGATGTTGGTGATAGTAGCTGTATACCTGAAAATTATTCTTCATCTTCTGCCGTTGACGGGCTTAATTTTTCCCGCGAGCAGCTTATCTTATCATCCAGCCGCCAGCTCATTTTCTGCATTGATAAAAAATATCCAGAAGATAACCCTTTCTTCAAAAAAAAAAAAAAAGAATCCTGCTCTGAGCACAGTGGGCGATTGGGGTGATTCTTGGGGATTCAGTCTCATTGAGCACCCCTAGCAGCCCCCCCTGAAGGGAATTTTCCCTTCCAATATGAAAACCCAGCCAGCGAGATCACGGGAAGTAAGGCTAGGGTATTGGATCAGTGCCAGTGTGGAAATGGGACCGGGGCGGACTCATAAAAAGAGGGTATCCCACCAAGGAAGGATCTGCCTTGCCGGGGAAGGGGTGA
The DNA here is from genome assembly GCF_921293095.1 of Ischnura elegans. Lineage (NCBI taxonomy): Eukaryota > Metazoa > Arthropoda > Insecta > Odonata > Coenagrionidae > Ischnura > Ischnura elegans. The sequence continues at coordinate 34,479,614 of NC_060249.1, forward strand.
GAAGTGCGGGATTTTCGACGGGTGGAGAGGGTTTCATCGCGTACGTGGGTTTTGCGAGCGCCTTATGATATTCGCGGAAGTGCTGTAGGGTTCGACGAAGGGTAGAAGGTTGTTTGGAACGAGCAAGGCCATGACGAGGTTAGGTATCTGGATCTGGGTGTTTCAGCGAGGAATAATCAATGGTGATTACTTAAGGTTGGGTGTTTGTGCTCGTGGAATAGAGTGGGAGAAGTGGATACGGTGATTGGTGAGATAAAATATAATTTCTATGCTAATAACAACCATTTTGGTTAAAATCCTACGAGGAATATATTTCCAAATCTTAATATCATATTATGGAGGTGTGGGGTTCGACCATGGGCAGACATTTGAGATGTGAGGGATTTTCGACGGGTGAAGAGGTTTTCATCGCGTACGTGGGTTTTGCCAGCGTCTTATGATATTCGCGGAAGTGCTGTAAGGTTCGACGAACTGTAGAGGGTTTTTTGGAACGAGCAAGGCCATAGCGAGATTAGGTATCTCGTCTGGGTTTTCCTGTGAGGAATATGGATGATGTTTTCGAAAGGATGCGCGTTTGTGCTTGGAGAAGACAGTGGTACGTTGGATACGGTAATTAGTGAGTTTAAATATAATTTCTATGTCGACCACTTTGGCGAAAATCCCTCAAGAATATATTTCTCTGCCTTAATATCATGTTATGGACATGTAGGTTTGATCATGATCAGATGTTTGGGATTTGAGATATGTAGGTTTTTATACAGGAAGAGGTTTGCATCGCGTACGTGGGTTTTGCGAATGCCTTAAGATATTCTCGAAGGTTATCATGAGCCGCGAGAGCATTAACCGAAGTATAATTTCCTTGTTAATGAACCATTTAGGTGAAAATCCAAAAAGGAATACATTGCCCAACCTCAATATTATGTTATGGGGGTGCGGGGTTTTGCCAAGGACAGAATTTAATGCTTGACGATTTTCGATCAAGGCCGTGACGACATTAGGATTTTGGGTCTCGGTTTTCTGTGAGTAATCGGAAATAATTGATGTCGTTAACCTTAGGATACGTCTCAGAGGGAAAGACGATGAAAGAACTGGATGGAGTGATTGGTGCAATGAAATTTAATTTATTTTTTAATCATAGCAATTCAGGTGAAAATCTATTGAGTAATAAATTTCAATATTTCGATATCACGTAAGGTCATTCGATGATTTCCTTTCCACCGCAAAATCGGTTAAATCACTACTACTCTCATGTATAAAGAAGCGACCCTTGGAGGAAGTGTGGAAAGGGGTGTTGTATGAGCTTATTCGCTGGGGTTTCATCGCATACGTGGGTTTTGCGAGCGCCTTATGACATTCGCAAGGGACGACGCGTCGACCCTACCGCACCTCTGTCGCGGCGGAGGTACGATAGGGTTCAATGAACGGCAGAAGGTTGTGGAGGACGATTTTCAAGCAAGACGGTGACGAGATTAGGTCTCTGGGTCTGGGATTTTGAGCGAATTCCAAGGAATAATCGATGGTTATGACCTTAAGATACGTGTCGGAGCTGAGGCGTGGCGAAGGTGGAACTGGATGGGTTAGTTGTTGAAATGAAACGCAATTTTGTTATTGATCACTGTAATAATCTCTGGACGAATACCTTTCCCACCCTTAATATCAGATTCATGTAAAGCATTTCGATGATTTCCATTCCATCGCACGATTGGTGACGAAATTATGCTAATCGTAAAAAGGAGGGACACTTGAAAAAGGCAAGGAAATGCAAGGGGTAAGTTTTTTGGGCTCACCGATGAGTGAATAGTTTTTCATTGCGTATGTGAGTATTGAGAGAGCCTTATGGTTTTCACAACGGATGGTAGAGTTTTGGGGTTCCATTAAGGGTAGAAGGTTGCGTAGGACGATTTTCCAGCAAGCCGGTGATGAAATTAGTTCTTTGGGTCTTGGTTTTTCGCTTATTTACAGAGAATAATCGATGGTGAAGACCCTAGAGTGCGTGCTTGCGTCAGTGAAAGGCTGAGGAGGAAGTTGGAAGGCTGGTCGATAAAGTAAAATTGAATTTCACTTTAAATCACTACACTTTACGTGGGGATTCCTGTAGAAATCCTTTCTCAACCCCGGAGTCACTGCGCCAGGGGCGCCGACTTATAAAAAATATTGGGGGGGCCCCTATCGGGGGTCTTGACCTGGGAAGAGGCTAAATTCAAAGTGTGTTGCAGCACCGAAACACTATCATAATTCACACCACTTGTTTTCAGTTAACCTGCTTACTACCTTATAATTATTTGTTTTAACACATTGTTGAATGTATTTTAAAAGGTTACTATCGTCAAGCATGGGAAATAAAAATACCAATGTACTTTTGTGATTACACAGAGCATAATATAACTTAATTATTATCTTGAATTATTGAGGGGGCTCCGCCCCCCCTAACGACACTTTGAGGGGGCTCGGGCCCCCTCAGGCCCCTTGGAGTCGGCGCCACTGTACTGCGCTATGAGTCTTCTGTAGCGCAATTGTTTCTGGTATCAATGCCTGTTTTTAGATGATTAATCCTTCGCAACTAACTATGCATTTTAATTGATTATAAACGCAATGAATTCGATTCAGTAATAGGAAGAGGAAAAAAATTCTCATGTTTTGCCGCGAGGAAAAATAAATTACTTTTGACTAGTACCGTAGGGTACCGCCAAATATATGGGATTATAGGTTTAGGTACCCGCCAGTCATATTCCCCCTACGTTTTCCAATGGCTTATGTATGGGAATAAGATATTGATATAGAAATATATATAATTCATCAATGATTAATAATATATAATTATTAAAATATAATAATTCATCCTAAGGTCTCTCTGGGATCGCAACCCAAAAATTAAGGTTCGGAACAAACTTAAATCACTAATCACCGGATTAAAAAATTATGAAAACCATTATTTTAAGCGTAAGAGCAAAACAAAAGAGTGCATTGGGAAAGCAGCTTTACATTTAATGCGATTGGCTATGTGTTGTGAATAATATGCAAGGATTACCCCACGCGCAGTATCTAAGCCGCTCAACCCCTTCCCGCACCGTTATATTTAATAGAGCTCTACTTATTAATGAAATGCGAAACTTTCACGAAGGAGAAAATTTTTATGCTCGCAGGTGTGAGCGACAAATGCTCTACTCCTTAATTTATCAAGACATTTACTTACTCTACGGAGTTTTTCCCATCAGGGCAAATAATTTTTCCTCTATTGCATCTCTGCATTTCATTTAAACCTATTGGTAACCATGCTTATGGTCCCGCTGATTAACTCTGCCTGGTTACTTACTTGAATAATGCTCACAAAAAGCTAATAATCACTGAAAAATTGTAGGAGAAAGCGAGCTGTGGAGCATAAAACTCCAAAGAAGGTTACGACAATAGCAATTACGTGAGGGATGTGATGGAAGAAAAAATTGAGAGAAAGTTCACCCGAGGGAGTCCCCATCACCATAATCATTAGTCAACAAACCTTAAATTGGTTTGACGAAGCTTTCTATTCCTCTTTCCTATCCACTAGCCTTTTCATAGTGACGCATTTCTTCTCTTTAACATCCAACATAACCTGTCCTATGTAACTCATTCGGGGCCGTCCCCTGCCCTTCTTTCCTTCCACCTGTCCCTTTACAATTGTTCTCATGCCTCATAATGTGGCCAACTTAATTTTTTCGTCTTTTTCTTAAGGTTTTTAGAAGAATTCTCTTTTCCTTCTCTTTTCTGAGTAATTCCTCCGTAATTACTCGGTCGATCCATTTTACCACCATCATTCTTCGGCAACTCCATATTTTGAATACTTTTCCAATCTTATAAAGGCCTATATATGAGTAATCGAGGCAGATAAATAAGGAATCAATCATGTTGATAGTATATGGGAACTGAAGTAATTAGCTAGGTAAATGGGAGGCCGCAGTACACTAATCTTACGAGAGCAATATTTACCGATGTACATTTAAAAGGGGATGTCTGTTTGTCCTAAATGCGTTTCCATATGGCTGCACGTATTGCAACCAAAGTTAGTACGTAGGTGCATCTCATGCTCTCTAACTCCATACCAATATTTTAGTTGCATCCAACGCGCCCTATGCGTCGTTTTCTTCAGTGGCGCAACTAGGAATATGCTTTGGGGGGATGAGATGGCCTAGGGTGGCGACACCCCCCTCCCCCCTTGGGGGGTTCGGGAAAATTAAAAAAAATGACATGCCAGGAAATACATTTTACATCATTTTGGCACTAAAAAAATTAACTTTGAGTAGATGCAATTATTATGTGTCAAACTATACAATGGTTTTGGATATGTTTTGGGGGGGTCTGTCCCCCTCATCCCCCCATAGTTACGCCACTGGTTTTCTTATTACCTGGTTTATAAAGTCACGCCGTACAACCTCTGCCGCTGGACATCCAGACAGCTACGCAAACCTCTTGACACGCTCAAAGGGAAAACTGAAATCCTGAAGGTCTTGGAATCAAAGTTTCTCACTTCTCTGGGTACTTCCTTTCCGTGCGGCACCGAGTGACCTGCTAGTTGTTAATAAATTACATGCTAAAATCATGCACATATATCCTAGTCTTTGCGAATTTAAACACCCCTCACCACCAAAAATCATGGCTGGTCTCTAATATTGGAGGTTTGCAGGTATACGAACCAAAATCCGCGGAAGCCCGGAGTGGAATTTCGGACGCCTCAAAGGTGTCTGTGGGCGGGGGATTTAATGCGCTCGTTCGGGAAAATCAGCTGACGGGAGAGAATCGTCATAATCGCGATATCGCATTCCCGCTCACGGGGGTTTAATTTATCCGAAGTTCGTCCCCACTGTTTTGATTCAAAGCAAGTGGTTGGTCGGGGAGGGTGAACTCGTTTAGTCGAATGTGGATTGACGGAGGTCGTCGCGGGACGGGTGTGTGCGGGCAAATCTAATTTTCTCCTCTAAATTGGGTGCGCCGTGGTGGGGGCGAAGTTCTCCACCAAGTGCAGATGCGATTTCCATTCAGTTAGGCCCATCAGCAGCCCTTCTTTCTGCGCCCTGTGGCTTTCGATCGGTTCTCGCCCCTTTAGCACTCATTTGAACTCGCTTTAATTACTTTTCCCCGCAGGAATAGCGAGCATGTTTTAATCTAGGCCTCAGGGTTTGAGAATGCTGAGTTCCCGCTTCCAATGATTCAACTACATCTACGCCTATATTATACCCCGCAAGCCCCCTCAATGGGAGTGTTAGGACAAAAACCGTTTGCATATAAAGGGAATGTTCTGACGAAATCACACCTAACAATCATTACATTTCTTTATCATTCGGGGAAAAATGAAGTACATACAAATCCGTTCAGTAAAATATCTTAATTGTTGGAACTGGATTCCTACAACCCTCTCCATCCACGACGGCAACGTTATTTTTTTTACTAAGCCTTTTTCCCTGTGACAAATACTATAGTCGTAATAAATAACCACGTTCAAGTGCTCTTTGTTTCTTATGACTTCCCTCCTTGAGAAGATAAAATTTTAGTTATGTTTCGCTCTAAAATAGTCCTCTATTTGACGAAAAATAAGCACTTAACAAGTGGAATTGACTATATTGTATATAACTAATATTGTACCCCCAAAAATAAAATGTGCACATTTTATTACATACTTTCACTATGGGTAGGTGACACGTTTAGTCATAAATAATCTTATAAATAGAGGAAACGAAGCGTCCGCCATTACCGATTATTTACGGCGTACCTCCGACAGGTTCTGCGCGTACCCCATAGGGGTACGGGTATATACCACCGGTTGGGAACCGCTAGGTTGAGCAATAAAAGGTTTACATAAAATAGAATAAATGGGGAATATATAACTATTGTCTTATATATTCACTCTCACTTATTATACCAGTAAGTCTGAAGGAGAAACGCGTTAATTTCTCCGCACATGCCAAGAAAATTATTTTAAAAAAACCTACAACACTAATTCCATCATCATTTTTTTAGGATATCATGTAACGTATTTTTTCGATGACACCCTGAAGGAATCGCTAGAAGTGACTAAATGAACGACGGGTCCGAATGTTAATTATCCACTATAAATCACTCTACAGGCTCCCGCGTGTCGCTCTTTCTCTCTCTCCGGTAGTGTTTTTCATCACCCGGCCACCAATTAATCATTTTTAACGATGTGCCCAGGGCGTCAGGACTCCCCACGACGGGGAGAAGGGAAAAGAGAATACTCCACTACTAGCCGTATTTGCGTCCGTGCTCTGATGTGTTTCTCTTTCGTATGCGCAGGGAGGGAAGACGTGCAAGCGGGGAAGGGGGGGGTTGCAGTGTTATGTGTTGACCGCGGCCTCGATCACTCATTCCGCAGCATCTTCAATCAATCTTGACCGATCTCCCTCCGGCAACGCCCGGTTAAGAACGCAACCATTCCAAGCCGGGACTCCATCCCTCTCTCCCCACATAAATCAAGCGCCTTCTCTCCCCCATGGTGTTATTTTTTTCACATCCCTCCTTCCAGGATTCTGGCGAGGATCTTCTAGTCCGCTTAACACGCCGCCGACGCCATTGAACCCGTGGCCTGTTTTTTTTATCGTTCTCTCTTTTTCTCTCTCCTCGTGTCCTCGGCCATACCCTCGCCGTTCCGTCCCTTGGCAAGCTTCCGAGAATCCTGCTCCAGTTTCCTCATTTGTTGCCAACGTCCAAGAGAAACTACCACCAGCTCCCCCAACTTCCTCCATTTTTTGTCATTACTCGGGGGCGAGCGGTTTTGAACGGCACTGTCGAATGACAATGCGACATTTGTTTAACAGCCAGTGACATGATGACATGGCAGGTCCCAAAAAACACTTTCATCGCAATCATGTTAAAAATTTGTGGAATTTTTAATTAAAACATAAATTATTCAATGAAAACTATTTCCCGAATACAATGAAGTTTCATGATACGACGTTTGATTGCGTTTCCGTGGCAACAGACACAGGTAATGACATAGAAATGGCTCGTATGGAAATCAATGCAATCACGCGACTTACATACAAAAATTGTTGACTACATACATTTACAAACATGTACCGAAAATTCCGATAGCCATTTCCAAAACGAAAGAGAGGAATGAAAGAAATTATTTACAGGGTTGGCATTACACTTACTTTGCAAGTATGTATTACGCAATATTATTTGTAAGCTAAATTGTAGATAGCTTAGTTGTTATGCATGCTTTTCATCATTGCTTACATGAACAAGTATCCGTTTAATTCCATAATATTATGAGAGTGACTCCTCCATGACAATTTTATGGCCCGTACAGCATAAATAAAATTGTTGTTTAGCATTATTAAGCAAAATAATGGTATAATAAAGCAAAATAAAATCAATATTAGATAAATTAGATAGCAAAATTAAAAATATTATCTTATAGAATTCATATGCTAAAATGCGTTGCATATAATAATACTTAATAGTCGAAAGCGCACGTTTATTCGCACTTTGCTGTATAGGCCCCGGGCCGTATGACGGTGTATAAAAGGGTTCACACATAGCTAATAAGACATCATTTTGGTGTTCATTTACATTAACAGTGTTACTTTAAACTTTAAAGGTGTACCACTGAGCCATACTGAGAGTAAATATTGTTTTTTTTCACATCTGTGCCTGTCAGGCACATCGCGCCTGAACTCAGCAATTCCAATATCGTGCCTGACGAGAGGTTAATCTTTCACCCACGGGACGCATGCATCAGGCCTATTTGATGCGACAGTTTTTCACTGCCACGCACCGATGTTCAACTGGAAGCACAGCATCGAATATCTCTCGGTCATCCTTTAGGTTGGCTCCACTGCTCCTTTGTTCTTCTCTGTCCGCTTGACCCCATCGCTGGCGAGTGGCTTGCTCTCCTTATTTTATTCTCTGTGGAAAGAGACAATGAGAGCAGGGAGTTGAATAAGACCAAGTGGACGATGGCTGTGGAAAAACGAGGAAAAAGAAATTCTTGGTTCAAGTTTGAAGAATCATAAAACGTGTGAAGATACGATATGTCACCTGCTAAATTATTTCCTTATTCATCAGGTAGGATTGCAACATAATGAAGAACACTAGAAGTAATAATTGTAAAAAGTCTTATCGTCTGCGTCCATTATTTAATGCTGACCTAGATTTATATGTGCATCATCACCATCACTGGACATTTCAGGTCTCGGTCTTTGAAATTTCTCTTGGTTTATTTAAAAAATGAAGTAACATTCATATGAGTCGTGGGTTCTTAATATGAGCTAGTTGATATTACATTTATTCAAATGTCTTTATTGACTTACATTTGTTTAAATGCAAGAATAATTTAACAGCTAAGATTTACTGTGCAACGAGCACATTATCTTGTATAATGAAATCCATTTACAAAATTGATACGCTTTTTTTTGTTCTTTTTTCCTTCTACAATCGTTATTTCGACCTTATATTTTCACCGTACTTTGTGCAATGCAAAACCCAAAGGAGGTAATTCTCGATATGAATTCGATGATTACACAGTTATGGCTCAGGAGCTCCATTTAAGAGGCAAATTTAAGTTAAATGCGCTTTATCACAAGCACTAATATATAATTATCTTCATCGATGTATATGAGCAAAGGGACATAAGATGGCTAGGAACGAAGAAAAATTAAATATCATTGAAAATTCGCGTATTAAAGAAGTTCTTAATACTACCCTTAAGTACAGCAGCGACGATTTTCAAAGTGGCAGAAGTCCACTTCGCTAGAGTTTGGGGTGAGCAATAGTTATTTGCATACTTCGCACTAGTAGAGTCGTTATTTCGATTTTTTTCATGAGAATATATAAAATTCTAGGGTATTTCTTTATGGAGAAAATTCAAAGTAATAGGAAGACTTTAACATGCCCTAATAAAGAGGTCTACCTCATCCATTTTCTGAATTTACTGTACTATTTTGGAATTATCGCCTTCATTTGTCTATTTCTTAACAAATATATTTTTTTCTTTTTCCCTTTCTTTTCCTTCTGATTTTCACAAATATTCATTTGCTTACTCTTCTCATTGACTGTATTCCTTTTTACTGTTACTGGGGAGGTATGATTTTGGCATGTTTTTTTCTCTTATTTGATTGAAGGAAATGAGTTCAAATCATGGGAGTGGTTTCATTGGTTACTCCACATCATTGGAAAACTTTCGTAATTTTTTAAAAATCTGCAAAAATGACTCCCTCCCATCGTTTTAATTGATTACTTTTCGATCGTCTGGCGGTGTACTCCAAAAGCCTCAGTTTTGACAAGGAAGTATTATAGCTGGCAACCTAGTGAATTAGGATGTAAGAGGAATTTTTTAGAGATGTAATGCCGCTAGTATGAAAAAAAATATAAAGATAAAACTTGTCTAAAATATGAAATCTGAATAAATTACCTGCGATAGTTGGCAAGCTTTTGATACTGCTTCCTTGAATTTTTACTCTACTGATCATGGAAAGAACTTTAATTAACTCTTGCGCATGGCTTACTCAATCTAACCTTTTTACTTCGTAAAAATATTATTATTGCGGTAGTGTATGCATTAACATGTTGTGAGCAGATGTGAATTTTTTGAAACTTATCTCATCGAGAATATTAATTCAGCTTAGTAATTGAGTTTAAAACAAAAAGGGAAACATTTTATGACCCACCGGCCTGCAAAGAATAGGTAAATAGGAATTCGAGGAAAACAGGTTAATTATATGCTAATATATATTATGCTAATTTGTTTAAAAGATTGAGTATTGTAAAGCGGTTTTTTCTCGGGATTAATTTACTGCTTAGCTTTAATTGAAGGAATTATCCGGCGGAAAATGAACTATAGGAATCTTGATATTTTCCTATTTCTAACTCAGTTTCAATTAATTAGTAAAAATCTGTACGTTAACAAAAACATGTCCTTTATGAGTTAAATTCGACTTTTAATATTTTTATTTCCAACGTGTAAGCAAGTAATTTATGAATAACGAATATATTGCTTCCTTATTGCCTCGTCGTTTGTCTGTTACATTACATTATAATACTATTTTTTCCAGAGAACAATCTTCCTCATTTATTTTGAGTACAATCTTTGCAAGAAATCAGTTCATTTTTTATGTTTGGCTCGAATATTATGGTCATTTTAAACCTTGAGCAAATCCCTTCTATTATAATTATAATTTATTTTTTCCTGTTTCATAGCTATGAAGCATTTAGACTGCTAAAACACTATCGTCATTGCATTCTATACTTCTTTATCTCTCATTTCATTCCACAATCAAATGCATCTATTTCGTTAGCCCATGGAGGAGCAGTAAAAAGAGCCCGAGACAGAATGATGGTTACAAACCATTTACAATCTATTGGAAGATAATTTTCCACCATTTTATTATTATTAGTCTACCTCTTTGTGGCTCGGGCATATGTTGGAGTTCCGACTCTGGTTATGGTTCCCGCTTATTGACCGTAAAGTATTTTATGGAAAACGTAAGAATTGGAACAAAACTGTATAAGCGCAAGGAAAGAAATTTACTTAAAAATGCTTGCTGGTGATTGGTAAATGTTCCATATCCCAATTATAGTGCAATTGCTTTATTGAAGTGTGAAATGACAGTAAATTTTCAGGGCTACTATCGCTTGGATTCCTACTTATGGCTTATTTAGATCTAAAGGTGGAAAATAAAGTTGTGAAACTACCTTCGTATAGCTGTTATCGCTATCCGTGAAATTAAATTCCAGAATTTGTTGAACGAAATACATATTGGTGGAAAATAAATTCATGATACTACTCTCGGATAACTGTTATCATTATCGGTGAAATCCATTTCAGTTAATTTATTCGAGGAAATGGAAGTAATACTGTCATTTAGTGACCGATCCACTTCCCTGGGCTATTATGGTGCCATTGCAATGGAAATGTAGCGGCAACGATACTGAGTGTTCAGTGCTGCTATCGCTCTGGTACCTACTTGGATATTTAACTAACTGACTTATTGATATCTATAGCCTGAAAATAAATTTATAAAACTACTCTCGGTTGGTTGTTTTCACTGTTGTTGAGATTGAATTTCAATTAATTTGTTGAAGGAAATTGAAGTAGTACTCCAGCGCAAATTTGGTAAGCGCTCTACTTCCCTGGGTTATATGGGCAATTGCAATGAAAGTGTAGCGGCAATGGTACTGAGTGTTCAGTGCTGCTATCGCCCTGGTTCCTACTTGAATATTTAACTGACTGATTTATTAATATCTATTGCCTGAAAGTAAATTTATGAAACTACTATCGGTTGGTTGATTTCACTTTCGTTGACATTGAATTTCAATTAATTTGTTGAAGGAAATTGAAGTCGAACTCCAGCAAAAATTTGGTAAGCGCTCCACTTCCCTGTGTCATACGATGACGTTGCAGTGGGAGTGTAGCGGGAACGGTACCGAGTGTTCAGCTGAGCGTTCACTCCGATTCCGCATGCGGATAAGGCCGAGGACTCGATTAACTCCCAATCGGAATGGCGCGCTCGCATTTAGCGTGAGGAACACGGCTCCGTTCACTTTCCGGGACGCCGCAGAACACAATTTAGGCGCTCAGGGTCTCAGCTCATCGGGCGGAGTGTATTAAAGCGCGCTCGGAGTGACGCGTCGTCCTTTAACGGAGGAAACCGCCAAAATCCATCCAACTCAGCCGCAAATCCTATTGCTACAATCTCATTTGCCTCTCTTACAGTACCGCCGCTCCGACTGAGCCCCTCCCACCCAACCCCTGTTTGTCGCAAAGTTCTCATCACCAACCTCCCATTTGTCGCCCCCGGGACGACAGAATTACAGGGAAGAAACTAGGTTTTACTTTATGGGAGTTAATGCTACCATAAAACACTAATATATGGTATGGGATACTAATAACCAGGACTTATAAATGTATACATATATTTGTAAGACATACTGATTGATTAAACATAGATGTACAGGAAAAGGAGCGCCCTCCCACCTTCTCAGCCCCTTTTTATCGCAAAGTTCTCATTTGTCGCCCCCGGGACGACAGAATTACAGGGAAGATACTAGGTTTTACTTTATGGGAGTTAATGCTACCATAAAACACTAATACATGTTATGAGATACTAATAACCAGGACTTATATATACATACTGGATGATTAAATATAGATGTACAGGAAAAGGAACGCCCTCCCCCCTCCTCAACCCCTGTTTGTCGCAAAAATCTCATCACCCACCTACCATTTGTCGTCCCCGGGACAACAGACATACAAGGAAGAGACTAGGTTTTACTTTATGGGAGTTAATGCTACTATAAAACACTAATATATGTTATGTGATACTAATAACCAAGACTTATATATACATACATATACTTAGATAATTAAATAACTGTATGATTAACCATAGATAAACAGGAAAAGGAACGCTCACATAATGTTTCCCAGACGTTTCAGTGGAATGCCCCACTGTTCTTAATTAGAGAGGATGGACTGACCTTGCTATCTTCTCTTGACGCTGTTTTCAGCGTAACGTCAGTCCATGAGTATAAATATATACTAACAAACTTAGTACTAATATATATTAATAACTTGTCTCATCATCCCATTACATTTGTCGCCTCCGTACGGCATGCAGGGAAGAAACTTCGTCTTAATGTCAGAAAGTCAATCTTAAAATTGTTGCTAGCATAAATTTTGTTTTGAATGAATGTTTTGAATTGGAAAAAATATATTTGGGGTTTTATTTCTAAAATCTCAACGCTACAATCTCATTTGTCTCTCTTACAGTGTCGCTCCAACCCCCCCCCCCCCCCCCCCAAACCCCTGTTTTTCGCAAATCTTTCATCTTCCCCCTCCCATTTATCGCCTTCGGAAACGCATACTGGGAAGAAAACTACTTTTAGCTTTATGGGAGTTAATATATTATATATTTAGGCACTTTTGGGTTTTGATTCGACAGTTATTATATTAATGTTTAAATATATAAATTTGTATAACATCCATATTAGCAATTGTCACCCCTGTGCGGCATTTGAGGAAGAAACTACGTTTTACTTTCTCGGAGTCGATATATTTCTGCACTTTTATGTACTGTTGCGTATAGTTATTGTGCTGGAACAAAGTAAAATCTTTGGAACATTGTGTTGAGTTTTCCTTTCTTTGAACTTTGTGTAATGGAACTCTTTTGTTATATTTTCCTGTTATTGTATCACACAGAGAAAGTAAGTTGATTTCAAGATTTTATGTTTAATTAATTCTATGTTTATATTTACTCTATGATTTTTGTGCAGTTAATTTTTTAGAGGACATTAGTCCTAGAGCAACAAATATATTTCTACATCTTTCTCATTACTTGTCCAACGCTCTACCCACAAATCTGCCACACTCCTCCTCATATTAAAATGGCGATTTTTTTCGATGCCTCATACAGTGATCTGGACCTGGTACCTTTAACAAGGTAAAACAAGGAATTTCCGAAGTGGTTTGAATTGTTACTTTAAGAATCGTTTAAAATTAAATATTGAGTAAAACGGATCGAATCCAATGATTTTATTCCTTATTCTTAGTTGTTGGTCACCTCTGGATACATATTTTTGATGGTGAAGTTGGCGGCGAATGATAAAAGGTAAATTGGAAGTGAATACTTCAATTTTAAAATACAATCAGTTATATTTGTCGTAATTTCTCGGCAATATCAGTAACTGAAATTGTGCCACTGTTACCATAATTTTTATTTCTCAATGTGGAACTCTAAGCTCATCCCTTTATTTTCTGCATTATTATAAAAAATCATTCATGAGAAGGATAGAAAGCACAAAAAATCCCCCTGCGAATCTGACCCATAACGATATACCTAAATATTCAATTGAGAAAATATTTTGAAGGCAAACTGACTCTATTCCCGTTTCCTAGTAACCATAAGTCAGGAGAATATTCGCCTTGGGGATTAGGGCCGGTGTTCATCGGCCAGGAAATTGATATTTTTTTGACGAAGTGTGTCGAAGAGTCTGCTCAAACCCGGAAAATGTTGAATTTTCCCATATTTCTTTCTTTCACTTCTGGATTGTTTCTGGGAATTTCCGCTCCCTCAAACACTGCTCACCAATGGCTGGACTTCCTCTGCTTACATTTTGCATAGGGATCACTTCCTCATACACATTCATATTTTCGTCAGGCATGGACACGCGTAAATTAAACTCATTCCCTTCAAAATCATATAATCCAGTTTTCTTGTTTTCAAGGTTTATTAAATGATATAATGATCGTGCGATGGGCAACATGAAATCTGTGCTTCAAACTTGCAAAGGTTTGAATACTAATGGAATTACGTTTACCTTCAGATTTCAACTTGCTGGAGAGTCATATTGAGTATTGCGGTGAAATATTCAATGCTTATTAATAATTTTGAGTGAACATGCGTCAAATAATTGGAGCATGATCGTCAATTCTGCTGATATTAAGTTATTGGGAGTGGACAAAGTTCTACATTGAAATGTTATATGGTATTCCTATCTCCTCGAAAACGTAGTTATTATTAAGGTGACATCTGATGGTTCTTTAAGCTATAAATATATATTTCCTAATTATCATTACATCATTACAATTTCGCTAAATCGCTGGAAGAAGTGTGTAGGAAGGCGAGTGGATTAGATTTTTTTAAATAATTTGGAACCCTTTGATCGCTTCATGCAATTAATTTTATTGTGTATGGTATTTAAAGTTTGGTGTAAGCTTTTCAGTAGACATCCAATAGCTATTAAAAGTTATTTAATTTGAAAACTTCTTGAAAGTTTTCAGTTTTCTAACTTTGCTATTTTATTGCCATTCACATTCGTATATTTTCAAGCAGTAGTAACTGCAGCTAAGTTTCTCACGGCTATGTGTTTTATATTATTCTTTAAAAGAAGGATATGAATAAAATATACCTTCATCCATCCCGTTTATTTTTTCTTTCATGAAAAAAGCAGCCTTGAATAGATTGTCAGAAAAACTTTATCCCTTTCGACGTGCCTCGCCGCACCGCCTCTTTTGCTATTTCGCTTAAAGAGAAGTCTTATCGAAAAAATTGACGAATAAAATAATTTTCCAAACATTTCCGCGGGATTTTTGTTCTCTAATATGTCCTCTTGCATGCCTACCCTTGATAAAGTGCAATGAGCAACCGTCACTTTAGCCACGCTGTTTATTTGCAATAATTGGAGTGTGGCCTGGAAACGATGCGAATTGAGAGAAAAGGAAGTGTAGAGACGGTTGGAGAAAAAGGCTCTTCTGAAGTTGGTGTATTTGCGGCTGAGAAAGACGGACGCGAGACTAGAGAGCGAGAGAGAATATTGGATTTGGATGAAACGTCAATACTCGCCCACCCTTCAACTCATCAGCGAGAGGATTTTTTGTGCTGTGGGCAATACGGTCTCCCGATTGAAATCCATCTTTTGAAAATGGAATTGTTTTCTCACCCATGATTCTTGAAAAGCACTCGTTCTGCTGTAGGCGGAATTTGTGCGATGTATATTAGGAGTGGCTAATGTGCTCATGGCACTGCTCATTGCTCGGTTATATTTGTAGTTTCCTTGTCAGTCCCTCACTTTTTATCAGAATAATTCAACGTTATCGTTGTATTACGATGCGCCTCAATTACTATTTCCATTTCATGGTACCGGAAGTAAATATTTAGTAAACCAGCGAGAGTTTTGTGGTAAGTCTTACTTTTATTTTTCCTTCAGTTTGTTTCAATATTCATGCATAAACTGGTATTTTGTTAACAATCATTATTTACTATTTTCATGACAATAAAGGCACACTTTAATGCTTTTTCTCTCTTCCAGACAACAATATTTCGTTTACTTTTGTGCTCGCTGGATTTTTTCATGCATTGCAAATACTATTATTTCTAATTTAGGTGGCCTTTAGCTTTTTCAATTCAGTTTCTCTCGTCTTTTGCTCAATTTTTAGTCAATGGAATTTATTTTAAATTAGATTATTTTTTCCTGTAATGATGCGTCATGATTTTAATATTTTTTTATAAATGAGTAATATTTTTATAAATGAGTTTCTCGCATTTTACCCTCTACTAATCCATTTATGGATAGATTATCTGTGTATTGGCAGAAGTTATTTTAGTTTTATAACTATCTTTCTTTTTGCCTCGCCGTAGCTTTTTAGAGATATTTGGGTATACTCAAAGGAACATTTTCATCTATAGAAGTGGTCCTACAGTAGGCGACGAATCCCGCTTCCAAAAATACCTTATCATTGGAAATTTTCGCCATATTCTGATATTCTCCTTGGCTTCAAAGAAATTTTCATGGGATTTTCAGTGTGTGCCAAGCAGGGGAGAAAGGCGTGCTGACAAATTATTCGTTGAATTTCATGCGTGGGAGGAGCTAAAATTACGAAATATTATTTTAAAAAGAGAATAATCTCAGTTTATGGGATAAAATGGAAGGAAACCGAAAATAAATTACTTCCTTGCGCTATTAACCTGTAAAAAGTTACACAAAAAATACATAATTGAAATAGTTTTAATTAATAAATTCAGAGAGTACTCAATGAGATTTTTGACCCAAAAAATTCTCTCCAGGTCAATAAACTGGCAAGTTGCGAATTTCATATTCAAAAACTAGAAAAATATTTCCTGAAATCTTCGTTATGGTTTTTTTATTTCCAAAAACCCACCTCAAATAAATATTTTCCCACTCTTCATGAGTTATACATAAAATTGATAAAAATATATTTAAAGTTCATAAGGGTTTTTAAATAATAAATTCATTGATGGTTTTAAATATATAGCGTGGAAAAATATTATATTTTCCCGTAAACCTTCGAATTCTCTTTTTTAATTTTCCTGTGCAAATACCAAAACTTGGCTCTTTTTTGTTGAATTGCGATAAACAGGACGTCATTTACATTTTTTCCGAGTGTTGAGGATTATCTATTCGTAGGATTAAGAATACAGACGAGAGAAATTGCTGTAAATTATCTAGAACATTGCATGGAAACCAATAGTTTTTCTAAATTCTTCTTTCTTAAAGCTTTCTTCAGTTAATCACCATTTTAAGCTAATATATATATTTTGAAATCGAGTTTGTAATGAAGAAGGCGCCTAATTTTTGGAAGTGTTTTAATTATCCACAGTTAACAAAAAATTTAGCAAAAAAGCTCATATGCACTTAGAAAAATCTCACATCGTTTACAAAGAATAACGTTCGGAATTTTTTCCGCGAAATGAGAAATTAACGGAGAGATGGAAAGTTTGAAAAATATATACGGGTGAATAAAATCGGGAAATAAAAGGGGCGGAGTGCCCCCACAAATATTTGAGCCCATATTTGCCCAAGCATTTTCTGCTTTCCTTCCCACGTTTTTTTTGGCTTCGTGCCGACGCGCCAGTGTGCATTTTGGTGCCTCCATGGTCCTTGCGTAGTCCCTAAGAATCTCGGCGCCCTAGCCGGCCTCTCTATTTCCTCCCTGGCCTCTCCGCCACCCACTAAGTCCATCCATCCGTGAGTCTCACCAGGATGAAAACTGCTCGGTGGCTTTGGGCGAAATTCTTGATCAAATTCTTACTCTCCCACCCCTTTTCCATAGTTTTCCTTTTTTTCTTCCTCGTCTGCTCCCTTCCCCCTTTCCTTTATTTTTGAATCCGCTATCCCACGCAAACAAGCTCAGAAATGGTAATTTCCCCCCCCCCCCCCCCCCGTCTTTTTTTTTCATCCCAATGGAGAGGGTGGAATGTTATTTTTCCTCGAGTCTTAATACATTCTCCTTGTTTCCTCATTTCTTTCACTCCGCCCCGTTACCATATCCATCTTTCTCACATTCCACACCGTCTTTTTTATTTTTAGTTCAAAAGGGCTTGCAGAATTTTTCAAACATAATAATAGAGTGCAACAAGGGTGAAAGGAGATCATAAACATTGTATCGAAAATTCTGTCTTTTAAAATTGTAAGTGAACAGTTAAGAGATTAATTTTTGATAATGGGTTAGGGTTTGATTTGATAGAGCTCTCCTCAACCTTGGGTATTCGTCGGCATGCGACCTTTTGCGACTTAGTACAAATTAGGCATATAAATGATACACAGTCAACGAGGGGATCCTGTTCCGGCCCTGAATCGCTGTGAAGTTTCCTTCAAATTTAAGGCATTATAATATTACTCCGAGTTTGAGATGGTTATCCCGAGTTTGAAATGATATGTTAAATTGGCTAACTATAAGGAATAGAATATTTTCAATCATGGACTATGTATGTATTTTTTGCTTTCTTGAAGAAGATCAAGTGGTGAAATTTTGATGACCAAACCATCAATTGAGTCCTTACGTTCCAGCAAGTGTTAATTATTAAATGTCTAATGCTCACTGATAGTGGCACATTTACATTTTCGCTATCCTTCGCTTTTATATCAGATATACAATTTACGTTACTATATGGCACATAGTCCGCTGGATAGAAAAATGTAGTCGATGATAATACACCGATGGTCTTTTATTAATTAATAGTTATTAGGAGCGACTAATGAAAATCCCAAAGGACAATATTTGCTATGAAAGTATCATTTTACTCGATCTGTATTTGAACTTTTCCCTCTACAATCCATGCCATGTAGGTATATCATTACCAGGCTCATTACCAAGTCTAATTTAACCAATATTCATTAGCGGCGAATGTCATCCTTTGGAGTTCTAAACATGGTACCCACTTTCACAACGGTGAGTGGATAATCGCTTGTTTTTGCTGTGCTTCACTATTAATTAGCGTCAATTATCTCCTGTATCATCAGTTTCTCACCTAGAGCCACCAGGTTGCAAATGGAGGGTTTATCTCTAGTTATGGCTAGCTGTTATGGACAAAAAGGACGGCGTTCTTAGGGGGCATTAGGGTATACTTGGGTAGAGTATGCCATTTAAATGATGCTGAAACCTATGAAGATGCCGTCACTTGGCGACAACAGACCGACAACAGTAATACTTCCCATCACCCTTGCTACCGAGTCGGAAAACTAGTCGATACCTCCACTGCATAAACGCTCAATAATCGCCCACCGAATCAAGTCTGCTCATCTAGTAGCCCTGATAGTGCTAGATGAGTGGATTTGATTCGTCAGGCGATTGTTGAGCGTCTGTGCAGTGGAGGTATCGTACGTAGTCCGTGTTAGGAAATGCCGTGTGGTTGAATTGAGAGTGGAAATATTTTTATGATTAAACATGCTTCGGTGTTGATTTCAGCGATACATTCCTCGCTTTTATATGCTCAATAGCAACAAGAAACTATTCCACATGGATGGACAGAAAGAATCCTAACGTCACCTATACTATTTAGGAAAAATGCCTTTCGTTTAGCAGGTATTGGATCACTGTCGAATTTTGTGTTATTTAATTTGACAATTCCGGTTTTTTTTCACTCTTCCTTCGGACATACCTCGCTCACCACCCCTCTTCTTCCCTTACTTCGGCAAACTTTATTTTTCTCGTATTCCTTCTCCTACCTTATCGTATGCTTCCATTTTCTTTCTTCATTTTTCCAATCCGTGTGGTGAGTAGGGGGAAACTCCATTTCGCGGTCGGTTAAGCTCAAAGCGGCGGGACAAGATGGTGACGCGGGCTTGACAGTGAAGACCGGTGGGAAGGAGAAAAGCCTTCCGGGGTGTACTTGTAGCGGGAGGGAGACTGTGCTATGGGGCGAACGGGAAGCTTTAGGGGAAGAAAAACTGGGGAAGTGGATTGAATTGAGGGACCCGCAGACGGATGAAGCTGGGAGGGAATAAAGATATAAAAGTCTCGAATATATATATAGGTATAGGTAAGAAACTGAGTATTTAAGGTTAATGCCCGAGGTATCAGCAACGACGGAAATCTCATTCGGCCACCCGCAATGAATTTTTTCCCGTTTCTATCGGTGAAGTATAAAAGTAAGGAATATATTGCAAAGCATATGAATATTTTCACTCTTAATTCAGCCATAAAGTAATTGCCTGCACGGACAACTGTCGGCGTCAAAATGATGTACCGCTGTACTTTGCAAATTTATATCTGGACCTCAGTGCATGCTATAATAATGGCTAATACGTCATTTTAAAGGATATTTTATTTCAATTGTGATTCATTTCTTGTTTTATGCAAAGTTCAAAAATATAGACACGCCAGTACAATATATGACTCCGTGCACCGTAAAATTAGCCGTTTTGTCAACTTCATGAACTTTGTAACTAAGCCTAGGGAAAACTACCTACGTCTACAGCATTCATCTTCTCAAATAAGCTGCAAACATTAATTTAGATCAATAAAATAGCTTTTGCTTATTTTTAGAACGCTATTTCTCGCTAATTTTACGGTGCGCGGAGTCATTCATTGTACTTGCGTGTCTACATTTTTGAATTTTTCATAAAATATAAAATGAATTACAATTGAAAAGAAAATTTCCTTTAACCGTCGGGTCAGTAACCTGGTACCCGGGTATCCATTTCAGTTTCCCAGGTAGAATTTGATAACCTCCCCTTAAAAAATGTTTATGACCAGCCAGATCCCCAATACTGAAGTATTTTGACATCAATTTTTCAACAAAATATTTTGTAATCAATGACTCAAAAATAGTTATTAACTATTAAACGTGATACCTCCTCCGTTCAATGACCGGGCACCCGGGTACTCACTAAGCTTGTTGTGCATGAAAGCCGGGATTGTTCTCACCATTGAGACTGTTAATCAAAGTATTTATCCAACTTTACTTTTTAGCAAATAACCAGCAATATCGTTGGTTATTACCTTAGTTTAAACAATTTTTATTAAAAACAATATTAAATACTGTGGTTAAAAACACAATTCCGTAATTTTTCTTTTAGTTATTTTTCTTTTATTTGTAATAACACAGTTCCATACAAAAACAAGCATCGAATTATTATAAACAAGAACATTTAATTATTTCACACATTCTCCACATGTTGTTGTTGAAATACAATGTTCATCACAAATAGGGAACTCACATACCGAACATGATTTTCGAGTTTTGCGACGTTTTTTGAATTCGCCTCGGAGACAAACATGGCATAATACACCAGTAATCTTTTTCCTCCCGGTTGAATCGAACTGTATCGGGGATTTCGAAGATTCAGATGCTGTTGGCTGTGCATATGGATTTACAGCTCGACTAAAAAAACTTTCAATTGCCAATTTGGTTGTGAAGTGCCTCATGATTTGTGCATTATGCGAACGACTTTCGACGGAAGGAGTACACAATTCTCTGCCCAGTTGCCGATAAAATAATAGCCAACCTTTTTTCGAAAGCATTTTATTGTTCATATAATATGGAATATATGCTGCTAGGTAGGCGATATCAAGGATACTGTAGAAAAATGCTAGAGGCCACCTTTGAGTCGATCCTTTAGTAGTGTATCTGCCAAGCATTTTGTCCATCGTGTCCACGCCAGCTTTTGACCAGTTATAAAACTCTATAATTTCGGGCTTTTTCTTTGTTGCATCACCAATCTTTGCATCCTTATGCATAGATGATAGCATTATCACTACTTTGTTTCCTTTTTGCACATAACTGCACATCGTTACTTTTTCATGAAAGCCAAACACAGTTTATAATTCTTCTTGCGTTTTCGAAGCAGCCATTGCTGGTGGAATGTACGGCTTATTTTTCTTCAAAATTCTAACAATTGTTAAATCCCAGGACAGTAAAAATTTTGCCAATGGCAGAGAAGTGAAGTAATTGTCCATTTTAATATTTCTTCCAGATCCTTTATACGGTGCCACCAAGTCTTTGACCGCTCTCTCGCCGACGTTTTTCTCGCGCTCGGCACTTGATTTTCCAGTGTAAATCTGTCCAGTGAGTGGATACGAATTTTCAGCATCACATATCCACCATACTTTGATTCCATACTTAGCTGGCTTTGATGGAATATATTGAGTGAATTTTGTTCGACCCCGGTATGGAAAAAGAGATTGCTTTTTTATTCGTATGATGTATAATGATATCAGCCATTTCCGGAGAGAAGAATAATTTGAATGTGTCAAGATTTGACAGCATGTTAGCGTTCCTATTAGGTCCACATTTTTCTCGCACAATATTACGCCTTCCAACTTGATGTTCACTCGTTGATGCCTGGGTCCACTGAGTACCATCTTTTGATGTCATTCCTGGCCCGCTCATTGTAGCTTCTATTTCACTTTCATCATCTTCATTGTCTTCGTCGAGTGCAATAGTCATCAAATTATCCTAATAATATACAAGATATATACAACTTAATATATAATATATAACATTTACTTCCGTACTCAATAGAAAATTCAAATGTCAATTACCAGCATCATCACAATCCGAAGCTGCCACCTCAGGCTCTAGAAAATATTCACTGTCATCAGTATCCTACAAGTAGTCGTCATCAGATTCTTCTGGTTCGAGTATTTCATCTAAATGCTCTCTTCTCTGAGAACGGGTGATTCTATTAAAAATATTCAGTTTGTTATGAACTATTTTTTAAATATTGGAAATACAACAAAATTTACACGAAATTGAGAAAATTCTTCTTTTACTAGCTCTTATATTTTTCTCAAGTTCTAAAAAATAATTCTTATATTGTTCTCAATTTCACAATAGGTTTTGCTCACTATATGTTTTCTTTTACTACAATTAGAAAACTTGCCTTAGCATCTCCACAACTCGAACACGACGCTACGACTGACGATCATTCTTCTTCGTTGTTCATGGTGAGGTGGGCGGGGGGGAGGGGCATCCACCTAATGTATCTTAGCCTGCTATATTGATACTAAAATGACATTTATTGCAACGAACTGGAGACAGCCTTTGGCTGGGACTGCTGAATAATGAAAGCAAAGTCATACTCGGCGTGGTGCGTAGTAACTCTAGCCTACCTAACGATTCATGATCGTTCTGCTTCTTTGTTGTTCAGGTGAGGTGGGGGGGGATGGCATCCACCTAATGAGTCTGTGGCTGCCTAGTAACTGACCACGTGATCGTTGGGGTTCACTGATGTAATTTGTCACGAAGCCGGCTAAAAAAACGCTTAGCTGAGTGATGCGTAGAGGGTGGGTACCCGGGTACCCGGTTATTGAATGAATGGTGTAAGTTTGGTTACTGACTGGACGGTTAAAATGACGTATTATTCATTATTATGGCATGAACTGAGGTCCAGATATAAATTTGAAAAGTACAGCGGCATATCATTTTGACGCCGACAGTAGTTATGTGGCCCTGTAGCATGGGTGATGGGAAGCATTATTGTTGTCGGTCCGCCGTCGCCAAGTCACGGCATCTTCATAGGTTTCGGTATCCATTAAATGGCCTACCTTACCCAAAGATGCACCCATAACCCCCTCAGAACGCCGTCCTTTCAGTCTATAACGACTTATCCGACGAGTGAACTCGCTGGTACCGGTGCTAACTTCTGTATACAGACTGTCCCAAGGGTCGTGCGTCATTTTTGACCTCTAATTTTAGTAACTTCCCCTCCAGCATTATTCTTGAAAATTGGCATACTTATGGGGAAAGGTCCTAAGTTTTGTTGAGTGCAAGCAAATTTTACAATTTTGACCTTTTGACCTCACAATGTCGGCCCAAACCAAAATTTTGAATTTGCCTTATGGGGATTCAATGTTTAAAAAATTCGAGATAGAACAAAGTCTGAATTTCAATGACCAAGATGTCAATTCTTAGGTTTTCGGACACGGGGAAACCAAAAATAACACTTTTATTCACGAATATTCAACCGTTGACCCAGTAAGGTCACAGTCAAGGTCATAAGGGTGGCAAAAAGAATAGGATATCAACAAAGGTGTCGATCCATGGGTTTTAAAGGGTGCTCAAGTCATTGGTATTGTTCAAATACTCGTCTTATCCACTATTTGACCTCCAAGGCTAATACTGAGGTCAAAGGTCATAGAGGTAAACGTTGGGCCATCGTGACAACCAACGTGTTGAACCATAGGTTTTAAAGGGTGCTCAAATCAGTTTTGCAGTCCATTTATCAGTATTGTTGATTTTTTGACCTCCGAAGGTTATAATGGGGGTCAAAGGTCATAAAGGTATGATTTGATACATCAAGGAAACTAATGTCTTCAGCCAAAGGCTGAAAGGCTAACTTAACTTGTTAACCTCCTGAGGTCCTAAGGTGGTCAAAATTCACGGAGGTGTGCGCAAAAATACCAGCTAACCGAAAGGTTTTCAAGTCATGAAATGAAATATCATTTAATCATTTATCATTGTAACCATTTACATGTATTATTCATATGTTATTATTTTGTATGTACATTTATATGATTTGTATTTAATAAAATGTGCTAGGAAAATTTAATTTATTTATGTAATTTATTATTATTTTTTTGTTCTAACGGAATTTTATCCTGGAAAATACATTTATCTATCTATCTACCGTCATACAAAGAAATAATCCTCACCAAGAATACTTTATTTTCATTCATTATTTTCAATTGATTTAATCTTTATCAACATTATTTATTAATTTTATACAACTGTATACGCAACTCAATGAAAACGCACAATCATCTTGCTTGCCGTTGTGTCAGCCATCTTGTTGTACGAATGTTAAACAAAACACATGTGGCATATAGTGGCAGAATCGTGTACCACAAGGTACAAAGAAGTGCAGTGGCTGGTTTAAACCGCAATAATTCATACTTGAAGAATTATAATGTGGGCACCTTGGGTCTGAAGAGGTTAATGGAATCTTTGAGAAAGCTTTTGCATGGATCAGTTGAGCCGATAATGCTTTGCTGCTTTACACAGTTGTTGAAGTCTGACGACGACAGCATTACTGAAAGTCCCGCCAGCATCTTTAGATCCATTTTCAATCAAACCCCACTTCTGAATTGAAGATGTTGGCGGGATTTCCGGAAAAACTTTCGTCATCGGACATAAAACGACGCGGTGGAAGCCTGGGAAATATTATCGCTTCTGTGGAATCATTTTATTCGTCAGAGCTGACTACGCGAAAATAACCCTTGTATACGTTTCCATCAACTTGTGAATCATCGTCAGAGATGTATTGATGGGAAATATGGCTAGACTCCGTTGCGTCGTGTGCGACCTAGCCGTCAAAAAATTTGTAAAAATTAATGGAAGCTCTTATTTCATAAACATACGGAAATTGAAAACGCGCACTTTAATAATAACCGGTGATTACCCCAAGCTAGAATAAACGAACCTCTCTACATGATTCAAAGCCTCCTACATGTTGACCGCGGTTAATGAAACAATACATTTCTAATAAGGCATTTATTGGTTTATTTTTTGCTATGATGCTATTGCTTTTGGTGCTATTAAGAACTCAACTTAGAATACACCCGATAACCATGGCCCTTAATTGCTTGAATATGAAATTGAGTAGTGATAGATACACTTATTGTTCCTCGTTTAAAATTGAATCAATCTATCAATTAAAACCAGTTCATCATTAGAGCTAAAATTAGAAATTAGAAAAAAAGAAAAATTATAAATACTCCCAATATGGACATTCATTGTAGTTATGAGTCTTTTTCCTATATGCGTAGGTAAATTATGGCATTTTAAGGGATTCTAAAATGGTATATTATTATTAACGACGTGATAACTACTTTTGATAGATACATTTACCAGGAGCATTTTGCGAATCGCATTGGTCTTTCACCCCTCCCGCAGTGAAATACTCTCTCCCGTTATAACCCAGTATTGAACTAACTTTAAGATCCGTCATTTAAAAATCAATGCATTTTCTGCTCTAGTAAGACTGATCTGAAGTATTTGTCATTTTATGTAGACAAATTGAATGGTCTGTATGATACTACGTTGATTATAATTCTAGGTTTTAAAATGTAAACATGTTTTATATGAAAAATATTCAAGTACTGTTTTTCATAGAGTTAATTCTGGTTAAAAATGTTTATTACACAATGAAGTCTTTTCTCTTCCATCCTACCCATGAACTCTATTCTCTTTTTCTCCCTTCCTCGTGTACCTCTCATTTTCAGCATTTCTAGACCGCTTTGTACTTACATCGTACGACGCATGTAAATACCCATTTGTAAACATACAGGGCCCTAATCCTCCCACATCACCTGGCAGGATTTTGGAAGTATCCCTGCTCGGGAATTTTCCGTGAAAGCTGCTACAGCATTTTGTGGAAAAACGGGCATGTGTGGGTCCGTGGAAAAAGCTGATTTCTTTCCGGACTTAGAGACCGTAATCTAAAATACCAGGTGCCACTGTATACGTGCAAGTGAATGTGGTCGTCGCAAGAGAGTCGAGGCGAATGGAAAGAAAGGGATTTTGGGATTTTTCGCCCGAAATTCGATCTTGTTAACGCTCGAGCGCCCAACTGCGACGTAAGGGGGCGCGTGAAAGGTTGGTCCAAAGTGAAGGGAATGGGAATCAGAGAGAGAGAGGCGGAGCTGCCGTCGAAATATCAGGAATGACATCGCACCCGTACCAGAACCCCTAGTGCATAATATCCAGGATGGTATCTTGCGGGTGAAGCGTGTTATCCTGATATCTCCTCTCTGATCCTGCAGATTGCCAATTCTACACCTTCTCCGAGTAAATACACACAAAGGAGCTCTGAGTGGCAGCGCGTTAACCAAAATCTGAGGAAAAATTTGACTCCAAAACTCAATTTAGAACTATTCTTCGTTCAGTATCATTTTTGGTAGATTCAGCTTTCCAGTGGATGGTAGCCCCATACATGCATTTCACAAGGATTTCCAAACTTTATGCAAAATGTGAATTCATTTGGTATCATTATATATTAGTTTTTATGGGACAAAATTGTATTCCTTTGGGATATTGAAATTGTAAATTTAATACTAGATTTATACTTACGTAGTCGAATGACATGTTTTCCCTCGAATACCTGCATTCGAAGAGTGAGCAATAAGCAAAAGCTGAGATCAATAATAAAACCTCCAACGTCGGTAGTATTGGGAGAAATGGATAGTTTTAGCTGATGGAATTCATTTATATTCAGATATTGTAGTGAAACTGTGGTCGAAAGAATAGAAATGGCACCGTCCCCTTACCAGACCAGATATATCCAGTATGATTTCATGCGGATGAAGTCTACTTTCCTGATATTTCAATCCTGTTCCTGCATCAGGCCAGTTCGATGCCTACCCCGAGTTAATACGTTCTATGGATCTAAAAATTACTTCATTAGAATTTGCCTCTTTATGAGCGTTGCCTTAGAACAACAGACAGCAAGAGATGAAATCAAAAATTGTCCATTGAATTTATTGGCGCCGTTCCATTTTCTGCGACACTTTGTTGACCCTCAGTTTAAGGGCGCTCTATTGTCAAAAGCTGAGGCTATTATTGAACCCCCTCCTTCGCGCTGTAAGATAACAGGAATACGACATTGATAGCAAATCAAATCCTTACGCAGCAGAACAAGTGTTCTTACCCGAACACTTTCATCCAATGCACGTTGCAAGCCAGATCTATACTCAGAGTATACTTAAAAAGAAGTGGTCAAGGTAACTGTGTAGTAACCAAAAGGGGAAAATTGAAACTTTTTTTAGTGCTACTGTGGGGAAATCGAAAAAGAGCTAATTTAATGCCTATATATAAATAGGTATGGAGAGATTAATAGCGCTTAAGTCGAAAGATAAGAATTCCTGTCGACCCCGTTTTATACTCTCAGGCGCGTAATATCTGAATACCTAAAAAAAATTGCTTTAATTGACTGCTAGCAAAACATATATACTTTTTTGGCTCAGGCTCTCTGTTTCTAATCTTTTCAGGGACAAAATGTACTAACGTAGATTTATGAGTCGTTATGATATGCCAGTATCATTCTGTTAGCAACCGATTGACATTAGCAATAATGATAACCGCGGTATATTAAAAAAATCCTTCGTTTCCTCCACAGTTACATTTTATGTTTCATATTTTTTATCTCTTTGAAACAAACGAAAAGGCAACCACAGAAAAAATTATATTCGCTGGCGAATTATTGATTTGCGCTTGATATTCTCTTACCATTGTTTTATTTTTATGTGAAATTGATATCAGATTCGGTCGACCTCATGGTATCGGTTTCCCGATAATGGTTAATATGTAACCTTTAGGAGGGATCATTAATTGAGTCTGAAAATTGGATATCATGCTATGGATGAGAAGTCAAAGATGAAAGTAAACGCCTCAGATCAATAAGCCTTAGGCGATATCCCGAAATACTGCTCACTTATTGTAAAAAAGCGAATTTCCGTATTTTATTATAATATTTTTATCAAACGAAATAAACTGAATAACCGAAATCACCGTTGATAAATTACCAAATCGATCCTGAAGCCTTCGCTAGTTCTTTTCCTCAGCTCCCTTATTTCC
The DNA here is from genome assembly GCF_921293095.1 of Ischnura elegans. Taxonomy (NCBI): domain Eukaryota; kingdom Metazoa; phylum Arthropoda; class Insecta; order Odonata; family Coenagrionidae; genus Ischnura; species Ischnura elegans. Next base: position 34,507,918 of record NC_060249.1, read on the forward strand.
TATGCTCTGACCTCGTACTTCAGAAATTATGCCTAAAAGTAAAATTCAATGCTGTCATCTAATTTTATTAACACGTAGTTTTTGGAGACCAATTGCAGCGTCATTCATATTAATAAGTATGTCTGGTAATACAAGCTACTCTGCAAAAGCTATGATTTAGCCAATTTTCCACAATTGACCGTTAACCATCCCCTTCCCTTCATTAATTAATGACGACGGATTTTTTTATTAAGTTCATGCAAATCAGTTAAATATAATAATAAAAATTAATAATTTATGATAGCTACATTTGCACCGATTTCCAATCCTCAGTCGGGATACCCATTTATGTATCATCATTATAAGAAACTAAATTGCCGCGAAAGAACGTTAACACTTTAGGTTTGATGTCTGATCCACTATGTCCTTTTTAGGTAAACGGTGGCTTAGAGAAACCTTTGCAGATTAATCTCGATTGTAAAGTATATATTATCATTCAGTCCAGACTATCATTAATGTATCTATTTTTTATATATAATCCAGCTAAATTGATAATCTAGCTAAATTGATAGTAAAAAAAATAATTTCGTCGAAGTATAATATAAATTTGAATGGAATTAATAACGGGCGCGATATTATGTGGGCATATGTTGGCGATAAAATTGAGTTTTCGTGTAATTATGTCTTATTTAGTAATTTTTCGTGTAAATTACGATATTATTGAGAAAATATAGATTCTCATTGACGGAATTAGATAAACATCCTATTGTTATTCATTAGTGAGGTATCTGTCGTCTAAAATTCCTTGTGATAAATTTCATCCACGACTCATAAGAATTATGCTCGTTAAGACGATATAGGACGTGAACCCATTCGTAACGCCATTCGATATTCTTCCATGTTTTTTTCATTGTGAAAGTGGTTTCAATGGTTCGTAAACAAATTGGTGTTTCCCGTTACGAGAGCTACTCATCAACTGCACAAACAATCAATCGATCCCAAAGAATGAGGGAAATAAATCAAATCCATAAAACTGACCCTGTAATTAATCCTTACTTCGGTTGTTATTTCCTCCGCTAGTGTCCGACGCATCGGTCCATTCTGATGATGATGAAAGGAGGTTTTGTTTGCAGAGCAAGCATTCCCCTCAATTTTACGAAGCATTGACCACGCCATAAAGCAATTTCCTTATCCCTTCGCCAAATTGGAATACAGAGGAATCACTCGTGGGATTAGAAGAGGTATGTATCAGTTAAAACTTCCGGGTGACACGCGATTTCTAACGAGCGCATCAATTTGGGGTTCTGATTTATACCCTAAGATAGTTTTAGTGAAATAAGCTGCTTTAAGAATTTTGTTCCGATGAATGTTTTTGCATGGACACAACATTCTATTACTGTGAGTTTTAACCAACGAACAGACATTCGGAAAACAATGCTTAACAGGGCCGAATCCAAAGGGGGGCCAAGGGGCCCGGACCCTGGGCCACCCACCAAGCATGAGACTTCCACCAATATAGAGGTAAGTCTCACAACTCGAAAAAATAGAAAAAAAAACACCTTGCATGAAAGGATTCGAAGTGAAGCTGGGTGGTATTTTGGTTAACATGTAGTCGTCAACATTGACGTAATATATTGGCAGTTATGGTAATTCAACGCTATCATCAGCATTAGTTTTATTTATAGGAACAAAAAATATAAAATATATTTATTTTATATGCGTGAATAGCTGTTTTTGTTAGTGAAAATAACCCGCAGATTACATTAAGTCGAGACCGTTCGCAAACTAAATTATTCCTTTTGTAGGCTTTACTCCATACGTATCTCCCGATTTTCATTGTAGCTAGTTGCAGGTTTCTATTTCCCTCGGTGCCAAAATTCTGAAATCATGCTAGCTAATATTCATTTATATTATGTGTAACGGAGAATATCTGGTAAAAAAAAGTTCTGGAAGCCCCTTTTCAAATTTTTCATTATTTCCGAAAGAGGATACGTAAATTTTCGACTGCGTTAATTTGTCTTAAGCCCTATGTCTTTTTACGGTCTCAAGAAATATTGCTTTCCTATGCCTGGCCCTTTTGAAGTACAAGAATAACACTGCTTTTCGATGCATTTGCGTTTCTTAGATGCATTCTCACCTCTTTTGTCGGTTTCGTGATAACTTGAGGACTACCTATATGAATTGATTGCCTTTATATAAACTATTTCTGAAATAATTGATAGTAGTTACTTTAACTTTAATTTCATTAAGCTTGTGAAAAATAATTTACGCATCACCTTTATTGAGACTCTTTCTTAACGAGAATATTCCTGTACTTTGCTCATCCTGTGCTCTTTTCTATGCTACTCGTTGCACGTATGAATCGCCCACTTTGCTAAAACTCAGAAGCCTTGAATTCGTGAAAACAAAAGTAATGAGAATCCCCTCTTATGAGTTATCATTTTTTCCGATGGGACATTTGAAATTTTTCAAAAACTTTCATTCGTCTCAAGTCCTTTTCATTACTCTTTTTGTTCACATTAACGATTTTCTTCTTCTTTTGCCTGACCTCTTAAAAATGCAAGAAATGAGACTACTTTTCAAAACAGCAGCGTTCCTCAGACGTATATTCAAGACTTGCCTCGGTCTCGTGGCATAATATCCGCCTCCCTTTCTCCTCGTGAGAAGTTGAAGGAGAGAGGGAGAGAGGTTTCAGATGAAAGGAAGAGGGCTATGTGGATAGATTTCCTGGCGGGCCGAGTGTTCTCTTGCGGAAATTCATCAAAGGGACCCGGGGACGGATTAACGTCCCTTGCGGGGACATTTAAAGTCCATTGTATTCCCACATCCAGGTAACAGAGAATGTCTGCTGAGTCTGGCACCCCGCTCGCAAAGTGTTAGCATAATGAATCCTTTCCTTTCTTCTTCCTCCGCGTCTCCGGACTCTCCCTTAACCTTTTCTCTAACCCCTTCGTCCCACTCTGTCTCACACACACGCACACACCTTTTCAACACGCGAAAACCGGGCCACCACTGGCGAGAAAACGCTCGCCCGTTTTAGAGGTAAACCGAGGGAAGGGAAGCAGGTCTAGCAGAAAGCCTCAAGAGTTCGTTTTGCCTCAGCCCGCATTTCCCTCAACTAATTTTCGCTCTGAATTTCAGTCGCCCTTCCCTGCTTAAATTTCTGTCTGGGGCAACTGTCCTGCAATGTCCCTTTTCCTGATAGGCCTCATCAACAGTCGACCTGTCGTATTTTGTCTTTTCCATGAGGTGTTCCTGTATGGAATTAAAGGTTTCAGAGTAAGCGTTCAGGGTCTTTTTTAACGTATGCTTCACCCTAGAAGTAACAATATTAACTTTTTATTTTACCTAAAATTTTAAGTAGTAATTGATTTAAAGTTTAACCCCCTAAAATACCGAGGTAAATTTTTTTTTTCATAAGATAATTAATGAATATTACTTGGCATATTTTAACACTCTGCGATAAGTGCCAAAGGTAATTAAATAAAGTGCATCACCTACGAGAAAAAATCTTTTCTGTTGGTTTTTTAATATATCATCTTGCTGATTTTTATTTTTTTCTTAAAATATTCATTTTTAGCTACATGATTAATCTTTATAATTTTATGCAAGAATTTAGTTGCTGCATGAATATGAATTTGAACAACTGCCCATCTCAAAGCCGATAATCTTGGCCCTTCTCGGTAGAATAGCAAATGCTGATGTATTGGCCCGTGGCACTAACAAGGTTAACACGCCTTTCTCTTAAATTTTGGAGATAGGTCATGCCGAAGTTGAAGTTTGGTAACGGATCCATTATTTTATACTGTTGTATGTGTTGATTTTAAATAACCTGTAGCTTGCATTTGCAAAAATAAATTTTTCGAAAGCCGTAAAGGGGATTGGTTGATGTTTTTTTAAATAATAACCAAGGACCTACCTACAGTAATAACGAGACATGCTGAAAGTACAGGTAATTGTTAAAAGTGGTCTACTCTATATGCCATGAAATTTTTAAGATAATAAGGTCCATAAAAAAGTAATAATTCACTAAATAAGAGCGGTCAAGTGGTTTTGGTGCGTACCTTTTAATCCTCAGTTCAATGCTTATCAGTTTAAGAATGCCGAGTGGGCTTTTCACCACATAGTCTACACACAAAAATTTTTATGCCCATATTTTTCCATCACTGTGAGGTATTAAGCAGGCATTTGGAAATAGCTGGGGCATGGCATTATTTTTCATAATTGGCACGATCAGGGGATCATAATATATGGGGTTGCTTCAGAAAAAGAAAAAAGTCGTTAGTGTTGCAAAATAATGAGAAAAAATGAGTTTACCACCCGTTTTGCTTGGCATTATTTTATAATGCTAGACCTTGTTTGAAAATTCTGTTTTTGGTGTGCATGCCTCGTCACACTTTCTCAGCGGTCACAGAAAGTCATAAATTATTCTTGAGATGATTATTACGCTCATAATATGTAACTACTAAGAAGCTACTACTTCACAAAATATATTGGATTTAGTGAAATTGATTCTTATGGGAATATATAAAACGCGCTGTTCAAATTCACTTCCTTCCTCATTTTCTGTGGGTCTATAAAATGAAAAATTAGTCTATGAAAATTGAAAATGAGTCTAATATCACCTTTTTTAATATGTAAAATCATTGTGACCTTGAGAATAGAAAACAAAATCGTGGTAGGTGGACAAGTTGAATTTATTTGAATTTCTTGTTCCATCTTCACGTGTATTAGATCTTGTATTGTTTGAGGATAGGGAGTGCTTGCACTTGACATGCATGGTCGTTTAATGAAATGGCTTTGTTGCCTGATAGAGTCTGTAAGGTTTTCGAGGTAGGAAATTTTGTAATTAGGTCAAGTTTTGGGAAGGAACAGCTCTCGCAGAATTTAAAAGATTCGTCGCCTTGAACTTACTCTGGGAGACAGTCAAATTCGTTGGATGTGACAAAAATCCACGTTTCGGAAGCTCTACTCCCTCCGAGGGCTGGAAATAAAATAATTATTCGCGGAAAATGTTTTCCCGTGAAGCAATCAACCTCGATGACAGTATAATTAGGGCAGTAATGGTGTTTGTAAGTACTAAATGGGAGAAGGCAACGTCCTCAACTGAACATGGAGAAACTTCAAAGGAACAGTTCTCCTTAAGTTTTCCATTTGTTTTTTTTTCACTTTTCAATTTGTTTGATTGTGTTTCACTCACTATATAAAAACGAATTCGTTTTTAAACATCTATTTTTCACTGAAAGACTAAGAAAGGTGCTTGAAGATTCCAAGATTAGAATAAATTTATCGGCATGACTTTTCAGTGGGCGAACTTTTTTATGCTTGTATATTAGGCGAAAAATATGCTTCGTTGCCGATTACTAGTTATTTCATTTTTCAGAAACCAGAAGCCGGTGATTTGAAACATTTGTTATCATCTCTTTGAACTGGAGAAACTGTGTGCCCTGATTATCACAAGTTAAAAATCTGTTGCATTTCTTTTATCGATTGTTTATTTTTGAAAAAAAAACTTGATATATTTTCATTTCTGAGGTTAGATATTTGATTTGTATATTCTTGGTGAAATTCAGGATTCTTATATTTTTACCCAATCCTGGACCTTATCAGTTTTGCTTTTCCTAGCTGGAAGCGCGTTCTTTCAAATAATTTTTGCCACAAAAAATAACGTCGTTGTCTTGTGTGTAATTCTGAGTAGTTTCGTCTCAGTGCGGCATTTTTTCAAACATATTCGTGATTTCACAATATTTCTTACACTTTATATTTCTGATTGGGGTAAAATAGTTGACTTTCCAATTATTTGAACACTTCAGGCAAGCATTTTTGAATTTTAACAGTATCAGGCCTTCTGAATATAGCAGTAAGCATGGCTTGATAAATCCCTTATTAATTTTCGCGGTATTTTTCCCATTACAATTTTGTTCTACGTCCTCTCATGTTTTCTTTGATGTTTGAAAACGATGATTTTTTTTTTTTTAATTCGATGAGTTTAAAATATTTCTCCCCCTTCTTGATCTCTGTTTCTAGGATACCAATAGTTTTCTCTGATAAAATTAATTTTAGAGCCGTATGAAGGTATTTTAATTTTATTTCAAAACATTTAAGTAAAGTAAAGTTTGACTATCTTGACATTTTTAAAATTCAATTAAATTACTGAGAGCCTCTGGAGAGAGCCTCCGTTAGTTTCCTGTCTAATTTGGTGTTATAACTTTTTCATTTATTCATTGCATCACATAACACTACGTTAACAATGGCAATAGCATTCGATACCTTTCAATGTGATCAAAATAAACGAAAATTTCTTATAATTTTTGATATATTGTGCAGTCAGATTTAAGTAAATTTGATGTAGGTGTATCTTTGAAAATATCCTTTAAACTTTTGCAAAAACATTCCAATAGTTTTTTATCAATGAAGAAGTATTACATGTATTGTGTTGATTTCCGAAGTGCTATACACCAAGCATTTTTCCTCAAGGAATAGTAAAGACTTGATGTTTTAAAGAAATTTTTCCAATGGCTACGGTGTAAATAGGCTGATTATGTTGTGTTGTCAAAATAATCTCTAGAATATCTATTTTTTATCTTTTTGGTCAGGCTTTTGTTTAAGTAAAAACCATTTCCATTTCTCTTGTCTTCAGTATGTTATTTTTCCGATTCGTTCAGTCAATATTTTTTTATTTAATGAGCCGCACTTATGAATAGAATGGCTTTGATAGATCTGACCCCATGAATCTTGAGAGGTGTTGCAATCAGCTTAAGAATGGTGGCAAACAGATGGAAAAATGCCCAATAATTCTTGATTATTCCTCTATCTTTAAAACTCTCATTGGGTAGTTCTCATTTTTCAAGCCTAACTATGTCCTTTCGTGTGAGAGCCCAGTGATATGAAACCTATCCTTCTATTTTCACGTCAAAAGGAGGGCAGAGGGAACTGTAATGGGTTTTACTCCCAAATGTTTTGAGAGCACTGAAATCGCATTTTCAAGTCCATTTCATAGCAGTGTATTACCGTTTCTGTTTCAGTGGAGGGAGTCTGCGTTTGCGTCATCGGCGAGGCTTTGAGGAGAGTTTAGTTGAGTTAGTGCATGCACGGCGCTGAGGCTCATTCTCTATCCTATATGCGGAGTTGACATGGTGGGCTTCTTAGTGACGTCAATGGCAAACATTTCACATATTTTTGTATCTGACTTGGTCAAGGGGACTGCATAGAGGAGGCCCAATTCCTTCCCATTCCTGTTGCCACTTCGGTCGCATTTTGAACGGTTTTCAAAAATGTCCGCGGCGCGGTGATGAGTGCAATACGATCCACTTTTTTCCAATATTTTTCGCTATAATTTTTTTCATGGCGAGAAATAGCATTGAAAAGTAGGTAATGGCTTTGATAGATTAAATGTTTTCCTGGATATCACACAATTACTTAATCCACTTCTTTTTTTACGCGGCGCGACCCGGGTTTCAATGCATTATCATCATCTTCAGGCGCAAATTATGATTTGTTTTTCTTATTATTGTTACCTAGTGACTTGATGAATTGTAAAACGGACGCAAGAATAGGGGAAAGGGATGGGTAAATATATTCATTTATAAGAGTACTGTCCTGACTTTAAACAATTTTTAAAATTTCTAACTGCTCTCTAGAGTCCAATTCACGGCGGTCATTGCAAAATTTTAAAATATTCATTTTAAAGTCACTCCTATGGCAGTTGCATATTAAGTGTTTAGCAAAATTACTTTTTTCCTCTTTGTTATTTTTGTAAGCACTTAAATATTCTTTCTTGCTGAATTCAAAACTTCTTCCTGTCTGCCTCACGTATACACCACTGCAATCGCATGAATATTTTAAAATTTTGCAATGACCTTCGTGGATTGGACTAAAGGGAGCAGTTAGAAATTGTAAAAACTATTGAAAATCAGGAAATTACTTTTATAAATGAACATATTTACCCATCCTTTTCCCCTATTCTGGCGTCCGTTTTAAAATTCATCACGTAACTAGGCAACAATAATAATAAGATAAACAAATCATAATTTGCGCCTGAAGATGACCATAATTCATCGAAACCCGGGTCACGCTCTGTAAAATAGAAGTGATATAAGCAATTGAAGGTTATACAGGAAAACTTATAATGGAATACCACAAAGTTAATCAAGAGTTAGTGAATTTCGATAGATTACATCATTATGTGTATAAATTTCGGTTTACACCTCTAATTTTACCTCGCTTCCCTGTGAAACTCAGATGAATTTGTCCGTCAGCGATACGAGTGGCGACGTGTGTAAACTCATTTAAATGCACGGTGACTGACAACACGTTTAGAGGCCAACTTCAGGATCCTCTTTTGTAATACCCATGGAATTGGTTTTGCGCCATGAGATAATGCAATTTATGTCAAAATTGTTCCCTTCTCAAAGGTTTGAATTTGGTTTTCATATCATATAAGACTTAAACTTAAGCATGTTCCATACTGTAGTAGAATTTTGGATTTTTAATAGTTGTATATGGCGCAAATGAGCCATTGTCATGACATAAATCACCAAAATAGGATCAGTATCAATTTTTAACTAATTTATAGTTTAAATTATAATTCAACTCAATACTCTTGTTCCAAAAGCATTTACACTCATTAACATTAAGCATTAGAGGTTTGAAATTCGTTTTGAATTACTCTCAAACTTGGATCAAATTCAAGTGCGTTCAGGATTCAAAATTTCGTCTTATTTCTGGCTAAACCTTGTTTTTTTGTGAAAGAGAAATTTTCGCGTTTTTTTCGATTCATTTGTTTGGCTGTTTTTTTTAATTAATGAACGGGAGCCTTTATCTTCTCAAGCGTGTCATATTCTGACATTTCCCTCTTGTTCACTGATGCCAAAACATTTCTCAACGAAGTGGAAATATTAAGAGTGTGCGCCAGATAATTCCGTTAATTGTAATCCCATTGCGTACGAGAAAGCGAATATTAAACTCTGTTTTCTCTGAAATTTTGATGCTCTATATTAGTTCCTTCCATACTGCAGGTCACTGTGTTCGTAATTGTTGTTTTATTTGGTTTTGAAGAGATGTTACATCACCCCGCCGGTATCAAGTGAAAATTTAGTACCTCGTTTAAATTAACCCGGTGTATGACGATGCAGAAATTTTTTGTGATAATACAGGCTCATCAACTGAATGCTACAAATTTCAAACATTTCTATCCGCGCTGATGTAAGAGATAGACTAATTACCATGTGGATGAATTGATTTTCTTATATACTCACTAAACTGCTGGATAGTTTACCATGTGCATCATGAGTCCCCTAAATGCTAAATTAACCGCATTTTTTCTATATAATTCATTTCTTTTAGTATTTTACATTTCATTCGTTTCTTTGAAGAAAATATTCTGTAGTTCAAGCTTTTTAATTGAATTAAATCTATAATTCTTATTGGTAGGTATTTTTCTATTCCCCAGTTTTTCTCTTGTGTGGTGTAGAAAAAAATTTCGCTACTCTCCCGTCTTTTATGGTATGAAATATTGAAATTAATTATAATTAACTCACTTCTCATTCACCTAATTATCCGAGAATATATCGAACTGAGGCACTCAATTAAAATCCGTTTGATATACCGTTATATTATAGTCAGTTTTTTGTAATCCTTTAGGTTATGAGTTGCTTTCTCTTTATTTCATATTGTTTTATTTATCTCTTTTCAGGTAAATATTGAATGAACATCAGCCCTTGCCAAGTGAATTGGAGCAAAAAGGAATACAAAATTGTATGTATGCCATTTTAAACGTAAAGTTTTGTTTCATATTGCTCTTCAAAACTGGCTCCAAGGTTACTGGACATGATTAGATGCTGTTTTGTGTGATTATAGGCGAACTGAAGACTGGATTCGTTTTTGGTTATCACATCCTTTATCAGCGACGGTTTTCCCAATATATTTACCCCCTCATTAATGACGTGTTTTCCCTGAATCCAGTCCCATCCGTGGCTGAAGAGATGGACTAATTTTAATTTCAAAGAATTCAACCGCATGTGTATTACTCCCTTATATATGATGCTTCATTATAAATTACTTGATCCTTGGGGAATGTTATTATAAATCTGAACGCCGACCCAAGGTAAACAATTTAAATTATTTACAAACATACCTCAGGGCCATCTATAGCCCTGAGTAATTACTCCGAGAGAGTTATTAGCGGAAATTGTGCTTACCTAACGTTCTTATGCCGGTATACCCGAATATTATTCTCATATCACCTATCGATCCATTTCAGTAGAAATAATATTGTCCGGCATATCCAGGCGCGGTTAATTATGATAGCGTTTAGCCTTAGGCGAGCTATCAGATTGCTTTACTTAATCTCTCAGGGCTATGATTCTTGTTTGGGAAGAGTGTATGTTTATATTACCTACATTTTCCAGCGGGAGCAGTTCCCAGCAGCATTAGTAGCATCAAAGGCCGCGCGGAGAGTAATTCTTGCTACCGATCGTTCCAATTATTTACGTAACCGGAAAGCAATCTCCGCGCAAAATGATCATTTCTTAACGAAGTAATTATTTTAAGATATAAATTAATTTCCGCTGTGGTTTTTCACATCTTAAATCCATATATTGAGCGTTTATAGCTGTTGCTTTCTTATTCCTTATTCTCCACTACTTCTCTATCTCAATTTGAAGAATTTGCGCTCTTCGGCTGCCATTGACAAAATAAAAGTTTGATGAAAAGTTGAAAGGATCATCCAGATTTCAAATTTAGCGGCTGGCTAATACTCGACTATGAGCTTTAGGACTATCCCTCATAAATTATTATTGATAAATATTTAAGTAGAGCTTGCAGCGAATTAATATTCAATCAATCCAATTGGAATAAAAGATAGAATTGTTTGATCCACCTAAACGGTTGATGTGTCTGTCTGTGGCTGGATTGGGCTGCATTGGATTTAAAAAAGTACATAGTTTTCCTGCTCCATTTCGGCTAATTTTATTCAAGTTATATTCTTTTTTCTGACAAAACCATGTTTCCATATTGATTTCACCTGTGCTTACTCGAAGATGTGATGTATACGTTAATACCCACGGTGCTCATAATTTTTATTCATTTGGAAATTGACTATTGAAAGAATTCACTATTAAGAAAAATTATCTCAACGGCAGTTTTGTAGTTGATTTATTATTTCTATTCTGCAGCAGAGCAGCTTTGAACGGTAGCTCCCTTCTTAGCCTCTAATCTCCCCCCACTACGCCCATCATAAGTTGAGTATCTTTGCAAAATGATGGGGAAGATGGGAAGGGAAGATGCTGAAAAAGTTAAATTAATATTAAGTAATTTCATCTAAATAGTGGCTGAAAATAATGAGACTATGATATTCAGAGCTGTGTCTCGTTAGATATATGGATAATTTGTTAGAATTTGTAACCCAACAAATATTTTATTGATCCACTTTACCTATCGATTTAACTATGCAGTATTTCAAACCCTCCGCTAAAGAGTGAAAAATATATGTATTTTTCTGCCTTGATCGGGCCCTAGTTTTAGGCAGGATTGAGGTTTTAGACCATCGAATATTTCTTTAAAAAATTAGAGTACCCTCACCAAGAGCATTCCTTGTGAGCTTGAGATACTCCAAATAATCTCAAATAGAGTGGTTCCTCCTAAACGCTAACCTTTGACTGACTGAATCGTGTGTCAACATTAATTTCACCTCTACGTGCTCGATGAATTAAAAAGCGTACGCCTTCGTTCCCCAAGGGGTGTAAAGCCTGAATCTCTTCACCCTCTCTCTTTAGATAAATCGTAGCGAAAGCCAATAAGGCGCGCCCCGGCGGCAGTAGCTGCTTCGGAGGCCAACACACTCCGGAGGGCCTGAGGAGTGCAATTTTGCGTTCTTATCGCCCCCAAGTCCTCTCTGGGTGAACTGTTTCCGAAAGGCCTCGAGGCCACCTCTAAGTTCTTCATTCAACTCTCAATCTTCTCCACTTTATCGCTAACTCGGCAATCCTTCTTGCGCCTGGCTCTTTAAAGTTTTCTGCATTCCGCTTCCCTTAAACCTCAGAGATGATCTCAGTGCCTCAGTTTCCTATCCATTGCTCGAGTTAAAGTTTACCACCAACTAATATCTAAAGTCTGCCTAACGTAATATTTTCGGAATTATTTTTCAACTATCGGGGATGAAACATGAAAGTGAAAAAAGTGAAAGGGGTAAAGTTATTTTTGATTATTTTTTGACTGCTCAAAATCTTTGATCAAAGTTGAAATTAGATCTTCCTAGAGGGAAATTTTGATTAATGAATTACGTAGAAAGGGTTAAAGGTCCCATCGAGATATTGGATGTAGACTTGGGGTTGCATTTGTTTTGCCACAGTAAACTTTTTGAGGAAATTAGAAGATTATGCTGATTAAATTATAAGTTTTATTTGAGTGCGATAAAATTAAGGAGGAAAAATACTGTTGGATGAGTTTCATAACGTAGCTATGATAATGTAAATTTGTTTTCATGATTAACAGAGTGGTGCTCCAAGTTTGGTGTCACAATTATTAAAGACCTCAAATAGCGGTAATTTAAGTAATACTTTTGTAAATATCATTATAAATTCTTCGTTTAATGATACTTAGGTGGCGATGTTGTAATGGGCGGGAAGTTTAGTAAGATTAGTATTCCAACTGCCTCAAGTGAGGTATTTGAGTTTGTAACACCGCATATATAGGTTGTATAATCAGTGGCACCGACTTCATAGGGCCTGAGGGGTCCCGAGCCCCCTCAAAAATTCGTTATGGGTGTGAGGAAAAAATGTGTCAGGCTTGTCGATTTTCCCCGGATTGTCCAGATATCGAGATTCGAGTTATCAGGGTTCTAATGTTGATCATATGACTCTTCTAAAATGCTTAAAAACTTAAAAGTCACTACTTATAAAATTTCATGGGTTAAGATCTCCGGTCCGGGCCCCCCAATATTTTTTGTAAGTCGGCATCCCTGTGAATAATTGACATTTACACGGAGTGAGACTTTTCCCTCTCCCAGGCTTGGGTTTGTGTTTCTATTTCCACACCAAGTTTTTTGAAATTATTCGCATTACTTAATCCATAATTAGATCAATTAGCCGGTAGTCATTTTCATTGTCATTGGCATTTTATTTTTTCAACAAATATTTGGCAACATCACCGATGAAGTCCCTCCTTGTCGATAGTTACAAGCTTAACGTTTCACAATGATAATTCGTTGCGAAACCCTTTGAAAATTAATAGTTGTGACTGCACATTCCGATAGAATTTGGCACTTTGAAAAAATATGCGTAAAATATCGTAATTACTGTTTCTATGGAAATTTTTCGAAGCTTAAGGTTACCATAAATTGTTTTCTGTTGGTTGCTGTTAATTTGAAAACGTTACTTTTTGGGATATTGCTTTTGCGATGCTCATATTAGGTGTGGTTGTCGAAGGAAGTAGGGAATTGATTTAGTATTCATTCCGTTTTGCAATCTTAAAACGTAGTTGTGCAGGAGAACGATGAATGATTCAAATTAAAAATATTTTATACGCATATCCTAACATGTGCCTACTCTAAAAAAATGTGAGGGTTTAGTTGACTTTTACGACTCCTTGGCCCGCCCATACACGTTCGACATGTCTCCAGAAAGGCAATACAAATTAGCATTGCTTAAGCTATAATTAGATGGAGAAGGAAGTCGTTCGGTGGAATATCAATTCGAGTTACCGACACGCCATCTCAATGAAGGAAGCACCTGAAGTCTCCGGGGTGGTTTCCTGCTGTCCCACTCCACGTTGCCTTTCTGCGCAGTTTTCTTGAGCTGCTGTCGACACGAGACTCCTGTGAAACGCTAATTTCTTTCACTCGCAGTTAGACTTCCGTGCTCTTTATGTAACTCATTCTCAGAAAGGTCTTCCTTATGTTTGCATTGTCGGCCGCCGGAAAAAATACGTTCAAAGGAAAATATTCCATTCCCTAATGGACAGAATGCTTCAAACTTCGTAGAAATATGTAGCGACGCAATTGAAAATTAAACTATTCATGATTCCGCTGAATTCATTGACGGTCCATGTTTTTGACTGTAGACAGTAAGTTTTAAGATTCAGAGGGTAGTCATGTAATATTGATAATTACTAATACAGATGTACCTCAAATTGTTTGGCCATAGCAGTAATAATGCCTAATACATTTATTAGTTCATCAGCACTTATAATTTTAGTAAAAATATAGCGCTATAAATTTCTATAAAAGAGGGATTTTTAATTCAGGGACGGCATTTACTTTCAAATTATGGTTTTCAACCCATAGAAACTTCACTACCACTATTAATTCTAACAATGAAGACATAAGGTGGCAAGCAATAGAGTAAAATATATTGACAATACACATTTAAGATTGTCAGAAAAATAAGATATATATTTCGCGACTTCTATTTTCACAATCCATTACTCGCTGTGCACCAGCCAATTTTGGAAAGGTGATGGTAGAGTACGCCTCAGTGTGAACCACTAGCGGGTGAAATTTATTCATTTTAGGTGTTGGGGACATTTTCGTCAACCGGTTCACATCACACCTCGTGAATTTTTTATTTTGTTGGCCCAAATTTTTTAACTGGGATTACAAAACAGTATATTTCGATGATTTAACCATTTATCTAGTCCCTGGGGGAAAATATTTCCATTCGCAGTCCCATAAGTACCTGGAATAAGATATTTCGTCAACTCAAATTGTATTTGTACTCGTTCGTTGTATTGCATTGTACTCGTTATTATGTGGCGTGGTGTTTGCAAATAAAATGCTTGTTTCACTAATGCTAGAGAGACATCGTGCGAAAAATAATTTGGATTTAAAGGGAATAAACCCAGCTTTTCGTCAATTTAGTGGTGTGTGAGTGAAATATCCGTTTCCAGCTAATAATGCATGTACGCTCAAATAGCCCAATGCACGAAACCTGTTGTGTGTCGGGGAAACAGATTGCAAATGCATTCAATCCACTTAAACGCTAAGCCTTTCCGCGAATATCAAACTACGTCATTCGTGTTTTATTTTGTTTGCGTCAATCAGTCCATTCGGAAAATGGACGAAGGGAAAATCCCATTGACTCAAACCCAACCGTCCGCCGCTCCATTTTATTTTCCCGGAACATCCAGCCAATTCCCCCAACCATCCAGACCGCTTCAAATATTTCTCTACCCCGTCTCCCCTATTACCAATTTCCCCATCAGCCTATCAACCGTTCTAATCCACCCCTGATCCATCGGAATAACCCCCTTTCCAAAACCCTCATAACCCTTTACAGGGTTACCCTCCTCCAGTCGTTTCCTATGGTCATTCTCCGATCGAGAATCCCCAGCAATCTTCTCAGAATACCACCAGAGTCTCACGGGTCTACACGCTCATTCCGGGAACCACTCACTCTCATTTTGCTGTAGCGAAATGGCTCATGGTTGGGAAGTCCTGAAACCCCCCACTCCTTGGATCTTGGGCAC
The DNA here is from genome assembly GCF_921293095.1 of Ischnura elegans. Classification (NCBI taxonomy): domain Eukaryota; kingdom Metazoa; phylum Arthropoda; class Insecta; order Odonata; family Coenagrionidae; genus Ischnura; species Ischnura elegans. Next base: position 34,523,359 of record NC_060249.1, read on the forward strand.
GACAAAGTGGAATGTTCTCGTAACGCATGAATCCGATTCAAGGGCGTACCCAGGATCAAAACTAGGGGGGGGGCAAGCCACAGTTGTTCAAGTTATAGGTAAGATTTAAGCATGAAAAAGGTGAATGAAAACCACATTTTAAGGAAACTGTAGCAGCTCTTTATTAGTTTTTAAAATTATTTGCTTGTAAAAATATTATTTTCCTTAAAGACATTTGCGATTTTTTCTTCTAGGGGGGGGGGTAGCCGCCCCCTCCTGCCCCTCGCTGGGTACGCCCATGGTCCATTTAGCTGCATTATTTAAAAAAAAAGTTCTCCATTTCAGCACTGCTCTCAAGCTTGTATTGCAAGAATGAAGTCATCATCATCAAATCATTTACTCTCTAACGTCTGATTTCTAATGACAAGGAGTTACGTTAAGAGAACATCATGATTTTAAAACGAAAAAAAAATATGCCTATAGTTATTTAGGTGTTAAAAATTTAGTATTAGGGGTTTAATTAATGAATTTTCAAAGCACGCTGAAGAGAAAACTAAGATTTCGCCATTTGGAGGCAAATTCAGAATAACACATTCAAGTATTTGAAACCGTAAAAATGATTAAGAATATGCACATAATCAAAGTCAAAATTCTGCAACAACTTATTTATCAATAAAGATTTGGCTAAATAGAACCTGAGTGTCAATTCGCAATCATTACGGAAAGAGAGAAATTGTAACCTTATAATGCAACCCAAGAATAAGAGCCCAAGAAGCATTTGGTCTGAATTTCGCAATAGCTACATAACGCTCTATCATATCCCTTTTTTCTCTGCGTGTTTTCCTGCTTCTGGTCTTATTTGTCTTCTCATCCCTCTGTCAACATTCAACCCTGTTCCCTAGCGCTCTAAAAGGTATGTGAGCGTTAGCCTTCTTGACTTGCGTACCGGAGTCATTGACACGCACAGCGGCACGGCATTAAAACTATTTTGTTCTCCTCGAAAGCGTGTTCCCGCCCTGCTTGCTTTGCTTTCTTCCTTTGTCTTAATTTATTGAATTCTCCGGGAGCACGAAATGGCGTCCATAGTCTTGGTACGGGGTCGCTCGGAAGCTGATCATTCTCTGCCGGTAAGCAATTCGCACGGACATTCCCTTATGCTCCCCAGATGCATGTGGCGGTCTTTCGGATATTTTGAACCTTATTATTGGTCGAAATCCATACGATTTTTTCCTTGTATTTGCCAATAAACGGTCGGTAGCTCATGCAGTCTGATTTAATGCTCGAATTAGAACCTTAATGTTCGATTTAACATTTGTTTATCCAATTCAACCCATGTAATTAATATATTTTTTTATTGTATGCTATCTGTAGCCAAAACAGCCCTCTGTTAAACTGAAGTGTTAAAGGTAATTTTGATGTCTTGAGAATAGGTCTTCTTTTTCAGAATTTTTTATTTTAATGCTTCATCTATTTTTGAGATTTTATTTTATTTCTGTTCTTCTGTTTCTATGTAAGTTTTTACTACTTTTTTCCTTTTATTATTTAATTACTACTCAAAATATCATGTGAGCTTTTTTATTTATTTCTTTTAGGGGTATGAATCCAAAACTTTGAATAAATGTCGTATTCTTCTCGCATGCATTGCTTAGTGCTAAATCTCCCGATAATTCTTTTCGTAGTTTATTCCGTATATTTGTGCAGTTTTTGGCCGTTTTATAGATTCTCATCGGCCACTACAAAATTGGCCACCCAATTCAATCAACTAGCATTAGAATTTCAGATGTATAACTTTTTATCAATTTATAACGAAAATTTAACTAAGAATTCATCATGTTCTCCACTAACTGGTATCTCCATGATCATTATGCTCAGGCTAATTCTGAATTTTACTCTTCCATTCAATCTATTGTAATTTAACTTGAATTTTGCTGTTCTTATAGTATCCACGAGCATTTAATGTCGTTTTCCGGGAATGAGAGCATTTAATCTTGAGCCTCATTTCCGTGAGCTCCATTGTATCTGATATTTATGCATCCTAGTACGCATTATGAAATTTTAATCGCTAGAGGATTAGCAGCAATGTCAAAACATTTGACTCACTAAAATCGCATGCTTAGAGATAACAACTCAAATCATGAAGTTACAACCAGTGAAAATCTTTCATGATTCAGTTATACTAGAGGCTTCATGAATTTACCTACTAACCACTCTTTAAAGTGAATTCCTATTGTGAATTTTCGGTTGCTTGCTTTTCGATATCCAGTGCTGTCCTATTCAAATCTGTGTATCTGTTCAAAATGCAGATGTGATGTTATGGGATTTCCAGTTTGCTCGTCACTAGCAAATACTGCCGCATTGAATCTGCGTTTATTTTATTCCCGAACGCCCGTGCCGTGAGGAACTTTTTGGCCTATTTCCTAGTAATTGAAGATAAATATAAATCTCGGATTTTTTTCCAATTTTTTGTTGGCATTTTCCTGCTAATAATTGTTACTCGCTCTGATTTGCTGGTCAATCGTTGCGTTTAAGTTTTTTGCCAATGTTATTATTATCCCTCCATTCCATTCTCTAGAAGCTTTGCAACTACCGTTTTATTATTTTACTCTCTGAACACACGCTTTGCTATTTAATTTTCGAAAACTATTATCTTCTCCGGGTATTTCCACTTTTGAAGCTTTCAAGTTCGAGTGGCCTGGGAAATTATATGGGTAAAGAGGTTTCAAATGTGCATAATTTTCATTTTATGAATTTTTTTCCTCATTTCTAAATGTAAATAAATCCAGCTACTTGATTTCTGCGGCGTTCGTCCCTCATTCGGGACCTGTGCGTTTTTTTGTTCCCATGCACTGAACTACAATTGACATTTTACCAGACAGTTACCCATAATCCCTCTAATATGTTGTACAAATGCACTCAGTATGAGTTTTATTTTTTCATTTCCCATTGTATTAAGAATTAAGGAAACGTGGAAGCTTCTATTGTAGTGATGTCAGTGATGGGGAAGTGATATATTATCTGCGTTAACTGCAGGATTAAATGATGTATTTTTCTACTATTTGGCGATAAAAATGACATGTCTTAAAAATCTTACCGTTTTTTCCAATGTACCGAGCTGTTTATCCATTACCTGTGATACCAGAGTTCTATAAAACCTCAAATCGTGTATCTTGCTGGTACCAATATGTTTTACATTTAGACGATTAGGGGAAAATGATTTAATTTTATTCATGATTTGAGTAACACCTTTGCACTATGATAAATTAATGACTATTTCAAACTGTATTTTCTTAACTTCAATTGAGTCCTTAGTATGCCCATATCATCCCCAAAGACCTCCTCTAGATGGGAAAATTTCTTTTTAGGATCAATCAATCTAGGGTGCGAGGTAAACATTATTGGATATGGTTTCGTAAAATAATTATAGTTGCGCAACGCATGTGGCTGAAGTTTTACTGATTTTATTAACTTCCCAAATCTTCAAGGCATAGTTTATCTTGAAAATATGAGCGTATGGCTATTTTCAATAATGGATAAATTAGCCTATTCAATGATCAGTGCTGGGATATTATTTTCTACTTACTAGATGAGATATATCGTACAGGACGGATGTGGTTAATCTCGTAATCACTGCTTAACAATCCTTTGGGATAGGGTAGGTGTGGTGTCTAGAGTGTTGGCTTCCCACCCCGTGGGCTCGGGTTTAAATCCCGGCGGTGGCAGAGAATTTTCGGAGACTGTCAGATCCCTGCTTGAGTGTTGTGTGGATGACATTTCAAGCGCAACACTCCGTCCGTCGGATGGGACGTAAAGCCGTGGCCCCCTTGGCGCCTTTCGTTAAGAGCCGGCTAATGCAGACGCCGGGTTTCTCTCCACCCTTCCTTCCATACCCTTCCCTTATGGCGCAAATGACATAGGCTGTCAGTCGCCTCCTCCAAATACCATACCTACCTTAACAATCCTTTAGTAGAGTCGTTTGATGCAACTCTCCACTCGTTTCAGCATTCAGCGAATCATCTTACGCCTGAGTACTTCTTCTCTTTCGCATCCTTTTCCTGTTCCATGTATTCAATTCGAGGCCTTTCTTATCCATACTTGCTTTCCATGTGGTTAATAATTTTAACCAATATTCCTACTGTGATTATGAAGGCATTAAAATATCTGAAACGCATACGTTTGTGGTGCTCATGATCTACCTAACGATTTAACCCACCATTCAACCTCTTGAATATCCTTTGGAATCCCTTACACTGCTCCCTTGCTCAACTATTTACATTTCCGGATAATTTAGGTGGAAAATCACCTCGACCACAAGTCCACCACCAATCGAACGGAAACAGTTAAGCTTAATCCAAATCCCAAGCCAATTACAAACCAAACTACCGACCAATAGGCAATTAGACTCCTCCGCTAATTCTGGGGTAAGAATATTGCGAACGATAGGTATGGATTGGATATTGGATGAAAATCGATACCATTTATACATACCCTACCTCCATCTATACCTGCTCGTTAATCCGCTCTGAATTTGCTTAAGCGATGCGGTTCGGAGGGACGCAGCCTGTGTGATGTGATATGGTGATTCGATGATCATTTGAGTTTCGATCAATTGTGTCTCGCTCTATGAGTTTAGAAAAAAGTGCAGCGGAGCGAGGTGTTATATAGCCTCTATCGGATTCGCAGAAGAGGTATTTTCGATGTGGGGATTTTTTTATTCGTGCGGAACTTGGGATATAGATTTTCCAAGAACTCGATGGAATGCTAACGCCATTGAAAGCGCTATCGTATTCCGCAACGTTCCGCATCATTGAAATGATATCGTTTTGACTGACACTCGCATTTCATGGCGACATTTTAGCGATGCGCTACAGCCTGCGCAATTCGGTTGTGGTTTTGTTTTCGGTGTTATTCATCGGTCCGTAAAAACAATTGGCTTGGACTGTTAGCGTGAGTACTATCTATTGCTCGTTGTTAATCCTCTTTCAATTTCTCATTTCTCTCGCCTGCTGATATTATGGTACAGCTCCAATTTTCTATAACTTATTCGATTACTCAAATTTTCCTCCATCAAACGTTGTAGCTTTAGTAGGTGGAAATATTGTCTTAGTCTTCAGCTTCCCCCATTGTTCTAGAACATGCTTTATCTTTTAAACACAATTTTTGTGATTGATACACATAAAGAAGAATTAAGTGTTTTTAAATAAAAATCATTTTTCACTGCTCTGTTAAGATACTAATGTTAAATTGCAAGCTTTCAGCTTTTTTAGCCCTTTTTCTATAAACCGTAATGAGAAAAACTTTGAGTAAGGACTTATCTAAGAGGATAATTAAGCTCAAAATTATGCATACATTTTTAGAAATGAATTCTATACTCTTAAATTTACGTTCAGTAAAGGCCTGGTTACACGGTTTATTAACACGTACAAGTTAATCTACGTTTGCGTGAACCAATTTGGTGACTCAGAACGGAATATGTACGAATGCATGAACCAAATTAGAACAGGTTCTATTTTCTGTGCATGCATTCGCACAAGTTGGGTGGTTACACGGTGCATTTTCGTTTTCGTTCACGCGTTCATGCATTTAGAAATTAACCCGTATCTGTTAATGTACCGTGTAACCAGGCCTTTAGCGTGAAGTGCGATGAAATTCTTCAAGAAAGACTTCAGCAAAAACAATATATTGGAGACAAGGTACTTATCATTCCATGCGAAAATAAAAATCATGTCACCCCATTTACAGCTCATTATTCATATCTAATTCATTATTATTCATAAGGTCATTATTCATATAAATTATTCATAAGTCTATCCATATTGCTTCAGAGACAAGTTAATTGTTTGGAGATTACAATGGACAGCTTGCCAAGTCCCTCCATAGTGTGAATTTGAAGCGGTAAGTATCCTCAAAAACGGTAGCCAGTGTCTCTAGACACCATTTTACTTCTAGATTGGTGAATTTAAATAATATTGAATAGACGTGAATCTCTGAAATAAATCTGCAAAATTCCATAGAGGATAAATCAATCGCCTCGACCGGGATTCGAACCCAGGTCCCTAAATTTCCACAGTCACTGCTGCCTCAGTAGGTGAATCACTCCTCCGGAAATCGAGAGATTCCGGATTCGAATACCGGTTAAGGTGAATGATATTTCTTCAGTGGAATATCGCACATTTCTGCATTTTGGATGACTCAGTTAAGTTGTGACCGTGTCTAGTCCAATTACTCTAGAATCTCTGACACAATTTTCGTCAAAAGCTTGTTATAATTTATATTCTAGGCGGCGAGGAGGAAGCAAGAAAATTTCTTTGGCGTTCTTGTCAATCATAACAGCATTCTCATCTCGGTCAATGACCAGTCATTTGCTATTTGTGACGATTGTACTTGAGTGAAGAGAATACATCTGGTGGTGCAACCAAGCGTTCTACATTTTTATATTGTATTCGTTCGATATATATTTCAACTCTCAAAAGATAGTAAGTTATTTTTTTCCAACTCTAATTCGCTTTGATTTTAATCTGGGTCATATCCACAGAATCCAAAAATCACTCCTCCGTATATATGCTTTGAGTATTTAAATCAGCTCTACTCCATCTACCGTGCGGGATGAAATCATAATTATTATTACCTTGTTACATCCCTGGAAACTTTGAAGGTCTCGGAAGGTTTTATATAGCAAATGGCTTCAGCTCGAGCGAACTTGGGCGAAATTATTCGGCGTCGGATAGCGCGTCGTGGGGCCTAATGGAGCGTATACTTTGAATGTCGCGCATAAATCTCCCTTTAAAACTAAGTGCCTCCAGGTGGAGGCTCCCCGCGCTTCGGCAGCTCTAAGTCGGCGTGCTATCTTGTCATAAGGTCAATGTATCAACATGAAATACTTGCTCTTGGCACTCGCTTCTTTTCTAGTCTTAGGAGTCGATGAGGAACTGGGTAATCGTAAATTATTTCTTAATATCCCTCATTAAAACGGTCGAAACTTTAAACACGTGTTACGCAATGAATCATAATTATCCAGAGGTCTTTCATGAAAAATGTTGAATTAATTTTCTCTTTTGTAGGTTGGTTTATTAGTCGTCGTGCAAATTTGTAACGCGCGCATTAAATATGTTTGCTTTTCAGCTTATTATATGCGTCACAGGTCGGAAATAATAGTAATATGGGAGATATTTATCCACCCTGCTTAAAGCTACCGGAAAATATTTGTGTAGCAATAAAATAGTTGAGGCGAAAATAATGAGCTATTACAAATAAGTAAATGCTTAGTGTCGTACAGTTGAATTATTATGGAAGACAATTTTAAATATTCAGAAAACATTCTTACGAAACCTTGATTTGACATTGTTTTTCCAGTCTTCGATTTTTATGATGTTTTTACTCACTAAACGCTCTCTATAGAGAAATATTAAGTCAAACCTAAGTTCCCTACGATGCTCTAATGGGTTATTGTGTCTTATTACCAATTACCACTCAATAAACGATGAGCATGTTTTACGATTGCTTATCACATATTAACTCTTACGTCACGTTTTTCAGTGCTGTGTCATAAATAAATTTTTAATTAATTTTCTCTTCTGTTGGCTTGTTTATTAATCTTCGTGCAAATTCCATATCGGGCAGAAATAGACAAAATCGCACGTGGAAATGGTTTTCTTATTATTAAAATATAAGCAACAAATGGTATTTTCCACTCTTTGATATATATAACTTTACCGCCAACCATGATTTCGACACTAAATGTCATTTTCGTAGATTATCCAAACCATGGTCGGTAGTGGAGATATATATTATATGTACATTAAAGGGTGCCAATTACCAGTAGTTGTTAATATTTTATCATGGATATATGGCATATCCACTAACATAAGTCAAGTCTAAAACGATTTTATACGTTAAAAATGTTTTTCTTTTATTAATTTTACCTTGGAGTTAGAGAAATTCTTAAGTACGATAGGAAAAAAACTGAGAAGAGAATATTTCTTCCCTGGCCTCCTCAGCCCTTTCGAAGTAATTGCTGGCTCTTCTGGTTTACGTCCGCCTTCTGTTGTGCCTGGTACATGGATATCTCAGTCGTCGTCTCGCTGGCGTCTTCGATCTAAATCGATTCTTTTTACGAGGTCACAGCACTAATTGAACCTCCCACTATATTAAAGAGAGGAGACTGTTACACTCATTCGAGCAAATGGAAGAGGATTTTCATGCCAGCTTCTTATTACGTCCCATCTTGAAATTCAAGTAGTAGCTTAACTTAGAAAACTTATCATCTCAGGCACCCATGTAATAAGACGGTGAAGAGAAACAACATTTTCATATGCATTTTTTTTCACATGAGTTGGTTAATAAAAATGCATGCCAATTCATCGCCAACGTTTAATATTTAATAATATTTTTACATAATGTGTTTAAAGGCTAAATTCTTGAGTTTTTGTAAATTGCTCTCTGGTTAGATTGAATGCCACGTTTCGATGACTTATCAGTCAATATCAGGTCGGATGACGGCGAGAGAAACGTTAGCCGTCCTTATCCATCCCTAACCGTCAATCCAATGCCCAACCCGAGTATAATTTACGAGTATTATTCGTTGGCAAAATATACAATATCGCATGGTTAGCTAGGAATTATACCAGGAATATATATGTTCCTTGATATTCTTCCAATTCTTTGACTGTATATAAAAATAGAGACTTAAGTATTGTGCATAATGGTCAAGATTTTCATTGTCTAATTAATGATATTTTCACTTCATAGATTTAGACGTTTGCAGCTTGAGTGACGATCTAAGGAATCTCCTCGGAACGTGAAGTAAACCCGGAGAGCGAAAACTTGAACGCGATGCGGATTTTGCTATATTTTGGGATTGTAGCTCTTACTTTCCAACTTTAAAACCCACGCTTGAAAATAATCTGTGGCCTTGAGTTTATAATGATTCTAGCCCATCTTCGGTTGAATTGAGATCGCAAATAGTTCTATGTACGTGTCCCCATACTGGTAACACCCAGTAAATACCCAAGCGTTCTAGCTATCTAGTGCCCGTGACCACTTTCCTGAATTAGATATCGGAAGTTATCATTTATATCTTGAGATTTCTTTTTGGGTGTGGTTTGATGATAATCCCCCTTTTTTCTGGCAAAGGTTTCTGATCATAGATTCTTGGTGAAACCTTAGCACATTTCAATACTGAAATCTTCGCTTGATGAGATGGCCAAGGGTAGGTAACTGGCATGGCCTGAGAACTAGATCTATTCAGAAAACACAGGGCAGATTTTATTGCTGGAGCGTGGTCGCCAAGAGGGGAGAGCGCCAGCCAGCCAGAGTGTTAGCCAGAGGGTCCTTAGTTTTAATACTTAAGATTGAAGGTTGAAGCCTTGGAAACCTCCAAAACAAAAATCCTCAAAGTGCGCAGGGACCCAGGAAAGGAACTGGACCTTTCTCCTACCCTGAGCGTATAAAATTCACATATCTATGACCTAAACAGTATAAAATGCACTAATATGTAAAAATTAAGATTTTCATCTTTAAACGCAGCATTCATATCTAAACTAAATCAGTACCCACGCTTTATTCTCTTCGTGATAAAATGGTTATCGTTTACTTTTTAGGGCATTTTATACTGTATTTGGAAAAAGTAATTTTTTATATATTTTTTTTTTAATTTTATTTTCTAATTTTTATTGATGAATCATCCAATGCATTAAACCAGAGCCATTAAAGCAATTCCTGCCTAAAATTATGACCAACACCATCTACCTAGAATCTTTAAAACTATTTTTACATTGTTATTATGGAAATTTAGTCAATTACTTGGAGCACAATGGAACAATATTTCAAACGTTTGATTATTGAATATTTTATTATCGTCAAAAATAAGGATAAGTGCGAAAATTCTGGCTGCTCGAAAAATGGTAAGTGGGATATAAATAAATTACATTTATTTCATGAAACAGACAAACAGGTGAAGCAAATTTTGGAAAAGCGTGTCAAAATTATGCACTCTGGGAAATTTGCGAGTTTCTCTTCGCCAATAATGTCCTATCCCAGGGTACGAATGTCTCCCTAGATGACCCAAATTGAAGTCGGATTAGCTCTGAAAAATTTCCTCCCCCATCGGTCCTGAACCTGGGTCCTTAATACTGCCATCAATTTCCGTCGCTCTTTTACACCACTTGGAAACATTCGGGTAATTGGCCAGGGTAATCACTTTTTCAGGTTTTCGTTCTTCTCCCCTCCCCCTCCCACGTCCGATGTGCCCATTTACTCTCGTCTTATCTCTTCCGTTGTGTCTTCTGAGAAATCCGGGGAAAATCTCGTTACAACCCTCCTCAATCACTCCTTTCAAGCTCCGCTGCCGACGTCGCCATCTGGTGGAGCGACGGTGAAATTACGGCGGGGAGGAAATGTTCTTCATCTGACACTCTTGTTCACCTACACATGCATCGGTGCTTTTTACGTTTATCATATCACAATGCTCCAAAAGTCTCTTATTAATGCTTGAAACGCATGTTCTGATTTAAAAATGCCTGAGAATTATATTTTTCAAGTGATATTTTAGTAATATGAGATGAGTAATTTTTATTATTTTTCTCATTAAGAAAGACCCCCATGCAAAGGTAATGCAGACTGAAATTTCTCATTATGAACTAAATGATATCAGTGTAGATATGATTGGGGTTATATCTCGAGTCGATATGTAGCAGGTAGTTGATATTTCGAGTTTATGCAGTAAAAGATCTTCGGAATAGATTAATGAGTAAGCCCATTTATCATGGAAATCCAGGGTAAGCTACATTCAATTTTTAATTTCGAGAAATCAGTCAAAATCTAATTTTATGATAACTTATTCACTTCTCTTTCAAGTTTACCTCGCTAGCAAAACTACCAGTTGATTCTTGTAGAACAGAATTCCAAATTTATCTCTCTAAATTGGATGAGAAATGGAATTACCTTCTTTGTTTAAAAACCAAATGAACTCCAACAAAAATTGATATTCTAAAGGGATTTGTTGCAATACGGTCATACACCACTAGGTACGTGACGTATTCACGTAGCATTGTCCTAACTTCTGCTGCCTAGAAACAGTGCATAATGAGTCAATAATTTTCTCAGTCAAGGGAAAGACTTCCTGACTTTTGACTTCCCATATTGCTGTATATTATTCCATGTTCTCGCTCATGAAGATCGAGGTTCACTCGTCGCAGTATTGTGTGCTTTAAGCCGAAATCCGTAACATCCGCCGCTGAACAGATATAATGGGAGAAAAATAAATCGCCCTATAGCATCTTTTATACTTGTAATCAAACGCGGTAGTTGAAAAGCACAACCTACGCCACCTCTCTGTTACTGAAAAGTAAACGAACATAACTGTTTCTATGTTACTCTGAAAGCTAAACAAACTTATTTGAAACCCATTCGACAATCCAAGTGGATTGGAAACATGATAAAAGATACACTGTTATATGTTCCACAGAAGTTTACTTAACCGACCCAGGTTTCGGCATTACACTATGTCATTTTCAAAGGTGAATATATACCCAAATTTGCGAGCTTATATGTACCAGGGAGGGGTTGGGGTTGAGACAAGGAGGAGGTTGTGATGGCGGGAGGGGGAAGAGCTAACGTGGAAATGGATTCCTCAAGGTCAGTGGGTTTAAGTGCTGAGTCCAGGGGAACTGATAATAAAGGAGAGGAGTGGGAGGGGTGCAAAAAGTCGTTTACCAAACGTACATATAATCTTCCTCATCCAGTCTTAAGTTGACCAAGTGGATTGCTTAAGATTAAGATGGAGATGCCTTACAAATGTTTAATTGTAATTTAAATTTAAGTAAGTTAATGAACTTGGATATAAGCCTGCCGTGCAGCATAAGCGGGCGCAATTGTGTCAAAATCCTGTCGTTGCATCGAGCCATATGAATACTTTACCATATGGGGACAAGCTAAAAATGCGATCGCGGCGTCACACGATTTGTTGAGAAACTCGACTCATGGCACTACAAATCTAGGTGTCATTGCCTATTTTCAACTCCCTCTTTTTGCTCGCACTTCTACGAATTCCGTCATAATCGTCATTCTCCGAGAATACAGCCGTCTAGACCCAGGGGAGAAGGAGCCGAAGTGATACTTCATCCTTTCTAACCCCTCCTCCTCCTCCTACAGCGACGATGTCTCTTTTTTTCCTTCCAAATGTCGCTATTCTTCTTCTTCCCTCTATCGTGACGATTTCCTCGAGAGCCCGTAAAACGGACATGAAACGGATGCCATTGGGAGCTATATCGTCTTCGGGCCCGAGGTGTTTTATCGTCCAGGTCGTGATAATGCTCTATTTTTTTCCTTGCGCTACTCCTACGATCACCCTACTTTACCATCAATCCAGACCTTTGTATATATCTTCAGGACGACTTAAAGCCCTCGAAGCTTGATAAATGCAAAGAGGTTGAAGATTCAGGGTGGAGATTTATTCCTTCCTTGCTTTTAAGATGAATCGCGACGAAAAGAAAAATCTTGCGTCCCTTGAAAATTGTGTGGTGAAAAGAGTTCGATTAGTTTGGAATCGAATCACGGCCCATCGGTTTGATCCAGAACGCTCCTGACCGATTACCTAGACTTGTGTTTCGACAGTAAAAACTCATTGGCAGCAGCGTCTGGGCGTATTTTTTCTAATTCGAAGAAATTCTATTTTTCCCTTGATATGTCCGTATCAAAATGTCTGTACACCCTCAGTAACTATGCTTCCCGCATTACGTATCACGATTTTTTATTGTCATTGCCCTCCCGAAAAATATGGAGGAGTACATCATCCTAAATAGGTTATATTCCATCTTTACAATAAAAACTTTGCAAAAATTTTCATTTATTTAGCAATGCATACGGACACAGCGATTTTTGACCACTTTTTATTAGATATCAGCCCACTGCGCACCGTCATCGTCTTCCGAGTGCGAATTGATATCTAAAAGATTAAAATTTGATTTCCAAGAATTGAATTTAAAATTTGATTTCCAAGAATACAGTCATCATGGCCATTCTCTTTCAATAAACCAAAATTAATAGTTTTCATGCCATTAATTTATAGATAACATCAATTGCTAGTTATTACCAAAGGAAATAGAGAATGTGACTCATAATTAGCTTCATAAAGCCATGGACGATTTTTATATTCCATATTGATACCCACGTAAGGCTTGCAAACGGGATTTAATTTTTAGCGAGAGATTTAATGCACAAAATAAAGGCATCAATTGAGATAGTCGTTAGGAAATTGTAAATAATAAACTAAATAAGAATAATTAACGCTCTTTATCCGATCTTCAGGCGCCATAATCCCTAATTATATATATGGATCAATAAATTTACGAGTAATTTCGATATAAAAACAAATCATCGCCAAAATATTTTGAACCCGATTAGTGACTCATTGTAGAGAGTACAGCGAGTCTGCCTATTTGAAAATCCGCCAATCAAATGCTGGCATATAGAACAAAGGAATGCATTCAGGTATAAATTTTAGAGTTCAATTGGTTCAAACTGTAAATTAATGTGCATTCCAGTGAATTAATTATTTTGAGACTCAAATATTTGTTCTGGTTTCTACTTGTCTATTGCTAATTAAAAATTCTCGCTATTTTATTCGGTAACTCACATACTTTAGTGGTATTCAATTTAATTAGGTTAATCTGTTTTGCGAATACATAAATAGTTGAACGAGGTACTAATTATACAAGCCCAAACTAATGATTTTTTAAGTAGCAAGGAAGAAAGCATCCAGAAATGGATTTTAAGAGCTTTACTAAGAAATTAAGTAAGGCCTAAAATTCATTCCTTAACCCAGTTTGGCTAGGTGTTATGCTCAAGTAATACAATTTAAATACTTTCGAGACGAATCTGCCGGTTAGTGTGGGGATACAGCCCATCGCAGTGGATATAACTCAGAGACTAAATTACCATGGTGAACTAGGATGTGGTCCTAATGGGTTAAACCGCTTACATGGTCTGTATTCCCTAATGGTAATCTCTAAGACTCATGTGATGAGACTAGCGTACATGAGTTCGGAGGCAAGTCTCCGCATGTGGGTCTCTGACAAGACCCTGATAAGTTCGCACCGGCGTTCTTCCCATGATTATCTTTCTCCGACCTCGCGTTGTATGCAGAGATCAATGAATTTATGTGAACCTGGCAAGCGTAGCCATAAATAATGACCTGTACGTTCCAAATTCAGTTTATGAATGTGAGGAAGGCAATAAAACGGAATTATGGACGGTCTCTTATTATATCTCAATAATTTGAATTTGAATTATATTCGAGCTAATGCATTTTGCCCGGGCTTAAGACTGATGTATGGCCGTGTGAGCATTCCGCTGGGAAAATGATATTTGAATAATGTTGATGTAATTTGTGGGCTGATCGTCGATAAATTTTGTATAATCCATTTAAGTTGGCGCTATATTCTGGAAAATATTTTCTGTAGTAAGTCGCCGTTGTCGAGTTAAGTCTATGCTCGGGAATAAATAGCGTTCTTCCATTTATTTCAATTGGCATAAAATCTGTAAGACCTCTTCATTTTATGGAAGTCTTTATGAAATAATTTTATATACTGACATCAGGAAGCACTCCCTAGTTGTTATTTCCTTCTGACTACGCAAAAGTTATTAGCAAAGAACATAATTCAAGAAACTCAAGATTTGAACAGTCTTATGTAAATATGAATTATTCCATACATTATCTCCATTATTATGTTATTTTTTCGCTCTTAACGATAAAATTCTTGACTGAATATCTTAATTTGATGAGCTTAAGGCGTCATATTGGAAGTCTATTTGGAAAATTAGAGTCTTTAATCGGTAATTATTCATTATTTCTACACTCGCAGCGGTATCACAATTAAAGTTCGCTATTTTTATTGAGTTTTGTATACATATACTCTCTTTTTTTAACTTTTAATTTTTTATTTCTTCATTCATACATTACAGAATATTTTTACCTTTTTAATTAGAAATTGAAATTCTACAAAAATGAACTTGATATCTGTAATAACATTTTTTACGCAGCCGTTCCATATTTCAGCATTGTTAATCAAATGAGTTGCTGACTACCTTTGAATTTTTCATTTAGTGATTTCTCCTCTACTGAATGCACACAGTAAGGCCAAATTGATTTGAGCAATTCCTTATTCAGTGAATGTGAATTTATTTAATAACTCATAAGGATTCCAATGCATGAAAATAGTGATGGTAATAATAATAATAATAAAATGCCTTTATTCGGGCGAGGTTGAGACTAAAAAGTCCCCTCTTCCACCTAACCCCTCGATAACGTCAATGTTCATAATAAAAAATGGTAGACAAACGTTTACAATAAAAAGAATATACAATATACACTGTTTGTGAAATGTCAAAAATATAAACAACTATATGTGAAAATTTTGTGTAAAAACGATTTCTGTTTGTGGGAAAAAACATGAGGATAAGGGTTTAATATCCTTCAGTGAAAAAACCCACTGCAGGAAAACGCCCACACAAGAAGGGGGGCGTGAAAAACCTGCGAAAACCTACTGAGTGAAAGCTAATGTCATGTTACATGCAAAATACAACATAGTTCATGAGGTACATAGAAAACACAAATATTACACATGCAATTAAGATATAAAATATAACATATATATACAAGCATTCAGTGATACGTATCACTTTGTCGCAGGTGCTGCTCAGTGTCATGTATATTTTATATATAGGTACATACCAATCTCCTTCGTCCAGTATGCTCAGCACCGATTGGCTCATCAAAGGGTGAGCTCTGACACGTTGCACAGATGCATGGAAAATGAAAGTGGGATTGAGCCCGCCGGAGGCATCAAAAGTAATCATGGGTCAAATCCTGAAAATATCAGCCGACGGGCCTGGATCATTTACTTCGAGTTCTCATGTGAGCATAATCATCCATTGCGCACTGTCGGAGTGAAATGCCGTTCGCTCGACGACCTCAGCCCTCGAGCTAATAATTTAATTATCTGAATTTGAGTGACCCTTGTACCGCGTGACCTTTGCGGGAAATTCGGTTCAAAGTTCGACCATGTGTGAGCTATCGGGAAAGCTGAGGGAAGAAAAGAATTTGCTCCTCCGCCCGTAAATTCTACTTTCAGTGACGAGCGTAGACGGGCCGCGGGTGCGCTTTGGAAAAATCAAATATTCGTTGTATCAAAATGATTTGTATTTTTTGTATAATTTCCCTAAAATATTTCAGAAATAAAGCTTAGATATTATACTTTCCAAATTGCTTAAATGGTATTTCCTCAATTGAAAATAACGAATTTTTTTACTGAAAGAGGACTCAAATGCAGTAAAATACGAAACCACGGTGGACTAGTTACCATATCTCAAAGGGAGAAAATAGAATCAGGAATTATTAAAAGGAATTTTTTTGAAGTTTATTCCAACGAGTGAAAGGAATGTGATCCAAAAGATAGTACAATTATGAAAGTTAGTTACATAACCTCAGCAGGGCATATTATTTTGGCTCATCAGGCCGGATACATTTGCACATATATTTGCAATGAAAGCAATTTGCATTTGTGCATATTGCATGAAACCCTTGCAAAAGCTTTTGTTGCGGCTCATATTCTACTTGGCTAGCCTAAATGTCTTCATCAAAACAATTTCCGGATTGCTTCTTAATTTTTACAAATTGATAAGAAAATGCTTTCTCATGGACTTAATTAATGTTGTAGAAATAAAAATTCCTAAATCATAATGCATTGAAATAAATACTTACGTATTTGACTGGGGGGTTACGTTCAAGTGCAATGGAAATTAGCCTAATGAGTTCAGCGCTATTGGAATTTTGGCCACGCTCATTGCCTACGACGGAGGTAAATGATAAAAGGCTTTCTATTCCGCAATGGCTAATCATCCCTGAGTATTAGTACTTGGATTGTATTCTAGTTTTTTACAAATCAATAGGAAATGGCCTTATCATGAGCTTGATTGATTTTGTAGAAATAAAATTTCCTGAATGATAATACATGCAAGGGTGCATGTAATATCATTCAGGAATAATAAATAATAAAAATCTAAATAATAGTAATCAGGAATCGAAAATAATAAAAATAAATACGCGGAATTACGTCGAAGTGAAATGTAAATTAACCTAATGAATACAGTGCTACTGGAATTTTGGCCACGCTCATTGCCTACGGCGGAGGTGAATGGTAAAAGGCTTTCTATTCGTCAATGGTTAATCATCCCTGAGTATCAGTGCAGAGTGTCACGTTCCAATCTCACGAAAAGCCACCTCGGGGTTTTGTCCAGCTTTATTTTTTATTTTTTTTAATTTCCGACCACGGTGCGCCGGGATCCGTCCTTTCTTTTCCTCGGAGTCATTTTTATTTTCCTCTAGAAATCCACCCTCGGTGCTCCCCGGGCTGAAAGTGCCAACGCGTGAATATTCAAGAGGGCCCTTAACCCCGCGACTTACGGTTCATTTAACCTCCTCCTCTCGGACTCCGGGCGAGGAAGGTAGTCAGGAGGCGCGGTGAAAACTCGGGACGGTCGAGCAGGAGGAAAAATCGAAACCCTGCGAATACATGAGACTTAAGATGGCTGTTCTAGCATCATAACTGACTCAATAGACAGTACAATCCTTATTTTCTGCGTTTCGCTGGCTATGCTTATTCCTTTTTACGAATTTTAGTTTCTACGCACTCTATAATGGCTCATCTACAAAGTGACTCATGCTTCGTAATTTTATTGGGAAGACCTAACAGCAGCGCAATGTTGGTAAGTTTTAAATACGCACATCTCATGCTATTATGTTTGTTAATAATAATTAAAATTATTTTTTATCTCTTCTTATCTTGACCTCGTTTTATACATGTTATTTATTTTAATATATATAATATTTGATATCAATAAATATGTACAATGTTAAACCCTGGTGATGATTTAAAATAAATCGAAACGTTAACTATAACTTGTTTTCATAAAATACGCTGACCTAAACTCCAGGAAATATTATAACATAAATAAATTTATAATTATTTGTTTCTTTTTCTACCACTTTATTTAATATTATATTTTTATCTAGGGGCGTTGGCCTTAAAATTTTAATTCTAGTTTTTCCGCCATTTCGGTTTATTTATTAATCCTCATCAGGGATTGAAATAATAATAACCCTTTATTTATAACCCTTTATTTTGTTGATGTATCATAATTATTTACTACACATTTTTATTTCAAGTCTTGATGATGGTTTATATGTAAACCAAAACGTCGGCGGAACGTGCACATCAGTTTTAAGACCTTCACACCAAGATTCCACTTGAATATAATATAATTTCAAAATTAAAGAAAAAATTGAGGAAGTACGACGGTATCACTGCATAGCCTTTCTGTCTAACATGATTCAGAAAAATAATTCAAATTACGATACTTATTTTTTTCTTTAAAGTTTCCTCCTTGTGTAGGGGCAGGTACACTAAGTATTCCATTGTACTCGCCCCCAATTCCCTACCTTTTTTACGACACCACCTTTGTAAGATGGATTCTCCCAGGTACTATTCTCACCCCATTTACTCCAATTATTGCCACTCATCTTCAGTTGTATGGATTAATACAATTGGTTAGAAGATTCAATCAAAATATTTATCGTCAACAACTCCTTATAACCAAATGCATTTTAATTACTAGGAAAACAGTAGCATTGCACCAACACAGGTCAGCGAATGGTGGAAATAACGGAAATAAATTGAGTGAAGGGCTACAAATATTTGTCCATTGCACCATTTATTTAGAAGGGCACCCTCTCTCTCCCCCCCCCCCCCCCCCCCCCCCCAGACGCTTAAAAATAGACATGATTTTCAATACGGTCCCTTCATCATTACACTTGTTTTTTTAATCAGTAATAGAGATAAATTTAGAGAGTACTTGGTATTCAGGTATCAAAAGTTTTATCCCTAGTAAAATAAAAAAGAAGGTAGCGAACCGAGATGGTATGATGCGAAAATTATCATTAAGACACAGAGATGCAAAGATGAAAATAATCCCTACTAATTATCCGCAATTGATCGCGAGATGATAATTTAAAAAATTTAAGCTGTCTAAAGGAGACATAAATGAAAAATATCCATATTGTACATGTAACATATCATTAGTTTCGTAATAATAACTTTTATATTAAAATTAAAAGTATATGTAGAACTATACTAGTTCTTTAGCAGTTCTATACTATTTCTAGTACTATACTAGTTTAGTAATTTTTATTACTTTAGTGATATTTTGTTTTTTAATCCCAAATAAGACAAAACGTTTGCCTGTCAGACCCTTTATCCTCCTCCTAGAAAAAATCCTGGATCCGACCTTGCATTGCGCATTACTCTGGATTGTTAGTCTTGAATGTTGAAGCTCAAAACAGACAAACAAAACGGGCGAAGCGTGGAGACTGTTCCGCACGATAAACTCTGCCCAATGGGAGGCGAGAGTCCTTGGACGAAATGTGAGCGATAAAACTAGCCCGTGCCTGCTATACGCAGTTAACCACCTCGTTCCGGAGACCATTTCTATGGCATATTAATTTCCCCTTTACCAAGGATATGGGAGGAACCATGAAGAAACATCTTACTGGTTGTTGATATAGCTGAGAGAGAGTGTGTGTAAGCTCGATGCTGCAAAATGTTTCAGCGATGCAAACCTACAGAGGGTTTCTCATTTACCTTCCTGTCAAATCGAGTGAAAACACTGACATAGATTCCCAAGATCATATTTTTGACAAAAACATAGACATAGATCCTTGAAAACAACATATTTATTAAAAACCTAAGGTTTAGATTTTTATTAAGTGATTTATTAATTAATAATTTATTAATTGAATGTAAAGTCAGTAATTACTCGTAAATGAAGTAAATTTAAGTAAAATATTAATTTAAATAACTATTTAATTTTTCGTGGTGAATAATATTTAGGCATTCTTCTCAGGATCTGCACCAGGCTATTGTAGTTATATTGGCCGACGCTCCTGAAATTAATTATTATTCTGATATTCATTTTAGTAGTAATTTAATTTTTCGTGGTGAATAACATTTAGGTATTATTTCTCTACACCAGACTATTTCGTTAATATTGGACGACGTTTCGGAAAAGCACTTGTTCTCCTCTATCACGGCCTGTTACATCAAGGAAGCCATCGAGATCCGCCTCAATCCAAAACATTTTCATCGTTATATTGGCTTTCATTTCAGCAGTGCTTTGGCACCTGTAATCAATTGCATGAAAAACGTAAGGAAAAGCAGAAAATATTTCAAAAGAACATTAGCCAATTAGATGACACCTGAGCTTAATTTTTGTACTCGTCAAACGGCCAATCCAGTTCACTCAGTACAGTGTGCAATCTTATATTGAGACAGTAACATGCCTCTATAATGGAAAACAATTCTTTTCTAAAATGTCGTCCAATGTGAATGCAATAACCTGGTGTAGGGCCCGAGAAAAACTTGTATGCATGCATGTCTTTTCTCTTTTTATATAGAATTTGAAATAATAAGTCCCCGAAAATACATTGTACGTGGTTTTCTGAATATGAGGTTAGGACCAGGAAATCTTAGAATGAAGTCACGTTAGATGGTTGACAGTGTACTCCAATCAACGAAATGAGATATTATCTCAGTAGTTATGCCGTTATTAAGCGCCAAGTTATATTGTTATTTGCACCATGTTATGATTTTTTGTAGCGATTTGCTTTTGTGCTGAGAGATGCGTATAGGATTTTGGTTGAAAAATTGGAAACTTGAGGTTTGCTTTCAGTCAAAATCAGCGATACAATTATCAGCATTACTGGCACTGGCCGCTATGCGTGGTAAAACGAGCTAACAAAACATGCTGGGATGCATAGTAAATCGGGAGGAGAGTAATGAATAACTGACTTTTTTAGTTTAAAGTACACCGTTTTCCCATCTGTTGTAATGTACTCAATTATGTAAAGAATCCTTTTAGGAAAAATTATTGCCACCTATTTTAAAGGAAACGAGACATCAATGACGACGACGGTCCTTAAAATTGGCCTTTATCCTGAAAATTGGCTTTTACACCACTTCTTCAGAGGAAATTAACCTGCAAAAAATCGCACTAAGGGGACAAATGGCACGACAAAAGTAAAGGTACCAGTTAAATCTTTCCAGGGTTACAAATAACGGAACATCCGTAGCATGGTCTTCATTATGTGAATCACGATTCCCATTTTTTTAGTGCTCTTGCCAGTTTAAAAAAGTTCGAACTGCTGTAATGGTATTTGAAAATATATATCTAGTTTTAAGACTGGTTATTTCGGATATGTAGCCCAAGGGAAAATTCCTGGCTTTCCGACTCAAAATTTGATTTCGGAAATTCTGTTTCAAATAATTTATTTCTAGAGCGAGGATCTGGTAGAAGTTTCCGGAATTAGATCACGTCCATTTCACACAAAGCGTCCAGAGAATATTCTCGATTAGAATTTCCTGTTAAACCGCTTAAATTTTGATCCTATCTGCTTCTGCTCTTTCCCTCTCGAGTAGAAATAGCTGATAGAATGAACTGTCAAAATAAGATATGCCTTCAAAAAAAATAATAATACTGTAATTTCTAGCTGGATATTAGAGTTCTTCTGACGGGTACGTGAGACTGAAATTTTTTGACTGCTTTGCTCGGTTTTATTTTCTGCCACTAAAGTAGTGCCAATTAAATCACGTTGTACCAAAAAATGTTCATTATTATAGGTGAGTCACGACGGTGAGTTGATAAAAATAACTAAACGAGGGAATGTTAGGGTGAATTCGTTCAGAAGCTTTCTTAGATTCCCAGGTGTTGAGTTGAAGGATTGATGATTTCTTTATCGTTTGATAATCATGTTTATCAGCTACTTTTTTCCCAGTACCAATTATTTCTTCAACGTGCACTTTAAGTGATTTTAATTAGCATTTGGTGCGTTCTTTATATTCTTAGGTGTGTATTTTGTCCTATATACCTACGTATTTTATTTGGGTTGAAAGAGGTCTCGTTACCTTTGTAATACAATTACATGAATATATTGCGGTTGATATTTTCACAAATGCCCTGAAAAGGGAGCAATCACTCTATATCTCGAAAATAGTTTCTGGTGGATTCCCGCTCATCATAGACGAATGTGTATGATGAGGAGGTATCGTATATTAATTTGGAAAAAAAGCATTTTTTTTATATTTCTCCGTTTTTCATTCTCTCTAAACCATTAGCAAACATCAGCCATGGTTTCGAATTAGTATAATGTCTTAACGTTTATAGACCATAATACTACATGTGATACCAGATTTTAAGGTGACTAAACAGATCTAAAGTTATTTAATAAAGTATTAATTTTTAACGCGGATGTGAAAATTTTCGACTAAATCAAGTGTGTTATTTTTCTGAATAGAATACTTTTTGTCTTGGAGTGAGCTCCTCAATTGCCTTGCAATTTTTCCCTTTATTTTAGAGCATTTTGATATGAACCTTGCACTTCTATTCACACGAGAGATCGTTATTGGCTTAGTAGGCATTCCTCAATTCGCTCCTTTAATTTGCTGGATTCCATGACAGTCCCTCATGAATGATTCCATCACTTCCTATTGATTTGACCTCCTCGATGCTCATTAAAGTTTCATCGCCAACCTGTGCATTATCCCATCATTTAATGGGGTCAGGGTTGAATCTTTGGTACCACTTGCCCCTCTCCACAGTAGTCACGTGCTTCTATTTCCGTCACGGTACCCAATTTTCTTCGACCTGCACATTTATCATACATATAAAGCCCCGAGGTCCAGAAAGCGTTATGTAGATTTTGAACGTATTAGGCTGGGAGCCGCTAGGGACTCGGTTGTAAGATAGGGTTAGATTGCTTGAGCAAGAGGATATATCTATTATACTTGATAGATATTTGATAGAATAGATATATCCTGGCATGATATGGTATAGTATTTGAAGGAGGCGAACGACAGCTTAGGTGATTAGCGCCATGATGGAAGAGTCAGGAAGTAAGGGTAAGAAACCCGGCGTCGGCATTAGCCTGCACTTAACGAAAGGCGCCAAGAGGACCACGGCTTAACGTCCCTTCCGGCGGACTGAGTTTTGCGCTTGAAATTCCCTCCATACAACGTTAAACCGGGGATCGGGGAGTGTCTGAAAATTCTCTACCACCGCCTGTATTTGCACCCCAGCCCGTGGGGTGGGAAGCCAACTCTCTAGCCACCACACCAACCCGAACATCCTGATATATCCTCTTGATATAATCTCAATAATAAATATATCATAATTATAATAATTATGTTCTAAAAATGAATCATATATATATATTCTTGCATAAATAGAATAGTATATATGGCTATAGTAATATGCATATATATTTCAGTGCGACACGGCGCTCATCATAATAGAACGTTACTATATTTCGGTAGCGTATTGAATTCATCCCGGTTTATATTTTCACAATTTCGCTGAAAAGGAAACAATCTCTTTGCATCTCAAAAAATGCTCTCTGGTAGACACCACAATTTATTTAGTGAAAAGCAGAATAGTTTAATTTTCATTCTTTGTTCACTCTAAACGTCAGCCCTCAAAAGCGATAAATTAACGCAGATATTTTGTGGAGCCGTTAGATGGATAAATACGTTTTTTCCCCTAACAATGAAGGACTTTATCAAATGAGAGGCGGAACTTAGTGTGCTCAGTTCCTTTTCTTTTGTTTCTTACTCCCCGCCACATTTCGATTGTAGCGGCATGTGGAGTAGTACGAAGATGAGGATCAGTAATTCTGCGTGATTCTCCTTCCTTCATTCCCCAAACCCTAGTCACAAATGTCCCACGTGGCTGAAATATGATCTAGTTTTCCGGCCGGGACCCTCCGAAATTGAAATATCCTATGAGGCGACTCCTTTCTCCCTCGTGTTCCCAATCTTTCTTCCCTTTCGGGGAGATGGGAATTCGATTTTTCGTCGTCACCGGATTAATCGCGTCGTTATTCATTATTCATTCCCGTTTCATTGGGGAGAATTGGGTTCTACGACGGGATTCCGTTAAAGGTGGTGGTCTTCTGGGATCCATGTGGAGTAACATGGAGGTAGAATGAGGGAAGGATCTCTGGGCCGAGTGAAACTTTTCTATTGCACTAGCTCCAATTCTTAGTCCGCGGCCCTTCATCCTTCCCTTTAATTTCGTTTACCCCGATGTCGAAGCCGCTTTTACACGGAGATGTCGAGAAGTCAATCTAGTGACTGTGCCTGTAAGGAGTAGAATACCGAACCCTGGAAATTGCGAACTACCCCGCAAGCAGCCTCCATAAACGTGTGGCAAGGGGTGATAGGGCACCAACTAATATCCTGAATGATCCGATATATCCGATGATATCCGATGTATTGATAAAATTTTGGTTTTGAGTTTGGATTCTTTTCACTGTTGCATAGTATGTAATTTAAAGGCCTCAGTGGCGGCGGGGTAAAGTCCTCGCCTGCTAAACAAGAGATCGTGGGTTCGAGTCCCGCCTGGGTAGGTTTCCCTTGTCCAGGGCATGGTTGTTCGTGTACGTGTAATTGTTGAAGTTTTTATCGCACCCCGATAAAAAAGGCCAACGTGTGCTGTTTTCTGTGGAATGGTAATTAATTTAAAAAATAATTTAAGAAAATTATTATCATCCATTGATCGTACAGAATGGCATTGATGGCTTCGGATTCTTTATTTTTGAAAATCACTTGGTGCACTTCTCTTGGCCTTAAGGAGGACTATTAATATTCAGCGTACAATTTATCTTATGCGTAGTGTATTTGTTGATGTCATTACTAGACTAAACCGCTGGCACGCTCATTTTGAAAGGTCCTCTAGAAGACAAAAAAATTATTTTTGATCTATATAATCCATCACAAGAAGCACTGGATCCCTGCTGGAGATTCCACTTGGACTCTGGAAAATTGTTGTGGGGCTTACGGCGATGAAATAGTGAGTATCGCATTCAGATTTAACTGAGACATGCTGTCTTTGCTGAGCTGTTCCCCTCTGAAATGCTTTTCACATTCGAAGAATAATTACACAGTTTAGATGCATCTCATTGACATATAGGTATGTGGGTTCTTCAAAAAGTCTTACCATTTCTCAGCTATTGAGTAATAGTAAATGAATTGAAATTTTAAGGATTTTTAACAGTAATCACTTTCACCACACCTATAAATGTCACTGACGACCTGTTAGCGTTTTGCTATACCTCAAGGATATTCTGGTCTACATCGTCTTTTTGAAAGAGTGAATTTGAATGCTGTATCGAATTATGCTTCCAATGAAATTTCGCACTCTCGGCCCACCTATTCTTCTCTTCTTCGCCGTATGACCCCGTTTTTGAACTTCCTCTTTTCCCTCTTTCCTCATGGCTTTCGGCTCTTTTACCTTCTCCAGTCTCACTCTCCCCTTCTCTTCCATATTTCGCTACTTCACCGTAGCACTTACCGTAGCCAACAACATTTCCGACTCTTTTCATTACGCTGCTTTCCCCCTTCCAGTCAACCCATGTCGGATCGCCGCCTATCTCCCATTACTTGATCACCCGTGCTTTCCCCTCGACATAATTGCAGTCAAGTGCCCATTACGTGGGTGCCCAATTATCTCGCACGCTTCTCCCTCTCTCTCTCCATTGCGTTGCATTATCCGTGACGTCACATTTTTAATAGGTGTCTTTCCCTTATAACGTTTGTACTATGAAACCATAGGGAGAGAGATTATTAGCCTTTTAAGAGGTCAAAAATATGATAAATATGTGTTTAGTTCGCTTGATGTAGCGTTCAGCTCATTTCTCCCGTGATCTTTCAGTAAAATGTTTCTTTTTTTCATGACGAATAAGATGCACAGGATGATATGATGTCTACTTTATCTATCGAATCGTATAAAACTGGCATATTATCTTCTAAGAAGATAGTTGATATAACACGAGGTCAATTTTGGTGGGGAAATGTGGAAAATATTGTGACGTCTCTGGCACAGCTATTCTACGGGCTTTGTGAAAGATTTATTCCCTCTTTTTTGCTGTGGTGCCAGTTAAGATGTGTTAGTGAAGAGGTAAAATTTTTCACCGGGGAATATTAATTTATCTTGACCTGGAATCTAGATTAATCTCTATTTCACCTCGAATGATTTAACCAAGCGCCACCGTTTCTTTGGTGCTTACCTCCATTAGTACTGTGCTCATGATGGAATTTCTTTGCTGCATATACTTAAAAATATCATTTTCTGTTTCTCATCTCAACATTTTTTATTTTTTCTGATTCTAAATATTCAAATGGGGTGAAAAAACAATGAATTTTACTATTCCACCTCCATGACTGTCTTTCACAGCATCGTCAGGTAAGTAATACTTTATATTATTACCTCATTAAAATGTTAAACCAAATTTTACGCTCTAATTGTTGAGAATCATCATAGCTCGTGGATGTAAGTACGTTTCCATTACAGTGATAATTATCTCCTTGAGTCAACTTTCACACTCGTGTAGGTTTAGCTAAGGAGTAAATAAATTGTCAAGCGTTCCAGCATTCCTACCAAATCGAAGCTTCAATTTTATTATCCTTATTTGGTTAGAAATATGGTTTTGAATTCGCATTGTGTTCCCTTCGCTATAAATTTTGAATGACGGGTACATTGTTATAATGTTATTTCCTAACCTTCTCCTCATTATCAGATTAGACATACCTCAGGCCACGGCTTCGAATAGCTTTAAGGCATGAGCTTCTGCTAGCTTTCCCCGTTTGTGCGGGATAAATACGAGAACGTGACCTTTACTATTTTTGGTTTGAAAAATATAAACCCATCAAAATTCACAGTGGCTTTCATCGTGGCGCCAGACAAGACTGCGCCCTGGGCATCTTCATCGCTCCCGTTCCCACCAAATCCGTAAGGGGATTCGCTTCATTCGTCACATCCTTTCGTGTCCCTTCAAGCATCTTTCTGCAATCCATTCTTCACCCAATCCACGTCTTTAGGCATATTTACCTAATTATATCTTTCCTCCATCGTTCGAAGTTCCGCTATACATAATTATACGACAGGCTACAGGTTTGGTAATCATGTATATCCTTTCTCTTTCTTTTAAACGAAGTCCATTTGATTACCATATGAATGCTAATATGATATCGGTTAATTGGTTTTTGAAATAAACAGTCAAATTTTCAGTATTTAATAATATTCCATAAACAATATTTTAAAAATCGAAAAAAAATTAATTAAGTCTGTATTTCCTAATAAATGAGGGTGAACAATGAAATTTGCTTCACATGGACTTCATTTAAATACAATGAGACGATTCGTTAGCGATGGAATCTTCATGCAGTCTCCACAACGGTAAAGAAAGGAATTATAATGTATAACTTACCGGACAAATAAGTCTTGGTGTTTGAAAGCTTTTTTGCGCCTCCATATGTTTAGTATTCCTGAATAAAGTTTAGCCAAAATTTATAATATTTTTATTGCGATTCATTATCAAATAGGAAATTTATTGTTATTTTCCTGTTGAATTTTTACAGAGGAAGTAATTTTTACGAAATGATAGCAGAGGTGCTAAATCTGTGATTTCTTGAATCATATATTCTTTCTTTCTTGGAAGTCAATTTTTCACAAGTTAGCGGTTTACTGGTACATGATAAATTTTAAGTGATGATTTTTTTGATGGACATCCTTCGCTTCATTGAATAGTTTTAATAATAACGTAATAAAACTGTTCGGTGCATTTCGTATACGAAGGGTGAGGTACACCTCTCCAAATTTCTAGCTTAACTCTGTTTCAGTAAGTACTGCTCTTTGAAAATATTAGTAACATAATGTATGAAACGCGCAGAAAAACACTTGCGAAGCTAAACCATATTAGAATAGAGTACTTAGCCTTGATGCTAAAAATTAGGTAATCTATGTGATGTTTCAGCTGTTTTACGTTTGGGTGCCGAATTAGTACATTTTATCGGCTACTTGTAAGGTATGATTAAAGAAAGGGTAACTACCTAGTAGAAAACAACTTTTCAATTTGCTCTTTGTATTTATTTCTGAAATTTTCTTCGTCCAAGAATAGTTTCTTCTCGTACATGTTGTCCAGATTTGTACAGTTCAGTGAAAATGTGATGCGGTTAAAGAATGAACGCGGAGTAAGACGGTGTGGCGAGGCCAACGTCCGTTAGACAAGGGGAACCTTCGATTCTCTCCTTGGGAGGTCTGAGAGCTCTCAAAAATCCGGAGAGGCCCGAATTCGACAGAGAGAAGTGTTAAGGCTTTCGATCAATGTGGAGAGGAAGGGTGCCATGGAAACAGAAAGAAAGTGGGCGTGGGTAGACTGGAAACACAGCAGGAGATGCAAGATGGGGTCAAATGGAAGAATGATGTTTTTGATGTGACGTGGGATGCTCTGCGTTTCCCTCGAATACTCGCAAGTCTTGAATGTCATTTGGGAAAACTGTCGGCAGTCAAGTCGTCAAGAAAACGTCGTATAGTAGCTGCTTTGTTTTGAAGAGGAAATTTTACCATCTGAGGTGTGAAACAGCATCCAATACTTGTAAAATCCGAAGATCCGAGAGAGATTTGGACCTTAATGTAGCAACATCGAAACCTAGGTAGGAGTAATTTTATATAATCGAGGAAAACTGCAATTTGTCTATTTCAATGTATTATACTTGCAGTAATGCCGTGAAAAAATTTACTACAATCAGCATTATAGAGTAAGTAACCCCACGCCTCTTAAATATGTTGTCTTCACTTTGAATCCATTTAATTTTTTGTGACTTTGGCTGGTTGCACCGCCCAAAACCTTTGTCTCTATTGGTAATCTTTCTCGTTAAATTTATGATTTTATTTCTTCATTTCTTTTTGAGGTGTGTTGAAGTAACGGTTTTGTATGGAGAAAGCTGTAAAAATAAAATAGAAATGATAGTGTTATCAAACGAAAGTAGTAAGAAAATTTTCCTAATCATGGTCTGCAAAATTATAGGCAATTTTGGGCATGTATTTTCATAATAATGCTTCCATGCGACTTGTTTAATCCTGTACCAGTATCTTCCATACAGACCTCTCAAATAATTCAAACTTCAAAAGAAAGACTTGAAACATCTTAGAGGTGCCTTGGTTATTATGTAGATGTAGATGAAATTCATCAAATGAAGCTCGAAATAACTACCTTCTTCTGCTTTGAGTTAGGTGTCATTTTAACTGGAGCTGGATTAACTGTGAAGGAAATGAAACCAAATTCTAACTGCAGTAATATCATTATTTTTATTGCTCTTTATCAGCCATTACCCATATCATAGGAATTTTTACCATCCATTAGAGTAGAATGCAAGAGGCTCTTTTAGCCATATTGAGATTTTCTAAGATTCACCGCATTGTCTGTACCTTCCCACATTATTCCTGTAAATCACTTTAAAGCGTCAGCAAAAGGAATAGATCGACTTCGATTGTCTCGCGGCAGTTATATTGTGCCTTAGGAAGCAATTATTTATTATGATTAAAATTAATAATTTATAAACAATATGTCCTGAATAAACCTTAGGTGAGAATTAAGAAATCATTGTTTGAGCTTTATCAACCAATGTTTGAATACGTTTCAATAAATTACCGATTAGATTACTAATTAAGGTTCAATAAATTAAGTGCTGCAAAACGTGATGAACGTTGCCGCGACATTATTGCAAGTAATTACTTACTATAATTCAAAATAATTTTTGTCTACGTGTCAGACTATTTACGTCCCTCTATTCTTCGCATGACGTTAAAAAAAACAGATTTCGGTTGCTTTTTCGTTTGCGAATGAATTTTTTATTTCATAAAATGGATTGATTGATATTTTTATCAGAATGCAGGAGGAATGAGAGGCCTCCAGTTACATCCTCTTGGCATTGTTAACTCTAATGATGATGCTGTTGGCTGACTGTTACGCTGGCATAATCCACGCCCTTTGAAATATTAACTCTGAGGGGACGGGAACAGCTTCGACCCTTTTAGGCGGAGGATAAGTCCTTGGTGATGCATCTCCACTCCGGCTTTCCCTCCATCCCGTCTCCTCCCTTTCGATGCCTCTTACTGTCTGCCATACCCTTCCTCACCATTTTCATTCCTCCTGCCTCCGATCCAGTTTACGATCCTGAAAAAGGTTGTTGCGAGAAGCTAACTACATTTCATGAGTACGTCAAAAGTGCTCGTCTTATTCTATTTCATCCCCTGACAGACAGAAAAATTAGCTTTTCCAGCTAAAATGTATGGACATTGTATTTGATAATCCGCATTTCTACGAGAATAAATCCGCTTTTAAAGTTTTTGTCTGAGCATGCAGTGAATTGGAAATACTGCAATTATGTACATCTCAATTTTCTATATATTTCCACGCTTTAATCAAGCTTACACTGAATTTCCAACAGATAACGGTCATTCTCATGGTCTCGAATACCAACAAAGAACTGGAATATACCGAGAGATAAGTAAAAGGCCGGCAATATTACAACATAAAATTGGCCTAAGACTATTTTACTATTCACTATGCTTGTATGTGTGGACTAATCGATATTTGGTTTCCATGCTTGGGTTAAATTACGTTGTGTATGTCCTCACAATCAACCTTGTCCCCAAACCCAGAATTTTTGCTTCCTCAACCCTGGCTGTAATAGGTATGTACTTCAATAATTGGCTGGTGCTCTTCAACTTAAGGCTGACATTTATCTGTTAAAACCGAGGTCGGTATAAGTGTGATTTAATAGTAAAAAATTAAAAACTTTTCTCTGTCCCTTTATCACCACGATTGAAAAATTCTATCAAATTAAACCTGAGTCTATTGTGTGTATCCTATTTTGGTAAAAAAAAATACTGGCACTGCAAGTCATAATTAAACTATCGCGATAAAAATAACACATAGGCTCAACACCGGACTACATTTTGAGTTTCAAGCAAACGAATGCTCTAATTGAAATTAAATCATGTTAGTTTCATTAAAATGGTCACGCGTATACTTAGAGTTAAATGGCACGAAAAAGTATGTGGCTCAAAACATGAGAATTGAATAATTTTCATGGTGTAATCCTTTTTGATGTCCAACTTCTGGATAACCATTACGATGTACGATATATTAAAATGAAGAAATAATTTTTAACTATTAAATAAAATTTCGTCTGGCTCAAAAACATAATTTTACTTTATCAATGTTGAGAGCCTTGTGTGCCGGTTCAAGTTCTTGACATTCGGATTTCTAGTCTTTTAATCATTAATCCTTTAATTATTTAATCCTTAGGTGGAATTCTGAACCATGGAAAAACCGGAAAACAGTCATATTAAGAGTGGAAATGTAGCTAGGTTTTTTTTAGTTGAGAGACATAGAAGCTATCTTTAGTCCTCTTAAATTTATTACACAATTGAATCGCGGTGTGTGGTTTGGTTGAAGAAATGCGTTATTTTTTGCTCAGTCCCATAAAAAGTCAGGTTCAGCCATGCTGTTGAGAAAGGGGGCTTAATGGCGTAGTGCCCAAGTCGGAACAGCTGTTCCAGGAACGTCAATCGAAACCATACTGTTTATATTTTAAAGTCGGCTTCCAAATAATATTGCGCACTTCTTTTTTTCCAAAATACCCTCCCTATATAATGCAAGTACTTATTTATAAAGATTGGGATGCAAAACAATTCAATCTTTCGGTCGGTTCAGGCGCGTTTTGCCTTCCCTCTTCTCATGAGGCTTTGAAGATGTTGACATGTTGACTGTTGACACTCCCATGTTGACTGTTTTTTTTTTGGCGTGTTACTATCCGAATAAAACTAATTTTACCATCTTGAATTTTCAGGACACAGAAAAATGAACCATGGTAAAAATTTGCCCTAATCCTAAATTCAGGAAAAAATTTCCTTGGTATTTTCTCGATTTTAAGTATTAAATATTTGAGATTGTCATCGCTGGTGATCGTCCTATAATTTATTTGACGCATCTCTCCAGACAATTCTCATGTCAGCTAATTATTTATCACCTACACAATTCTTCTGTACTTGTTCCAATTCTCCTTTACATCCTTATTTACATGTTTCATATGCTTTACTCGAGGTTCTCCTTTTCCGTTCTTACCATTCACTTCCCCCTCGAATATTGCCTTAATTAAGCCATCATAGTCAAGTCATCAGGCTTGCCATAATGTGGCATTGCCATATGGCCGATCAGGTTCTTCCCTCTCTCTCTTAAAGTTTTCACGACATGCCCTGCTGTGTATATGAAGATGATATATTTGTAGTACACGCAAATTCTGACGGAGTATCGTTAGTTCTTTTCGTTTTTTGTTGCGTTCCTGCTCCTAGTACGCGTCACTTTAATTGCGATTCTCTCTTTGCCGTGCATCCCCTCTCAGTCATGTTTTGGATTCCGCCCTTCATCCGCTGTCGGCTCGTGCGAGAGCCGCCTTTATCTCAACCCCGTTCCATTGCGCTCCTCTCTCGTTGTCACCATCAAGGATTCCTCTGAGTGAACATTTTCTCTCGGCGGGGAAATGAGTTCCCAAGCTGGGGCTGTTTTCGGCAGAAGAGTCGGCGTTCGCGAAATACGACTACGGATGCATCATCACGAACGCTTGCTTCATTTGGGAATTACAGTTGCAGTTTTATTCTCCGCGCTTGAATTTCACAGAAGAGCACATTTAATTTTTTACAAACACTTCAGGGAGGACATGTGATGTATAACAATTCAGCGTCTCGGTCACTTTCAGCAGCGTTCAGGTCGTATCCTGTCTACTACTGGGTTTTCAAAAAGGACGCATCTATCCCTCTTATCTGGTTTTCTGGTGAGAGATAACTCGTAAAAAATGTGATATAACTTGTGTAAAACTATTTTCATTACTTTGAATCCCTCAGGGTATAGAAAGTAAACGCTGTTTAATACTTGCCTCTGCTTTGAATTTGAAAATTTTGTCCCAGTATTTTCTCAGATGTATCATTATAATAAGTTGTATACAAGCCAATACTGGCAAAAAACTAAAATGTGTTATAAAATTTTTCAATATGCTTACGTGAGTTTTAAATGAGCAATGAGGCAACAAAAATGGCCAAATATAGCCGGGCGGGATTGAGTGATGTGACTTCTTAAACTCTTCAGATGTTTTGAGTAAACACGTACATGAATTAATTAATGCTCATTAAAGGCACTGTAGGAATTTTTGTATGGTGCACTTGTTTTTTCGTCTACTGGTCTTGATTTTTTTACTCGGTCTACTTCCTTAAAGAACATACAAGATGAATTTGAATGTTGGAAGACCATTACAGCATTTTTTCATAAAAATGAATGAAATGTCGTACAAATATTAGTCGTAACATCACCATAAAAAGTAGTTGACTGGTAAATTTTACACTTAAATTATTCAAAATTTACTTGTATCATCAAGTGAACCTGGAAGAAAGTAGGACAAAAAGAAGTCACTTAACTATATTCTTATTGGTGGAAACCCCTAGTTTGATGCTCATGAAAGTCGGACCTTATCAAACACAAGTACAAAAAGTGATATGCCATGCTCAATTGTAGAGACGCCAAAGGAATGGATTAGCTTGAAAAATTACTCACCGGGATTCGAACCCTGAACTCGAATCACCTAATTGCTCGTTAGGTATGCTTTCTGCAAATTAACAAGCGCAGCAAATTTTCTTCTTTTGTGTTTATAAATGAAAGAATTTTTATTGATTCTTTCTTTTGATCCTGTTTGATATCTCACCCCTCCGAATACATCCCTTACAGTAAATGCTGACGAGAGCGATTTTCGGCGGGTGAGAATGAGACCAAGACTGCAAAGGGAAAATACCAGATTATTACATTTTCGACCCCTCGTATCTGGCCTTCCAGGAAGATCGCTGATTGGCTGATTTCAAAGTTAGCGTTTGCTTTCGAATTTTTATTGGTATTAAAAATTTTATTTGCGTTATATTGAACGCTCGCAAAGAGGGAGAGATTTTATAAAATATAATTAAAAGTTTTTCATTTAAGAACTTTTGCCTCCTTTATACTTTGATTTACTCTGGGAATATAAAAGGCCTGCCTCATGATTAGGGCGGAGATATACGGGAATAACACTTCGTACATTAGAAATCAGACTTGATATTTTGCGCCATAACGTCTTGTAAGGGGACGATTGCATTTATGATATTTTGATTACAGATCCACCACTCTCTCCAAATCTATTTACGAGTATTTGATAACTTTTTATCATTTCCTAAAATAATGTTAAATTAGAGGATATCAATGTTATCTGCAATTTTTCGTCATTGCATAGAAAACTTAATCGCTCTGTTTAAATTTCCCCTGAGATACAGATACTTTCTCATGAGATCGGAAAGCATGGAGATCACGTGTGGGAAACTCTTGCCTTGTAAACTGGTAAGAAGGCGAGATAAAATTTTCCGCGGACACGAGAAGTTAAGTCTGTCCAAACAGCGAGCCTTTTGTCTTCGTCCAGCCCATGGAAAGGGTACATGTCGCTCCCGAGGGTCATTTGGCAGTCTTCTTGGGCACACACGTCTCTTTTCCTGGACCCATTGTTCTCTCTCCTCATACATCCAGGGGGCGCTCGTGGGATTAACCGATGACGAGGCCGTAAGCAATACAAATTGCCCTCTATCTCCCCTCTATCCACTGCTGGACGCCCTTAGTCCCTACGAAGCAGCGATGCCTTTAAACGTCATGCGAAGAACGGAGAGCATCCACTGTGTTATCGTCGTCCTACTCGCTTATATGCTTAAGCCAGCTTTGTTACCGGATTACTTGGTCATGTGTTGGACGAAACCTTTCGTATGTGGGAGGTGAAAATAGCTCTGAAAGATATAAAGACGCTTCTCAATCACAGTAATACGATACGTTTGATCTTAACTGTTTTGACACCTACGTAACTATTTAGAAAGAGCAAATATTTTTTTTAGGTGAGAGTAACGATACCTTGGGCTTGATGTGTAATGGGCTAGATTAACATGTAGATGTTCACTTCCACGGAATTCTTTAGATTCCGCGGAACACTTCTTTAGATTCCAGGCATGAAATAATTAAAAAGTGATTTGTCAGGATACATTTCCAGGAACTTGTCCTATAATTCCAACTTATCCATTCAATTTTTTTCTCTTATAATTCTTTTGTTCTCTAACCTGGATGCTTAGAGTTTTTGAGATGAACTCATGGCGGCATGCTGCACTCGATGGATGATAATTTTGCAAATTAATTTCGTGCAGTGGTTACACAACCACTAGTTTACACTAACGTTATAATGCTTTTCGAAGTGAAATTTCACGTAATAAATACGAATTTAAACCTTTCTGTATCAAATGAGCTTCATGCGACGCAGTGGATTCATTCACTTGTCTGGTGTTTTGAAACTCCTGCTTCTTGGACTTAATACAAAAAGAATCGGTCATTTCGTTTCTTTTTTATGAAATTGTCCAATGTTTTACATAATAGAGTAGGTATCTCATAAATATTCTTCCTTCACCCCAAGGAAAATCTAGTTACGTGCCGGATTCGGATAGCTGGAAAACTTCCAATTGGATGGATGGAGTGACACAAGATGTCCTCCCCCTTCCAAATTTTCACTGTTTTCCTTTTGAATTACTCCTGCGCTGATACAAAGTTAACACCGAAAAGCTTTTTGTGTCTTGGTTAGGACAAGTTGGGGGGCGGTGTGGGGGGAGGCGCTCAGCGTGCATCCGACTTCAGCCGATGGAGTGGAACGTTCCTCGTTTTATAAATCAATATGGAGCCCCTGCCTGACACCTCGCTCGTCGAATTGGTCATGATGGCTTCCCACGCGTGTTTATACCTACCCTCCGCTCCTTTCTGCAAACATCCCCCGCATCAACGCTGTTTCAATCCCTATTACTCCTACTGGCTCTACTTTTCCCTTTCGATTCACTGGAATCCCTCTCCCCCCCTACAATTCCTCCTACTTTTCTCAGACTCTTTAGGCTTGTAGGGACTCTTATAGGCTGGTGCATGAAGGCCGGCGCTTATTTTTTCAAAACGATCCGATTTAAAAGTTCGTGGTCTCAAAATTTGCGAAATGGTGAGAAAAAAATTGGGAGACGTGCGGCGGGCATCTTTGAGGCAGCGTTTCGCCATGAAAGAGTCGAGATACGACTAAACGGTTGATATTTTTGTGCAGAGGGCTCTAAAATATCATTTTTACTTAAGAAAACGTTTTATCCGGGTCGAAAAATTCAACATTCAAAATAAGCCCTATGGTGCCTTTAGGCCCCTCAGTCACGGATATCCGGCGTCGCACGAGCCTGATACCTTTTTTATATTCTTTTCTCACAATTTCGCACATTTTTAGACCACGAACTTTTAAATCGGATCATTTTGTGAAAACAAGCGCTGGCCTACTAATGCATTAGTCCCAGCAGTTTGGTATGATATGGTATTTGGAGGAGGCGACCGACAGCTGAGGTCATGTGCGCCATGAGGGAAGGGTAGGTAAGGAAGGATGGAGAGAAACTCAGCATCGGCATTAGCCTGCTCTTAACGAAAGGCACCAAGGGGACCACGACTTCACATCCCATCCGACGGACGGAGTGTTGCGCTTGAAAAGTCCTCCATACAACTCTCAAGCAGAGATCGGGCAGTCTCTGAAAATTCTCTACCACTGCCAGGGTTCGAACCCGACCCCTTGGGGTGGAAAGCCAACACTATCCTCCACACCAACTCGATAACCAGCAGTTTGGTTTTTCTGGCATGTCATAAGGAAAAGCATGAATCTTTTTAACACTGCATATATGAGGCACCAAGAGACCTATGGAACTTCTGTTGAGTAAATATATTTCATTTGAGGCGAATCTATCTTGATAAAACTACGAATATTTTTATTATGTGTTATTCATCCTGAACTATAGATTTTATGGATTCTCCTTTAATGTAATAATGTATCGGTTTAATGCTACGTAGTGTAAAACCCAAGTACGATCATTATTGAAGTAAATCTTGAGTTACATTTCTTGGAAAATAGGAATTTTATAAGCATTGGACTCTTGTTCTATTTTATTTTCCCGCTGCCTTTCACAAAAAAACTATTCATGCGAATGAATCTGCTTTATACCATCCTTCCCAATATCCTTGCTCTATTCTCGTAAGCGCCTGGCGAGTGATTGGGTGAATAAATTACAGATCATTTAAGGGGGCGATATTAAAAATTATTCATACCGTTGATCATTGGAAAGTATTGAATCTTTTTTAAATGCGAGAAAAGGTATTGAATAATGAAATAACTTAAGTTAGCAAATGTGACAAAATTTGAGTGCAAAATACTCAGCTTAAATATATCGTTCAGTTTCGGTGAAATGTAATAAAATAACTATGTTATTTCGGAAGGCATAGAATAAAATATTTAACGCGATAATGCACTTTTAATTCTCAAGACTATCCAAGCAAAGGTGCCCTTGTCGAAGTCCTTGGCGAAGAGCGAAGTCACCCTTTTTAGTAATTAAAAAATTACGAATATAAAATATTGTATTAATTGTAAAATATTTTTATGCAATACAATCATCTGATGATTATTTTAGCTCCCGACTTAGCGCATTTGCATTCTAAGGGATAGTATATATTTCAAACTGAGTGCGCTATTTATTTAACTGTGTTATAATCACATTCTCAATCTGAAAATTAGTTTCCATTGGCTTGCTTTCCTTCCTCGTATCCTTGCTCTTTTGCGTCCATTGCGAATAATTGGGTGAATGGGTTACGAGGGGGGTTGCGATGGAAACTGGCGGCGCAATCTCTGACCTCTTTTCTTCCTTGTCCATCCTCTCCTGTTCTCGTAGCCACCACAAAAGCGGGGTCTTTGCTCAGCGCCCTCGCATGGAGTTGCGAATTTACGCCAGCGGTTGTGTTGAGGGTAGATTAATTGCGAACAATGACGGCTCGAGAGGTCAGGAATCAATTTGCTGAAGTGACTGTTTTGTTTATCAGCAGTGTTGTGATTAAAGTAGCTGCGTAGTCAGGAGGAGAAGCTTGGGTGTGAATTCCCAGCTTACCCACGAAAATGTAGCTCGATTCCCTTGTCAATTCGTGGTTCAATCGAGGAATGAATGAAGAATTTTATTAATATATTAATATTTTTAAATATTTTATAGCGAAATAGTACATGTAATTTCCATTTTAAATTTTCGAATTAATATTATTTCATCAAGATACTATCTTTGAAGTTTGGCGAGTAGTAAATAATTATTTCAACCTCGAAAGAGAACTATAAAGAGGAAAGAGAACTATAAACAGTGGTTCGTCCAATAATTTTAACTTCACAGTTGGTATATTGCTTAATAACAGCAGATTTTTAGACCTCAAAAATTGTGAAATTTTATCCATAGCTCAATGAATTAGGCGATTTTTTATCTCAACAAATTCAAAAACTAATTTAACATTGTGAAAGCTCAATTGTGCAGTTATTATGAATTTTAAAAAAATGTGTCGGGTTTCAACAATTATTTTCCCTCATAACCGAAAATGTATGATTTTATTTAGTCATAATGTATATTTATTTAGTTTGTGAGATCGCAGGCTCTTCACGCTACCTTTCATCTTTGGTTTCATTTCAGATCAAATTTTTCAAAGTTAAATCCCTTTAAAAATTGAGTTCTTCACTGTTATACTTTATTTTAGGCACTACATTTTAGACCTGGCTTTCTTTTTTGAGCTATCCTGAACATTTTCAGAGCTTTAGCTAATCATAAAGTGGTCTAAATTTGAGTTGCAAGATTTTGCCCGGAAGGACAAACAAGGAAGCGAGTATTATAAAAGGTGGTAAACTTCGATGATTACTAATGTTAATACGGTAATGGCAAACTTTCAAGGGGGAAGAATTACCTGTGGACACTTGGAAATATTTCTGAGGCCCACTCTTCTACAACCATGTCAGCGTAAACTTATGGCCTAGGGGACTGCTGGAGGAGGCCCAATTCCATCCCATAAAGGCTGATTTCTGTCGCCATTTCGGTCGCATTTTAATCAGCTTTCAAAAACGTCCGCGGCGCGGTGATGAGTGCAATACGAGCCGCTTTATCAAATATTTTACATTATAATGCTTGTCATTGCCAGGGAAGAGCATCGCAAAGTTATGAATTGTATCGATCACATTATCACGCATATAAATTTCGATTAACTCCCTTAATTATACTTTATTTTCCCTTGAAACTCGGATCAATTTGTCCGTCAGTGACGCGAGTGGCGACTTTTGTAACCCATTTAATTGCGCGGTGGGTGACAACACATTTAGAGGCAGAATTGAGCATCTCCTTTTGTAATATTCGTACTTAGGGCTTCCCCGTGGTGTTCAACGGATCGCGGCGGGAATGCGAGACCGTGGCAGGGATAGGGCGTGATGGACGACTGCGAGGAGGCCTTTTCCTTTTCGCATCTCTATCCGCCACTTCTCTCTCTCTCTCTCTCTCTTTAGCTGCCTCTGTGGGTCACAAATCCTCCACGGGACCTGTGAGCCACCACCCATCCCAATCTCCTCCTCTCGGCCGAAACCTCACTTCACACTCTGTGCAAATCGATTCGGATCGAATCAGGACCATTCGATTCAATATCAAATCGGAGTACTCCGGTTACGTTCTTACTCATTTATTACTGTAGTTATTTCGATTCAATGCCTTCTTTCGAAACTAGTTCCTCTAGTTTTTGCTCTATGGATTTTTTTACTGAAACTGAAGGTTTGCGCATTTCATAAAAAAATAAATTTTTAAGGAAAACTAAATGTTTGGCAGGCAGAAGTATGACCAAAAACATTTTTTTGTGTTTATTGGTCTTTGATATCTTTTAAAGTAGTTCCATTGTTGGTAATACTGGGATAGTGATTATGTTTGCATCTATAAGGACATGAAAGGGAAATTAATACTGCAATCTTGGCACATTTCAACATACTACTAAAGCCAATAAACGGAAACTTATCGAAATAAAAGTTTAAAGTAACGCCCAAGTGATCAAACTCACAATTTATTCTTTATGTCACAACTTCTTCGCAAAGACACACGACCACTTTTTGGATGAGCTAAAAAAAGCGAACCCGCCAGACGCAGAAAAAGCACAGAGCTGTACATAAATCTGTTATTCATTATAACACAAGACTTAAATCCATTTTTCTTTCCATCTTTTCAAAAATTGATATTTCCAAAGGCTGCGACTTTGAGGAATTGCAAATGCCTGTGTCTATTTTCACTTTCCCTGTTTTCTTTATAAAGGAATTCTATGGCCTACAAAGTATTTAATACACCTCACCTAATAATAATATTATATTTTTCGACTTTTACAGTACATTTGTACTCGTATCGTTCTCATTTATTAAATTTACTTTCTTATAAACATGAATTACTTATTAAATTATCATAATAAAGGTTTATTTATTATTCGTTTCAAAAGTGACCGCCTCTTTTGGTTCTTCACGTAACTCCTCCTTTATTTTCGTTTCGATACAAAATGTTGTGAGGAGATACGATTCGGAACGGGGATCTCCAGTTCGTAGATCACAACTTGCCGCCCCATCCTCCTGGACATCTCCGCCAACCCTCCTCCACTTCGCCCCAGATCCTGTTCTTTTACTTTATATGCTCCGGTGACCTTGCCTCAAAATCCTCAAGGGTAACGGTATAGGCCGGGGGGTGAGGGGGGGGGGGGGTTAGGAGCTGGTGGGAATATAAAAAAAGAGCAAGGGATGGGCTTCCCTTCGTGAAAGGGCGGGTGGGTCGGATAATGCGATTTCGCTAACTCCCATCCTCCCTCCCCCTCTCAGCCTTCCTCCCTTTCTTCTGACTTGTTCTTTCTTGGATCCTCTTCCTCTCATCTCCGTTCCTCCACTTCCACTCCAACGTCTACCTCCACCGTGTTCCAATCTGCTTTTTGTTCCTGTCCTTGCTTTAAAACAGCAATGGTGGGTTCTTGAGCTACTGAATCAATTACAGCACGCGTACATGTTATCCTGCAATGTCGATTGGATTGGGATGAGTATACCCCAACGTACGCACTTCGTGTCAAGATTAATTTTCTTGGAAAGTTCTACACTGGCTCTCAGCAGCTATATACCATTCCATTTACTACCAAAGAGGATGTATCAGGTCCACTCGACCACACTTTTTCTTATTGGAATATTACTCAGTCAAAATTTAGCTACCATCTTGATATTTTCAGACAAAACGAGTATAGCCTTATGATGTATTTTCCCGTTTCTTAAAGTTATTAATATTTCCTACGTATTTTCCAAGAGATGAATTATTGTAAATAAATGAAGGGAATATTTGAAAGATCTACTCTTAATATTTCAAAGGGCCAACTTATGTTTTTAAGCAAATAAAGCATTCCCAAAAATTGGCAAGAAAAAAAAACAGAGTGAGTAGGAATGGTGCCCCAGGCAAATAAATATTTTACTCTGGTGAATATTCTTCTATTTCTTGACCCTAAATGAAGTGCAGACACATTTTCTTTAAAATATGGATACACAGTTATAACACGCATCTTTCTTCTTCTGTTAGTGCTGGGATAGTGAATGACTATTAAGGGTAGCATTACAATCTAGTTTTTCTCTCCTCCAATCACTGCGACGTTTCTCGTGTCTTTATAAATGAAATGAATGAAATCTATAAATACTACTTACTCCCCAAATAAGCCTCACATAATTCTGTTTCTACCTTATGTTACAAGAAACGAGTTGAGTTCTGCCACCCTTGTTAGGAAATATAAGCTGCGTATTTAACGCCATTTCATCCATTTAAGTTACGTATTTCGTGGCAGATGTATTTATTTTTAACAGTTTCAGCTCGTTACATTTGGGTCATAAAAATGGATAGACTTTATTTATATTGGTTCGGTGTAGTATTTGTAGAATGTGACCGACAGCTGAGGTCATTTGCGCCATGAGGGAAGGGTGGAGAAAAGCCTGGCATAGGCATTAGCCTGCTCTTAGACGCCAAGGGGACCACGGCTTTACGTTCCATCTGACGGGCTGAGTGTTGCGCTTGAAATGTCCTCCACATAAAATTAAAGGATTGATCGGGCAGTCTCTGAAAAGTCTCTGCCACCACCGGGATTTGAACACAAACCCACGGGGTGGGAAGCCAACGCTCTAGCTACCACACCAACCCGATATCCTTATTTATATTCACCTTTCTGATAGAGATATGGAGAGTTTAATTGACTCGCTCTTTCTCCTCTTTTTTATCGAAAACTCACCGTATTCTTGTTTTATCGCTTCATTGAACTTTTCCCTCCCTCTATCTCAGTTCACTGCAACCCTAGTCTCCTTTGAAGACTGCCGAACTGTCCTCTTATTTCACTTAGAGTGGCATCGATAGCAGATCATTAACTTTTCTCATGTAAATCGAATATTTAACTTCTTTTCCTATGGGTAAAAACTATCGCGTTGGTTGGGAAATATGCAAGTCATACGCTTCTCGTTTAAGACCTTATTCTTTTCCTTAATCTGCAAATATTCATCAAAATTACGCTTTTCTTCTTTTCTTGCAGCTTTTTTTTAGCTTTAAACTCCGCAATTTTTCTGTTTATCGCATGGTTATATAACTTTTATTTTTCGTTCAACTTCCATTATCCATTCATCCAATTATTCTTGAGAACTTTCGTCTTATAGTTTTATACCTCTCAATCTCATGATATGAGTGATTACGGTGATTTCATGAAAACAACTAGGTTAATATCTCGTTTTCAAAATCCTCTAGAACAATAATCTATTGATATATGAACAATAATCTATAATCTTTCCATTATTTTTATACTCCTCCATGATTTCAAGTCCGCATTACTTTTCAGTATATTGTTACTATTTTTGCCCTCGTAAGGCTCAGCTGCAGGGCCACGCGCTGAATTAAATCGCTCAGGTATATTTTATAAACGCACTTTAACAATATACATAATCTTTTCACTTTAGATCATTTCATGAACCTACGATAAACATATAGTTCGTGAAACAGCATGACTGACCTTCATTCCTGGAGGGAGTGAATCGATAGTGGCCCTCGGAGAGAGTCTTTCGAGAGTCGTGACGTCAGCGAGCGTATCACATCCCTACATGTTGATGAGGTAGGTGCATCGCTACAGTTTATATTCTTGACGTCGTCGCTCGGGCGTCGTTAATCTCATTAGTTGTCGGGGCCGGGCGAAGGGCTCGATAACGCTTTCGTCTCCTTTCTCCGAGGTCGCCCTCCGCCATTACTCTTGCGACTGTTCGCCCTCGCGATGAGTGAGGACCGAGGACTGTTTTTTTATCGATTCGAAATGTTGCTGCTCTTCTCCTTGTTTGGCTTGAAGGGAACCACCTTGGAACGAAGTTGTTCAAGCCCGCAGGGATGGAATCGAAAGTCTGTCGACCTCATGAGATTACTCTGATTCATTAACATGTTTCATCCTAAACAATTGGCATATATCATAAGGGTAAAACGGGGTAGTCTATTATGACATGAAGTGGACGTAGAAGAGGAGAAGCAGCGAAGTGCTGGACATGGTGGGTGAGGAGAGGAAGCTTTTTGATGAGATACGAAGGAGACAGGAAGTATGGATGGAGGGAGTACTTAGCGCGGAGGGGATTTTTAAAACAGTGTTAGAGGGTGGAATGTTTCGTAAACGAGGGTGAGGAAGGAAGAGAATAGGTTTTTGGATTAAATGTAAGGAGTAGGTGTTACAATGGATTGAAGAGGGAGGCATATGAAGGAAGGGGAACTGCCAGGATGCTGCTTGAGTACTCCATGGAAACCCACCTTAATTAGTAGAATACTTTAATAATAATTGTATTGTCTGTTGCAGCAAGACTGTATTTTTTATGACTGTCTCATAGCTAAATTCTATAAAATTGTACGCACAAAGCAAAATTGAGTCCTTTTATGAGTTGTAACTGTCCCGTTTACTTTTTAAGTGCAAATTTATATCATGGAAACTGATTTTTTTGCTCAAATAGTGCTTATACTTAAAAACTTTAAATACTTTAAAAAATCGTTTTTGTGATAAAAGGTCTCTTACAAATTTGTGTTAAATTGCTAGGTGTAGCAAACATTGAAGGTTTATAAATGATATATTGGGGTTAGTGATTAGCAGCAGTTGAAGATTATGTTGACTCAGTACTTACCGTGAGTACCTACAAGGGTGGCTTAATCATTCCTCCTGGGAGTATTAATTAAAACTTAAGGTAAGATCCAAATATTTTGAGCCATACTCCTTACGGAAGGATGGATAAAATAAATAATTCTACACAAATGCAAAATTTAATTTGAACCAGATTTTGGAAAGCGCTTGCTACGCGACCTTTATCTCGCTTAGTATAGTGGGAGAGTATATTTGCAGGAATTTTAAGGATACTGTTTGCTTGAAAGCATTATTTGACGAGAGATCTCTTCTGTTCTCGAAGGAAAAGAGTCATCTAACCGTTTGCGAGCGTTCATTTACCAGCTTGTCACGAGGCAGGTAATGGATATTGACACTCGTTCACTCCCACGTGCGAGCGTGACCTGGGGTAATTTTCTTCTCCGCTAGCTCTCGAGTACTTTGCATGGGGGAAGAGTGACCAAAAGTGCAAGCCACAACACGTCGCGGCATTTTGGAGCCTCATTACCGACTGCAATGAGGTTTACACATGCTCGGGGGTTTAAAAAAAAATCAATTCGTTATGTTGCCTTCGCTTGGAGAGACTTCAATTATTGTTGAAAAATAATTAGGTAAATTCAGGTGAGCTGTG
The DNA here is from genome assembly GCF_921293095.1 of Ischnura elegans. NCBI lineage: Eukaryota > Metazoa > Arthropoda > Insecta > Odonata > Coenagrionidae > Ischnura > Ischnura elegans. The sequence continues at coordinate 34,568,022 of NC_060249.1, forward strand.
CTTTAATTTTCTGGTTTTAGCTGTTCCTGTTCTATTTCTATAAGTATTTTATGTCAAGGTAGGCACGTGCTCTAACAGTTAAACTTAATGCCACATTTAAGATCTTGAAACTTCTCCTAAAATGCGAATTCAGCAATAGTGTTAGAAAGCATTAATTTATAGTAGCAGTCAGATAAAATACACGTTTTCCTATTTTTTATAAACATATTTCTGTTGGCTGCGTTAAGTAACAGAACATAATCAAAATGGAGACACCTAAATGGAATTCAAACGTTTCTTTACACTGGCATGAGCAGGCATCAGTTTTGTGTCTTTTTATGGGAACAATCTTATACCAAAGTAATAACCAGTTATGTGATAGGGAAGACAACCAAAAAGAAAAACTAAACGCAATACTTGAAAGGGTAGGGTGTGTTATTGCCAGCCCTACCTAGCTTTACATCCACGTAACAAATGAATACAGAAAAAGAGAAAAATAACTCAATGAGTGCGTATGATATAACTACGAGTATTTTCTATTCAGAATAAATTAATTCCCTTATATTTTATACGTTGAAGTTACTATTCGGCCTTCTCTCCATACATTTTTAGGGATAATTAAAAAATAATGAATAAAAAGTGTTTAAAATATGCCATCTATGTGGAGACGATACGGCACACCATTTGGTAGAAATGGCAGGAAAACCTCGGTGAAAACATTGCAAATACCGAAAAACGTTCGCATTCTGTCGAGGTCATTTATAACTTGGTTATGTCTACAGTGAAAATAGTAAATATAGAGAACATAAAAATAGTTTTAAAACTCAGGATTTGAACTAAAGCAAGTTGGCAAGGCATTGAGTCTCCTTGCAAGTGCACCCATTGAGTCAGGAGCCACTACCCGGATCAAGCTTAAGCCGAAGTCATTATCGCTCCTACAAAACTAAACGTGACTGCAAAAGACTGACCGGATGCGATTCTGCAAAGTGAGGGTGAGGAGGAGGCATATTGCTGCCGTCTCGGGGCATTTTTCCCTTAAAGGAGTTCGGCCACTCTTTTCGTATGAGGGTCAAGGTCGAGAGAAAGAGAGGGAGGGATAAATTAGCGCGGTCACGCGATGCGTCGCTCTTCTGTTTTTTTTCTTTTTCCTCGTCCGCTCGCTTCCGATCCTAAGTGAGCAATCACGCGAGGCGGACATTGCGGAAGTGCTTCCCTCTTTATCGAGTGCCTTCACATCGCTCTGGTCCCTCCTTTCTTCTTCCCTTCCAGCCAGTTTAGAGTCGCTTCTCTCCACCCTCCAACCCACAACCCCTTTCTTTCACGATAAGCGGAGATGGAAACTTTTCATTTCCGTCCCACTGTAAAGGAGCATGAGAGAGGCGGCACTAGGAGGAAATCGACCCGATTCGTGGACACACGAGAAGAGGAAGAAGAAAAAGAGGAGAAGAATGAAAGAAGAACGGGAGAGTTATTGCCTCAACTTTCCACCACCCAACTCCCACCAGTGTTGTATCCTCTCGCCCTCGTTACCGTGTTATCGGAGTGGTTCGGTTTGATGGAAGAACCCCTAGCGGCCACCTCAGCGCCTCATTGTTGCCTGGAGTGATCGTTTGAATTAGAATTTTGCTGCATGGCTATGTGAGTGAGCCTTCGGAAGGAATTAGTACGGGAAGAATATCTTCTTTCGTGAGGTATTTTTATTCACACACGGAAAGGGATTTCGTGTTTCTTCATTTGGTCGAGTGAAAGAATCCATGTCGTGCCTCATTTTGTTGGAGTTGATGATTTTTATTGCTTTTAATTGGATGAAAAGAAATAATATTTTTCCGATTAAAAGTACTGTATTAATTTAGTACCCCTTGCGATTTTCTCGGGGATTTTCTTGGTGTTTAACTTTTTGAGTCAAAGACGAAGTTCCTCGGAAGAGTTGGACAAACCGTTTACATGCTTAATATATGTGAAATGGTTTTCTCATTAATCTGTTTTGTTTAAGTCTCTATTGCTATTATTTTCAATCAAAGTTCTATACGTGCACCAAAAACATGTGAGGATCATCCAAATATTAATTTAAATAAACGTGTTAACTTCTTACGTTGCATATCGTATATGGTTCGCTATTATGAAATGGTACGCGTTTAGACTTATGTTATATCTTTAAGAACGACACGCAGAACATAGTACAAGAACCCCACTACATTTCCAGGTCCGAAAGAAACGATAAAGGAAAAGAGATATTTTTCCAGACAGACTGGTATGGGAATTTGTTCTTCCCCAGAGCAATAAAGGATTTCAATGAATAATAGGAGTTCGTGTGCGCATTTTTTTATATCTTAACGGCTGGCGTCCTAATACCCCCTGCCGTAAGCTTATTGAGGCGGCTTCCGGGGTAGTATCTAGATGTAGATTCTTGTGCTCACCTCAGCGCCTCCATGTTGTTTGTAGCGGTTGTATACTTTGAAATTTTCTGCATGGATATGTGAACCCTCGAAAGATGTTAGCATGGAAAGCGCCTCTTCTTCACGTGCGGACTGTTTCAATCCTTACCCTGAAAATAGCTCTTTTCCTTCGTTTTGAGGAGTAAAAAATCCGTGCGGTCATTTTTAAGACAATACCTGTTTCTTCATTCTGCTGAGGGAAATCGCACTTGTGACATCGTGTTTTAGAGAAATGCTGATTTTTATTATTACGTTAAATCGGAGATACAAAGGAAGGATTTCTTTGCCGATCAAATTTGATGATTTCATATACTAGTACTGGCATTTCATCGGGGTTTTTCGGTATTTCTTCATCTCTTACGTGCTTGAGTGGTATAATATCGGCTCTTAGGTACTATGCAAACCGCTTGCTTTTTTATCAAAGTTAAAATTTGTTTTTTGAACATATCTGTTTTATTTAATGATGTATTTTCATTTAAAAAAATGGCATCCAAATCGAAAATATCTACGAGGATAACCTGAAGATTACTTTCAAATCAAGTGTTAGGTCTCGGCGTTAGAAATTTGCCTGTGGATTCGATTTCATTATAGATCCCTCGGAGGGGAGAGGAGAAGATATTTCAAGGTCTAAATATTACGAAATATTTATGACCCTAGTAAGAGCTTGAACATGTTGTGAGGTGTACTTTGCCTTGCGTGTCTAACAATACATTTCAATTATCTTTTTACCCGCAAATTGGCATTTTTTTGCCTTGAATCATGTGAGCGAATGCAATTAGTTTTCGAGTTATAATGCCTTCAATTACTGAACGAGGCAAATAAAATTGTTTTTATGTGAAAATGCCAGGTTATGAATCTTTTTTCAGTCTTGTTTTTGGAAATCGAATGATAAGATTTGGAGAAGTTATTTATAGGTGTGAGTTTTCCGTTCTAGGAAACCCCAAACGGTTGGGTCTTACGCATGAACCGTGTACCCAACTCCGTCCTCCTTTGCCGTTAGGCGTCATCGTTTAATTTGAATTTTGCTGCACGGATATGTGAGCCGTCGGAAGTCCAATCCTCACACGAAAGCAGGTGTTATTATTACTCGTGCTACGGTGTAAAGAAATACCACCTCGTAATTAGCTGTAACTTAAGATATTTTGAAGCCTTAAACTGGGGTGATAGATGAAGGCTTAGGTGATACCTTTGCTCAGCAATGCATATATTTTCGGGCGTAGGATTTCGTAGAATTTTAGTTTTATAATCAAAACGTCTCAAGGTACCTTTGGTACATCAAAGTTACGTTCAAACATTTTATCATATTGCAACATTATTTCAATTAGAACCATGTCAAAGTTATTTGGAATAATATGGATTTGTTTCGGTAAGTTGTCTTGTACTTGCAAGATTTACCTTTATTTCCAAAAATTAGTTATACCTTTAGGAAATAATTGTCCTTATTAAATGTTTAAATCAAAACTCAATGATTTTAATAAATCTTTATTTTCACACTACATGGTGGTAAAAGTGGAAAAATGTCTTGGAATACAAGGGAATGTAAATTTTTGGGTATTGAAGCTTGGATATGATGCGAGTGGGACTTTACCTTGCGAGCCTAACAATACATTTCAATTTTCTTTTGACCTACAAATTGGAATTTTACTGCTATAAATCACGTGAGCGAATGTGATTAGTTTTCGAGTTACTATGCCTTTAAGTACTGAATAAGGCAAACGAAACTGTTTTAATACAAATGGCAGATTATGAGTCTTTTTTGTCTTGTTTTAGCTAATCTAATGATAATATTAGTATAGGCATCTGTACATGAAAGTAGCTATTGTCTTAACTCATTAATCAATTTTAATGATTATCGTAATAAGACATTCCGTACAATGTATGTCGTCATCTTTTAACGTACATTTGGCTTATTTTTATTTTTCTTTATGACCAAAGTTAATGGTATGCCATGTGTGACTTTGGTAAAACGTTTTCCAGTAATAATGAGTATATTTCATGAAACATCGGTTTCTGAGTAGGATACGGTGAAATAGAATAAATATATAAGGATGTTGAAAATTAAATTTGTTATGTTCTCATATTTAATTCGCTATTTATCTTCAAATAGGGTAAGGATTTTCTTTATCTAAATTATTTTCAGCTATTTAAAATCTATTTATTTCTACGGATATTGTCATCAATCTACCTTAAATGCACCCTTTCTATTTCTAAAATATTCATCAACTTCGCGCCATTTGTTTTATTTTTATTGCAAATGTGTTTGAATTTTTCTTTTTTTTTCGAAATCACAGTTTATTTTTTAATAATTGTCCTTGTACAAATATCCAATCAAAACTAAGCTAAGCCATCGATAGGTGTTTTTGTATTCATTTACATTTATTTTTAATCGTATTTCTCCTTTCCGTTTTCCTTTATCTATCCACGCACTCATAATCACGAACAAATGTAGTGTTCGGTGAAAATCTTGCCATACATATTGCGCTCGACGGGTTTCCGTTCTCGCCCGAAATGACCTGAAAAGAATAGCGTTACATTGGCAAAATTTCTCCGAAAATTGATGTTGCCTGCCTGGCAATAAAAAAAATGCCTGAATCCAATTTCCAGAATTTCTGATGAAGCGCGGTTTTGAGGAAATTGAAATAAAATTTTCCTTAGGCATGTCAGTAATTGAGATCGGGAGATTTTTTTATTCAAAGCTCATTTTGGATCTTTCTTCGCAATCACCTTAACCAGAACGTGTTTTCTGTGGTGAATGCGGAGTTCGTAAAGCTGAACGAATATTCCTCCTTTTGGCTCCTATAGAAATACTTTCATTACAGTGCATTTTCTGACACAACAAGTTCATATACTTTTTTTCTTTTATGATTGTATATTAGCTCACATGAACTAAAGAAGTGTAATGAAGGAACTACAAAAATAGATACATCTATATGTGAAGAGGTGCTAAGTTCTTGGAATCGGTCCTTAAGAATAGTGTTGAGAACGTGAGCATTACGTTTTCACTGTTTTGATGTTGCGTAAGTCAGCGTACATTATTTTATACTTTTGGACTTCGATCACCAAACACGCTGGTTATATGAATTAGGTATATTTTGGATTTGCAGGTCATCAGAGTTTAAAATAATGTGTGTAGTGTCATAAATAAATCGGCCGAAATGTAGACGTAAATCAATTACTTTATCTCTGATTTTGGCGCGTGTATCCGGTAGCCGAAGTTTATTTCATCGAAGTTGATCTTTTGGAATCATTGTGAATGAAAACGAAGGGTATGATAAAGTATCTTCCACTCTAAACAATGGGATTTCTTAATAATGGAGAAGAATCACTCAACTCGTACATTATGAGGAGTTATTTTCCAAGGTGGAACGGAAAATGCTTAGGGTTATTTTTATTATTACACTCATTATTTTACACCTGAAATTGAAATTTTATTTATTGTATCCGTCTGAAGGCTAAAAAAATGTTGATTAATTTGGTTTGTCATTATTTTCAGATCTTTCTGATATTTTTATTTTGAAATTTTAATGATTTCCTTTAATTACAGATACTTGCTTAGCCTCGTTTTTTATTTACTCTCGGATTCCGTCTCTTGCAAAGTCATATTAAATGAGTTAAACAATTAGCGTGAAACGTGGCAAGGAAAGATCTTTATCAACTTCTTAAGACGAAATATTTTTTAGCTCATCAGATTACGAATACATTAACAATCATTTCGTTTTACGTTTGTTTTTAATTAAATTTTACCTCCCCAAAGAAATTGAAAGGAAAATGAACTGACCGCCGAGCCCTTGTATTTTTCTGTATCATTTTTTTTTATTTTCCATCTCTCCCTTCACTTGTTACACTTAATATCCTTTTTGTTTATCTCAACAACTACAGCTGGTGATGCAGACGATATGAGGAGAGAGGGTATGGCCACATGGGGATCAGAAATAGAGTGGTAACAATGACGATAAAGAGCTCACGGAATGGAATAGGGGTCAGGGGTGTCGAATTGTACGGAGATGTTTTTCTTTTTTCTTTTTGAGAGAGTGTAAATGGGGTGGGGAAAATTAGGGCAGGGGTGGGTGAGAGGATTTCGAAGGGATGCCTGCCCTATGATGAAAGGCCACGTGGGCTTAAGGTGTGAGGAAAGGAAAAAAATATGCGAAAATTGAGTCGGAGGAGGGTGGAAAGAAAACTTGTGTTTTCTTTATTTCTCCAATCAATCCTCTCTCTCCCTCTTTCCTTTTTCCACGCCGGAGAAAATCGAGAAGCAAAGCCTATATACTCTTATCTCGGAGGTGTTGCGAAAAGGGTACAAGATTGAAAGGGTTGATTAATTAAGCATCTTTCCGAGAGAGAAAAGGGGGGAAATATCTCACTGGCTTTTTTTCCTGGAGAAATGCCATTAAAATAATAAGTTTAAAAAAAGTAAACGGGAGGGGTCTGTTTTAATTGCTTCCCAGGGGGAGGGGTGAGGGTGGGAGGAGGGTTTAAAAGACTCTCCCCGATTCGTCCTTTGAGGATTCTGGGAAAAATTTCTCGCCAGCGCCCTATGCCAGGAAAGACTTCAAGGATGCGTCCGCCCCTCCTCCCCCAATTTCTTCTCTTTTCCTCATTCTGGATCCCTTTGCCAGATCCCCCCTTATTGCCGGCCCTGTGTTCCTTCCCGCTCCTTTTTTATCCTCTCTTTATTTGGGAGGCTTAAGGGCCACAGTAGGCAATCATTTCCTTCCCCTCACATCCTACATAGCCAGAAAATATAGGAAATAGATGTCTTGAGCATGTCTTTGATGACTAAGGTAATTTGAATTTTTGCTAGATGCCTGTAAAATACCATCAAGTAGCTCCGAAGTGATAATTCTTAAATTTAGGATGTGGTTTTTTCTTCTGCCAGTTGTTCTCAAAATTTGCTAGTGAACTTATATGATGCTCTTTGGACCTAATCATGAACTTTCAAAATTAAATATGAACTTGCAAACAGTCCGCGAGCTATGATTTAATGAATAGGATTTCTGTTATCTGATGAAAGATTTTTCCGACAGAGTTTGAGTATAATAGGGGTATTTTGTCCAAATTTTCAAAGAGTTTTATTCCCACAGTGTTTCCTTGGAAATCAGCCTCCAGCCTTCATGTTCCTGTCCATACCGTTCTGCAATGCTCCTTTTCAATTTCTTCCGTATCATCTCATTTCCCGTAATCTATTTTGCTTCTATCATCTCTTCTCCAATTATTTTTTTCACATTGTTCCCATTGAATTGGTATTTTATTTCATCCCAACGTCCACCGATAAAAAGTCACTGGCTCAATTATCGGGAAATGTAAGTGGATACGGCGGGTTCAGATCTCCCTTTGACCTACCTCCTTAACTATTCGGCTCTGGAAGGCATTAATTTGAAAGTTCTTCTGTCAAATTGATGATGCAATGTCACAGTGACATAATGTGGGTGAACCATTGAGGATGAAATGTGAGCCTATCTTCAACCTAATCGAGAGGGACATGGGTTGGAAGGCTCTCTCAGAGCGACTTAACTACTGAGTGAAGGAGGATCCCACCAAGATTGAGAAAACCGATGCGATGGAGAAATTACTGGATTATACTGACCTTTATGATTGGCTCCAAATCCTCAGAATATAATTTAACCTGCATTATCGAAATCAAATCAAATACTTTCGCTCCGATGGATTTTATTTGGAGGGATATACCCTTGATATACCATCAGGCCCAAAAATATCTATCCCTTTTCTTTTTTAATCTCAAATTTTCCTCCACCTGTCTTTTCAATATCTCTTTCCTATTGTCCTGAGAGAGTTGAGGACTCATTTTTGTGTTATTTCTCGGCATTCGTTCGGTTTTTCTGAAAAAACGATCAGTCGGTTAATGCCAAGTTTGACTTTTCTTTCCGTTAAACTGAACCCATTATATTAAGATTTTCTTAATATTTTATTTAATATTTGAGCCGAAATAGTTTTCTAATGTCCCATACTGTGATAGCTAAAGCTTTCATGTAGGTAAAAACTCCACTGTTAATATGCTTATCCCCGTCAAAAATTTTCTTTTATCTGGGAAGGAAATAGTATTTTCTTCCTTAAAATGGAACTACAGTCTAAATGATTTTGCTTCAACAATCAATCTTTCTGTTGTTATTTAATAATCTGAAATATAAGTCGTAAGGTACTTACCTTCTTTCGCTAATGAAGTATAGAAATTATCGGTTACAAAATATCTTTTTCATACGATTGATATAATTGGAATGGAAGGATTATCATTCCATTTGATTTTTCCTCGGTCATGTTGGAAATGGTAGAGCATGGCCTTACTTCAGAACCCTTACTTTTTTACTTTTTATTCCTCCGATGAGCTTCTATCAAGTGAAGCCTCACGCTTCAATATTGCCTCCAAAGGAAGAAAATGCCATCTCTACAACTTTATGGCCATAGCTTAAGTCCCTGTTCATACTTTATGGAGTTCAGGATGACATAGCTTCATGCTACTAAAATCTATTTTTCAGTACTTTCTTGTAAAATTCTAGGAGCAAAATGAGTAGTTTTACTTGAATATTATGTATTTAAGAATGTTTGAATCTATCTCTCTAAAATAACATTTCAATCTCCTAAAGAATCGTTGTACTTGTAAGTTTTTCAACACTCTGCTTAATATTTTAATTACTATGGTGTTGCTAGCGCTATTCCTTTCCACACATTCTCTCTTTTTCTTCTATTAAAGCAATCTATTCATCCAAGGCCACTGCGGATCAACTGTTAAATCTTAAATATTTCCCGGATACTGTCATGTAATCTTTGCATGCACACTTTTCCTCTTATTTGTATTAGCTGGTGACTGAACAAAAGTTATGGCTGCACTAGGTATTTGAAGGAACACTCCATATGTTCGTATTAGTCTCTCTCTCGTTAGTGCTATGGTCGTCATTCAATTTTTTGTTATGCTAATTAGTTAAAAGACACCCCTCAGGTAGCTACACGGTGTATCAACGACAACAAGAACTACTTCAAAGTATGATAACCTCTAAGAACAAATAAAAATCTCCAGTTAACTTCAACTTATTTTCTTCGACATTCATTTTCCAATTGTTAACATTATTTTACTTATTTAAAATATTGTGCAGTTTTGGTTCTCTGAATTTACGCTCCGTAAATCATGTATCACCCGACTTTTTTTTACTTTTTCGCTCTAAAGTATATTTCCGTAATTTTAATAATCAGTAATAATCAGTACCCAGTCCTATCAGCGCATGGAATAAGCGGTAAAACTTAAGCCAAATGTATAGCTACTAGGAAGAACGACATTTGAAAATGATTCGGTAACTTCTCGCAATTAATTTAGCGCATTCACCACAAAATCATTTATCGATTTCAGTGAGATTAAAATGAATTATCTGATATTTTCTCATTCCCCTTTTCGCTTTCACCGCAAAGCCTTAGGCGCGTTGCCCGTTTTGACTCCCCTCTCATTTACCTCCCAGTTATCCCTGTCGTTATGGGATTCGCTTTTTTTCGACATTCGCTCTCCCTGATGTTTTCATGTTCTCCCGAATATCTCTTGCTTTCTCGCCATCACGCTTAAACTCGATTTTCTTTTGCTTCGAAAAAACGATTCCGAAAGAAAACCTCGCAGCATCCACCGCGCTTCATGCCATCTCTCCTCTCTCTCTCTCTCTCTCATCTCCTTCCTAGTGATGCAAAAATGGAAATACGTGGGTCGAAATCGATTTTTTGAGCAATCGACCTAGATCGAAATGTAAAGCTTTGAACCAAAATATCGAATAATCGAAAACGTCGACGGTTCTTAAATCGCTTCGTACAAAGATATGCCTATTATTCATTCAAAAAATGCTCACAATACACATTTGAGTGGTATAAAATATACTAAAAATATATGCTTGTATTATTAGTGACAAAAGTTGAAAAAGTAATAAAGTTTAGGCTTGGAACCATTTGGCTTAGCTAAAACTTTTAAGAAAGAGCGACTGATAGAGATGCTTTCTTGATAATCGAAGGAATGTCTTACCGGCCTTTTTACCGGCCTTAGGGAAAAGTCTTTCACATGGAACGGATAATATTATTCTTGGCTAGTAGTGACGCTGCGGAGATGGTCAAGATCGAAGTTGAAAAATCGATTTTGAATCGAAACTCGAATATCATGGCTCGATGTCGATTTCCTCGATCTTTTACTATGAACTCGATTTTCGATTTTAATCGAAAACGATTATTACATTACTACTCCTCTTCTTTCGCTTTACCCCGCGGGGACTGATTAGAGTTCTGCCCCGTAGAGGCTTGACTTATTCTACCACTTCGCTCGCTTGCAAATCGATTTTCAAATAAAATCTGCATTTTGTCGATGAGCGATCCATTTATTTCTGATCGGGTTGTTGTGGTGGCTAGAGTATTGGCTTCCCGCCCTGTGGTATCGGGTTTGAATCCCGGGGGTGGCAGAGAATTTTCAGAGAATGCACGATCCAATCCCCCTCTTCCATCGCAACGGTCCTGAATCTTAACTGTTACTCAATTGTTAAAGAAAATTGCATGATTGCATTGCATGCATGTATAAATTTTATGATGGTTCGTGATAGACTGATTGATGGTTTTATGAAAGACTGCTACGAAAGACCTAAGTGTGTTAAGTTATCACCGACCAAAACTAAATAAGGCTAACCGTGTCGAGATATAAAAAATTAAGTGGTATACCTCATGGGCTTTTTAGACAGTATATCGGAAATGAGTATTTCCATTGCAATCCATTACTGCTTTGCGACAAATTTTCATATTAATCGTACACTCCTTGATTTTACCCTTCCCTTCATTGCCGAAATAGTCGGACACTTAAATCAAGCATCATGACATGTACATGATTCTTGTACTTTGATTTTAATAAATGATTCTTTCAACCGCCAATTCAAGAAAATAGCTTCACAGTGTATTAAGGAGTTGCAAATTGTATTCCACTCCTCCTCTGCCTCGCGGTCGGTATTTCCCATTCCAATCCATACTTCTCCCGCTTTTGTGGAGCTAGCGAGCCGAGGAAGTGTTGTCATCCCGTGAGACTCATCAGAGACAAACTGTCGAGTATCAATCCCCCTCCCACCCCGTGCACCCTGGTAACCGACAAGTATCCGCGCCTCCAGGGAGTAACATGGAACTGCTGCGATTTTATTTTTTTGATGATCTTCTGTCGTCACTTTGCTTTTGTTTCATCCATAGTGAGCTTTGCTTCTCCCAGGATATTTCAAGCTACGCTAAATATTCTCGCAAACATCTTCCGCAAAGTTTTAAATTTGCTCATTCAATGAGCTCACCTGAGAATAATCCCAACTAACGCTAACGCATTGATACTAGCGTAGGATCTACTTTCTAGATTTTACCGAAAAGTTAAATCGCGTGCATAATAAATCATTATTAATAATCCTTTTCTTTCAGCTCAGGAGCAACGTCGATTAAAATAAAATACATATTTACGATTATGGGAAAAACATTTCTAGGTTATTTGTTGGATGTTCAAAACTCTCAAATTTTGTTTGAATTGGTGAGATTCGTTGCTGGTGAAATTGCTAATTTATGAATATATTATCTCTCAACCTCATTGATCTCTTTCCAGTTACTTATGAATGTGAATTCTCAAATAAAATGAAATGTGGATTTTGTTTTGTAAGATAAGGGATTGATGTCTTATCTCGCAAAAAAATTGCGATGGAATAAAGGTGTAGTCTTTGTAGATTCGAGACAAAAACTAATGTATCGATGCATTTGGGAAAATTCCAGTCCAGTCTTCGGCATACATTATGCAGGTAATTCAGTGAATAATAAGTTCTTACGAGATTGGTTACAAAAAGGCGTCAGCGAAAATGGTATGCTGTGAGGAATGATGCTAGTATGCACCAAGTCGGAATATGTGACCAAGCCAATTTAAACATGGATTGACGAAGAAAAATCTCGACTTTATTTGGTGTATCTTGGATTAAAAAATCCATTGTTTTGCTGTCATTAGCTCTAAGTAAATAATTCGGAGAGTTTTTTTAGCAATGGCGTCATTAAAATTAGGTAGGGACCTATCTTAGCATAATGATCTATGCATGAGAAAGTAGTCTGGAGTGACTTATAGTTTATTAACAAAGATGATTGTGATTTTTGAAGCTCTAGATTTTGCATGATGAAGGTTAATTGCGCATTGCCATCGTTTAAAAATGGTATAAAATTATATTGAGAGTAGTTTAAAGGATATTTTTTTAAATACATGCGTGTTTTTTTTCCTTTTCCTACAACACTAACAATCACTATTGCCCTAGTAAGCTACAAAATTTATTATTTTTTAAAGCACTTATTAAAATTGAGTCGTAAAAAATGATTGTTTAAACCCTGTAATGCTTATGAGACGCCTAGGTCTCCTTTCATCAATACGAAAAAACGTAAAATGAAAGTTAATTAGTTTTAATTCCCAGTATTGTAGTTAAAAATGCAAATTGAACACACAAGAACTAATTTCTGGCTTATTTTCATCTAAATCATGCATCTCTTGTTGATACCGATAGGTTAATATTTTCGTTTAGTGATTCATTGCATGTACTAAGGGATATTGGAATAAATCGTAAATTAGCAAGATCCACTGTTTCAAGAATTGGTTTACAGGAGGTAATATTCAAATATAAATTAAAGTGGGTATTATGTCCAATACTGAATGAAAGTGGGCAACCGAATCTGAGGTGCTGTTTCATCAGATAAAATGCAATTTCATACGCCCATGAAATGATATGCTCTTGCCTACTTTTGTCCACCAGAGGCTGTTATTGTTTAAATCTGTATAACTTTCCTAACTACAACTTACTTAAAATATTCGAGCATCGTTTCGCTTATTCCATTAAAAATCAATTAAAATTCTCACTATTTCGAGGGTGCATATCAATTCCGTATTTAAATGAAAAAATCTAGGCGATTTTGTAAATTTCTATAGCTAAAATGTTTTATATCACTCTGGTTACATTAGTTGCTTAAGTTACTGCTATTTTTCTAAAAAAATAGTAGTAATATTTTCGGACCGAAATCCGGTAATTTAACATAATGCAATCTCTTGTTTGTTTCCGCACTTCTTTATTTCTACCGACCAAGGTTTCGGCACATAATACCAATTTCATCAATTTGAAGAGTCCTTGAAAATGACATTATGTGCCAAAACCTGGGTCGGTAGAAAAAAGTAGTGTGGAAATAGGCAAGTGCTTTCATTATGTTAAATATCACAGATTTACACCGAATTAGGCCGTAAACTGTATCTGAAACCCGGTAATTCAAAAAATTCACCAGTTCTATGGCTCGCTATTATGTTTGCTCGTGATTTACCTCAGTATTGTCCAATATATCGGCGTCTGTTTCCTTACTGAGGAGAAACAATAACTTGACGATCTCTGGACCTGAAGCATTCATCCTCGTGGTACCATAATTCCCCGAAATGGGAAATGGTCGTGAATAAAAAAATACGATGATACACATTTACAGGGTGCTCAATGGGATTTGCGTAAAAGTAAGGACGATGCGAGGCGGACGTCGACGTTTTTAGCGTGGAAATCCTCTTAGCGCGAGAAATCTACCGATTCCCTCCGAAGTGCGATTGGCTATGATGGAATGAAAAACGGGGAGGAACATTAACTCCGGTGGGAGTTAAAAATATTGGCTACGTGCGACCCGAAACTTTTCATGGGGTCATCGATTCGTCTTTTCCTTACCCTTTTCCTTTGCTTTTCTCCACCCCCACCCTCCCCGTTTTCCCCCAGTAGATAGCCACCATCCACGGGATAAATTAAGGTCTTCGTCGTATTTTGTTTTTATTTACAAGCGATTTTTACGCGACGCTAAGGGTAAAAGGTCGCGGGTCTAAGCTTCCGAGGGGCGGGTCTCGCTGCCGAAAAGACATTTCAGTACGGGGAAAAGACCTTTTCCGCCTGCTGCGATTCTAACGTCTACCTACGTACCTACCCACCTACCCGTTCCCTCTTAACCCCGTTGCGTCGACCGAAACAGCCTGTTTACCCTCCGGGTCTCATGTTCCGTAAAATGTTTCCCATACATCCATCTACCCCATATGCTATCAGTCAGCTCCCACTTAAACTGCCCTTCCAATGTATGTACATATATATCTTTCATCCCCCGTCCCGAAGCCATTTTCAGGAATTGCCCTCGCCCACATTTTTTTTATCATCTTCTTTCGGGAGACTATTTCTTTTCCCCCCGCCTCCTGAAATTGCCCTTTAACGTTTTGGGGTCACGTGACCTCTTGCATTTCGTCTCTCATATGTGCTCTTAAAATCTTCCTGAATTTACCCTCTGTGTTTATCATTCTCTCTTCATGTCTTTGGCTCCCTTATTTTACCCTCATGTATTCCCTGACATCCTTCCACTTGTCGTTCTTGTTATTTGCTAATTCACTTTGGTACATTTTACAAGCATTGGGAATTCTTCTGTGTAACTCTGTCCTGTATTTTCATCCTTTTTTATTACTTGTATATGTTCAAGGGTGTATAATTTATTTTGGTTTTAGTTCAAATAAGTTCATTGGGTGCGTAAGATATTTACACACCATCCTCTATATTATTTCTACTGTATAGATACCTTTTTCTCAACTTATACGCCACCAAACTCTACAAATGGGGTACCATAATGCACAGAATTTACCAGAGAACATGCGACGGCATATCTTACTTCCTAAATATAACCATTGTTTCCTAAAATTGGTTTTTAAATAATAAAAAAACAAAAAACTGTAGATATTCCTGACGTTAACGGAGCACAAACTGATACAGTTGTTCATTGACAACAATATCTCGCATTCTTTAAATAAATTTTATCAAAATGCGGCTGATTCCACATTCAAGTCTCCTGTTGATACGTAAGTATGAGTCATCATGTGCGTTTAACAGAGGATAGTGTAATTACTTCCAATGTTGTGTTTAAAGAGGTCCTCTGACCTTAATTTGTACATGAACATTCCAATTAAATTTGTACATAAAACCCTGCCTTTTTTTCAACATTTTAAAATTAGAAACGTGCCTATCCCTCTGTGAACCTGCATTGAAAAGAGCGGGGAAATCCTCTGGGAGCGGGCGCAGCACGCTCGTACATATAAGTTGTTCTCATCCTGTAAATAAATGTTATTCCTGGTACTGTAATAAAATGAGCTTAGTCTTTCCTCAATAAGTTCTTTCACATCCTTTCATATTGTTCATTAAGGTTTATAAAGGTTCAAAGACTGCATTGTGATATTTAAAAACTTTCTGCACACGTTGTATTGATCCCGTATATAAATTCTGTACTGAGTACGGTTATTTCAATTGAGGACCCCCACCCGTGTTGGCCGTATCATACGTCATCCTTTTCTCCCGCGACCTTCCGTGAAAGTTATATATAAAATCCGCCAATTTAATGAGCGATTTATTCCATTATCCCTTCTAGACTGGACGTCCATTTCTATTTATGAGCTTCCCGGAGCTCTTTCTTTTTCTCTTTGTTCGCTGCCTGGAAAAAAGAAAGGGGGTGGTCTGAGGAAGGGTGTGCAGGGGTCATGCACGGGGGGGGGGGGCAAAAAAAAGGGAATTGAACAAAAAGATGATTCCCCCCCACCCATGATACCTCTACTCTCCTCTCCCCCTTACCCCCTCTCGTCTTTTTGGAAAGAGCGCGTAGCAGTGGAATGGGGTAGAGAGGGTTGGGAGGGAAGAGAGGGGGTGGAGAGCAAGGTAGAATGGGTAAGAAGGTAGGGTTGGGGGTTGAAGACCTTTTTTATCCTTTGGTTTGAAAGAGGACAATGCAAGAAGTAGCCTCTTCAGTCTCTCTCAACCCCCTTTCCCTTGATACCTCCTTAGTCTCCTCTTAATCCAACCCCACCCTCTCTTCCCCGCAACCACCCGCCTCCCCCTGCCATGCGCCGTCAAGGTTTTTTGCACCACCTCTTCACCCTTTCCCCTTTTCGTACTTCATGCTTCGCCAGCTCCAAAGTTCCTTCTCCTCGTGCTGAAGGTACCGAAAAAACCGTTCTCTGGTTCCATTTCAACTCCTTTATTACGGCCTGATATCTGCTTAGTGTATTTCCTTTGCTTTATTGTTTATTTGTTTTTTTTACCAATGCTCTGTTGTTGTGCTGCAACGATATTGATTTTGATAGCCCAAGGGTCTTATCGGTGTATTGAGACGTATGTTAGACTTATTGAATCCAAAGCTCTCAACCTCAAGACTTTCCCAAATTTTCGATTTGCCTTCATGCTTACCAGAACTTCTCTATTATTTTTGCTAATCGATTTGAAGGCCTACAACTAAGTATTTATTCAAAGAGTTTTCTGATGAATAACGCTCGGAGTAGAGGTCTGAAAATGATATGCAAAGTTGTTTGCCTATGTTTCGATGTATTTCTTCTATCTTCTTCATGCAATGGTTACAATAAGTTAAAACATGAAGGCATAAATGATTGTTACAGTGTTTTTTACAATAATGAAAAAAAATAATCCATTGTACATAAATATAAAAGAGGAGACAAAAAATTTGACATGCCTTATTTTTTACAAATTTTTTTATTGACTGTAACTAAGCTAGACCAATAACATAGTTACCTACCATCAATATGGATTTATTAAATAAAAATAAATTTTACTCATATTTTCAATTTATGATCTTTAATGCACTTATTTTTATTTTTAGTGATAGTTTGCTTCTTTCTTTTTTACCTTCTTATGTTTGAATACTCTTTAATGTGAATCGTGGGAGTGGTAAACTTCGAACATTACCTGCACAATGAGATGTTTAAAGACGCTTTTCTACGAAATCCGTTGTAAACCGTTTTCAAAGACCGTTAAATTGTTAGATGCTGTCATTAGGCCTTACGGTGTACCTTGTACGGATTTTTTACTCTCTTGAAATCCGTAACGGAATGCTATTGCTGGCGTACCATTACAAGGCTCTTATTCATTGTCATAAAGGTTTTGAGCCCGTCTTTTAAGTTTCGGTTTTACCTTTCAACGCATACTCAAGATAGCTCGGGTGGAGTGACTTGCAAGCTGCTTTTACGTCGAGGTATCTTCTTGATTACTTAGCTGAAATATCCAACAGTGTCAATTGTATGCAGCTATATTTCACTATGCTTGTTCATTGTGTTGTCCTCTTTCACTTCATGTTCAGTGCTTACTCTTTGAAGGACAAAGGAAAGATCTGAGTATCTTCTATTCATCTTTTATTCGACCATGGCTCCAAAACCCTGTTCTTCTTTGTAGATATCTTCCGTTTTGCCCGCTTATATTCCTCACGAGTGTCTCCTTCATATATAAGCCTACTGCATCCATACAATAGATTGTATAGATGTAGAAGGTCTACGAAAAATATTTCGTATTATCACAACTTAGCCGCTTCTATGCTGGTGCTTTTGCCTTATTTATTTTTGCAATAATGGTCGCGATTTAATTGAGCTATTTAAAATATGCCTTTCATTAGTCATAATATAAATTAATGAAGTATATTTGAATCAACGTATTTTATCTTTATCTTTGAGATACGTGCCAAATATTAGTGTATCATTGGCAGGGCAATTTTTTTAAAGGGGAAATCGTGAGGTCTTCTACTATCATGATTATTTATGGAAAAAACGACTGCTTTACAGTATTTAGTCCTTTTATGACGAAATTTTCAATATCCCTCGTCATTTTAGGAATTCGTATGTCAATTTAACCTGTTCGTACAATTTTGGAGAATTTTAATGAAAATAATCATGCATTAGGGATATATTTTCCCACTGGGATTTTAAAAAAAACTAGCATTTCCACACCAATATTTGTGACCTTCAAATGTTTAGCAATATAGAGGACCATAACACTTATGTCAATAGGGAAGAAACTTCCGACGTAGGAGGTAAAATTTGAATAGCATGACAAAAAAAGATATTCGGAAAACGTAATATTTACAGTTTTTGGTTGTTTAACTGTTTAACGTTAAATTAAAAAGTACGTGCGGATCCTACGTTAAATATATTGATCGACTCCGTTAACCTCTTAAATGCCATCCTCACTGAAACTCTGTGGTCAACAAATGGACGGGTTGATGATGAACTTGTTAAGGTCTGTTGAACTACAGGAAACATCCTGTATTTATAACTGGTAAACCCGTGCTTAAGAAAATAATATCATCTTCAGGATAATATACATTTAAAACCAGGTCGCGCGTATCGCATCATTACTCATTTCAATTTTATACATTCATTAATCAAAGCCATTTATCACTTATATTTTATATGGTACTGTATCATGCCAAATCACGGAGTGATAGCTTTCACGTCGGTACTCGGAACGTTTTCGCGGAAATTCTGCGACAATATGCCGTCGCGTCGCCTTGGTTAAAATTCGTTGACTGCAGTGTTTACCAGAAGCTCTCCAAAATTTGTATCGACGGGGTGCAACGTTTGTGCGCGGGGCTCTCAACGTCAAACCTGCCTCGCATCTCTCACATACACTCGGCCACCATTAATTGGATTCATACTCATGGGAAGAGGTGTGTAGCGCGTGGAATCGGTCCAAATGATGTTCACTAAGTTCGAGCGGCGTTGCTTCATCAACAGCAAAGTCGTGGCGCGTTGTGAGGGTTCTGTTGACTCATGAGATTCGCAGTGGAACTAGGGTACCGCCGGAAATTCCCGCACAAACACACTTATGCCCCGTACTTGAGCATATGCCACCCTCCCTCCATCGCTTTTGTGCAGCACAGGCATCATCACTCGAAGCCACGTCGCTGCTTAATGCGATAAAGCCGTGTATGGCGGAGGTGGTAGGCTAATGGAGGAACCAGTGTGCTCACCAGTCTCCATGTGCTGAATTTCTCGTGTGTGCTTTGATAATTTTTAATGTAAAAGCGTAAGAAGTATGGTGATGGAAAAATGGCGGTCAAAATCGATTTTTCGAGCAATCGATATTTAATTGAAAGGAAAAGCTTGATTTTTCCACATAAATCGAAGTTTGAGCCAATTCATCGATTAATCGAAAAAATTGACCGTTCTTACAACTCATTTTTCAATTTTAATCGAAATCGATTTTTCCATCGCTAGTAAGATATTTGAGACACAATTTGTTTCTCGCTATTTTCTTGGTGCATCAATGTTTCCATTTCATACTTCTGTTCAATATTTATCAATTTTGTTGTCATTTTACCTATAATATCCTATCAGCGTTTTATCCTGCATTTTTGGTAAAAATATATGAAGAATCGTATTAACTTGGTCATTTTTTGTATTCGCATGATTCTCGACATTTCCTTTTGTTTACTCACTGTTGCGAGTGCTAATAGCAAATTTTGGGTAAATTTTCCTCCAGTGCAGCAGTCATCGGGTATCATCCGTATTTATCCTCAATTAAAAATAAAATTTTAGAGGACTTTGAAATTGCTTTAGTATCAATAAATTAACGGAACATAAGTCGCTATTTACAGTTTTGGTTTTTTCCAGCTCACATTTTTACATTCTGGCTGTATAGGGTGGTTTCCTTCATCAAAGAAAACGATAGGCATTGATTGCGATTCGTTACCCACCATTAGTGTATTCATAATATACAAATTATTTTGTTTTAGAAATACCGGGTTAGACGAATGGCAATGGTCCATTTTTACCCTCATTTGAAAAGGGCCAGATTGGCGCCCATGCGATGCCACTCCACGTGACGTCACAGGGACCTAGTTTCTATACGAGAAGATAGGAGTTATACATCGTCTGAGGTTACCAATGCATGCATGAGGCGCAGAGCTCAGGGAAACATGTCTTAATAATCACTTATTAAAACTGGCTAAGGTCGGAAAGTTTTCCTCGTTTGATAAGTTATTAATAATCCTTATTTAAGCCAAGCGTTACCAGCCAGCAGGGTACTAGGCTACCCGCTAGCAGCCTGCGTCGTATCAGCGCTAAGCCTCGCCTTAAGGTCACCTCGCAGGGCGGCAACGGGAACCAGAAATACGTCACGCGGAGAGATTTCCCGGCATTCATACTTACGCGTCGCGTTTTCGCGCGCTTGAAATTTTTCAGTTTTCATTTAATCGCGAAAAATAGATATCGTCATTTAAAAATCTAAAAGCGTGAAATACGTACTCCAGGAGTAATAATCTTTCGATTTAGGCAATAAAAAAATAAAAGGAAACCACCCTATTCAACGGTGAATGCTATTTATAAGATGAAAATTTTTAATCCTACTTTCGTCTTCGTTTCAAGGGCACCATACTTCCACTTCCATACTCAAGTATTTAAGCAAGGGAAAATACGTGTTTGTTTTTAGATGATGATGATATGCCTATTGAAACTCATATCATTTGACATTAATATAACATTACACTTTAAGTAGATTATCACTCTCTTTAGTAATCGGGTGAGTTCTTGTTGTTTAAGAGAGGAAAAATTAGTCAAAAGTATATTTCATATCATACTTTTTACTTAAAATATTGTCTTTAAACGTTTGCGGGTAAACACTTCTACCATTACCATCGCCACTATCTCATATGTTTCAAAAATACCCCTAGAGTATAAAAAATTTCATTATAACTTTGAATTTCCTGAAGCTTTGCGAATAGATCAACATCTAATTACTTCCACCCTAATTGCGTCTGACCGTCAGCCAAGGTTACGGCTTTTTAATGATCTTGAAGAATCATGAAATTTTCCTCTGTGGTGAAAATGATCTGCATCTCCTATGGGGAAGGAAGAGGGGAGTTAAGACTTAAGTAAAGCATTTCAAACCGCCTCCTGGTGGAGTGCAAAAAAAGGTAACACTTTCAATTATTCACAGAGGTAGCTTTCATTGCGGTCCATCCCTCTCACTCATTTCAAGCGATAAACAAGGTCTTTTGATCTTCCAAAGCATTAATGATTGTGTTAACGTACAAAAAATTGTGGATAAGTTATTTTACACCGAAGTAAAGCGATATGCCTGAACAAATAACCACGCCAGTAAGGTAGGAGGCTGAACAACAATGAGGGAATGGAAAAAGGATAGGGAATTATTTCTGTTTATTATAAATTTAGAGCTTAGAAATTCATGCAATGTCACTTAGAACCCCTTCATACTAAAACCGTACTCACATGATACCTATCTCATAAAATAAGTTGCTTATTCTCTGATTTGTTCATTATTGGGCTTGAATCTTTACGTTTAATCATTCAATGTAACTTTCCAATTGAAGCAGGTTTATTTACAGTTGATTTTTATATTTCTCTACAATGTTTCGGTCTCCATTAATGTTTTACTGCCAATTTCTTTGCACATTGATTGGATAATAAGATTAAAATTGTTGTTTTCTGATTTTGTGAACGATATCTGTCATTTTTTCTTTCACCTTAATTTAAAACGAGGGAAAATTACCGACTTCGTCGCTGTAAAATGAGATTGATTAATTTTATAGGGAAAAAACAATGCTTTCATCAATCCGCAATATTTCCCATTTTATCTGGCCTTTTCTCCTGCTGTGAAATCCATTTACTTTTGCCACTTTTCGCGGTATTACTCATTTACGTGGGCAGACACACAGTACCGCTATTCTACAAACCAGTGGTGCTGTTATTTGCAGCCTCGTCACAGAAATGACCCATTTGCTTTGTTCTCATGTCTAGCCATAGAGAAACCAAATTCATGTCTGTTGCAAATAGCAGGCAATCGGCATAAATCACTTTTCTGCTGGAAGTCGCGTGACGTCGCTTCCTCCCTATCACACCATTCCTCGAAAATCCGAGGTTCCATGCCGAATTCATAATAGAGAAAATGTGGCATATCCTGCAGCAAAAATCGTTCAGGCTTGCACGCTATGGGGCTTGAAAAGGTCGCCGTCGGCCACGTTACGAAAGTCGTACTATCGTTGGAGGCTAATTTACCGAATTTGAGATCTTAATAGAATGAGATCTAACTTTAAAATAAGTCTTGTTTTGCTGAGATAAATATATTGATGAATGATTTTAGAACATATGATTCGCCGAGAAGTATTAATGATATTTTATTTATGACCCATTTCCATTTTTATATTGATTGCTGAATTAGTATATTTCTTTCACTTTCATTTCAAATTTTAATTACATCATAATGCCACAAAAATAATACTGGCTACCTATCTTGTAATTTTTTTACATTATCCTAAATATACACTTGCTAATTGTGGATGCTAGGTTTAATTATGTTTACATATTTATTTTCATTCTTGTGCATGAGCCAGTCTAGCAATCATATATTATCGATAATGTTTCCCTTGGTTATTTTGATTAGTAAAAAATAAATATTTGTTGTCAACTTATCTAAAACTAAGAATAAGTATAACTAACTCCTTAGATGTTTCTTGTATTGACTATTTGGCTTGAAAATGACGGAAAATTACGAAAATTCGTAATTTCCTTGAAAATTACTTATAATTTCGAAACCATGCTCGGGAGTGGAATTATATATTAATATGTGGAAATTACAATTTTTAGTTTATATTTTGTCATGGACATATCCTTTTTTTTCCTACTTTTACCCATAAGCTATGCTGTGATATAATTGTGAGCATTTAAACTGAAATGCCTCTTGCTGGAACGAACCAAAGACAACATTCGGCTGGGACTGGTGAAAGATAAGAACAAAGTGATATTCCCGCGTGACGTGGCATGGCTCCCCCTCCTCTCCAATGTCTTCTGCCCTCTGCCTCTCCCTGGGCTCTCTGTACCCTTCGCAAATGCTTCCCGTCCACCTCACCCTTTTGACTCGAAGGTTGGGAACGCGGTCTCCCAACGAAAGCAAGTATTTGTGAGGGGGTAAAATAAATAGCACAGCTTTCCCTCTCTTCTCTCTTGCCTATTTGTAAGACCTCGTTTCTTCATTAAGCAACTTGGCTTTAGAGGACGCATAATTCCGTCTCCAACGGTCATATTTTCTCTTTTTTAATCGTGGTGGGTATCTCTTATCGCCTAGGAATTTTCAGGGTGCATATAGTTTTTTTCTCAGTCAACAATTGACAATAAACAATAGACTTAGGTTTAACTTGGTGGACTATTTCAATCTTGATGACAGAATAACGCAAAAGCTATTATAACTTTCCACCTTTTGGTCAAACTTACACTGCCCTAGGTTTCAACTGATAACCGTCATTCTCAAGGTGTCGAATTGTATCAACGTGGTTTCTCTTTGTGAACTGTACCAAATATTAGTCAATAATTGGCAGTGCAATTTTTTCCTTGGGAAAATCGTGAGGTTTTATAACTACCGTGATCATTGATAGAAAAGCAACTGCTTTACAATATTTAGTTATTTTACGATGAAATTTTTATTATCCCATGCTATTTTATGAATACCTTCGTTGAATGTTTAAAGTCCAATGATCTCATTTGGGGACAGATTTATAAAAATTCATGAAAATTATATTTCGTATCTGTGATTACTTTTATAGCTTTTGGCATGTAAATAAAGTATTGAAGTATTTTTTAAAAAGTGAATCGCATGACTTGTGTATGCATTGGTCGTTCATTATGCCTTTACAAAATTGGTTATTTTCAACACCTCTGAAGTGAGCATGTGGTTTATTCGATATTTTCCCCTAAACTCGCTCTCTAGTAACAAAGTCTCATTTATTCAGAACATTGATTTACATTGTTGTTTTACAGAAATTACATTGTTGAAATTTTTTTTGTGAAGTGTATAATTATTTCTCAAGCAATGGCAAAATTTTGTGGTGTTTGGGAACATGCTTGAAAACGCGTTTAAAAATTTTTGTTCGGGTTTTCTTTCATAATATCTCTTAATTAGTTGTAAAATAAATACAATTTGCAAAAAATAATAAAAATCGGTTAGTAAGTTAGTTCGGTAATTAAAGGGTTTATTTAGCATGTCTATAAAATTCGTGGGCATTTCAATGAAAATAATTATGCGAATAAGTACAGAAGCATATACCTTTTACTGCTGGGGTGAAGGAAGCAAAACTTCAATGGTGGGGACAAAGGGGATGATTAAGGCATACATTGTTCATGACATCCAAACACGCTAACCAAATACCAATTAGACCATATGTACAAATCACCAGGGCATGATAAAAGGCCAACAAGGTCACAAAAGAGGCCCACCCCTAAATTTTTTCCTCCTCAATCCCAGCCGTAAAAGGTATATATTTCGGCATTTTGCTGGTGTTCAACGCCTTGACAGTGGCTGTTATCTTTTGAAACTTAGGTCGGTGTAAGTTTGATTGAGGTGTGGGAAATTGCAAAAGTTTAAGTGGATAGGCACTCTTACATCATGAACAATGCACTGTTTCTCAAATTTAAAAACATTCCCTGAAATTGCACTGAAAAAATACTGAGATTAAATTGTCAAATTTGAAATGCAGGAATAAAATGACAATGGCCCGCGTCATACAACCTAATTTTTTTGAATCGGGTAAATTTTAAACTATTAAAATGGTCCGCACTGCAATTAGATTATTTTACTCGTAAATCCAGGTCATAAGAATACATGTTGCGCCGCGTTTGCTCCTTTTCTTCATTTGCGTTTGCTTCCGTTGAGGCATCTATATATTTATAAGATCCTACGATGTTTTTATGCTAGAAGTGGTAACTCTAAAATATCTCAGTCCCTGCCTTCTCCCTTTACCCTGCGTAAAATAAGTGTGCCCTTACCACAACCAAATTTGGCTTTATTTAAAAGATGTTTTTTGTACGTAGGACCAAAGGTTTTTAATTTGTTACCCCAGTCATGTTTTATTCCAAAGTCTTTGAAAAAGTTTTTGCAAAATGCACATTCTTGGCTTCTCACTAAAAAAAGTGTAGAACAAATATTGTTATAAAATATTGATATAAATGAATTATAAATACTTCTTTAGTTGTTTTTTTTCATGTACGCACTTAAGCTTTGTTAGTATAGATTATCGAGGTGACACAAAATGAGCTACACTATTTGTAAAGCATAATGTATTATTATTTTGGATGGTAACCTCAAACAGGTTATCCTTCGCGGCTACCTAAAATTACTCAATTTTGCTATTTTCATGTAATTTGTGTGTGGAGTAATAAAATTATTTATTATCATTATATTATGTTACGCCGAGTTGAGTTGCTGTGAAAGTGGGCTTGATACCGTTTACCCTTTCCATTAGTAGTTTTCCCTTCGCCTGTGTTCTACATCTCACATCTCCGAAGGGTTAATTTCGACAATTTTTTGCCCCGGAAAGCACGTTGGACTTCAGCTTTCCCTTTCGTCGGCAAAATTCCGCATCGTGCAAAAACGGTTTCGTCTCAACTCAAGGGCATTCCTCCCTCGGATAAGGAAATTATGGTCCATGCCTCGGATAGTTATACGGAATCGTGAGTAGGGTAAACCTTTGCGGTGCGCCCGAAGGGGGTAGAAAAACTAAACATTGTTAAATTTTCAGTAGCCAGCAGTCATTGTGGCCCTGATATCTACATTAGCTCTCTCGGATTTCACTTGGACATGCCGTGCGTGGATGTTTTCTTTTGCGGATAAGCAAAGCCTCTCGTAACTATATCAATGGCTCATAGTTTCGTTTTTTGAGCTCCATGCTAAGTTTACTTTTTTCAGCCCCTCACATCAATGATCGCCATGAAGAGAGTTGAAGAATTTATGTCCTGCGTTTTTATTGATGATTATATCAACTCTATTTCACCGATATTCTCTTGCAATTTGAACGTTTTCCGAATATTTTCTTCCTTTATTGCAAAGCTAATTGAATACACATTACCTATCCAAATGTTTTGTCCGGTGCTCCTTGTTCCGGCCTGCAGTTAACAATGGCAAATGGTTCTAGCCAAGTGCTCATGAGATAATGGAACATCTTGGGGAAATTATATAAATCTTTAGGTTTGCGCTATAGCAAGCAGTCACAGGTGTGACTTTCGCCATTTTTTATGTAAAATACTTCCTCTGGATCTCTTAGATTGCATTTTTACTTATACATTGCGTTCTATCGTAATGTTCTCTCCATACACTTAATACTTGGAAATTTTCTGCGAAGTTTTAAAATGTCCCAGGTCTAATCACCACTACTGTGTTATGGACGGTATAGTCAGGGTTGTTACACTGCCGTCGTATTTGACATTAGGGTGACTTCATGTCATGAAGCGCGGATCAAAATACCGTCACGATGTTGGCTGGCTGATAGCATGCGTCTTTGGCTCGAAAGATGCAGTAAATTTGCATTCGTGTGCACTTTTATTCGATGTAAAGTTATTTTTCTCGTTTTTATAAGAAAATTATGCTATCATAACATTTTATCGCATACCATTGTTCTCAATTCATCTATAGATATTTAATATAATTTCTTACTTGAAATAGATTGTAAAACTGAATGTCTATGCTTTGCGCTTAGTTTCTCTAATTTTTCCTCGTATAAATATTTTCAGCAATCCGTGCTTCCCCGAATAACCCGCAAGAACTGTAATGTGTACGTATTTACCGGGTAAAGTTGAGTTATAGGTGAACTTGGCCGTGATTACCGAGCTGAGCAAATATTTAATTTAGCGATCGAAAATATAATGTGAAATTGTCTGGGGAAACGAAGATTTTTGTCAGGGAATTTGAATACAGAAATCTTGCAACTCTGGCGAACAGTCACCGAGGCGTAATATCTGACCGCTCTTTTCTTCCCTCTACAGCCTTGTCTGTGTGTTTTTCCCTCCAAATAGAATTTCTTCCCTAACATAGAAACTCGTATCATCAGCCCTGAGACATTGTGAAAAATTTCACAGCCAAATGCCAACCTCTATGTAGATATTAACCTAGTGGAAAACCGGCACAATATTGATAAAATATGAAGATCCAAGCGTGATGGAGTGGACTTTTGCCATATTAGAATAAGCACTTGAAACTTTCCACATTTAAATAATTTTTATTTCGACCTTGGTTTCGATGTTACAATATCGTCATTTCCTCCAAATCTAAACCGTTTTCTGCCTTGTAGATGATTTTGTAGCATTAGTTTGGTCGCAATAAAAATTTCATAATCGTGGAAAATTGCTAGTGTTTATTTCAATACGGCAAAGTATCCTCTCATGTCCTTAGCTTTCATTCCTTTCGCATTCTTCCTTTGACCGCTCGACCATTCTGCCCTCCCTCCTGCGGGAGAACTTCGGACCGACCCGGAAGAAGAAGGGCAAGGGAGTGGGATGGAGGGGACGACCCTTCACGCCGCTTGCTTTTTTTCCATGTAGTATGTGAGGAGGCATCGATCCGGCGACCCAGCGCAGAAAATGAAGGATAGTTGCATCTCCACCTCCTCTTCTTCTCCCTCCCTGGAACCTCGGAAGACAGAAAGCAAGGCTTTTCAGGAGGAGAGAGAGGGAGAAAAAAACCGGTGGGATATATCCATGAGATATCCCAGAGATATTCCTGAAATGGTGCCCTGGGTTTGGGATTTCTTTTTGATATCATGATTTCTCCCTCTCGCTTTTATTTTTTTTCTTCCTCCAGAAGATTTTTTCCCTCTCGCCCGTGATGCTCGCCAAAGTAGTTCGTTTGCTCGCATTTTTATTCCCTTTTTCGAGCGTTTACATCCCACGCTGAAATTTTCATGTCGCCATTTATCCTCTCCCGGGGAATTGCCTGGATGTGCGCGCGTGTAATGAATAGGAATCGCGGCCGTTCGACGAGGAAGATGCCCATCTCGCGGCGCCTCCTTCCGAAAAAGGATGAGGGCATCGTAAAATTACTGATTTAACGCTCCATCCTCCTAGCCTCTCCCACCATTCTCTGCACCTCTTCCCTTCCGCCACTCCTGGAAATACAATGACGCCCCCGTTTTTTTCCCTTGCCCCACCAAGGTTGTGATATTTTTTCGTTGAGTTCGGAATACGCGGGACGCGGAAAAGCCTGTTATCTCTCGCACGAAATTAAACGGGAAAGGTGATGCTTCCACGTGAGTCACTACCGACTGACCTCTTCACTGCTCTTTGATTTCTATCTGTTCTTCAGAAATTAATACCTTGGAAATTGGCGGCATAGTAAGGTTAAAATAATTTTCCTCTCACTTTGCAGAGGATATCCGTCATTTTTCCTTCATCTTAGTTTACAACAGGGGAAAATTACCGACTTCTTTCCTGGTAAATGAGACTAATTTAATTGAAATCAAAGACAATACTTTTATTAAACCATAAAATCTCCCATTTCATTTGCTTTTCCACCTGCTACGTACTTCATGCCACTTTTCGCGGTATTGCTCATTTATGTGGGCGGGAATTCAATACCGCTCTACTGCAATCCTGGAGTGCCCTTATTTGCAGTCTCGTTACAGGAATTAGCCATTTGCTTTGGCCAAACGTTTTGCCAAAGAGAAGACATATTCATGTCTGGTGCATGTAGCAGGAAATCGACATTTTATCGCCATACTGCAAAACGTTCTTCAGAAATTAATATCTTAGAAATGTATTTAACACCAGAAAATGTTTTCGGCCTTCTCATGCTAAAGGTATACTTGTAAGAAAACCAAACGATGCAAATTGATGCCAGTTCACTGACTTTTACGTTGATTGGTTTTGAATGTTTGTATTCAATAATTCCCTGCCCCTCGACGGATGGATATTTTTTTTCCATACGAGAATTCATGGAATGCGGAGGAGCCTCTTATCTCGCTCTTGCACGACATTAAACGGGTTGACTGTGCCTTCACGTGAAGTCACTGCTGAAAAGCCATTTTATTTCCTGGTTCCAAGACATTACCTGCTCTTTAAGGCTTTTGTGCGGCGTAAAACCTTCTGATTTCTCTTGCACAATGAGCAGGCTCGCTGCCTGCCAGCCCAAGCTTTCATAAAAACAGAGAAAACTTAATTTAAGAGTATTTTTGATTTTTTTCTCCTGGGTTTTGCTCAGTATTCTTGTTATCTTATGTATGTATTCATCCTAAATCCTCCTAGAAATATTGTAAAATTTACGTCATCTGCACCCGTGCTTCCTGATTTTGACGTTAACGAATACTTTCAATGAGATATTTATTTATATTTTGAGTTGCGCAGCTTTAAGTGTATTCTTAGTTTCTCCAGAATTTTAGAATCAATCTTGAATTCATCTATTCTCAGTATGATATTGAATCAATTTCTTTTTTAAATGTACCTTTCACAGTGCCAAACGCCCCCTTTTGCTTCCAAATTTAAAGAATCTGCAATCATTTCCCATCATTCTTGGTAATAATGAAATATGTGATAATATGAACGTGCGATATAATATTTCCTGGAGTTTAGGTCAATTTTAAAACAAGTTTCAGCCAACGTTTCGATTTATTTTTAAATCATCATCAGGGCTATGTAAGAAAAAAGTATGAACAATATAAAATACAAAGATTATATCAAAATTAATGTTACATCAAAAGTAATGGTAACCTAGGTGTGGCAATACCTTAGCAACAAAACATAAATAAATATGTTCAAAGTTAAGAGGCATGCCAAAATTTTTTGTGTATTCCATTCTGTTCTTATATATATGACATAAAAAACCCTAGGATGGGCAGTATCAGAACACACAAGATAAAGATTAGAAACTCACACTCACTAAATTTGACTCTTTTACCTAACTCCGAGGAAGGTGGTAATGCCACCGAAAATTTAGTGAGTGCGAGTTTCTAATCTTTATCTTGTGTGTTCTGATACTGCCCATCCTTGGGTTTTTTTATGTTATTTACCTCGCCGAGGAACATTTCGAAATGTATATATATATAATTTTTTAAATATTATTGTATAAAAAAACCGATTGTACCTGTAGTGATTTTAATCTTTGTATTTCATATTTTTCACACTTTTTCTTACATAGCCCTGATGATGATTTTAAAATAAATCGAAACGTTGGCTGAAACTTGTTTTAAAATTGACCTAAACTCCAGGAAATATTATATAGTATATCAAACAAGGTCAATAAATAATAATAATAATATGAAAAATAATAAATAAGGAAAAAAAATAATAATATGAACGTATAAATTATAGTAATTTCATCTTTCGTAGTTCCTAATGTGGTGGTTTCAAGGTGCTAAGAATAATGTTCTGACTTTGCAAACTGAGAAATTAATTGAACTGCCTCCGTTTAGTCACAAATGAAATCTCTTTTACTCTAAACGAGATATCTAACGGGTTGGCTTTCATCCACGTGCGCTCTTTTGTCTTCACAAAATGTATAGGGATATGTTGTTAAAATTTATACCCATAATTAAGATCTCATGCCAGGGTTCATAGCATATTTTGTTGTAGGTTGTTTATTAATTGGGTGGAGAAGGTGTCAATTATTACATCTCCTTGGATATATAATTAAACTCAGTTTAAGTGGAACGTGAAAGTGAAAAGTAGTGATGAATTATTTACTTATTGATTATGTTGAATTTTCGTGGATTTAAGAATGCATTCGTTTTTCTTTTTCTGCAATTCATAACCTCGGCTTAGTATTACTAATAATTATTATTAATCTGTTACTTCTACAAGGTCATTTTACACGGCTCTTTAGAAACATCTCATATTTTATTGAACTCTCGTTTCAAAAATTACCCATAATTTGATGCAGCTTCGTACTCAAACTGTCCATTTTTATGCACACATCAGCTTCATAATGATTAGATGATTGTAATGTTTTTATGGTAAACTCTTTTTACATATATACGGATTCTGATGTGATTTTAACGGTTATTAAATATTAAACGAAAACTAAGAGGAAAAATTAAGTAAGAGGGGAAAAACTAAATTAACCATAAGTTCAGATGTAATTATTTTTGTTAATTTACTGTCTCAATTATTAAAATTCCATTTTAAAATTTTAATTTATTTTCATTTATTATATATTCATAGTGTTTTAAATCTTTGTTCTTATATTATGCGAGTACCTGTAAAATTTTCATCGTACTCGGGTACATTATGCCATGCACACCTTATCTTGCCTAGTTGAAATTCAAAACTAACCTGGTTCCTTAATTCATTATGAGTTTCTAAATGTTTTTAACTTTTTCGAAGCTTTTATTTTCCTCTGCGGAAATAATCCTTTTGGAATGACTACATTCTTTTTAAAAGGGTTTTACAACTTTGATTTCATAATGCTTGACCTAGATTCATAAATATTTATATCCACCATTCTCGTATTCAATTACGAAGTCAGACTCATGGGGCATCTTAAAATGTAATCATTGTAATCCAAAGCGTTCTGGAAGCCTTAATTGACGGAAGTACCGAGCTCAAAATAAGGAGACATTGAAATTGTAATGATTTGGCTTTGCTATCGCGCCGGTTAGAGACACCACTCGTTATCTCCCCTAATTGTTTTGCGGAAATTAATTTTAAAATATAATGCCGGTCATTAATCCGTTAAATTTTCTAGCTCATTATCGCACTCTTGTCAGAAGGGACGCTTTGAGAAATAAAAACCCTTGGGATGGATTCAACCGACATTTTGTGTACCCTTGTTTCGTTTAACCCCGTAGGTCATGAGGCAGAACATCCTGCTAAAAACTAAAATAATAAAAAGATAAGACAACGAATTTAAAGATGAGCTACATGATTTTTTTAAGGCCCACGATTGTTCCATTTTTTGTCGCACCCCCTTTTTTTTGTTCGGCCCAGGACATTATTTCTCCGTTAAAAACCCTTGCTTTGTACCCTGAGGGTGGGATAACAGACCGCGCTTACCCCCATGCCACAGAGTTGAAACAGTCGTCCCAAAGAGGGCAGCGCAAACTGCGGTGGTGGCGGTGGTCAGAGGGCACAGTCGTTTCCGCAGAACCTCTCTCGGTCCACTTTTCTGGTGATCCACCTGCTTTCAAGCCACGCGAAGGCGCCCGGAACCGCAGAAAGGAGACCTCAAGCACCACCAAAGCGTCCTCGCACAAATCCTCACTCACACATGTGTAACCACCCTGCATGGGACGGGGACCACCTCCAAATCTCTATTCCATCCCTTTCCTTCCCTCCATCCTTGCAGTGCCCTCTTTCGCATCGCTCATGATAGTCCCTTTCCCTAATGAGAGAACGGTCGGATGGAGTTGTCACGCCCTGGCGAGAAGTTCAGTTTTACATTCAAAACGGTTTTTTTTACAATTGAAAGTTTTTTTAAACTGCTACCTACAATTCTAAGAGTACTAAAGCGTAGGATTTTAGTCAAAAAATCACTTTGATGAGCTGTTAATAGCTTCTAGATAATTTATAGATTTTATAGTTTCGCCTTTTAATTGAATTTTAGTTGTGAATAAGTTTTGGAGCAAATATTTTTGCTTACCATTCAATCCGCATAGTTTTATACATAAAGATTGCTGGATTTTTTTTCTATTTTCACCATTAATTCTCAAATATGATACTCTAATATTGCAATCAATAGAATATTTTGAGCAGAGTTGACCAAATGTTAAATAAGATAGGTTACTGTCCATATTGTTCAGATAATATTCCTCAAAAGAGTGGATAAGAAGCCGTGAATTACTTTTTTCCAACTCCTTGGATTTCATTCGTTAGATACGCTGAAAAAATGAGACAGTACCTTTTGAAAAGCTGCATAAATTGTTAAGAAATGAGTTATATTCCTCAGCTCCTCTTTGGATACCAAATCATGAGCTCGATTCCGATTCTTTTGGATAAATATTAAAGTCAATTCTTTGTCAATGATACATTTTCATCGGTACACTTTCATTCAGTACGAAATTAGCTGAGGTTTAAAACTTCTCCCTGGATTTCATATGCACGACACATTTTCCTGGTGCCACTTTCATTAAATTTTGCTGACTACTCAAGTGATTAGAATCATCGAGCAGTAATCCTAATCAGGAATATTTTTTTATAAATTAATAGGTATAGCGGTGAAACACCTCATTACTCATAGGACATTTAGAACGCTGATACCGTGAAAATCATCCTAAAAACATGACAAATCACTTATATGTTGAAATTTCATGAATAATTTAGATGTAAAAATATGATAAGTTACAATACGTTGGAAGAAAGTTGCTTATTGCCTTTAAACAGCCATATTTATGCAAACATTTTCATACGGGAATTGTTTGATCGTAACATTTAGAAATATTCATGATCACGTACTTCAACGTTCTCCTATTGAACTCTTACCTATAGAAGCATTATAAAGCCCCACTTAAGCAAGAGTTTCCCAAGACCTAAAAAATAGTGGACAAATGGCCACACTATCAATGATAATGCCTCTTGGGGCTCTTTGTTTCACTATTGAATACATCAAGCCTGCCTTCAAGAACCAAATATGCATGGCTTATTCCTTGAATGACTCCCCAAATACGGCTACCGTGGTATTTCGGTCCGAATGCCCCCGTCGAACAAAGACAAATCTTGATGTTTAGAACAGTATTAACTGCTTCTCGAAGCCAGTTGAGAATGTGCTGGGCGTTTGTCTTCCTCCCGCATCTCTTCGCATTCCACCCTCGTGGCTTGCCTCACCGCTCAATTCGGCCCTTCCTTCCTCCGTCCCGACGAGCAAAGCCAGCATTCCAATGAACCCAGCCTCATTCTCTACCCGACCCTCCTCCTAGCATCGATGTCCGAAGCGGTGGGCCTCAGCCTTCTCTGCTACCCCTCTTGCTACCTCCAAATTCCGAAGGGATGGAAACGAATGAGCCTTGGATACAATTGTTGATGGAGGCTTCCGCGAAGTGGTGAATCAGGCACAGATAGGCTTCCGGGTTGTCTACCGCATACCTCATAGGACATTCAAAAGGCTAATATCATGAGAATCATCCTAAAAACATGACAAATCACTAATATGTAGCAAATCTTAACTATACCTCAATGCCTTTTTGGGTGAAGTTTTCATATTTGAAAATGGTTTACTCTTCAACCGCTCATTTCGGACAAATGACTACAGTAACCCATAATTTTTCAGGTTTCCAGTCCTTATGCATATTTTTATGTTCCTTCTTGTTATCTTTTCAAATGCACTGATTTTCGCTCGCCTACGATGAATGACTCCGCACATCAATTCTTTTTATAATGGTACTCCTCACCATTCGCAGCCGTCACATGAAAGAATCGAAGAATAAAAACATTCCTTCGCCAGGGGTACGTCAGGGCTCCATCCTCGCTCCATTGCCCTTTTCGGAACTTGTCGCCCTCTGGCGTGGATGGGCGATGTGGATCATATTTCGACCCGGCCGAGCCCTATGCCGCTGGCTCGAAGAATAACAAAGGAAACTAGTGCGAAGGGAACCCCTTCCTATCTTTATAACAGGATTCGCGAATCCTAAAAAATACCCGCCCCACTTCTCGGCGAGATCACATTATGCGACACGAGAACTCTCCTCTTTCCCCTCACCCCTCGAGAAAGAGAGAGAGAGAGAGGGAAGTCAGTCGTGCGAATAAAAAAAACAACGTAGGGCGAGTGAGCGTGTGTGACGAAACAGAGAAGCATCGCCCTTGTGAGCCCACACGTGCCACGTCACTCGTGGGACAACGTGATCTCTCCTCTCTCCCGTCCGACCTCCGTCATTCTTTTGTTTTTTTGTTCCTCCGTCTCTCCTCCACAGTCCTCCACTCCATCTTCTCTTTTTTTAAGGGTAATGAGAGAGAGATATACGGCACGACACGGTGAGAAATATAATTACCTCAAAGAGTGGGCGGGATTTCAAGTTTGCGATGTCCCAGCACTTGAAGTTCACTCTAAAAATATGCTCGCCGTTGTTTTGGCCGCAGACACGAGCATGTCGACTCCATATTAATTGATTATTAAGGTGGTTGTAAAACTTCTGCATTTTTTTGGCAAGTTCCCATATGATGTTCTGATTGATAAGTACATTATGTGGAAACACTCCTATTTGAAGTATAATCTCAGTTAAAATCAGAATTTTTCTGAATTTTAGAGTAAAACAAAAGAACCACAGGGCAATAGCACAAATTTTGATTTAATTATTTCACTAATATAGCAAAATCAATAGATTAAAAATCATTTTTCTCGAATCATATCTCAGAAATCATGTTTTGTGGTTACAGTCCTTGTCAATCCTAGGCGTATTTTCTCGTCTACGTGTTTGTACGACAGTGCATCTATCGCTGAATAGGATGAATTCTGAATTATAAAGTTTTATAATTTGACTAGTTTGACTGTAACTCATTCAGTTATTCTAATCAACTTTTTCCTTACTTTGTTTTGAAATCACAACTCCTGGCACCTCGTGCGAAAGATCCACAGAGAAAAAAATCATTCGCCTTGACCGGGGTTCGAACCCGGATCCCCCGATTTCCGGTCGAGTGCAGGGAAGAATGACGCCTCGGTAGCTTAACTGGCTAAAGCACTCGACCGGAAATCGGGGGATCCGAGTTCGAATCCCGGTCAAGGCGAATGATTTTTTTCTCTGTGGATCTTTCGCACGATTGTGCATTGCGGGTGACTCCCGTAAAAGTTATCACCGCGGCTAGTCCCGGTATACTTTAAACTAATCCTGGCACCTCATTTTATCACTTACTATGAAGTCTTTTGCATACATTTCCTTCCTTAACCTCGTTAATTGAGATTTTCACCTTTGGTACGTTAGAGAAAAAGTCTGTATAGATATATACAAAGCGTCATTCTTTTGGCCAAAAATGAATTCATTTCCTCTGGTGAGTCATTAGTTAATTCCGGATTCCATCACCGTTCCTCCGCCTTAGCTCCATCTTTATTATAATTCATACTTTGACCTTTTTCGGCAGTGATTTTTATTCGTTTTACGCATCAAAAATCATTTATTTCCCTTTCAATGTTTCGTCTCTCCTCTTATCCTCTTCGTTTTCATCTCTTTTTAGGGCCTCGCAGCTTCTGATCTTATCCATCGGAATATTATCCTCAGCATTTATTTGTAAAAACTCCTTTGTATATCACTCTATGTTCATTATTTGACCACCGTTCACATCTTCTCGTCATTTTAAAGGCGATGAATAGATAAGTATAGAGTAGTTTTTGGGAAGGAAAAATCTGTGGGTCGCGAACCTGTCTCTTCCGATAAATCGATAGTCAGTCGCTTAAGGTCTTTGTTTACCTTTAATTATTGCTATTCGTGCTTTGCCTTTCTCTTTCTCAATCATTGACAAATCAGAGCTATTTCATCGGCATATATTCCTCTGCTATCCCATTATTTTAAGCTAAGGACCTCCTCGGCTGCTATTTTTCACTGTCGTTAGAATTTTTACCGCTAGCCTCTTCCGCTACACGTATATTGTCGGAAATTTACAACCGGCTGACATGAAGTGCGACGGTTGCATGTTTATCACTTTAAATAGTAAAACTCTTTCATATCAGTGGTGGTGTTCTGGTGAGAGTCTACCACATAAAGTATTTCATTTCACGAATGTCTAAAAAGATCTTCTAACCTAAGTATTCTCGAGTGTCACAAACTATGTGTTAGCCAAATTTTACTTCCAATCTGTGATCGTTTCTGGTCTTCTTCTTGTTCTTGCTCTTCTTGTCTTTTTTCTTGCTTTGGATTATTTTTATAATTTATTTTTACTCTCATTCTCCTTAACCCTGAAGTAACATCGTGACGAAGAAAGACAAAATAATTGGATTGATGCTTCTTCGTAAGAGGACGCCTAAACTCAAACGATCGTGTGTAGCTTCTCTTCGTGGCCTATCACACGTTTAAAAATAGAGTCACCATATTGAACATTTTTAGGCCATGTATTTAGTGTCTAAGAAAGAACTGAGGTATAACTTTGTTATAGAAGATATAGTCAACTGTGAACATGAATCAATTGTGTATAACCTTAATACTTCAAGGTAATAGTGGATGAGCAATATTATGAATTGCCATGAGGAAAATTCCCCTGGACCGAGAGTCGAACCGCGGACCTTTGGCTTTCCGTGTCGCTGCGCAGGCCACCACGCTATCCTGGTTCCCATATTCGTATAGCGTTGTCATCCTTGATAAACCGCTAGGGCCTAACATACAAGGCATATTCATAAAGGGCCCCCCAAAGCCTCAGAGAAATGAAAGAATTGTTTAAAACTATTGTCTTGTTTTGACCTATGATTACTGCATCTGCTTAAAGTTAAATTTTTAGTGCCAAAATGATGCCAAATGTTTTTCCAGGCATGTCATTTTCAACATTATCCTGGACTCCCCATTGCCTCTGAGGGGGTAGTCGCCCCTCCAGGCCATTCCACCACCCCCCCTCAAGTATAACCTTGAATTTTTCAAGATGCTGCCGTTGGTTTTAATCGAGTTTGACTATACGATGAGAAGCTCCGTACGTCCGGTTGAGAGTAATGGAGATTGAGTAGCATGAGGCTCGGTAAAATTGCCATGGATATCGTAGTGGTCTGTGCAGTGGCCTGGATAGCCAAAGGTCCTGATCAAGGGGAATTTTTTTCTCGTAGCATTTCATGTAAATAATTGGTTCATACATGGCAATTCATGTAAATAAATAGTTTATGAATAAACTTCCATGGAAAAAAATTCAGGAACCTGGATAGCGCAGTGGCTTGGAAATACAAAGGTACGCAGCTCAATTCCCGGTTCAGGGGATTTTTTTTCTCTTGGCAATTCATGTGTTTTTCACCTCCGTTCACTTGGAATGCCTCGAAATATTACAAATAGGGTATACTTTTCATGGGCAATACTTGGCGATGTAAGAAGAAACGACCGGTCAATAGGAAGTGATGCTTCGTAAGCCTTTCGCTTGCTGCCATTTCCTTACTGTTTCCCCAAATATTCCCGCCAGTGTGGAGTGAGAGAATCCGTACCTCCTCCTAGCAATCCTTTCCCCCTCCCGACTCACGCACCCTTAATTATTAATTGAATCGAAAAGGGCGAACCCCATTATCCTCTCATCCCACGGAGCGCCTCCGCCACCTCGGAAGAAAAATTGCGGCCAAAGGTTTTCACCAATTCTCGCCCCATCCTGATATGAAAGAGGAAGCTGTCAGCTTCGTTCGCTTCCGCTGAAAGTGAGAGCTTAAAAACCGGGCAGGATCTTAGTCGCAGAGCCCATTCCGAAAAAGAGCATCAGTCATAGGAACCCGTTGAGCATCTCTCGACGATGGAGGAGAAGAAGAAAAATGAGTGCCTTTCGGAATTTTCATTTCGCTTAGAGTTCGCTCCCTCGAGCGTGCCCGGCCTCCAAATAGTGGGACAGCAGTGCTTCAGCCCGTACAGGATCAGTATTGAACCGGCGTTAATTGAACGCCATCTTCGGATGAGGTTGTTTGCAGCTTAAGATTCCATAGACTCTTCATGTGTAATTCATTTTTGAAGTAAGCCTACTGAGTATTAATTTCGTTAAGTAATATAAAGGGATTTGTTCACTTTATTAATTTTGGCATGACTGGTGGTGACGCTATTCAAGTGAAACTAGTCGCAAGAGAATTTAACAAGTGTACTTTTACGATAGCATTTTATGCTTCACGAAATTATCAGCCTGGGAATTCCTCAGTGTTTCATTGCATACTGTTGTCTTTCAACTGAGTAACCCTCAATTGTACTCATATTGAAAACGTATGAAAGCGTGTATGACTCAATAAATGGGTTTTCGGTTTTATTAATTTCAATAAAAACAATTTTGTTGTTGCTGATTATTGCTCTTACTTTTGTCTCTTAATGATTCCCTTCCTACTTGCTGGGTCTGACTCCCTTATACCAATTTACCTTTTTTACGCATTGAAAAATATTTTACTTAATGCACGTCCAAATGTGTCATTTCATAATTTAGTGACATAAGGACGAATTTTATTCAATATTTAAGAATGGCATGATCCTCAGAACGGAGTTGTGTGTTCATATGAAGTATAATGGGCCTTTTTCACGCAGGTCCGTCAAGCAGTAGTTTCAAATACTAAATTAATCAGTGCACGCTAAGTTTAGAAATCTTATTTTGTGTTATACGCATGACTGCAATCATCATCGTCATTTTGACGCTGCTATTTTTTATCATTTTAGAAAATATTCGTATATAATTCATTGCACAAAAAAAACAATATTGTTTACTAGAATTGAGAGAGAGGTATTTATATCTTACCTTTTATTTTATCTCCATTCCTCTCCTCAAGAGAACGGAAGCTACATTACCACTGACCATATTTCTCGATACAAACATTTCCCCATTCCCAATCCATTTACATTGATTTTTTTCATTTCAAATTTTATTTGCATTTTGGTTCAAACGGAAAATGGTCGTAGAGAACAGAGGAAGGCCCTATTGTCTAAATTGCTCTGAATTGTGCCCATTTAGAGGTATATAAAGGCATTAAACTCCCCTGAGCGATTCATTATCTACCTGCATTGCTTTGCATTATCTACCCGTTGCAACAACACTGCTCGATAGTTTTTACCAAAACCGAAAAAGAAAGTGACCTTTTTGTTAGGTGAGGACGATGATTTGCAAATGTGGAAAAGTATACATACTTCATTCCATAGGTAATGCTTGAGTTTGGATTTTAATTTCTCAATTTAACTTTCTCCGTTTTTGGCATTTTGATCTGATTTTGATAAATTTGACTTTTTCTGACCCACTTAAAATTAATAACATCATGAATAGAAATCAAAGCAGATTATAGCTTATTACCTCAAATGATGTGAAATTTGACCAATAAAAGGTCTACCGGCATAAATTTCCTCAGAGCGGTTTATTTTTCACTCGTGAGCCTCGGTATTTTCTGTCAAAACCTAAAATCGAGATGATATTTTCCTGTAATTAATTATTGAACGTCTAGATGATGATTTGTAACGCGAAAAACTATATATAATTCCTTTTTCGGGTCGTAACATGGATTGGATTTTTAATTCATCATTTTCTTGAAGAGCCATAGATGATAGAGTTAATATTTTTCATGATAATGGCTCTTTGAAGAGTTTTTGGGGCTTCATTGGCGATGGGTCCGAGATGAGTGGAAACTTGCTCCGGGTAAGCCCAAAAACCCCTTTTGAAAGAAATGAATATTATGAATCTCATCTTTCAAGGAGATGCTTTTCTTCCCAAAAGACTGCATTGCGAGAAGGAAAACTTTCCGTTCGCTATTGGTAATTCATGGAGCTCATTCTCCTAAAAGTTCGCCCGCTCATTTCGTTTTATTTCTACTATTTGTTCTTCCTCCTATGCTTTTCGCGGAAGTTATCCCCGAGGAAACTTTCAAAATGGATCATTCATTTCTTAAATCAATTTCAGATGCTCTCATGAATAGATGCGTTAGATTTGGAATTGGCGCTGTTTAATCATTCCGAATAGGCATCAGTCAACAACCTCTGGTATCATTAACGAAATTCTGTCGCATTGGAAGTAATTTTGGTGATATCATTTGATGGCTGAAAAGTTTTCATTTATGTTATATTTTTTTTTGCATTTTTTGGTGAAATTATTACTTTGATTTCTTGAAATTATTGGGTCTGAATTTTTAAAACAGGTTAGTATAGGTATGTAAGTATTGTTTTGGAATTACATATGATCGATAGCCGAGATTAAACATAGATATTGTTGCTATGTTTATGCCAACTGGTTCGCCTCTCGTTATAATGCAGCTGAGTTAGAGTTAAAATTCAAAAATTATAATTCTTGTCATTTAAAGGCTCAAAGTATTTCGCTAAAATCTAATAATATCATTCAATCGTTAACTAGTATGTTCTCTCATTTAAATGTATGAATATCGTTTCTTTAGAGATAGCCCAACTTTGATGGCTAATTTGATTGTTTGGGATCATGCCCACGGGATTTTAAGTGTATATATTCCCAGAAGCTTTTATGTCCTGTAGTATTTTTATGGTTGACTTCAAAGACTTAGTAATGGAGCAGGGGAGACAAAGGTACTGCACATTAGCACGAACTGATACACTATTGATCGTGGCACGAATTTGAATTTCACTTATTTAAATTTAACGTGAGGAAATATTTCAGAAGAAATGTTAGCTCCAAATGGTGTTGTGTTTCAGTAAGTATTGAAGGATTGGGCAAAACACTATTTTCCAAATATCTAGCGTTGTAAGTAGGAGTGTTTCATACTTTTCCATGCGAGGAAATCTTTGCTATATAGAACTACTTGTATTAGCTATGTCTGTCAGAACTCGTCCTCTCTAATGAACAAGACGAAAAAATGAAAAAAATTAACATAAGTTTGATTCTGCTCCTTGTGATAAAGCATACGCGGTGGTTCTCACCTCTTTGCCTTTCTTAATTTCACCACAGAATTTATAACTACTTTACGGAATAGTCATTATACATATTCGTGAATTATTGTAAGCAATAATTGATTTCTTTGTCAAACACCAAGTAGGTATTTCAAGTGATTACGTCATCAGCATGTGCCTGTCAGTAGCCCTTCTCTATGATGAGCAAGATGGAAGAAATGAAGAAAGTTACTATGCTGAACTGCGTTTGATTCAGCGAAATATGATATAGCATACATGGTGGTTCTCACCCCTTCGCCTTTATTTATTTTCTTAGAGGATTTTTAGTAACTTTACGAATTAGTGATTAGTGTGAATCATTGGAAGTAAGAATAAATGTCTTTATCAAGCACTGAATATTTGTAGTAATTACGTCTCCAGCTTACGGGCCTATTTTTCTCTTGAACGCGAGGATTTCTTATTATTACTGTTGATCACCTTCTGCATTGCGCTTGGTATGGAAGAATATTAGCATATTTCTGTCAGTAGTCGTGTCCTCTCGTGATGGGAGGAATGAGAGGGATAAAAAAAAGTGTTACTAAATTCGATTCTGCTTCTTTTCAAAGAGAGAGCGTGCGCGGCGGTTCTCGCCCCTGCACCTCCTTTTGTTTCCCACTAAAGCGGGCATCGCTCCTTCTCTCTTCATCCCTTTCCCTCTCCGCGGGCGATGACTTGGAAATAAATCTCTCCCCTTTGCCTTTGTACGGGAGCCTTCCTCCCTGCTGGGAATTAACTCTTTTTTCCTTCCTTTTTCATTCGTCAGCCGCCTCTCTTTGCTTCTCCTCCGTCTATCTCCTCGGAGGCATCTCTTCGTCTCCATCTTACCCGTCTTACCCACCCTTCCTTCCCATCGTCAACTCGTCAAATTTGCAATGGGCCCCTTCGTGGAGAAGAGGATCGCCCTCAATCTCCACCTTCTTCTTTCTCCGGGGAGTAAGTTCCCTCGTCAAGCGTTGAGTTACTGAACGGAGAATAAGGAGAAGGAGGGAGGAAGAAGGTGTAGCAAACTCAGATGAGGTTTATTTTACTTTTTTATTACTTTGTTTCCAGGTGTTGGAAAGTTGTCGGTTCGAGTCGAAGCAAAGTGATGATGAAGGTGGTAGTAGTGGAGGATTTTTTCATTACCCTTTTGTTTTCTTTCTCCTTCACTTTTGTTCGAGGCGATGAAGTGAGAATGATTTTTCTTCGTT
The DNA here is from genome assembly GCF_921293095.1 of Ischnura elegans. Classification (NCBI taxonomy): domain Eukaryota; kingdom Metazoa; phylum Arthropoda; class Insecta; order Odonata; family Coenagrionidae; genus Ischnura; species Ischnura elegans. The sequence continues at coordinate 34,610,683 of NC_060249.1, forward strand.
CCCGTCTCTTCCGATTAACTAACACTCGTGTCGAAGTGGTTCGAGGAAAAAATTAAACTTCGCGAGAAATAAAAGGTCTTCCCTATTGTTTCGCGGAGCGAGAGATAATCATATCGCGCTGCCCTTTTCATCCTTTGTTGGCATTGTATCATTCAGCCTTGAGGGAATAAAAAAAACACCTTTTCCCTTTTCTTCAGTCGCAATCGTATCTTTGCAATGAAAAAATGTCCGCTGCGCTGATTTTTACTGAATTGAAATTTTCAACATTAAATTTAGAAAATGAGCATTATGTAATTGTGTAATATCTTCCTGTGGAACTACATACTAGACCATATTACTGCAATGAAATATCTTGAAATATTGTTAATTTTTAGTCTATAGAAATTTTATTTTTAAACAAAGTTATTCTTTATTGTTTGAAACACTTTCGGACTTTCAACCGGGTCCGATTTGGCTCTATACCGACATTTCAATAGCTGGCTCTACGGTCTCCCTCTGAATGAGAGGAAAGGCAAAAAGTTTCAAACGCTTTCCCAAAATATTAAAAAGTATACGCTATTCAACAACCATAAAAAATGTGGGAATCATAAAACCATAATACTGTGGGGAAAATTCCTTGTTAATTCTAAAGGTAGGTTTACTAAGTGTAGCAAACGTGATGTGCATGCTTAATTGCAACCCACCTACTTGCTCTGCATAATATATCGGACAAATTGGTCGATCACTTAATGCAATTAATTCACCCATGAGCACGAACATGAGAGGCGATGGCTGACCTCAGAAAACAGTTCTAGTTTCGCATAATATCTATTCGAGAACGACTATGAAAATTTCTAACCCCTAAAATACTCCACAGAGAAAAAAAAGGACAAATACTGAATTTCCCTGAACAATGCGAGTTAATAAATATCCAATTTAAATGACTGAAACAACGAATGATAATTTTCACACTTTTTTATGTATAACCCCACTACTGACCATGATTTCGACATTCGGCGGTAGAGTTATATAATAAAATTGGGGAAATTGCCATTTGCTGTTTATATTTATCATGGATATATCGCGTTTCTATCACGTCAAGCCTAAAACGATTTCTTAGGTGAGATTTAAGAATACCAAAATGTGGAAATGCTCAATGAATTTGTATTCCCGTTTCGCTATCTGTTTTTATCCGTAACCTTCCCTTCTTCCAACGAATCCTTTCCTTGACCATAGCAAATAGGTTTTCCTAGCCAGCATCCATCCATCCCACGATCTCACTTCATTTACTCCTTCCCCATGTCCAAAATTCTTTATATGTTCAAATCAATGGTTCACGAGTTCTCTTCATGAAAGGATAAATTCAAAAATTAACTTTGTTATATTCCAAACAGCATTTGTATAAAAAAAAAACTCTACCGGTTTCATTGAATCATCAAGAGGTAAGATAAATGTTCTGATTGATTTGTACCGCGAAAACGCCTACTAAGTAGATGAAGCTCGGGTCGGTACACCAAATTACATCTTATGTAACATGTCTAGTCTTTTATTTCATTTTAGGTGGAAAATAAATCAGCAATTTTGATTCATTTCGGAATAGTATTTAAGTAAAAAGAAAAATGCCCTTATTAGGTGTATTAAGATTCACATAATTTAATGGGGACAAGGCAGAAAACATGGTATAAGTATAAAGAATGCAGTAGACGATGTACTAGAGAGCAGAAAAAAAAGGTTGAGGTGATTGTGTGGGTAATGAGCGCGAATGGCCCTATGAAGTCAAGGTGTTGTGGGAAGTTTGCACGTGTTGATTCTACATCACCGCTGACTTTAAAGTCCCTTGTGCGGGTCATGATTGATTATGGCCGTCGCTGCAAAGTCATGGGACACCTATTGGAGTTCACTTATGGGAGTTTCAGAGTTGGAGAATGGCCTGGCCAGTTTAACAAAGACAAAGAGCAAGTGACAGTTTCCTTGAAGGAATAGAAAGGTAAGACAATGCCTTGAGAGCCATCTGATCATCCGATAGATGAGATTAACGCTGGAAGGGAAACTGAAGTTAAGTGAGCATACTGAGAAGGGATTAAATTCAAAGTTTTGCCTCGTCGCAGTGTCGCTAAGTAATTACTGAGGTCGTGACGTCACGTAATTAGAAGCTCTTTGGGCCTGATACGTTATCTTGAACTTTTGAGAAGTTTACTGTTTAGGCGATTAAGCGAAAATTCCACGCTCTGCAGCGTTTCTCACGGATTGTCTGATAGAGTTTCGAGTAGTTTAGAGAATTTTGGGCTAAATTCTAACGTTGCCGTTTTCGCTTGCGTGATTAAATAAGTTTTTTTTACGAGCAACCTCTTACCATTTTTTTCAATTCAGACCTGAAATAAAAATTTATCTAAATGACCTTGGACTTATTGTGTAAATGACTGTGATGAAGACTGAGTGTTTTGACGTCAATAACCCCTTTAGTTATGCTATAAAATCTTCACATTTTCACTTAATTATGTGGGAAATAAATACCTGAAGATATGCTGCCTGGCAATCGAACGGAATATGAATTGTTCCTGGAAATTAGGCACGTTTTTTATACATTGTGTTTTCTTTAATTACAATTTGTGTGGATAGTGCCTTGGATAACGAGGCAACAATTTTTACCTGTGCCCAGGTATGATACTGCAGGAAATGTAGATACCCGAGTATTAGGATCCCGCCTCAACTGAGGTCCCTCTTAAATAGTGCCTATAGCCATCTCAGTACATTCAGTGCATAATAACTCACTAAATTTGCATGCACTGTATATTTTCTTGAATTTTATATAATAAGCCGCGTTTTTCATTATATTTTCGTTATATGGAATCAAATTATATGGATTGGGAGGTTAGGCAGCTTGGCAGTACATGGAGCAATAACAAAATTAGAACAGATATTTTTCAGATCGCGGGAACGTCATCTCATAACCATGATAAAATATTAGCAACAAATGGTAATTTCTACATTTGAATACATAACGTCAATACCGACCATGGTATCGACACTTGTCATTTTCAAGGTCATTAAATTAAAAAAAGAGAACTTTGTGATTTCACATTAATATTTTTGTGCATATGAAATGTGAATATGTGAATATATGAAATGTGAAATGTGTATATGAAAATGTGTGGAATATTAATGTGAAAGCACAAAGTTCTTCTATTTAATTTAATTATGAATTGCTTTCACCAAGTTACGCCTCAAACAATCAATTTTCAAGGTCACTTTTCTTACAGCGTCGAAACCATAGTCGGTAGAGGAGAAATATATTCAAGTGTGGAAATTGCCATTTTTTATTTATATTTTGCAATGAATACAATGGCGTAGCCAGGGTGTGGTCCAAGGGGTTCAGACCCCCCTCCGAAATATAAAATTACAATCATAAAAGAAAACAAAATTGAAAAATCATGAATTTACAAAATACTTCTTTAACAAATCAAGGTTTTTCGATTCTGAAAAGTGTTCAAATTAGTTTAAAACCATGTGCTTAGTACCCTGTTTTTCAAAACATTTCCCCCTGGTTTTGGAGCCCCCCTCGATCGAAATTCCTGGCTACGCCACTGAATGAATATATCTTATTTCCACCACGTCACCCCTGAAACTATTTTATATGCCATCTTACAGCCTCTCTACATTGTTAGGTCGGACAGAAACGATTAAAACGGAAATATTTTTACAGAAATTATTGGTATAGGACGAATATTGAATACATTAAATAAATGCCAGGTCGGACTCAGGCAATAAAAACAGTCCAAAGCGTACTCTTTTTAGCCTTTATTTTTAAGGGCTCGTGTCCTAACACTCTGGCGCATATTTATGTGGATTGCGGGATGGCCGCTAGATGTAGGCGTAGTCTGTCGCAACCCAGAGTCCTCTAGATTGCTCTCTCAACACTACTCTATAGTTATTATATGACAATATAGAGGACTCTGTCGCAACCGCGGCAGTGACAGAGTGCTCGCAGCCACTACGATTTTGTTTCAGCTGCGGGCGGTTTAGTCCCAGCCGCATGCAAACAAAGCCCCGAGTCACCTGTCGAAAGAAAAGCTCGCCAAATGCCCGAAATAAGTGATTGACGTGATGGGCTCATCGTAATCCTCTTCGTTACTATTGGTTGGCATCGGCATCCAACTCTCCAATCCCCTTCCTTCGCGGGTAAGCTTTAGTGCGAGGGATTTTCTCGGCAAAAGCAGTCGAAAAAAAAATATCTGGCGATTACTTATTCCACTATTTTGCTGTTTATATTTATTTTTGGTGGGAATTTTTTTGGTAATAACATTATTTTTCGCAAAATCACCTTTCCTCTCGTGGTGTGCATTGTTTTTTTTTCCTCTCCTTCATACAAAAATTATCGCACCTTTCCGTGACAATGCATAAATATGCTTTACCACATCATCAATGCATCGTCATGGAAAAGGGAGGTTTCACATGAAATGGCACAAGCTTTCCAAGTTGGTTTTTGGGTGAATCTAATGTGATTCATGCATCTAATGTGATAATATAATCCCATTGACTCACCAATAACAAGCTTTGCTGCAATTTTGTAACTACAATTAACTGTAATCAATCGACTCTTCGAAACATTTTAAAGTTTTTCATTTTTTTAACCTTAAAAATTTTTAATTTTAAACATTTTAAAGGAAGTATATTTTTAGTTTTACTGAAGTATGTTTTTAGTTTTAACGAAGTATGTTTTAATTTTTAGGAAGAAAATCATAATTTCTATTTTCCATAAGATTCTTGGTTTCATTATGGCCATCGCTATTTTTGTGCTAGCGTCTTGGTTGAGAAACTGTATTGCAGGATACAATGGCAACCATATTAGCCGTGCAAAAATGATGCTGTAAGCGAAACCGGTAGTACAAAAAAATTTAAAATTGTGGAAATTGCTCCTGCTTCAACGATATAGCCCTCCTAAGCGTTTTACATTTCATTTACCAGTTGCAATTGAGGGTACCCCATAATGCCAGACCGCTCTTTTGAGAAATTTCGTCAAAATACCTCAGTCAAAATGTGTTTATGAGTTTTTTTTTATATTTGATTGGTCCAAAAATCAAATTAATGGCTACAAACAATACAAATTCCATGATAAATATTACAAAAGTGTATTTCCTCTACCCTTCTTCCTAGGTAAACCTAAGCTCATGAGCATGCATTTCTCTAACCCTTAGATATTTTACAAGTTATGGGCACCAATTATTGACGTACACCTTACGTATTCTCGTTATTTTTGCAACATTTATTTATTTGTTCTCATTCATATCTGGAAAGCAGGATCCTCCGAAACATTGAATATTGATGTAAGAGAGCAGAATTTTAATCCCTTAGAGTCGGTCGTTTTGTGGATATTGGTACTTTTCATGCATTGAAGGGAAGAAAAACTTCTTCTGTTTTCATATTTCACAATAATCATTAGTACTCCTCGCTATTTCCGAGAAAACGTGGGAGAAGCATATTAATCAGGGTGTTAGCGATCGGGAATACCGTGAAAATTGGGAATTGTGCGTGAATGTTTAGTCCCCTGGAATTATGCATCAATTATTCATGAATTTTAGCTCCAACCTGAAATTTCAAAATCTTACATTTTAACTTTTATTTCACAAAAAAAATTTCCAGTTCAACGCCCATTTTCAGACCTTAAATGTGTTTGTCATAATTTTAAGTTCAGTAGCTCAGTAGAATTTTTACGGCCGCATCGAAGTGTGGAATATTACTTTAAAGTATTAAAGTAATTTAGGGTGCTTAAAAATTCTTATCCATCCCAGTAATTACGTAAGATTGACCTGGAATTTTGTCAAATTTCCTTGGAATACCGCCATTTATGCATGAATTGTTCCTCTTTGATTGGCTGGTCACCCTGCTAACTATGTTTGTTTCTTCTCTTCCTTCAGGTGAAGCGTCTCCAGATTCCGCCGCTTTGGCCAAAGCAGCTTCGGTGCCTCTGATCCTGTATCCGTCCCAGGCAGAAGTTGTCAAGGATGTCAACGAGTCCTACATTGTCTCGTGCCAGTCAGATAAGGGGCTTAACTTGAGGTGGACCTTCGTCAATGCCAACGGTACCTCGCCCATTACCCAATCGAAGGGGCGGTAAGTGAAACTATTTTTAAGTGTTTTTTTTTTAATGCGTTGATGGTCAAATATTAGTTTATCTCCATATTTGTGCACAATTGGTAAATATTTAAGTCTTGGCACACCTCGAGGTGGCTTGAGCAATTGTATGTAGATGTTGATTTACTATCTTGGCTCTCTTAAGTCGTGATTCCCCCACATTTTTTTCGCGCTCTGACTTCCAAAATTATATTCATACCATAGTCACTAAGCTCCCTTTATGAGAAACGTCTGCCATTGAGAGTCTGGGCAAATAATTTTTTTGTGATTGGGTGACATTCTTTAAATTATGTATTTCTGTAAAGATGAGATAAAGATATTTAATCTTATGAACCCATTGAAATTCTCACCAATAGCCTTATAATATTGACCAAAATTAGAGTGACTGTGTCCCTATATTTTTTAAAATGTTAACGAAGAGATCATGATCAATAACAAATAGTCTCACTGGTCGAAGGTTGTCAATGAGAGAGAAACCCGACTGAACCGTTTGCAACCCACAATACACAGTTGCTTTGTGGAGTAGTTTATTCTCCAGGCTACCCCACGATGCAATTAGGTATTGGATAACCTTACTGGTTTTCTTAAGGTAACCAACCCATTCCCAACATTGAGGTTTCCATTGGCACTTTGCGACCGATGGATAAGACAATGTTGGGGATGGGTAATGGGAATTTTTATTTGCTGGATGTGCCAGTTGTACCTTGTGACATCTTCTTATAAAACTCCCTTTTACTCTTTCAGAGTGCATGTTGAAGAGAATCGGAAAGAACGAGGTGTTCGTCTGATCTTCGAGAATATAGAAAAGAGGGACATGGGCCTCTACACTTGCAGTGCTTCCATTGACAATCAGGAAGCAAAGGAGTCTTTTAAGCTGATTGTGATAAGTACGTGCATTACTTTGAATATATTTAAATTCATATTTAACCCGTGAATGCCAAAGGGTGTCATTTTAACACCCTACGCGAACATTTTTTTTCAAAGCTGGCCTTTAAAAATTGTTGTAGAATGATATATTTCGTGACTTTCAATCATTTTTAAGGCTCAATAAGACGACAGTGTTAGGGATACTCCCCACTCTTTTTTCCAGCCTAAAAAATCGAATTTACCTTGAATGCTGGAGGGTGTTATTTTGACACCCAGTATATTCTATCATTTCTTCATTCAGTTTAGGTTCTTCATGAGATGCAGTTTGATTATTATTAGCCAAATTTGTATTTTAGAATAGTATATTACCTTCATGATTGTTTGTTTTACATAATTTCAATAAAATTCAGCTGTTTATCATTTTTTCGAAAATTTATTAGCTCGTGAGATAAGTGTATTCAGCTCTATTTGCGAATGATTTTCCTTGAAACCAACTAAATTTTACCGCGACGACACTTATTTTGTATACACTACACACTTTTATGTACACTACACACGACGACACCAAAAAACATTATTTTTTTAAAATAATAACCCTTTCGCACCGAATGCCACACCTGTGCGGTGAGGATTTTCTTCCATAAACAACGAATGCCACACCTGTGCGGCATTAATTTTTCCTAACCTAAGCAACGAATGCCGCGCCTGTGCGGCACAGGTCGAAAAAAGTGTCCGTGGCGGAACACAATAGACCCACGGACGCGGTCGCCCCTCATGATCCACCTTAGCACGAGCCCAGTCCTATCTTCGGCTGCTCAGGTCGACCCTTTCTTATCCTCTCCATGCGGTCAACTACTGTTATTTGCAGTGTGTTTTCCAATAATATATTTGTTGCTTACTTTTGATATCTATTGCTATAAATGAATTCATCTTTTTTTGATGACCACATGGAAATTTCAAACAAAATTCTAGCGTTAATATCAACGGCGTTATAGACCAACTAGTAAATATACAAAATCCGTCTATATCAACGTTAGAACTTCGTTTAAAATTTCTGCATGCTCAGTAAAAAAACACAAAATTCATTTTGAATGTAAAAAATCGATGGGGACAACAAATATTTGCATATATTTTACATTAATATTTTAGCCAGTTGACCGCAGTCTCATCCTAGGAAGGGGCTTTTAATCCCTCTAGGGTCTGGGACAGAGGCCGAGGAAAGGGATCGGCGCCCTACTGAGTTGGGTCCAAAAATGGTTAGGGAGGGAACCACTGCCTTCAGTCGACGCGAAAAAGCTTCGTACAGGGGAGTAAAGAATACTTTTAAGAGACTCGTATTGAGGAAGAATTTCCCTCAACGAAGGTCCTGCACGAAAGGGTTAAGGAACCAAAAATAAATACTACAATGAAGATGAAGCTTTAGCATTAGTGACTAAGAAAAAAATAATCTCCAACATAACACAGCTATAAGAACATGGGTGTCAAAATGACACCCTCCCGGCATTCTAGTGTTAAGGCATATGAATAGTGTCTCATTCATTTTTAACCATTGATGTTGTACAAAACTCATCAATTAAAAACTCACTCTTCTCAGAATCAGTTGATGTATTTAAACAATATCAGGGAATATAAAGAATGAACCTAGGACCAAATTTATAACAGAAACCATATTTGAATGTTTCCCAATTTTACATTTCAGTCCTCCCTAATTGAGTATCCTCACATTCTCAACTGGGTTTTAAAGTGATTTCATGCATGTAATTCATAAATTGTAAACTTATATCTCAATTTTCATTCTTTTTCCTCTTAATAGAAGACATGTTAGTTCTGTTGGGGCCCAAAGTATGACACAGGTCCTGTTTCGACTCCCTATTTTAAAATAGTGAAGTACTATGCGCCTAATTATGAAAACATTAAGCATTTTACTAATTGAACCCCATGTTTTTTTAGCTACCTACCATTATTGACTACATAAAAGGGTGAAGATCCTATATTTTAAACCCCTAATATAGATTCATTATAGTTTTCCAGTCACTCCTCTTTTTTCTATAATCCTGTGGCATTAGCAAAATACCTATTTCTTTTTAAGCTCTGTTGTGGGACTCGTATTTTGTGTGGAATTTGAAATTTCATGTGTGATCAATGAATGGCTAAATGAAATATTTAGCCATTAAAATAATGGAGTGCAAAGTAATTCTGTGACCATTTTAACAATGTATCTCTTCCGGTGTTATTCCAGAGCCTATAACATTTGTGGACACACCTCCTGTGCAAGTAGCTAAGGAACATTCGAGCATTGTTGTGCGCTGTGAAGCTAAAGGAGAGCCAGAGCCTACTGTTGTGTGGACAGTGAAAGGGAAAACTCCCAAAGGTATAGTATTGTGTAATGTTTTTTTCAAGTATGGGAAACTTGATAAATGACTACTCTTCAGCTTATTCAAAGTTTAATTTTATTAGCTAGGGACTTTTTCCATGGCTAAAGCCTGTATATACGAGGCATGTTTTTAGAGTAAGTACCATTTTGACATAAAAAACAACAAGTAAATTTTTTTCAAAAATAATTTATTCACTTGAAAGGCCATACTTTACTCTACTTTTCTACATAATTTCCATTACTATTGAGGCATTTATCATACCTTGGGACCAGCTTTTGTATGCCATCGTCAAAGAAGCTTTCCGCCTGATTAGGCAACCACTGCTTCACGGTCGTTTTCACTTCGTCATCACTGGAATGGCGCTGACCCGCCAGATGCTTCTTCAAGTGCATAAACAAATGGTAGTCGCTTGGCGCTAGATCGGGACTGTATGGAGGGTGGTTTAATTGTTCCCAGCCAAAAGAAGTGATAAGGTCTTGTGTTCGATTTGCTGTGTGTGGACGGGCATTATCATGGAGCAAAACGACACTTGCACTCAGCATGCCACGCCTTTTGTTTTGAATAGCGCGGCGCAGTTTTTGTAAAGTCGCACAGTACACTGTTGCATTGATTGTGTCACTGCAAGTCAAAAAATCGACCAGCAACACACCCTTAATGGCGGGACAGCGAAATTCTAATGATGACGAAGTGAAAACGATCATGAAGCAGTGGTTGTCTAATCAGGCGGCAAGCTTCTTTGACGATGGCATACAAAAGCTGGTCCCAAGATACGATAAAGGCCTCAATAGTAATGGGAATTATGCAGAAAAGTAGAGTAAAGTATGTCCTTTCAAGTGAATAAATTATTTTTGAAAAAAATTTACTTGTTGTTTTTTTATGTCAAACCGGTACTTACTTTAAAAGCATGCCTCGTAATTTTTTAGGGGAGAAATTTTTAGTGTTACCCATGGATATACATGGTGTTAACATTGAGCCTTTCTCCGTGAATTATGGAATTAGAGCATTGGTAAAAGAAATATCATGCTCTCTTAGATTTCCCTGTTAGTAAATGAAAGAAATGTCTATCATTTTCTGGGGTTTCAAGTTATACAATGCTAAGTACATACATTGAATATGTCACATGGAAGATATAGGTATCATTCAGCAAACTGACTCATTGAGTTGCATTTGTAAACCATAATCTCTTTTCAAAAAATGCACCCTCAGTATGATGAGCTAATGAATTTATGGAGGCAATAGATAATGAAGGATTAGCTTCCTGTTTATGTCCACCAGAATGGTCTGATCTGATCCATTGACTCCAAAAATCCATAGATTCTCACTTTTACAATAGATCAAACACAGAGTCATGCAAAAATTAATTTTTTAGCATGTCAAAAACCCTTTTGCTGTGCTGGTACATATTTCTTTTTTTGTTTTCATGGGATAAAAAATTTGTAACTTCAATTAGTACACTCATCCTGCTCAGAGAGAATTGGCAACCCATTAAAACATATAACTAGTTGTCGCATGTTATGAGTGGGTGTTAATACTCATGTTAAATTCTTGTGTAGAGTATCCAGAAGGAATGTGTATCTGAAGAATTCTAAATTCTTCATAATTTTGAAATTTCTTACCCCTCATTCAAAAAAAATGTATTCTATGTTAATATCCCATTAAATTTTGCGTAGAAAGGCGATCGGTAATTTATTGAATTACTTATCAGCACCACAGCTTACAGATGGCCATAGACTTACTTTGAAGGTTAGTCAATCATGGTTTACAATCTTTTTTGATTCTTATACCATTGAAGTCATCCTCCTCATTATCAACCCCTATATTTCTAATCTTTTGGAGTATTTTCAAAATTCTAGTCCTGCAGTAACTCCATTGTCTGATATCCAAAATTCAAAATTCCAAAACCCTGGAAACGCAACACCCTCCATAGAGAAAGCTGAAATTTCTTTAGACTTATTTGTATAATGCTATTCAAAATTACTCAGACATGACATTATAAGTTACAGCTAGGTAAAGTCAGTCACAACAGAGCCATTCTGTTCATGGTTTGCCTCAATGTCTTATTCACACAATACCTACCAAAACGGCATGTACAATTTGTAAGCAATCAATAAAAATACCATCATCTTAAATTTAATCTAATCAGTAACTGTTTGCCTGAATACCAAAAACTTGACTTTTAAATGTAAGTTGTTATTTATTATGGTCTTTGAATATGTCAATGCTTAAATTAAAGTTATATTTTATATAATCTGTTTACCTCGATCCCAAATCTAGTAATAATTCAATATCGAGCTTTCTGGATTCATTAGTGAGGCAGGTCCTGAACTTTGCACGTGTGTAGTATTAAATATCTGATATACATGCTTCAGCCAGACATACTTACTGTCCACAAACAGGGTATACCATTTCTTCAAATGATCATTTTTTGGTTTTCTTCCTTTAATTATTTTATGCTCTGAAAAGCTTCAGTGCAAATGACTGAAGTCAGTTCTTATAAGGCTAACTGTAGCTATTGAGTTACATTATTAGGTTCTATTTGTATAATTTGCAATCATTATTGCATGTCATAAAATGTTTTACTCTTGATTCCAGCTCCTAAGTTCCAAATAGTAGGAGATGGCCTATTTATTGAGAATGTGACCCTGGAAGACCGTGGTGAATATCAATGCAGAGCATACCAAACTTCCAAAGTTGCTGGCAGTATGAAGGAGCAGACTATTACTTTGAAGATACAACGTGAGTTTTTATTTATGTTAATAACCCACCCTTAGTTTATATTTTTTTGCACTTCCCAAAAAGTCTTTGGGAAGAGTAAAATCTCCAGCTTTTGTAAGGAATACCTAAATGTTCTTTACACTTACTTCCTTTTACCTGTTCATTATAAATTTTTCCCTCCATGGTTTGATTTTTAGTGATGATTTGGTGGTATAACACATACATTCCTCACCAAGTATTTCTTATTGAGGATGTAAGCACACAAGACGGTAGCTTACTTTTGCCTAAACTTCCTCTTGATATTTCCTTTCAGCGACATTGATTACATTCACTGTTTTTTCAACACTTTCCTTGCTGAATTTTGCAGACAAGCCTACTTGGAAGTCACAATATCGTGGAAATGACTATGAGGAAGGTGAGCAAGAAAATAACGTGAATGGAGAAGGGAGCAGCTCACAGGCCTGGGGTTATGTTGGAGGAGTGGTGAATTTAACATGTGAGGCCATTGCAGAGCCAGAAGCAACTTTCCATTGGCTAAAAGACAATAAGACCATCATGCCTGATGAAGACTCTGAAGTCTTTAATATGAAGCATCGAAGTGTTTTACAGGTTTGTCTTTGTTTTCTTCGTACTAACAATAAATCATGAAATCTTGAGTGTACTTAACAACTCATATTAGTTGCCTTTTTTGTAGCTTTTAGTTAATAGCTAGAGATTGAAAACGTACCTCATGAAATATATTCCATCCAATCCATTCATTTCATTGCTCCTCTCCTGCAGCATATATCTTTTGTTGCATTACATAATTATGTATCTCTTCAAAGATTTCACCCATGCAGAAAGTATCCATGGCATTTGTAAGGTGACAGACCATGCCAGACACTGTTTTCGAGGGGATACATTTGGAGGGAGAATGCAATTTTGAGGGGTTGCATCTCAGACAGTATATCCCATAGATTTCAGGGGTTTTTGAACCCCACTTGCCATGGCCTTGTTAGCACTTTCAGTGCAGAGCACGTCAGTTGATGTGGTCGTGTCCAAGTCAAGATACGGAGCACGTCAATTGATGTGCACTGCCAGTCGGTCCTTCCCACTGTCCCTCTCATTGGGATTTTTCTTCCTCATAGAGTAATCCTCTAAAATCGCTGGCACAGAAATGGTTTTTCCAGATTTCGCTGGTAGTGGGACCCGCCCGCCTCTGTGACGGCACGGAATTCCACTTCCTTTCCCTTCCTTCCCTATCCCGTCCCAGGAGGCGTCATCGGGCTCCTATTGCCGCGGCACCTCCTTCTTTTTTCCTTCCTGTCCTCCCTCTTCTGCGGTGCAGAGGTGATAAGCTAACTGCTTCAAACCTCGGCCCAGGAGAGTAACCCCGTGAGCCTGCCTTAGGGTTTTGTATCCACTGCCGGTCGATCCGGGAGCCCACTTCTCCGCCTCCATACATAACTAATATCCACTTCAAAGTCTTCTGATAATGTGTATGACCTTCAGCAGGCTTCCCTCTTTCATTTGTAGCACTCCGTTCATAAATAGCAGTATCTGAATGGAAGTTATGGCCTTGAAACCTCCCTCTATTTTTCATCCATATGTGGCACTCCACTTAAGTGTATGTCATTACTTTTTATCAATATTTATGGATGAAGTAGTTATAATATAGTAGTTTATAGGTACCATTTTATATTTTTCATTGTTGTCATTTTTTTCATGCCAAATTACGTTATCTACACATTTTTTAAACCATAAATTTACATTGCATATTAAATATTTTTAGTACTTTTATAATTATTGCTTATCTTATTTGTAAAATTTAAAGAACCATAAAGAGGGATAGCTCTCCATTTTTTGAGCCCCATTAGTATTAATTTTATATTGCTGTTAACATATTAGGATATTTTATTATTCTACAAAAAAAACCTTTCAGGGAAAGAAAAAATTCTCCATAGCACCTTCAAGGGTGGCAGTAAATTTTCATTCCAACTTTGTGTAAATATTATTTTTTTTTGTTTTAACTTTCCATATTTCCATTTTATTGCTTAGTTGCTTAAATAATTTATGGTAACATTGTTATGAGAATAATATTTCCTATACCCAATGAAATTTTCAGTAAAATATTGATAAAATTAATGACTTATTTCATATTTTTCATTAAGCCTGCATTTATCTGTAAAATGTTATCAAAAATTTTTTGCATGAAATCATGCAATTCTGTATGGCATTGAAAAGGTCAAGGTCCTAATGGCAATTAATTCTAATTGATCATTTCTTTGGAAATATTCTGCAGTTGGCAGTGCATGACGAGAGTGCATTTGGTGGCTATGTGTGCAAGGCCAGTAACTCGTTGGGTACGCTCGAGAGGGTGGTTGTCCTGCAGAAGGGGACCAAACCAGGTGCGCCAACTGCAGTAATCAGGGGTGCGAGCGCCGATTCCATCCACCTGGAAATCCATCCCCCTCAGCCCTCCAACCACCACCACCACAACGTGGACCATGGGCATGAACACCACGAGCTGCCAATTATTGGCTATCGTGTGCAGTGGAAGCGCGAGAAAGATCAGGGATGGGCCCATGCCAATGCACAGGATTTTGTAAAAGGTAAGATTCTATGTATATGTAATATATTCTATGTAATATCCAATCAGCTTGAGAGATTCAGACTGATGACCATCATCATATTTTAACCCTTTAGTTACTAACAATGAAAATATTTGGCAGGACGTTTCTTGACCTGGGAGATGAAAGCCAAAAATGTTTGTCAAAGATTTTTATGCACAGGCGAACCAATGCCAAAAATATCCGTTGCCTTGCTCTTCCCCTTTTATGTCAGTTGCAGGTACACAAAGTCTTAGTTTCGGGACCCAATGCAGCAGGTCTTTAGGCCTTACCCTCAAAATCTCAGAGCAGGTACCCTGGTCTTAACCCCTGGTCTTATATGACTCCTCTTTGTGATAAAGTTCCGCAGTCATACAATTCAGTCAGTTTTTGAAATAAATATGTATTTACTCCTTTCTCTTAAAATATAATCTGGTCCATTATTATCATCACCCGAGGCCTTCTTTTGCCATTCTCAGTTTCCACTTTTCCTTCAACGATTGTTTTCATCAGACCACCATATCCCATGATATGACTGATTAAGTTATTCCATCTTCTTCTCAGAGTTTTCCAAAGACTTTTCCCCGACCATATTAGAGGCTAATCTCCCTTGTCACTGTCAACTCAACCCTTTCAGGCCCAATAATTGGGAAATGTGGTAGAGACTTGTGGATAAGTTACCCTTAACTATAGTACTACAATACAGTATACTACGGCGGTGTTTTTACAATATCATGAAGAATTTAAGAACCAAAACTTCAAGTATTATTCCAAGATGATCAGAAAAAAGAGGATATTCTCTAATTCAGTAAAAATCTATAAGGATGCCACATGACCATTACCAAGTTTGAAACTATGTATATTCAGAAATAAAGTGTCAGTGTGGAACATTACAAGCATATATTCTTTTCCTGTTTTGTGGCTTCACAAAGTAAAGCCATAAATGGTAAGCACTTTTTAATTTTTAAATTTAAGTTAATGCTTATTTTGAGAAAAGTTTGCATTTTGAAATTGCATTTGTATTTAATATCAAAATCATGTACATCTATCATACATAGTTTGATCCATGCATAATTTTGCTGGGTGAGTCATATTTCCTATGCTTGTAAAATGCATTTGAAATGTATTTTTACCCATCTCGTCATATTCTCCTGGCTTGATTATTTGGTATCACTTTCTCAGATGGAGCGTACATCATAAGTGGCCTAAGTTCCGACACCAGTTATTTGGTTCGTGTCGCAGCCAGGAATGCCGCTGGAGTGGGAGACTACGCTAAAGAATTGTACCATCGCACCGGAAAAATCACGGCGGACTCCGTCACTGGAGAGAGCACTAGTTCTGCCCTCTCGATCCACGTGCCTCCTAACTTCATTTTCCATTTATTGCTGCAAGTAATGCTGCTTACGATCCCTTTAGTGAGTTGCAGAGATTCATTGTCAGTGAATCTGTGAAACATCTAAAAAAAATATATAAATATATATAAGGCAAAATGTTTCCAGTTGCAGTACCTATTTGCATTGAGAATGAGTTTCACGGCTGATTGGATGATGAATAAAATGGGAAGGAATAATAATCAAAGTTTAAAAAAAAAATGCATCCTACTGCTTCTCTTCCTTATTGAGACCCATTCAAGTAAAAGTGTAAGGAGTCAGAAATGTTGTTGATCCGAAAGGACGGTGATATTTTTTTTAAATTGGGGATATTGAAGAGATGTGTGTTTAAATTTCCGATTTCGACATGATGATAAGGTTTATCTGTGGCCATCTTAAAAAAAAAGTTTAAATGCTGAGTGAATAAAAAAAAACTTTGTGTCCCTTCAGGTATTAGCAATGTTGTCTTTATCAGCATTCATTTTGATAATTTGAGAGAGTAGCTAAAAGTAAGTGTGTGCTCTACTGCTGAAGAATCAGCTATATTGCCCTGTGTAGCAAAAGTGTTTAATAATATGTTATGTTACTTTATTGGTAAGAGGACATTTAGCAGATAAAATTAATTTCTTGAGAGATATAGTTTAAAAAAAGAATTTAGAAATAGAGTTATTATTTAAGTGTAATTTACTGTAAAATTCACCTGGTTTTTCATGATAATCAATTCAGTAATGCTTTGTAAATAATTTCAAGTCTTTATTTATACCACTTAATTCATCTTGTGATGGAGAGAATCTTGATTATTATGTGCATAAGAGTATAAGCTTTAAATTATGTTTCGTAGCCAGTGGGTACAGGTTATATATTCTGTTTTATTTGCAGCGTAAGGATGACTCAAGGCGAAATGTGCATGTATAATAAACCATATTTTAAATCATCATTCCTCCCCTAAGCCAAATGTTATTCTTGTTGTTACCAATATGTGGGACTCAAAATATGTGTGATTAGTACCAAGAAGATGCTGCCAACATTCTCATGTTGCTATAGTTGATTCAAAAGTGTGAATTTTTGCCATTGGTCCAACTCTTGACAAATTTCCCTATTTTTCCTTTTTTATGGCATTGTAATGATATATATGTAGGTTAACATTTAGCTACAGTTGTCATTTATGAATTCTGAATGATTAATTTATGAACCATTGTCCCGTTTTGGCCACTTTACTACAACACCTCATTAAATTGTTAATTGCTCATTTTTGAAATGAATTTGAATTCAAAGAAAATATGGGATTATTGTTGACTGTCTGACTAATAATATATATTATACCTTAGGATTATACATTCCAAATAGATTGGCTGAATGGAAAATTTTGAATGATGTTCATTGTGTGATAAGCTGATTATATCTTTAGACTCAAATGTGATTCAAGTACCATAATAGTATTTCACTGTTTTGATCGCAGTAACTAGTATGTGAATTAATTGAAATAAAGTTTTACCATTTTTATTTTCGCCATATTTTATATGGGAGATTTATATTTGCAAATTTTTTAAACACATGAGTAGTATTCCATGAATTTTAAATAATATTTTTTTTATTCAAACTGAATAACAGCATCAAAATTTTCACAGAGAATACTATGGACTTCAGTAAATGATAGCAATGTTCAAGGAAATTATTCTTGGGCTGCTTACATTTACCAGAGGGTGAATTTCCTTCTGATTACTTATGCGATGCATTTGTGTAGATTTGGTGAATTTTTAATGAGCCTCGTCTGATTATTTCAATTCCGCCTCTCATCAGTTCATGCAGATATAAATAGTGAATACTCCACGAGAGAAATGTAAATGGTAGCAAATTTGAAGTCTTACCCTCACATATGCACTATTCACAAATTATAATGTAGGCATATGTACTGTTCCTGTCCGAAAGTCAGTCACATTTAATGCATGATATTAAAAATTAATAGTATTCATAGGGATCCATTTGATGTTTGATTGTTAGTAACTTCTAACTTTAGATTTCTGTGGCTTCCAAACATTCTTTGAATGCATGAGGTTTTTGATGTCCTTAGTTTAATTTATTTATGCAAAAAATTAAAATTTCTCAAGGCTCATCTGGAAAGCAGGTTCCTTTGGTCATTCTATTACAAATTGTAAATGTTGTACAGTAAAGGTAACATGAATACAATCAAGGATTATCGTGTTGTGTAGATGGCCTGTAAAAATTCAGTCAAAAAAACTCATCATGGGCTTTTTATGTAGTGTCTGTTTAAATGAAGCTAATTTTAATATATATAAAATGTAAGTGCAAGTGAGAGAGGAATATTAATAGGTTCTGAGAAAGTAATGATACATATATATTTATTGATGAAATGGCTCAGAACATTTTGCTATACTAACCTCATAGGAAAATTCAATTTGAGTCGGGTTTAACATCATCTTGTAATATCTTACCAGCGCCTTTTGTAGCCACTTGTCTTTAAGGCATGGGTATATCCCAGATTAATCTGATTTGTAGCGGATTCTCATGTTGCACTTATAAAATTTATCACTTTGTATAAATTTTTCTTTTAACCTAACCTACTATAGCTTGAGGTGCTATTGAGCTATAAGTTTGGATGATTGTACAAAAATAATAAAGATGACTGAGGGAGTGAATAAACATTTTCATGAAACATTCCTATTTAATTTATCTTGAGTTTTATGTTGAGTGTAAAATTTTATGAAATCACAATTTCAGGCTAATATAGAATGTGAGAAGATACTTGCCATTACTAGCGGGACACTTGAATGTTTGCATTCTTTCTCAGGGCTATTAATGTGTTCCATTTTTTCACAATAAGTTCACCCATGTTGGGTGATAAAAGGTGGGACAATATGATGAAGTGAATAAAACTTTTCTGTTCTGTCCACTATTTTTCTAAATTAACTTAAAGTATGAGACCTAATATTTTATGGAAATTGAAAAAGAGTGGGTGGTACAATAAGGTTTTATTTACTACAATATTTCACAGTGGAGGATACGTACTTCCCTCTTGACCAGACATTTTGGTGAAAAATTACTTACATAAACCTTTTCTAAACATATAAAAAAATTTCAGGGTGAGCAGAAAGGACCCTTTTTAAAATTTTCCCGTATCTCCAATGTTTAGAAATACCATCTGAGAGGATGATGGGAATGAATAAGTAAACTATCATATTCAAGATACAGTAAAGTGTTGACAAATATTTGCTCAATATTAAGTTTTAAGTGAGTAATCCATGATAAAAACAAAGTTGAGCAGGAGGTATGTATCTTCTTATGATTTATACAAAACTGCTGCAGCAAGCCAATAGTATCTTATCCCGAGTAGAGAGAGTGACTTAGAGTTACCTAGTAAATTCACTTGTGGACCGGCTCGCAAGATCCAGGTAGCTGGCCAGGATTAGGGCTGAAAGAGAGTATATTGTGCTGTGAGGTAAGGGTCTGTGGGACCTGCAACTGCTCTCAGAGTTATTGGAGTTATGATTTGATATCATGACTCCAATAACTATGATGAATCATTTGAAAAAATGAGGCAGCAGTTTTCTTAAGAGATTCAGTTAACCTGTGAGCCATTTGAACCTATGACCATTGGTTCCTGTTTGTGATTTTGGAAATTAGTGTACACAAGTATCATTGGTGGCGGCAATGGATGGGTAAGTGTGATATTCCAACAATTATCAGGCTAAGCGTTACATACTTAACAGTCAGACACATTAATGAGAGTTAATTTCTTTTTGGACAAATTCTAGTCACTCACATGCAATGTGATTCAACCAGAATTTTCATTTGGATAGGTGAGGGCAAAGCATACCCTGGACCAGGCCACTGGTGTGAATTTCACATGCTCAGGGTAGGGGACCATTTCCTTTCCCCGAGGTACCTCAAACTTTGAGGATTTTGATTTGGAGCATCTGAATTGGCTTCCCCTATCAAAGGAGTGAAATTTGGACACATTGTTGTGCATAAATTGTGCTTTTTAGGAGCCTAAATTTCATATTTTTGATAGAAAAGTTTTAGAATCCTTTATCCCATAAAACATCTTCCAATGATTTTGACTTCTCACTTCCTCCCACTCAAAATTACCCACAGTGTTCTTGATTATCATTCCTGAACCTTCTCTTGAGGGCAGATATATTTAGTGCAGGTAGTCCTCAGACTTTTGCCCTTCCTCGATTGCTCACCTTAATTTTGTCCCACTCACATCATGTAGGAAAAGTAAACCTACCAATACATTGCTTCCTCAGCTTAATCAAGTCCCAGTTTTTACTTGTAAAATCCACAATCTCTGGTTAAAGAGTGCTTGATCTGACATGTGCATGGAAATACATTTCAATTATGTGTACTCCAGTGGTGTGCATCTCCATGAAGTGAGTAAAAACCCCTTTCATTAAGTCTATGTATCTGGATGATGAACAGTGGTGCTGACTCCATAGGGCTCCAAGGGGCATGAGCCTCCTCAAAAATTCAATATGGGGGGAGGAAAAGATGGGTCAGGCTTGTATATTTTCCCCGAAGTGTCAAGTTTTTGAGAGTCGAGTTTTCAGGGTTCTAATGCTGATCATATGACTCTTCTAAAATGCTAAAAAAAACTCTAAAACTCACTATTTATTTATCAAATTTCCCGGCACAAGACCCCCAGTATGGGCCCCCAATATTTTTTTATACGTCAGCACCCCTGATGATGAATAAAGTGTGGAATGAAAATGCATTAGACATGTTAGCATAAATAAAACTACCGTATATCTCCGAATATAGTCCCCCCTTTTTTTCCAAAAATGGCCGCGGAAAAGTAAGGGGGGGGGGACTATAATCGAGTGTAATCCAATTTAGCATACTAAAGGTGACCATAAAGTAATAAATAACGGCATAATGGCTAATGTTCTCGTAGTCTTTCTATTTGAGTATATTTATGAGGATTATAATCGGAGATATTAGTAAATACTGCCACGTTTTACCGGAAATTAAGACAATTTTTACCACAAATGTTGTACAGATACGATTATTCCGATTCAAATAGCATATCCAATATGCGTTTTCACGGAATCCATCGGGTAGCCGCTAATTTTTCTTGGAAAAGTATTGTTAGAATAATTCAATCGACACTGATCACTTAATGACGCAAAACAGTAAATAATTAAAATGAAAACTAAACACACACTATCATTACATTAATCGAACACTAGAATTGAATCAATAGTATATGTACCCGTCGCTCATTTAATAACTACACGATTTAAATAATTGCGAAAAATAAACAGATAAAGTGAACCTTTCGTGACGATTTAGCATTTCATTGCGTCCGTAGCTACTATACGTCCGTGCGGTTCGTGTTTACAACCACTGCCTTTACCCATCTTTACCGCCTTCACAGAACAAGAATGCGCAATAGGTGATGCATTTGTTTCTGAAAAGGCGCAATAATCGACGACTTTAAACCAGAAGCGCCGGCATTACTGCATTTGATCGAAATACAGCGACTCAGCATCGAAAGTGTAATCAATTTATTGAGGAATATCTTCAATTCGTCAGGGTAAATAGGATCGATAAATTACGTCGCATAACGTTTCGCAATTATTTCCGCGATATTTTCTTTATTAAAAATAATTTTACGTTCAACAGTGAGGTGATGGATCAAGTAGAAAGATGAGGATCAATCCTGCCGCAGATTAGAGGCCTTCAAAGACGGAGTTTCGATGCCAATTTAAAAATAGCCGTTGCAGAATACGCCGTAAATCATAGTATTTACAGCGATAGCAAAGCGCTAATACATCGCGGAAGTCATTTCGGGGGTCTCGATGCGGCAGATTCAAAGAATTAGAGGAAAATATCGTCGAATTTGTGCGCAAATGCAGAGCAGAAGCTCTTTGTGTAACTTATGCAATGATTCGCGACGAGGCATTGAAAATTGATATAATTTTTTTTCAGTTTTAATGTTTGTTGGAAAAAGTTTATTTCTTAATTTTATTACTTTGATATTTGTAAGTCCTGTAGTTTAATTGTTTTGCTTAGCAGGCATTTGATAGCAATATTTTTATAATATTTCTAATTTATTTAACACAATTTTATTTAGATTTCCTAAATTCTTCAGGTCACTTGGATTTGTGATGACTTGATGGGTGTGTTGCACTGGATCTAAGGAAGTTTCAGGGCCAAATGCAATACTGTTTATGGGTTTTAAGTTAAAGCTTATATATTGACATTGTCTGTAGTCATTTGGAAATCAAAAATATTAATAATTTGTGAAGGTTTAAAAAATACAATAGCCTTGGATACTTAAAAAAATTTCTCATTTCTTCATTACATCTGGTTAAGGAACTATAAATTACTGATACATGCAATGGATCACAACATGTTTTAGGTATAGTTATTTTGTTGTGATGGAAAATATGTGAACAGATTTGTTCTTAATCTTCACAGAAAATAATAGTTTTTATCGAATCTAGAATATTAACTTGCTAACCGCAGAAAAATTGCCTTCCTTTACATTTTAAAATTTTTCCCAAAACTGAGGTCTCAAAATTGGGGGGGGGGACTATATTCGGGGGGGGACTATATTCGGAGATATACGCACGGAAAAAAAAGTTTAGTTAGAACTATCGAATTCTGATGAAATTTATCAAACTTTTGGATTCATATGGCACATTGAAAAATTCAGTAATTATTACCAAACCAGTTTGATAAATTCTATCAAACTGATTTGGTAATTGTTACCGAAATGGCTACAGCAGTTCGTTAAAAACTATCAAAATCGAAAGGGTAATAAAATCGACGTAGCGTGCACACGTGAAAGATTTTCAACCCAGAAAACACTATTATGATTGAAAATAATAAAACTAGGAGTTTGGCGTAAGTTTCTGCAAAAAAAATACAAAAAAAGTGGAAAAATAACAAGCCTGCATGTAGC
Organism: Ischnura elegans; assembly: GCF_921293095.1. Lineage (NCBI taxonomy): Eukaryota > Metazoa > Arthropoda > Insecta > Odonata > Coenagrionidae > Ischnura > Ischnura elegans. Next base: position 34,633,637 of record NC_060249.1, read on the forward strand.
ATTGAACGTGGGCCCTCCGCTTGGTAGCAACGGACTCTAACAACTAGTCTAAATCGGTTGTCATAATAATTGCCAACTTAAACGCTGTAATATATTTTTATTGTAAGTATTTAACCTTTGTTTTGAAATGTGAATAAGGTGTGACTACAGTTTCCCTTTGTATGCTTAAGAGGAATACTTGATGCACACAATTGCATTACGTAGTTACTCCATATGAATATCTAGTGCAGATGCGCAAGAAAACTTTATTTGCAGGCTTATTACATCGATATAGAGATGGCTTTAACATGCTGGGTGATATCCTTAGCATGGATTGGGTCTAGCATCACGGCTTTTATCACATGTTATTAAACATGATTGCGAATGATTATACCTCAGGAATACCTTTCATTAAAGTTTTAATGTGTCGAAATACACAAACATCTCCTTATAGCTTTAATATCTATGATAATATGCGATTCAATCAATGTCTTTGATGCAACAGCTAACGGGTAGTATTGCAATTTAAAGCAGGAAAAAACAGAAAAATGAATGTAAACAAAATTAAAACGTTATCGCCATCACAAATAATGAAAATAAAATCATTTCTATCAACTTATCTTTTATGTAAGGCCTGTTTAAGAATCTTTCAACTGCAAATGTGTATTGGTATAAACATAAGAGGAACGATAGACCGTTCGATAGATTACGAAACACTTGGTAAATTCTATCAAACCAAATTTGCATAGCAATGTAGAGTTTGATAATTTTTACCAAACAAGCAATCACCTTCGTAAAATGAATCATAACTTCGATAAAAGTTATCAAACTCAGAATCGTCCCAGATAGCATGCTAAACTTGCAGCAAGCTTGCTGCAAGCTTGTCATGACAAAGTTGCAAGTTTGCAGCAAGCTTGTCATGACAAGCCTGCAAGCTTGCGGCAAGCTTGAATCAAACCTCCTAGTTACGCTTTTTCAAACTTGCAGCAAACTTGTCGCAACAAACCTGCGGCAAACTTGTCGCATCAAACCTGCAGCAAACTTGTCACATCACACCTGCTGAAAACGTGTAGTGTCACACCTGCTACATACTAGGAAAACTAGTTCCACACCTACCATTTCTGTAGTGACACTTGCTGAGGAAACACTGCCTTAAAATTTCTGTTAAATAAAATGCTCTCCTAAATAATGATCAATTTACAACAACAAAATTGAAAATTTTCCACTCTATCAATTGTTAGTCATTTCACATGCACAGAATTTGGCTGCTAAATTTATTTAATAAAATGTGCAACAAATAAATGCCGAAGAGTTTATTTTTCTCATTAATTATGTACATGTTGAGGCAGTGGTGGACATACCATTAAGATAGATATCTAGTCATCGATAGTTAATCATTATTAATGAAGTGAGTGAAGTACTTACAAACTGAATAGGAAACATCTAAGACAGAAACACTTTAACAAATTTATGACCCCCTAGGCCACACATGGTAATAACTAAATTACAGAAATCTTCAAAAGGTAAAAACATATTGCTCGAATTTTATCAAAACATTCACAAGTATGCTGATTGGCTTTGAGGATTTAAAATTAAAACTTCATTCTTTTGAATTGTTGTTTAGTTATGGGAGTACAAGGTTGTGCATGGAACTTACATGGTTACATACTTATAGATCGTTACTGATGAACTTATTAAGCAAAATTATTGTCTTCATCAGCCTGATCCTCGGTCTGTTTATCCTGCCAATCCCTGAAGAGAAAATAGTAATTACTCCATGTGAAATGATATATCATGTATCATTTGCTTAAATCAGGGAGGTAAATTGAGAAATTATTAACTAATATTCCAAAAAGAATAAGCAATCAGATTCAATAAATAAGATGTCCATATTGTACCCCCACATTCTCATTATGGCGGTTAATGATTCAACTTCCATGGAACATTATAGTGTATACCTATTGTAAGAGGGAATGGAAAATATGAAGAAAATGTCTGGGATGATCGAATTAATGTGGCAGGGAAATGAGAAGCGACTACTTACGTTCTTATTTTCCTGACTTTAGCCTGGTTGAGCCAATTACTCAGACACCCTTTCAGCACCACATCTGATGCATCAGGGTAGACCCTTCTGCATACACCTATGAAATTATAAAAAACATACTTAATGTTGTACGTTAAAAGTTAATTTCAACGATCAATTATTATAATAATCTTAGAATATCTTATTGGATGCACTCACGAAAAATAACAGGACACACTGAAGTGCTATAAAATGATTTCTTAACCGAATTCTTCTGAAGTTTGCCCGTAAGGGAATACTGCTCTGCTTCATATTCATTCTAAGACGACGCAACATATTTTGTAGAAGTGTTCATTCATTTCTTCTACCAACTGCTACCAAACATTGCATCTAGAGATAAAAAAGATCAGATCAATTAAGAGTTAACAGCTTATACAAGAATAACAAAAATCATGTTTATAGCCAGAAGAAAAATTCACCAAAAAAATTAACACAATTGTCATGGTTAGTATGCACATGTAGTATGTGTGCACAAGTGCATATGAAATCACAAAAATTCAATCATACCAAAACTGTTTAATATTTCATTGGACAATAATCCATACGCACTTCAAAATTATGTTGTACTTGAGTATTTTTATAGCACTTTGAATTCCAAACACCGAGTGTCTGGCGGGCTCCAGATTTACATCGATTTTGAAACTTTCTTACAAAAACTTAATTTTTCTTTCATTAAAAAAATCATACATTGTTTGAATCAGGATGACAGCACACAAATTATCATTATTCACTTACCAACTTTGGCTCAAATGAGGGATCTTCACTTATCCTACGGCAGAGTTTGATGAAAGCCTCATCTGCTGTCAATGGCAATCGGCTGAAATTCATCTCCTCCACAGCAGCATCCTTTCGCGTTGGGTCACATGCCAATAAAGCATCTACTTTCCTCTCCAAGTGGAAAAACCCAGGTGCCATTTCTCCCATCCACATGAGGAGCTGGCCATTCTGTAGTTTTAATTTACTGCAGCCTGTAAATATAAAATTGTTATAAATACAATAATACCAATTGATTTGCTTATATTATACTACCTTAGCACACTTGGTACTTAATCATCATAAATCCTGCCTAGATGCTTATCGAACAGGTGCTAACCATAGATTTTAAAACACCACTAATTTTTCTGTCAACAAACACGAGTAATTGATTACTTTACATCACAAAAATTTTAAGGATTGCAATCTTATTGCACAGAAACAGCTTAGAAATGTGTTACTTATGCCCTTGGGTGCAACATGCCTGTTAAGAATGTACTGGCAGAATGTACGATATATACATGGGCATTTGTAAAAAAAAATGAACTAAAGCACAAATCAATGCCAAAATTATAATGATCAGAGAGAGTTCAACTGATGGCTATGTTTAGAACAGCTAATTAACTGCTATTATTCTTCGACATATTCCCAATAGTTATTCATTTTCAAGAAAAATCCTTCATAAACGAGTTTACTGAGGTTGAGACAAATACTTTAACGTCATAAAGAACTGCTAACAAAGTGGATTCTACTGCGAGAACCCTGATAGTTCAACTTAAACCGTCTGAATGGAGTCTTTTCACTATGCCAGCGAAAGCAAAGATCATGCTAAATTGTAATTACACTGAGAATAAAATAATGAATAATCTTACATGGATAGTAATTGGCGGTTCATTAATCATACATAGTATCGAATAGAAAAAAATTTTCCATTTACTCACATTTACGCATGGTCAGCACAGCAGAGATGAGTAGATGCTGACAGGCAACTTCTTAAATCTCTTCGTGCCGCTAAAAGCCACTGTTTCCGAGAATTCAGTAATCTTCCAATCCCCTTTTGCCAGTATTCACTACGAAACACGGATTATTTTCTTCTTCCATAGCATACTTCAACGTAAATTTGCTTGTAAAACAGGATTTTACTTCACAGCTAAATTCACAATCACAAAGTCACAAGCACAAAATAACGGCAACCGTTATGTCACGTGGTACAAAAGACTGCCGCCGGGCGTTTTGGCGCGAGTTCAAAATACGATTTTTAATCCAAAATATTAAAATAAGTTCGTAATATAATGGGAAAAGTTTTTTACTAGAATTTTTTTATGAGTATGAAGATAATTATATCAAATAATATTATATTGTTATATTACTATAATTCTCATTAAGTACATATTATTAAAATCTTACAACCAAGCCAAATAGGCTGGAAAGAGGCATGAAAAATTCAACCTTGAGATGGCAAGGAAAAGTCAAGCTTCACGTAAGCTAACATGCTATGTGTGGGTAGTAGCAGGTTTGATATGGCAAGTTTGCTGCAAGTGTGATATGGCAAGTTTGCTGTAGGTTTGATATGGCAAGTTTGCTGCAGGTGTGATATGGCAAGTTCGCAGCAGGAATGATATGACAAATCTGCTATGGGTGCAATATGGCATGTATTCTGCAGGTGTGATGTACAAGTCTACGGCTTGTATGTGTTCACATAACTTGTAAGCTTCATTCAAGCTTGTACATAGCTTTCATGCCAGAATAGGTTTGTCACAGCAAGTTTGCTGCAAACTTGCCACGACAAGGCTTGTCGTGACAAGCCAAGGACAAGCCTATGACAAGTTTGCTGCAAGCTTGCATGCTATCTGGGGTATTGAATTAATTCGGTTATTTTTACGAAACTCTTCCGTACAATTGACCAAATTATGCAATACCAAAATGTTTGATGAAATATATCAAGAGCTCACGCTAGCGTTTGGTAAAATAAATCAAGTACTTAATAATTTGCTTCAAAGTTTAAGTATATTTAACAAAAATACTCCCTATCACACCAGTTCGATAGTTTTAATCAAATCTTTTTTTTCCGTGCGGTATTAGCCATCTTCTGTCATTTACTTGAAAGCCATATGTTATCTGAGGCTCTGGTGGAAGCCAATGGGAATTAGGTCAATTGCAGTAAAGGAAAAAAATGCTTCAACCAGGCACTGGAGAGCAGTGGTACAGCAAGGGAGGTTTTTGGGGGATAAACCCTCTCCCCACCAGAGCTCAGAGAAATATTTTAGTTTCATTCATTTTACTTAATTGGATTAGGATTACTTATATATCCCTCATAAAGCCGTAAATCTCGCCGTTTTGAACCATTAATCTTAAAATTTTTCTGGAGGAGGGCCCCCGCAAATCTTGATTACCCTGGTGAGTATGCAATACCCCTACACCTCTAAGTATTAGTTGTGCCTAAAACCACCCCTAGCCATAATGCCTAGCTGCACCCCTGCTGGAGAGAGTAAGACTTCATCCAACTTGCTTATTATTTGGAGGTATTTTTGATTATACATCAAACCCCTCAAACTTGGTGGTATGAGAAGAATTGTGTAAATTACAAGAAGACGTCACGCAAATAATTTGTGGAGAAAGAACTACTTCATATTGTGGGAATCGTATGCCAACTGTTACGTAGTCCTAGGTGGGGCACTCTGTAGCCAGAACGTAAGGAACGCTTTTTCGTTCATTGAGAATGGCCAGAAATAACACACCCTAATATCTTAATAGCTGTGGCTTATCTTTAGGGGGGATGAGGGGATAAATTCCCACCCCCCAAAGCCTCAGAGAAATTTAAAAATATTAAAAACTATTCCCTAGTTTGAAATAAAATAACTACGTCTTGTTAAAGTTAAAGATCATTTATTAATATCATACAAATGAGACGAATTACTGATTACTGACCGGTGACGAACCCCCGGAGGAGGGGTGTCCCCGCCAGGGGAAGGGGGTCACCGCCCCTCCTCCCACACTCCCCCAATCTCCCCCAAAGCATATTCCTACTTTTGCAACTGCTTAATAGTTACTTCAGACGACAGAGGAGCACCCCTAATCCAGCAACGTCGTGCCTTGGGTGATGCCAGATTTGGTATCTTACTGCATTTCAGGTGCTGTGGTAGTCCTAGTGCTAGAGAGAGTTGCGGGCGTAGCCATGTTTCCTCAAAAGACATTGTCAATGCATGGAAACGGAAGACTGAGTCATAGAGTTAGTATTTATGGACTGAGATGGACAAACCGGTCATAAAATAGAAAATTTTATAAATATTTTGTGGAAGTAACAAAGTGTATGTTATTGATAATATTACCAATATTATTTTATCGTTAATAATGAAATAATGTGAATGATTTAGTGACCCGCATTTTTTCCGTTTTGAGATCCGCCTATTTCTCGATCTATTTTTGAAAGGAAGAAACTGATTCCCAGTCGTATTACTAGAGCGACTGATTTCATCTTTTGCGTCTTTCCTCTTGGTATGGTTTTCAATGGTGTATTGTGCAGTGATACTTCAATTATTGCTTGTGTCTATAAGATATTTTCTCAGCGTGGCATTCTCCCATACCATAAAGCCTTTTGTACTGACATTCGTAATAAAAAATCTAGTAGGGTAACTGCATGTAAGAGGTAACCTTTAACGAAAATGTATCCTTTAACCTTTGAAATTGAATACACGCACCTTTTCGCCTATTTTTATTGCTTACGCGGAGTTCTGCAAGTAAACATCAGCTTTCTGATCAATCACATTTACCGTGTGGAGGTGTTTCAACTACATTACTCCTTTTAGCTGCTTCGACCTTTTACCTGCCGACTCAGTTGCGGAAAAAGGAGAGATTGTTTCTTCACGATTCTGGAGCGGACTAAACGAGGGACTTTGGCCATTTCTTTAGGATCTCACGTTCACAATCACGTCCTGGCCCATTTAATATAGAGAGATAGGATCTGCGGATGTGCAGTATGTCGAACAAAGGTGATCAAGATACTAATTATTAACTTAAGCGAAGCGATTAGATTCGGTAGATAAGACCTAGAAAAGCCTTTTCTTCTAATCAAATGAAGTCCTGGTATGCTGAAAAAGTCTCAAAATTTCTCTTAAAAAGGTCATTGCAAGATTTTTTTTGCTGCAATTAGTGAGTCCCTCTCGTACAAAAATTTGATAGACATTTTTCACGGGATCTGGTTATTCGCCAATGATATTCTGAAAATTCCAGATGATGTGTCCCTCACTGACTCGAAAGCGACTTATTCATTCTTTGAAATTGTGTTTAAAGATTTGGAATTGAAACAGCTTGGAATTCGATCCAAAAGAATTTTGTTAATTTCTTAGCTTAGCTGCCACTCCAGAATTTGCGATGTAAACTGCGACATTGAGTATGCAACCCGCGACACCGGCATTATTATTCCACGCGTTTGTTTTTTTTTATTTCGCGGAGCTTTGCAGAAGCAGTGAAGAGTTGTTTTTTTTAGAGAATAAACTAGCAAATTCTTCAAGCATACAATTTCCATTGCAATTTTTATTCTAGCCTCTTCAAAATACAATGGTTTATCTAGGGGTGGTCTATAGACCATAGTCAGGATGGCTGGTATGCGATTGCCGAGGGCCCCTAACGTACCCAGTGTAAAAACACTCAAATTACTTAAACTAAAGTTTTAGTGGTTGTAAAAAATCTACTTTTTCATTAGTAGTTTTATTTACAATGCACTTGGTGTAAAAAAATCACACAAAAAATAGATAATAATGAAGGGGTAAGAAGATAAAAGAGACGGAACCTGATGCTTTTTTGTAAGGGTCATTCGAAAAGGTTAGTTTAGAGGTTTTCTTTATATGTCAGTGCTTTTTCACAGAAAAAAATTAATAAATAGGTTATAGAACCGTAATTAAGTATTAAATTTTACAGGCTGCAAAATTATCACTTTTCACAATTTTTTTCTGACGAAATTGTTCGTTTTTATCAACTTTTATCCAGCTTTTAAGAGCCAGAATAGCGTCAAAATCCATTTTTTGGGCTTGCAATCTTCGAAAATTTTCCAAGGGAGGGCCCCTAATCTGCACCACGTCCCGCCCCTGAGTTCATGCATAGATGCCACAATCCTACTTGCTTGAAATGCACTATTTCACAAGTGATAAGTTTTCTAGCATCTACCAGTCAGTGAAAAACACCCTCGGGGAAATAATTTTCTTCACTGCTCTTTGTCCTTGATTATAAAAAAATAACACGTGTATAGGTACTGCAAGTCAGGACCCTGAATGCAAATCATGAATTATAGCTTCTGTTTCCTCGATGAAACTTATATTTTCTTTTGTCCAGTATTATTTCCTTGATTGCCAGAAAATGATTGAATAATTGAACACAAAATTCGGAAATTTTTGAATGCGCGTTTACCATTGGAGAAAACAGACGCTGTCCTCCAAATGTCCTTGAGATTTAATTTTCACAATGTTGATCTCAAACTGATAGGCTGTGAATGCCACACATATTTCTGGAACTAAGTTCATCGAGACATTTTTACGAGTAGTAAAATAATTTTCTTCAGGTCAGAAGTCTGACCTGAGTCAGACTTCTGTCTTAAAGAAAAAAATTGCGAAGTCATTCTCACGCCAGTAGGATGGCTGGAGAAACTGTCGTCACCTATGGACAACTCAACGCGGAGGAACGCCCGTAAACCGAGAATCACACGGAGAAACGCCGCGGAAACTTTAAATCTAGGTAATTTAGAAAATATAGGTATTCCAGAATGAAAATTTTGAAAAAATTCATTAATGTGGAAATTAAGTGTTTTTATTTTTCTGTTAAATATTTTCTCAAATTTATAATCTCTATCGAATATCAAATCAAAGCTTAGACACCATTGCTTTATTTGATTAGAATATCGGAGTATTTTGGGTTACAGAAGCTATGGCTATCTAAAGTAGTTGATTAAATTTCCAAACGGGGGAACCAAAGGTAGGTTCTGATAACTAGTTACGCATAATACGATTTGTTGATGATAGTTAATAGGACATAATTGAGTCAGAAAATTAGCATTGGCATTAGCAAAATTATTGGAAGCATTGATTGTTTCGGAAAATATAATAAAAAATTTGTTGTACATTTTTGATTCCTAATTTTTTTTTAATGAATTGCATGCAGAGTATTATCTGATACAGAGGGTATTTTTGAATACGGAGCATAATAGCTTTCAAATACAGTTCGTCTTCTATCAAAGGCAGTAACGGACAGAGAAAAAGCTCAAGGGGGGGGGGGCGCAAAATATATCTTGAGCTACCTATATTTTTATCGTAATGAAAAATAATCAAATGCAAAGATTAAGAAATTTTTATTTAAACTGATTGTACACGTATACAAAACAATACCTTATGATATATTCCTTATAAGATATCTTATGATATAAAAAGTTACATTTGTGATTCTACAATTTTCGGCAATTCGGGCGGCCCCGCAAGGGGGGGCAGGCTCCCTGCGCCCCTCACATGTATCCAACACTAATCAAAGCAATTACATTATGGTAATGTATGATTACCTAATATCTATACTCCCGACAAACAATGAGATCGCGAGAGGTAAGCTCGGGATTCAAATTGCGAAGTCATTTTCTGAAACTATGAAGGATACATAGAATAAGCGTCACGACTTTCCTCATGTCCTGGGTTCGAGAAAAAATTGCAATTAAAGATTCAGTGGACCACAATATTTTGCGACTTCTTGCATCAGAAACTTTATACCAACTATGATACGGCATTTGGTTGGTTTTTAAAATTACGAAAATATTGTTAATTTGTAACTGTAATCCCAAAGCTTATGTTTAAAATATATTAATAAAAATAATTTTGATTTTAAAGCATAGATCCATCCCTTTTTAATGCACGATTATTATGAAAACACCACTTTTTGTTAGTAGGTATATTGAAAGCTTATTTTTGGGTTTGCAAATTGCAAACCAGGTACTGATGGTGACCAACAGCTGTTATATAATTATGAATATATCTAAACATGCAGATTTCTCATTAGCCAACGACTAGAGGATCAGATTTCTTTCAAAAATCACTGTAAGAACCTTTATAAATCACCATATATTCATCTGGTAGCCGATACGGTTTGGTCGTCTCGTTTTGTTACTGTCTGACTTCAGGTCTCATGAAGTACGAAGAGAGGTCTTCCTACGAAGCAATAGAGGTTCCCAGAAATGTAATTTTCCTTGCAATTTATCCTCGCAGTGGAGAAACAAGCCCCAAATATAGCACAATTTTGCCTATGGAACGTCAGATTTGCTCTAAAAATATCATTTTCGAAGCCGGCTATAAGTGTCGTACGTAATGCTTGGGGGACCTATCTCGTAAATGGTGTGATTTGAATTAGTTTACGTTTTTGCATCGCGTTCCGCACAGTGGCGCCGACTCCATGGAGCCTGAGGGGGCCCGAGCCCCCTCAAAGATTCGTTAGGGGGGGCGGAGCCCCCTCAATAATTCAAGAAAATAATTAAGTTATATTATGCTTTGTGAAATCACAAAAATAAATTGGTATTTTCCCATGTTTGACGATATATACCTTTAAAAATATATTCGATGATGTGTTAAAACAAATAATTTTAAGGTAGTAAGCAGGTTAACTGAGAACAAGTGGTGTGAATTATGATAGTGTTATGGTGCTGCGACACACTTTGAATTTAACCTCTTCCCAGGGTAAGACCCCCGATATGGGCCCCCCCAATATTTTTTATAAGTCGGCGCCCCTGGTTCCGCAGCTTTCGAGGTTTTTGACTGCCCATTGAACGGCTGGCATATCGTCACTCCCCTGAACGGCTGGCTAGTCGTAATGCACCCCCTCCGCTCATCCTCTCTTCGCTGAGGGCCGCGTCAGCCAATGGCAGAGTGAGTATTGTGAAGGAGGGTGAGTAGCCGTCCACCAACTGCGACAGCTGAAATCAAGTTGGGCAACTTACAGGGATACCTCCTAAAATGTTATTCTCGCCGTGGAGATAAAAACTCAAATCTTGCATATTTTCCCCCTGAGACGTCAGTTTAGCTCTAAAAAATGGCTTTTTTTGAAGTCAGCTATTAGTGTTGTATGTTAAGGGGACTGGATACCACGCCAGAAAAGTGCCGTTGCAGCAACCTACCATTTAGGTCGCTAGGGGGCCATTTTTGCATGTAACGAGGAACTGTTTCCACTAAAAAATATAGGATATATGTAGCCTTGGTTTGTATGTCTTCACAGTTGCACACGTAAAAACCTATTGGGAGAAAAAAATTGTAAACTTCCCAAAAAAATCGCCTTTTTCTCGTGAGAATTACTCCGCTCCAAATTGAGACTCAGAGATGATCAAACATTTGAGTCAAGGCTGCGTCTTTCATAATTTCAAATATATATACCGGTAGAGCGTGCATGCAACCAGACTCGCGTTATGTTCTTGAGCGTGATGGATGTTTTGGCCTTTCTACGGCTCAACGTCTATCACAGCGCTGGCGGGGACCTGGCGCTGTCGTCTTCCAGAGAAGGATCCCCCACCTCCACTTCCCCTCTCTTTGGCGGTCTCTCTCCTTCCCCTCTCTCTCCCCCACCACCAATCCCTTGCCTTCCTTCCCCTCACACTGCTCCACTACGTCGGGCGTCATATTAGGAGAAAAAAAATATTTGGGAGGCTGGAGAGTTTAAGGAGTTCAAGCGTGCTACGAGAGCAAGATAGACCTGTGTTTTTCGACGGGTCAGTGTCGAGATTGATTGTGGACAGCAGATTATGGAAAAACCAACTCCTTACCTGAAGTGGAGATATCGTAAGTGTTATCAGCCAAAGAAGAGGAAATATCACCCTCCAAAACCTAAGGAAGCAGGTAATTTCACAATGAAATTCAATTCATTTTGCGTTTAAAAAATGACTCTCTTGTATTAATAGTGTACCAATTATTTAAGCTTCAAGAAAAATAACGAGAATAAAATTCCCTCCTTTGCCTGAAGCCTTATTACAAATTTATTTTGTAGCAGTTGAAACCGGAAGCGTTCATTCCGAAGAATCATCGCCATTGGGTTCCGGAACAGGTGTAGTGGAAAGGTAAATATTGCTGCAAAATAATTACATTAAATCTTATACCTACGATTTAGTTGATAATAGTTCAGAAATATTCAATGGAGCTCTAATTGCTAATTATAATTAACGTGTAAATTACATCACCGTCAGCAAATTCGTTTTCTCAAAATTCGTTTTTTCCCCTTAGGCCATCATCACCTCAGCCTGGATGCAGCAATTGGCATGGTGGAGAAATGGACCCTAAGGAACAGGATGAATATCGACGAGCTGAGCAATCAGACGTAGACGATTGCCTTCTCAGAGTTGAGGATCATTTGGAAAAAAACGGATAGGTAATTGCAATAAGACTTTGGTGGATTTGTTGATTCGGTTAGGTTGAATTACTCGGAACATAATTTTGAAAACGCAAACTCACAGAATTGAAAAACGCATTTTAATGTAGTTCACCGTCTCCTATTTTGTACGCCCCTAGTTTAATATATAATGTCACCAACAATCCTGTAGAGTCATACAACTCTTACGTAGCTAATGTGCATAAAATATTTGTTCATTAGAAGCTATATGCATTCATTTTCTTTCAATACTTTAGTTGGAAGTTAATTTTAAAACTTGAATATTTAATATATTTTTATCATGAAATCATTCACGATCAAACAACATCGCTCTCAAGTAATGAAATCCTCTTTATTACAGGTGATGGTGATAGTAGCATAATGCAAAGGCTGTCTAGGGAAATGCCATATGGGCAGAAGTTACCAGTGCAAAAAGTAGAATGCGTCAACCACCTACTTAGAAATTACAGCAGTAGACTGCAAGATATTGCACGACGGCCAAGAAATTCAAAAGGGGCAGTGCCCGTTGGGTACAGGAGAACAATAAACAATAACTTGCAAAGATTGAGGGTAGCTGTGAGTGGGGCAATCTCCTTCAGAGTGAAAATGGCCGGGTCGGAAAGGGTCAAACTCCTACAGAAGGACATAGAGCAACGATCGAATCATGTTTTTGGTGACCATAATAAATGTGACAAATATTATTGCAAAGGGCCCAAAGAAGGAGAGGAGAACTTGGTCCCTCATTTCATTAGTTGCGGCATATGGGAGGATATCACCTATGCCAACAGTCTATTATCTCGTCACTCCGCTAGTTTGATATATAACGTGACAAACAATCTTGCGGAGTCCTACAACTCTTATGTAGCTAAGTACGTAGGAGGGAAAAGGTTAAATTTATGTTTAAGGGGGGCCTATGAAACTAGGTGTGCCATTGCATCGGTAGCCTTCAATGTGAAAAATGATGTACATGGCATAATTCATAAAGGACTGACGAGCAAGAGCCCAGGAGAATGCCCAAAAAATTCTGTTTCCTCCAAAAGGAATAGGGAGTACATAAGAAAGCGACGACTGGAATTCTCTGAAACTTCAAAAAAGAAACGTCTGCGAATTGAGGGACCAGACAAACATTATGGGCTTGTTCCTGATGTACAAAGTGACATCGCATTGGCCAGCCAAGATTCCATGAATAATTTCCTATCATCACTAAAAATGGATAAAACCTCAAGGGAAAAGTTGGAGAGGGAAACACGAGAGCAAATGCTCAATGCGACGTGGCAGGCGGAAATGTGGAAAAGGTTGACGGCCTCTTTCTTTGGCCGTATTTGCAATTTAAGGCCCACAACATCTCGGGAGAAAGTGGCAGACGATATTTTGTTTCCTTCCTTCAGAGGAAACAAGGCTACAGATTGGGGAAATGCTAACGAAAAATCTGCCATCAGGGAATATGAGTCTTCAATCAAATATAAAGTTTTACCCGCAGGTCTCTTTGTTGATGACAAATTACCTTTTTTGGCTGCTAGTCCTGATGGGGTAATATCTGATGGTGAAGGCTTGGTTGAAATCAAGTGCCCCTATAATTGTAGGGATATTACTCCTGAGGAAGGAGTTAAAAATAAAAGAGCTACCTTCATGGAAGTGAAAGAAGGAAAATATAAGTTACGCAGGAGAAACAGATATTTTTATCAAGTACAGGGACAGCTGGAAATATGGGATAAACAATATTGCGATTTTATTGTGTGGTCTCCTCATGGGATTATAATTGACAGAATTCAAAGGGAAAGCAGTTTTGGGCCACAGCAATGGTGGATAAATTAAAAGAGTTTTACCTGAACTTTATGTTGCCTAAAATATGCCAGAATACACCTGGTTACAATAAATAATTGTACCGGAGTTGATGTTTTTTAATCAATACTTTCCCTCAACTTTTTACCCTTCATTTCTCTTTGCACACCGGCCTCCTGGAGACTAAATATGGTAATATTTTATCCCTGTATATCGCGGTGTGGCCAACAGCAGCCTTCTGCCCCGGCCACTGGTTTTTCCTGGATTATCGCATATATATTATGGCATGGCTGAGTAAGACGCATTTTTCTTTTCTCGACCAATTTTATAAATTAATTAATATTGTAACAAATTTAAGTGCGACTTCCATTAGTGCTTACTGTGGTGTATTGGTATTTCGACAGTCTATTGTCTTTTGAGTGATGTGGCATCCCCTGGTGGGAGTGATGGGGAAGCGTAGTGTGGCCACATGGGCCGGTTGTATGTGATAGTGTGCTGTAGAATAAATAGTTAAATCCCGAGACATCTGAGTGTTTATTTTAATGCTCCCACCGTGGGTGGAAACGAAACAAGTGGCGACGAGCGATGAGTCATTAAACACCCAGTGCGTGTGTTGCGGAGTAATTACTGTGTATCGGATAAGATGGCGAACCCTCTGGTAAAAACTGCCCTAATCGGGCGCATGGACCCTTTTAGCCCGGACGAGGAAGATTTTGTATCATACGCTGAACGTTTTGAGCAGTATTTTCTGCTAAACGGGATAACGCAAGAGGAAGTGAAGGTCCCGATGTGTATTACGTTTTGTGGGGCATCAACATATACGCTGTTGAAAAACATGTTGTTCCCAAAAAAGCCTACGGAACAGACATTTGCGGAATTGGTTGGTGTTCTTACGACGCATTATGCCCCAAAACGACTGACTATTGCGGAACGGTACAACTTTCATACCCGTTCACAACAGACGGGTGAAAACGTGAGAGTTTATCATTGCCCTAAAGAAACTTGCAGAGTTTTGTGAGTTCGGAGATTTTTTGAACGATGCTTTGAGGGATAGGTTTGTTTGTGGTATAGAATCAGCGGTGATCAGACAGAGACTACTTCTGGAAAGTAAATTAACGTTTGAGCAGGCGTGCATCATCGCCACCGATTTGGAGTTGGCACAGAAGAATTCGATTATTGACGGGGTTACCAAGTTCTCGAATCTGGAAGTTGGGGCAGTTTATAGGAGAGCCCCAAACGCTAAGCAGAACTTCCACCGCCAACCAGATGCTGGTTCGAGCCGCAGGAGAGAGGACATTCCAGCACAACCGGGACAACGTCAAGAGAACGGACGACGGACCAATTGGCATCAGAGGAATGCTGTGTGTCAACGGTGCGGAAGATTCCACAGAGAGGATTCCTGCCCCGCCCGGGATTGGGAGTGCTTTAGGTGCCATGGAAGGGGGCACGCTTCCAGAATGTGTCGAAGCAGGGAAGTGCGTGAGGTGTACTCAGACGATTGGGAGATCGGTCCGTCAGATGACATTTCCCACTCGCAAAATACCCATCCCGTCAAACCAAGGTTAGAGTCGCAATGCATTTACTTGCCTGCTGTTAAATCGGTATCTGGTACTTCACCACTTTTTGTAAATATGTATGTGAATGGAGTTTTATTAGCTTTTGAGGTAGATAGTGGTGCTAGTGTGTCTTTAGTATCTGAGGAGACATATCACCGGTATCTCAACGGTGCAAAACTCCAAAAGTGTACCCTATCCTTGAAATCAGTCACTGGTGACCAAATTAAGGTCAAAGGAAAAATTGAAGTTGGGGTATCTTGGTCCAGTGGAAATGCTAGTAAGAGCCACACATTAGAATTAGTTGTTGTGTCTTCCACTGCGCGAGTAAGGCCTCTCATGGGTCGTCCCTGGTTGGATATTTTGTCCCCAGAATGGAGAAAGAGGCTACTTTCTTGTTGTGTTTCAAATGAGGGGTACCTTGATGTAGATGATAACAATATTTTCAAGTTTGAGTCAAACACAACGTTGGAAGACAATTGTTATAAATCGCTGTTGAAGGACAGCAAATTGCTATCCAGTTATGCCTGCAAATATCCAAATGTTTTCAGCAGGAAAAATTCAAACATGATCAAGCAGTTTAAGGCAAATCTTGTGATTAGGGAGAATGCTATCCCAATTTTTCATAGGCCATACTCAGTACCTTTTGCCTTAAAAGGAGAAGTTCGTAAGCAATTGGAAGAAATGGTAACCAGTGGGGTTCTAAGACCTGTGAGACACTCTGAATGGGCATCCCCAATAGTGTGTGTTCCAAAAGCAGACGGAGGTGTTAGGATTTGTGTGGACTTTAAGGTGACCTTAAATAGGGTTTTGGTCACAGATTTCTATCCCTTGCCCAAATTAGATGATGTGTTTGGATCATTGGCCGCTACTGTATTGGGGGACATTGGCATTGGGGGACTGTATTTTGTACGCTAGACCTCCAAAATGCATATTTGCAGTTAGGTGTTGGACTAGAATCTCAGAAGTACCTTACCGTCAATACTGATGATGGACTTTATCAATTTACCCGCCTACCTTTTGGCATCTCTAGTGCTCCAGGTATTTTTCAGTCTGTAATGCAGGAAATTGTCAAGGGTTTGCCCATGGTTACATGTTATTTGGATGACTTATTAATTTCAGGGAAAGATTTAAAAGATTGCCAAGAAAGGGTGGAAATGGTGCTGAACAGGCTAAATGAATATAATGTGAGGGTTAATATGAATAAATGTAAATGGTTTTGTGAGTCTGTGGATTATTTAGGTCATACAATAAGTGCGAAAGGTGTTTGTCCAATATCACACAAAATGAAGGCCATACTGGAGGCTAAGGTTCCCCAAGATGTATCACAAGTGAGATCCTTTGTGGGAATGTTAAATTTTTATCATCGCTTCCTGCCTAACCTTTCAAGCCTACTAAAACCTCTGTATGATCTTGTAAAAAAAGATGCAACTTGGGAGTGGACTTTTGAATGTAACCAAGCCTTTGGTAAATGTAAAGAGCTCTTATTGGGCCATCCATTGTTGGTGCATTACAACCCTAAGTATCCCATAGTGGTATCAGCTGATGCATCACCATATGGTGTTGGTGCCGTGCTGAGTCATCTGATTGATGGTGTTGAGAAACCAGTGATTTTTGCATCCAGTACATTATCCAGTGCTCAACAAAATTACTCCCAGTTAGACAGAGAGGCATTGGCATTGATTTTTGCTGTGAAGCGGTTCCATAAATATTTGTATGGGCAACACTTCACCCTAGTGAGTGACCACCAACCCCTACGGCACATTTTTGCACCAGACAAAGGGGTGCCTACTGTTGCTGCGGCTAGGTTGCAGAGATGGTCCATTGTACTATCAGCATATATGTATAAAATTGAATACCGTAAGTCAACCCTGTTATGTCCTGCGGATGCATTATCGCGATTGCCAGTACCTGAGGAGAATGTAGTGGAAAATGTATTTAGTGTTTTGAGTGTTTTGCCGGCAAAGTTTCCCTTGACTTATGTGGAGGTGGCCAAGGAAACTGAAAAGGATGTGGTATTGTCTAAGGTAATGGATTATACAAAGCACGGATGGCCAAATTTTGTCAGAGAGCCAGCAATTGTCCCATTTTTCAGGCAAAGGTATGGTATCTCCCTGGAAAATGGATGTTTGTTAATGGGGTCAAAGGTGATCATACCTCTCAAATTGCAGAACGACATGCTGAATTTATTGCATGGGTCACACCCAGGAATTGTGAGAATGAAGTCCCTTGCTCGTTCATTATGCTGGTGGCCAAATGTTAACAGGGATATTGAGGAGAAGGTGAAAAATTGTGAAGCATGCCAAATTGTAAATTTTCAACCAGACTGTTCGCAAAAGGCATCATGGCCCAGGGTTGATAATTGGGGCAGATTGCATGTTGATTTTTTTGTTATGCAAAAGAAATATTTCCTGGTTATTGTTGATAGTGAGAGTAAGTGGATTGAAGTGTACCCTATGGCAAATGGAACTGATGCTAGGAAAGTATGTGAAAACCTGAGTACATTATTTAGCACTTTTGGTTATCCATCACAGATAGTCTCTGATAATGGCCCCCCATTCAACTCAAAGCTGTTTGTTGATTTCTGCTCCCATAGAGGCATTGAGGTATTAAAGTCCCCAGCGTACCATCCCCAATCAAATGGTATTGCAGAGAGAGCTGTTCAAACCATTAAAAGGTTACTTGCCAAGGAGTTGAATACAACACCAGGTGCCCTTAGTGACAAAAACATTCACTCAGTCCTTGGCAAAATTTTACTTGCCTATCGTACTACACCTTTGGCAACAGGTGAGATAAGCCCTTCGGAAAAGATGTTCAAGTATAAACCTCGCACCCTCTTGTCATTAATTAAACCACCCCCTAATAGTCTCACCTTTCCAAGCTCTAGATACCCAGAATACAAGGTGGGGGAAGTTGTTTTGGTAAAAATTAGACCAGGCATGGTGCCTGTAAAAGGTGTAATTGGGAAGAGGGTCAGTGTGGTTACTTACAGGGTGTACATTGGAAGACAATGTCGGTATGTGCACATGAACCAATTGAAACGCTTGCCACCTACAAAAATTATCCCTAAGCCAAAAGTTTTCCCTTTCCACTTGTTAGCAGATCCTGATGACTCGGCTGTGGATGCAGCACCTCTATGGTCAATGGTGCAGACTCCCTTGACCATTTCCCCTCGGTCCAGCCCATCCTATCCTGCCTCTGTCCCAACTGCTGAAATGGTGATACCCACTGCTAACCAATCCTCTAGGAATACAGGTCCAGAACTTCGCCGCTCCAACAGACCATCCAAGGCACCTCAGCGGCTTGACTTGTGATGCAAGAGGGATTTGGATTCTAGTAGGGGAGGAGATGTGGTGTATTGGTATTTCGACAGTCTATTGTCTTTTGAGTGATGTGGCATCCCCTGGTGGGAGTGATGGGGAAGCGTAGTGTGGCCACATGGGCCGGTTGTATGTGATAGTGTGCTGTAGAATAAATAGTTAAATCCCGAGACATCTGAGTGTTTATTTTAATGCTCCCACCGTGGGTGGAAACGTAACACTTACAATATGCTATACATACATCGAAATAATTAATAGCTTTCAGCCGCGCGAACCGCATTGTTTATCGAGTCACGCGCGCATCAAAAGTTTCCGGCTTCAGCCTTAAGGCCGTTTTACACGAGGTACGGAATTGCGCAGGTTAGAGCTGCATTAATTTCTAAAATGGCGCGGAATTGCGCGAATGCATGAACGAAATTAAAAAAGTGGCTATTTTGCCGTCTCGCATCCACGCATTCTCGCATGTGTTCTAGCAATTCACCGCTTTACACGACGCAATTTTGATTGCGCCTTCGCACGTACGTCAGATTGCGCAATTCCGTGTACCGTGTAAAACGGCCTTTAGAGATGGGATTCTTACAGGGTAATGAGATCGCAATACATGAAGTTACTAATTCCACCTCTGAATACCCTTTACCAATTGTGAACCGAGTCGAAATGTTTCGTGCTGCGGCGCGACATTAATTTTCTCCGGGCATTTTCAAACGAGTAAGATAAAAAAATGAGGATATCATGACTCCTCAGCTTCAGTGCCGATTACAGCGCTACAGACTTCAAAGTTAAGAAAAAATTAATTTTGCATGATCCCAGGGGAGTTGAGATTTAATAACTGTGTATGAATTTTTATAAATGTAATCATAAACACGTATATGTATCATATGAAATAGACCACTTGTAAAAGTTTTCGAATTTTAAGACATACTTTCACCTTTCATACTTGGAGTTGAAGCTTTCGAAATAGAGGTAATTTAGGATTCCTCCCAGCTGTACTAAAAATTATGCTGTCGTTGCCATCATAGGAAAAAATTATAATTGAAGTGCGCAATGAAACGGAGTATTGAAGTAATATAAACGTGGATTTTGTGAAGGATTGCAACAACAAACGGTAGAGAGAAAAATGAAACTGCAATTAACGAAAGTGATACACGATTTCTCGCGTTCTCGTTTCGATTAATTATGTGGTGCAATATTGGTTACCGGCGTGGAATAAGTCAAGTCATACGGTCTATTTTATTTTTATATTATAAATTATAAACTGCAATCTTATTTACGATGCATTCATTGAGGTACAGGATGAATAGAAATGGGACACCGTGAAGAAAGCGAGCGGAATTCAATGCGGGAACTATCCAGAGAAAAAGAGACCGACGGAAGGGCTGATCAACTAAAGTAACACAAAAAAACACAAAAAGAGTTTTTTGGGCCTCAAGAGTTTTTTTGCAACACAAACAACTCCGTGGGGTCTGCATAGGTTATCCGAGATCCCGACCGCCAGCGGACCGAAATCTGACACCGCAGAAGGGGAGTTCAGTCCCTCTCCCCAACCATGAATTTTTCTTCGCTCTCGAGTTCCCCTTCCACCCAGTCAACTTCCCCTCCCATTCAAACGCAGCGGTCGCTTTCGGAACTAAATGCCAGCGACCGTTGCAGCGGAGTTCTCCCGAAGTATCCTATCCCCTTTTGTTTACGTTTTTCTTTGCCTTCCATAGCTTTCGAGGTTGTTGACTGCCCATTTACGGCTGGCTTATCGTACCTGCCCTCAACGACAGGTTAGTCGTAATGCACCCCCAAGGTTCTTAGAGTAAAGGTTGCCTCATTCGCGACTCGTGCTCCCATTGGCTTGACGTCACTGTAGACCCAACTTCCAGCGGGTTCACAATGGGGGTCAAAGGTCATAGGGTTAAACCTCGGGCAATCATGACAACCAACGTGTCAAACGATAGGTTTTGAAGAGTGCCTCGGAGGTCTAAAAATCAACACTACGGATCTATGAACTGCTTAACCGACTTTGGCACCCTTCAAAACCTATGGTTTGACACGCTGGTTATCATGATTTCCCGACGTTTAACCCGATGACCTTTGACCCCCATAGGTCAAAAAATCAACACTACGGATCTATTAACTGCCTAACCGACTTTGGCACCCTTCAAAACCCATGGTTTGACACGTTGGTTGTCATGATGGCCCGACGTTTAACTCTATGACCTTTGACCCCCATTGTGACCCTCGGAGGTCAATTAGTGAATTATAAGGGTTTTTGGACTTTACCAATGACTTGGGCACCCTATAAAACCCATGGATCGACACCTTTGTTGGTATACTATTCTTTTTGCCACCTTTATGACCTTGACGGTGACCTTACTGGGTCAACAGTTGAATTTTCGCGAATAAAAGTATTATTTTCGAGTTTCTCGTGTCCGAAAACCTTGGAATAGTCATCTTGGTCAATGAAATTCAGACTTTTATCTATCTCGATTTTTTAAACATTGAAACCCCATACGGCAAATTGAAATTTTTGGTTTGGACCCACATAGTGAGGTCAAAAGGTCAAAATTGTAAAATTTTTCTTACACTCAACAAAACTTAGGACCTTTTCCCATAAGTACATATGCCAATTTCAAAAATTTCTCAATAGCTCTCAAAGGCATGCGAGAGGACTCAAATTTATAGACTTAGTACTAGAAATTTGTTTACCTGATATCTTACCATTGGTACACGATGTTACTCATAGCATACGAGTTAAACAATGAATTTACAAAATAGTCCCTGCATGAATGAGTGCGCAAAATATTAAGTTCAATTTGCCTTAAAAGGGAAGAATTCCAGATTTTCCAATGCAATAGGGGCATCTAAGTTCTTGATTACGAAATCTTTAGCATATCCACTTAGTTTGTCTGACCGATTCACTTTCACCACTTTCTTCACATGTGTGGGGGGCGAGACACGGTCAATGATTCGATTAGTTAATATACACAATAAAAAAAATTTTCAATTTAAGCATCCGCCTGTGATATGAGACATTCCGTCTAGCTTTCTTCGTTTTCGACAAGCTGTTGGAGCACGTTGCCACAGTACAACGGCAGCCTGGCATATCCGACGATTAATGGCGCTCTTCACCCACAAAAAGTTCGTCTTATGAGTAGTGGATTACAAAGACGATTTCCAGTGAAATTGCAGGAAATGTGTTCAGATTCGCGTTAAACACAAGGCGGCGCAAGGTCTCAGGAACTTATTCTCTCTCAATTTCAAGCGTGCAAACAATGAAATGGGTAGGATCAGCTGGGATGCAGGGTCTACACTGTAGAGATGGGCAAAAATAATCGATTATACGTAAAAATCGATTATTTGCTTTCGATTATTGCGATTATTGAATCGATTATGGACATCCGATTATTTTGCATAATCGATTATTTGAATATAATCGGCGGGAATAAGAAGCGATCATATGGAATACAGGGCCTAATTGGTCAAGGGCGAAAAATTTTTTTTCACCGCCAATAAGTAATAAAGCTAATTGGGCAACTCTTACCTAATAATCAATCGTAAATAAATGTATAACACCTCGTAAGTGGAAGAGCCCAGACACCTCATCCGAAGCCGATTCACCCATAAGTCACTAAAATCCTTTGTTCGGTGTAAGCTCAGAAATGAAAGTGATATGGCACCAGTAAAGAGTCGCTTGTGGAAGTACTTCCACAAAAATTTGAGTGAGAGTAAAGAAAAACAATCTCCTAGTCATGTACTATAATGGCATGAAAAACCTATTGACGATATCACCGTCAAGAACAAGACAAAAACTTAGCTACTTTATTACTACCACCAATGCCTTCTTAAGCTTAAGAAGTTCTTAAGCTTAATGCCTTCGTAAGCTTAAGAAGGCATTGCTACCACTCATCATCCGGATCTAAGTATGTCAGGGATAAAATAACTTAATATTACAAGTTAAAAAAGGAACTAAATTATTTGACACGCATCATGACACCCACCTTCAAAATACCACCATTACAGCATCCGCACAATCTCAAAATACGACAATAAAACCGATTCTTTGCATTTTATTTTTCACTCGATACAAATGAGACGGTGCGCGCCGATATCTTTAGGTCTTTAGCGTTCCTACGAGACGATTATTCTACCACGCCACAAAAAGAATCGCTTCACACTCAAATAATCGGTAGCGCACGGTAGCGATTCAGGACAGAATAACAATCTTCCTAGCTTACGCAAAGAATCGGTGAATAATCGAATACTTAGCCAGCACACGATTCTTGAGACGATTATGCACCGATTATCATCATACGATTATGGGCCGATTCTTTGGGCAAAATAATCGTGTGCTGAAGGTTAGGCGCTTCCGATTATTTTGTCCATTATTGCGATTCTGTGGGTGGGTGAGTTCTCCTCACCCACAGAATCGCAGCGTCATTGTTGACGATAATGGACAAAAGAATCGGGAGCGCCTAACCTTCAGCACACGATTATTTTGCCCAAAGAATCGCCCCATAATCGTATGATGATAATCGGTGCATAATCGTCTCAAGAATCGTGCGCTGGATTCGATTATTCACCGATTCTCTGCGTAATCGATTATTTCGGCCCGATTTTTTCCCTGAATCGATTATGCTTGAATTTTATCATATGATACGATTAATCGATTACGGAAAGTTTTTCCCCATCACTAGTCTACAGTGACGTAACGGGACTTCTGCTGGCGCATGCGCAGTTACGAATGAGGCAACCTTACCGTCTAAGAACCTTGATGCACCCCCTCCGCTTATCCTCCTTTCTCAATGCACCATGCCAGCCAACGTTAAACAGAGCATTGTGAAGGAGGGTGAATGGTCACCCGCCAACAACAGCAGCTGAAGTCAGTCGTGGCAACATACAGGGATACCTCCTTTAATGCTTTACTCGCCGCGGAGTTGCGAGCCTCAGATCTCACCGATTCTTTTCCCTAGGATCCCAAATATGGCATCTTCGAAGCCGACTCTGAGAGTTGTGTAATATATTATGAGGTATTCTCATAAATGGTTATATTTCCACTGTTTCATGGGTTTATTACAGTAGTCTTTGATCCTCCCCTTACAGAATTGAGTATATTTTGTGTTAACTACGGCAAAAAATTATGTTGCCGCGTATTTATTTCTATGTAAAGTAAAACTGAAGGTTAAATTTAAAGCTATTTTCACAGTAGTAAATAACTCTAATTACTCCTTTTTAATGAGCATATTAAGGGTGAAATATATTTGCATTGCTACCATTTCACAACAATTAACTTACCTACTGGCTGATTTTAAGTTGCTTAGATGCCGTTGTCTGCTCTTCTCTGATTTCCTGCTGTGATATGTACTTACCTTTTAAATGGAAAAAAACAAAAACTCTAACTGATATCTTCAGGCTTTACTTTGTAAAAATAAACTTTGTAAGGCTCACTAATAGGGGCGGTCATCAAACAACTTTTTTCGAAATTCAAAGTTCTACATATGTCAAAATGTAGCCCGAGGTACCAAATGAACAGAGAAAAAATTTTGTTCCTGTAGGTTGACATCCTACGCTGGCACCAGGGCCATTTATTTTGAAGGTAGGCAACCCGCAACACGCATCCTCTTTTTACACTATTTCGGTGATAAATGTCGTGATTCAAATGTTTTTTCAACAGATTCTACCCTAGCCATGCCTGAAGTTGCCGAGGTAAGCAACATAGATCGAATAATTACTTTTTTTATACAATCACCGGTATTAAAATGCAAAGAAACGTAAAAAACTTGGAAAATTTCGTTATTGATGGCATATATTTTAATTTTGTGTACTTGTATGGGCATGATCGCACTAATATGACGCTACCGTTTACACAGAATAACACTTTTCCCCTCTCCAGTCTTAAAGTAAGGATCTCCTCATCTCCCTATAGCCCGCCTATGAACTAATGTCACCGAATAACATTTATCACCGAAATAGCGTAAAAAGAGGACACGTGTTGCGGGTTGCCTACACTAAACATAAATGGCCCTGGTGCCACCGTAGGATGTCAACCTACAGGAACAAAATTTTTTCTCTGTTCATTTGGTACCCTTGGCTACATTTCGACACGTGTCGAACTTTGAATTTCGAAAAACGTTCACTAATATGCCTATTTTAAATAGCACCAAGTGTAACGACTGCTCTGCATTTTCCCCATCTCTCGCCAACTTCCGTGATGACTCGAAATCCCACGGTACGAGCGACCGCTCACCTGTGGGGGTGATGAGTCGGCATGCACGAGGCGACGACAGTTGGGCGATTGGGGAGGCGCGTGGAGGAGGCGGCAGTCGGTTGGTAGAGCGGAATAAAGCATGTCGTACAATGTACTACTGACTCCTTAATTCATCTTCCCGTTCCCTTGATGCCTCTCCGACGAACTCCCAATAGTCAATCGATTTACACAAGGGCAATTAATATATTAAAAAAACACCCTATGCTTGATAAACCACCAACCGTAGGGTGCTTTTTTTTTTTAATATGTTAGTGAACCTTAGAATATTTTTAATTTTATTTTCCATTAAATACTCAATCGCCAATGAAGGATTTTCATCAAGAAAGGCACGATCCTGCAGCTTCAAGCAAACCAGCTTCCCTATGGTCTAATTCCAGCGAGAAGATCACTGTGTTTCAAGCCTTTAAAAAATCTACACAGCACATTGTGATGAAGTGTTTTTGAGCCTCAGGAAGATTGTGAGCTGATTGCAACTGGACTCCCAAATGACCAAATGGCACATACTAAAATGCCCATCTTTTGCAGAGATTCAAAGATGTTTTTAGTGCCTATAACATGGGATTCCTACTCCAGGGAAAACGTCATTGCTACAAAAGAGTTTTGCCCACATGTTCAAATGACATTATTGTTGGCTGCTCAACAATTACTGCCAAATTCAAATTACTACAACACGCTCTCTTTCGATTCCATTCTTTTCTTCAAGCCTATTATAATTAGTCTTTCACAGTAGTAGTACGATGTAAGCATACTTTTACTCCTTTCTGGGAAGTATTACGCACCAAATAACTGATTCTGAGGATTAATAGATGCCTTTATTCGGGCAAGGTTGACACTAAAAGTCCCCTCTTAAGAGGCGGAATTCTGCCTAACCCCTAATAGGGTAGTTTCATTAGTATAATATTTGGAGGGAAGACCCACCAAGGCCTTAGGACAGTACACAGTAGGGTTACCTTAGGTAGATGCATATAAATTAAAGCAAATGTAAAAAGGCAAAATAATATTTATTGGGAACTACAGCAGTCTTTTATAAGAAATACTTAAATTATCAAAAAAGTCTGTGCAGTATAAAATATTTCTTGAATGAAGCTCTTCATGAACTCCTACATAAAAAATAATCTATGGAAACATAATAGTAGTTGCCTTAACTTAAATAGGGTGGTTTCCTATTATTTTTTTATTGCCTAAATTGAAAGATTATTACTCCTGGAATACGTATTTCACACTTTTAGATTTTTAAATGACGATATCTATTTTTCGCGATTAAATGAAAAGTGAAAATTTTCAAGCATGCGAAAATGCGACGGGTAAATATGAATGCCAGGAAAACTCCCGTGTGACGTTGTTCTGGTTCCCCCTGCCACAAGTGAGGTGACCCTAGGGCGAGGCTCTGAGCGCTGATACGACGCAGGATGCTAGCAGGTAGCAGAGTACCCTGCTAGCAGGTGGCGCTTGGCTTAAATAAGGATTATTAATACCTTATCAAACGAGGAAAACTTTACGATCTTAGCCAGTTTTAATAGATGATTATTAAGACATGTTTCCCTGAGCTCTGTGCCTCATGCATGCATTGGTAACCTCAGACGATGTAAAACTCCTATCTACTCGTATAGAAACTAGGTCCCTGTGACGTCACGTGGAGTGGCATCGCATGGGCGCCAATCTGGCCTTTTTCAAAAGAGGATAAAATTGACCCTTGCTATTTGTATAAACCGATATTTCTAAAACCAAATAATTTGTATATTATGAATACACTAATGGTGGGTAACGAGTCACAATCAATGACTATCGTTTTCTTTGATGAAGGAAACTACCCTATTGTTTCACACATTTAAGGAGAACAACACCTTCTGAAAAAAAAGAAAGTTATGCAAAATGATAGGATTTAATTAGTCTCAAACAGCATGAGCTATGACTAAAATGACAGTAAAGGAGTGTGAGACTCTGTAGGGTTTTATTGATACTGATGTCAATATCTTTGATAAAACACTGTAACTATGGGGTGATTGATGTCTTAAAAAAATATTCAAAGAAATTACGACAAATTTCAATCTTCAAGTGGATTGGGATGTTAAAAAGTACTAACATCCCATTATCATTAATATTACTATCATTATTTATCCCAGTTTTTCACAAACATACCACTTAGCTTACTAAAGAACATTGTTACAGAGAATTGGGATATAGTATCTGACAACACATTTCTAAACAAGGAAGAAAATTTTGAAATATGAATGAATGAATTTATTATTACTCCAGCCTTGAATGTACACTTTTTTTTCTAACAGCACAAAATTAATGGAGCTTTAGGTAGCTTCAATGGTTAAAATAAAAAAAACAAGCATGGAAGCTACCATCTTAAAAATTAATTTCAAGGCAGACCAGAAAACAAAAAGAAAGTATATATAATTTTTTGAAACATTATCACTATGAAACATATTAGTGACAATAACTTACAATAAACAGGAGCAAAGTATAATATATGGACAGAACGAAATAAATTTATTTTTCCTCCTTTCACAAAATATATCTATTATATAATTTGATATTATCTTATATTTGACATTACTGTCAATCACGACTATTTACAATATAAAGAGTGTTAGTATCAAATAAAAAAATGAAGCACCCAGTGATAACCATTTTCCCTGATCTGGACATGAATCATCCTTCAGACAAAATAATTGGTAAATAACAATTCAACATTCCTCTCATTTTCAAATTTGACAATTACTAATATTTGGCAAATCCTAATTATATAAAAGAAGACACCAATTTAAGTTTTTTCAATAGTTTCTACCCAAAATTACAATTACCGCAGAAAAAATAATACACTTCCATCCCTTGATATGCTAACGATAAGATATTATGATGTATCCATTAATATAGATTGGTGCAAGAAACCACACAAATCAGACAGATATGGTTTTATATTTTCAATCTCATCACCCTCTTAAACATGAATTAAATATAAAGCTCTAAATTTGAGTGATAAAGTTTTCTACAAAATAGCTTAAACTAATTGAGGATATTCTGAAAGAGAAACTGATTACTTCACGCAAATATGTGTTCACATTATCAAGATTCATTAAATAAAATAGATTTATAAAATGCAACAACATCCCCATACCGTGGAATCATCTATATGGGTAAATTATCTGAACAAATTATATGAAACTATAAAAAAAATAGATCATAGAATTGCAGACAAAAAGCATAACACTCAAAACAAGCTTCTTTACACAAAAATGAGATCAGACACCCCTAAAAGATCTAAAAAGTAATATAAAACATAAAATACCATGCCTCAACTATAACAATTGCTACATAGGACAGACATTATTGTATGTAATTAATAGAATTTCCCAAAACAAATCATCCATTAAAATATTTTATACAACCATGTGCCCTTGCAAACCACAGTTTAAACAATATCCATACTTTCAGCTACGAAAATACTGAAATTTTAGATACTGACAATAATTTCACAAGTAGAGTTAAAGAAATGGTACATATTTCCAAAAACAAAAAGGTTGTGATAAAAGATCAGACATCAACAATTTCAGAAAATTAATTATTATTTAATTTATGAAAATTGATGGGTACCTAACTATGATCTGTATTAGCTAAGTTACCATCAATAAATCCAAATAATTGCAAAAAAGGGTGCGTCAAAAATCTGGTCTCTTCTTTTTAATTAATTTACAACTGAAATTTTTTTCTTTTATATTTTATTACTGTAAAAAACCATTATTATAACCTTTCATGCCATTTATGTATCAAAATTATGTACTCATATTCATTCATACACATTATTCATTCGATGAAGATGTATAAAGGCACTGAAAAGTTGGCAAATATTTGAATTTAAAATTCTTCAAGACCTATACTCCAAGATACTGAATCAACACAACAACAAAACTGTTGTCAAAGCAACACTTGCAACATTATGCTAGCTGATTGTGAGTAGCAGAAAGTTCATGCGATTGAAAATGGGCCAAACATGTAAGAACAGATTTCATTTTTTAACTATAAAACATTCTCATTATGATAAGTTTATTTTTTAAATTTATTTCACTCAGTAAAGATAAGCACCCCAATACTTATAAAAGGAATTATGGATAAATCTCAAAGCAATCTGTATAAAAAGTCATCAGTTATGAAATACGTCAAAAATCATAATGACAGAGCTGGAGATCCCCTGAAAAATACTAATTAATGCAATTGCTATTGCTATTTCTTTTTTCCAGCGAAAACTACTCCCCAGAAATAATCATTTAAAAAACAGTGAACGCAATGATACATACTTCATGTGGAAACTATATGTCAACTTCTTGTAAAAAATAAGTCAAGCTCTGCTGGGAGAATATAATTATATATATAATACCTTTCTTCACTTTTCTAGGCTGCGGCGTGAGGAAGATAAAAAATGAGAACAGTGAGGAAGAACCATACGTCTTCGCAAGATTTGGAGTGCGCCGCACACCCTCATATCCCTTCACAGTTACTTGGCCCCCACCACCGCAACCAAATCCTGCCCTTTCCCCACCTCATTCCCCCTCACTTTCCACCCTCTCCTAACCCAAGTCCCTTCCACAGTAGCATGATCAACCTTGGGTTGGGTTGGGTAATATTTCACTATTGGATTCATTTAAAAACAAAATTGTTACTGAGGTAGGTAGCTCACAGTTAAATTTCCTTATTACCCTTCTTTTATATCTATCTCTTGCTGATTCCTTTGGTGGAAGTAAATTTTAACGTTCAATAATTATCGGTAGGAACGCCTCTCATTAAGTAAGCTTCAAATAGGAGGAAATGTATATGCCTCAAATGGTATTAGTAGCTACATGATTGTAGATGTACCCCTTAATTTTGTTGAATTAAGCAGCCAAAATATCAATAAAAAAACAATATATTTCCATAAATAATCTTGCAATGGAGGTGCTTCCATACCTCTGGTCATTATTATTTTTCTGGGAAACCATTGATCACAAGATACAAATTAGCCTGTCTGTTGTATTGTTGTGAATTGTAGTATGCACATGGTTCAAAAGCGAGTCACTATAACTAAAGCACAAGCACATAAAAAGAAAACCTCACGTGGGAAAAATTAAGATTTGGAGCTTTCGAAGCAGTAGCTTCTTTCTCCACACCTGAGGAGCAAATGGGAAGCAGGAAAGGAGTATGTTAGACAAGGGAAAGGGGAGAGAAGGGGGGTTATGGAGAGGGGGTAAGCAGCCAGTGTACAACCCGGGGATGCTATTGGCTTACAGATGCCAAGTGCATGCAGATTTGAGGGGGTGGAGGTTGAGGGCAGAGTCAAAGGGGGGGAGGGATGCAATAACTGATACTTTGAAACATTCATGAAAGAGGGAGTCGTGGGTACTGGGAGAGATGCATGGGGGGATTATGGACAACAGGAGAGACGGTGATTATTTATTCTGAGGTTCAGGGGGGTGGTACATTGGCCTACATAGAAAGCAGGGCAGAAGTTGCAATGAAGGAGGTAAATTATGTTGCTGGAAGTACAGGTGGTGGAGGGCAATATCATATCGGGAGGCATTTAACTTTGGGGAGGAAAGAGGCTGGGGGTGGAGAATATATCTTAGAGGTTTTACATCTAGGACCGTTTTACGGTAAGGGTGGGGTGGTGGCGACTAACAGGGATTTTTGAAGTTTGAAAATGGTATGTACTTAGATTTGATGATCCCTCATAGGTGATCCAAGGAGTAGAAGGGAAAATCTTGGAGGTGGGTTTGTGGTTAGAAAGAATGGGGTACAAGTCCTTCAGGATATCCTGTAGGACATGAGCGCCAGGAAAGTAGGCGGTGAGCAGAGATGAGAGCAATTTTTGAAATAAACTGTTTTCAAAACTTTGAGGTGAACAAAACAGCAAATTCTATATTTTATTGAATTCACTGTGGAAACTTGGCCATCTTCTTATCCAAAAAAAAGTCAGCCACAGATCGGGAAATAGAATTAATAATAATTGATATTGGTCTTCTCTTTCCCAGGTAACGGCTTTTCGAAGAAAAAGGAGAACGATATTGAGGAAGAAGCACTTGTCTTCCAAAGGTTCAGAGAGCCCCGAGCACCCTCATATCCATTCACAGTTATTTGGCCCCCACCTCTAACTGGTGGGACTGCTGCTAGAATCTATGATAGAAAAATTCAAGCCACTCAGAATGAAAACAAAGAATTCTACCCCAGCAGTGAAAACAATATGAGGAATAAAGAACATGAGTGAAGACAATTAAACTTTAAGGGCTAATGGAAATTTGTCATTGATGACGAAAGGACAGATTAGGGAAAAGTGAAAGATCCATCTTAAAAGGGTTGCAGCTATACCCCAAGTTCTCTGACATAACACATAAACCTCAGACTTGTGTTGCGTCTGGTCTTGCTTGGGCCAAGAAATAAAGTATGAATTAAGTGTACCCAAAAAGTTAGGGACTATTAATAAACAAAACATGAAACTTAAAACACCAGGTGGTCTTCAGAACCATTTGTAGCAACCTGCCAGGACCGCTCATTGAATGATGCATAACTGGTGCAAGTAATGGATCTTCCCAAAATAAGGGTAGAGGTTGAAAATATGAGAAAAGCCTTGCCAATGCCTTACATCTGCTTCAAGAGCACTATGACAGTCTCTGCTCCTCCTGAAGTCCTAGCATCTAAAATTAAAGGAGCCAGTCCATCATGATACCTTGTTCTTATATCAGCCTTCCATTGAGGAAAAGTATAACAACAATAGCTCTTCCCATCACCCAGAGGAGAGGGCAGCAGCTCTTCTTGACACGAGTGAAGGTGGAGACCACAGTAGCAAATACCGCAACACTTACATAACTGCAGGAATGGTAATATTTACTTTAATGGCTGTATTACTGC
Organism: Ischnura elegans; assembly: GCF_921293095.1. Taxonomy (NCBI): domain Eukaryota; kingdom Metazoa; phylum Arthropoda; class Insecta; order Odonata; family Coenagrionidae; genus Ischnura; species Ischnura elegans. The sequence continues at coordinate 34,665,620 of NC_060249.1, forward strand.
AATGTGGAATGCTAGGGGTAACCACCACATAATTATCCCAAAGAGTTACAGCTACTCCAAAATGCTATATGCAAAATGCAAACAGCTATAAACATAAAAGACATGATGGCAGTCTCTTGACTAAAATATTCCAGAGGTTTAACTTTCAGCACAAAGTAAACCAAATATTTAGCTGATATAATGTAATGAGTGGTTTTCCAAACAAAATATCAGTACAGGCAGGCAACCCATATGCCACCCGATCTCTCCCCACAAAAAAATTCAAGCTATGTGCCTGTAAAGGTAGCACACTAGTTTAGGAAAAATCTATTACAGTAGTTTAAGACAATGGCACATTTGCAAAATGCAACTTCAACCCACTTTGAAGCGGCATTAAATAAAATGAGAGGTATACATTCATAAAGGCCACCAAAATCAATATGACACTAGGACCAAATTGTTTATTGAATGTGCCAAAAATTAATTGGATATTTTAGGTGAGGCGGTGGAGTAGTACTGCATCGCTAACTAGTAAAACATTTGTTTTCATCTTTTTCCAAGGTAAAACTTTAAAACTGGCTTCATCTCCTATGCAATAGACCTCAAATTATATAGAAAAGTAACCTCCCAGGTTGAAAGAGTGTTCAGGATAGCCTTTAGATGCTCAGTAATTGGGGGAGTTTAGTTTTGTATATTCATGTGGGAGCCAGTGAAGCGATGAAATGTTCGGACAGGTTCACAGTCCAATGCAATTAAATTAGGCAGTACATGAGTAGGATATTATTTTTGGAATTATTCATCCACATGAGATATCAAGGAGAGAAGAAGAAACATTGGCAACCTCTAAATTTTGATGGTAAGGGATACTAAAAACAATTCTTCTAACAGTCACAACACACAAAAGTTTTCATACCATGGCAATATATTATTGACTGCTCTGAAAAAAAATGGGCAACAAAAAATTGACCTCCAAAACATCCACTCTTTTCTGTCAAGACAATTGAAAATTTTCTCTGATAATCCTCAAAGGTGGATAGGTACCAAGGAGCATTCATGTCAAGGATTTTGCAGCTGAAAAACCAGCTTGGTGTGAGCAGTGACCACAGAAGAATACACAGCTGTCTTCTAAGGACTGAACAGGACCTTGAGAAGTCTCCTGAGAGTCAACTCCGGGTACCAAGGATTAAACGCAAAGATGCCTCCAAATATAACCAGATAAATTCATGTACCATATTTCTCCCAATTAAGTCCCCTAATTGTGAGGATTCAGTTTTAGGAAAAAAATTTAAAAATGCATGGGAATATAGTCCCACATTTACTTTTACCACAGCAATTTTTGGAAAAAAGTGGGGACTCCTAATTAGATAATTACAGTAGCATAATAAATTTAGCCTAGGTTTATTTATTTAGCCTAAATTTATTTTATTGAGGCCCGATGGAGAGAACATTGGGCTATTGATTGAAGGAATTTGAATCCTAGGTGAAGTCCTTGGATACCCCAAATAAAAATCTTTGATATACAATTTGGCTTAGGAAAAGGAACTGACACCCCTGCCCTGAATGTGTAAATTTAATATACATGTGGCTTATTTTGGAGTGAACTTAACCTTCCAAACCATTAGGGGGAACATACATTATCCTAAGGTTGAATCATAGAGTGGGATTACTTCAATTCATTGGGGTCAATGCAGTGGGGCACACATATGGGGGCGCACGCCCCCCTCCCTTGCGGGGCCACCCATATTGCCAAACATTGCAGAACCACAATTGTAACTTTTTTAAGTCATTAGATGGCATTGTCTTGTATACGTGTATAATCAGTGTAATTTAAACTTTCTTAAACTTTGCATGTAACTTCATTAATTTTCATTACGATAAAAGTATAGGTAGCACAAAATATCATTTATCATCCCCCTTGAGTTTTTCCTGTATCCACTGCTGGGTCAATGTGTGTCCAGATGAATGTCCAGGATACTCACCACTCAAATGCCATGGATATCAATGAAATTTTGAGCCAACAATTACAAACCTTTCACTTGAAAAATTTTAAAATGTTACGTTTTAAGAGCGACACAGTGAACATAATATTAGAGCCATACTATATTCCAGGTCCGATAGAAGCGATAAATTACAAGAGATATTTTGTCGAACGGATAGATATGGGAATTCGTTTTTCCCCCGAACCATAAAGGACTTTAATAAACGCTAGTCCCAACCTCGTTAGAACACTTCATTTTTTTTAGTTGTAAACGGCTGGTGTCCTAACACCCCCTGCCAAACGCCTTTTAGGCGGCTCGCGGGGTATTATGTAAATGTACACTTTTGCAACATACAGGCAGGAGAAAATTGAGTCACAAATTTATAAACCTGGATAGCTGATGCCAGTAGGTACTAAAATTACTAATGATATTTAAGTCAAAAACACACCATTTTTAAACTAGAGAAAATTTGACCCAAGCGCTCTGATTAGCCACGAGTTTCTTCTGTTGCTAGATACTCATGACTTCAAATGCTTTGCCTGCCTGTGAATTCAGGGCATCCGGCAACGCAGCAAATATGCAGCCAATTGTAGTGCTTGGCTAAAAGTTTAAAAATGGTGCAAGTTCAACCAGAGCATCATCATTAATTCTGATTCCTATTGGCACTGATATCCAAGGTTTAAGTTTTTTCACATAATATTTTCCACTCTATATGATTTCTCAGATATGGTTTCTCATTTATTTGACCCTATATTGAGGGTCAAATTGAGTTTGACCCTATTTTTGAAACTATGAGACATATTTGGCGAACAGACATGGAATGCCAATATTATGAGCAAATTTTGCTACACCACTCCACAACATAATATCTATTCCCTGATGCAATTTACATCATTTGGTGGAAAAGGGTCAAAACACAAAGACTTTGAAAAACATAGAAATTAGGATAGATATATTAGAGGAAATAAATTTGAGATGCTAGTAATATTTTCATAATAAATATATTTGTAGGGATGGACAGATCCATGATTTCTTTCGGATACAGATCTAGATGAGATCCTTGATTTTAGGTGTCGATCTTTGGATATGTTTATATAAATGCATTTCTAATTACCTGCTACAAGACTTTCAGGCATTTTCTCATAAATAAGTCTGAGATGACCACTCAGAGAGAGGAAGGCATTAAAAGTGCATGAGAGAGAGGTGGAGGGCAATGAGGCTACAAACACAGGAGTCAAGGAACGAACATGTTTCATCTTGAAATTTTGCAACGTCATTGCTTCCAAAGCAAAGCAGTGCGGAGAAAAAATTCAGCAGTGAAAAAAGAAAAAAAGCAGTGAAAAAAGTCATTTATGCAGTGGCTGTTCCAGACCATCTCATCTCGATTTCCTTATCAGGTAAAGTGCTTATTCCACTGACATTCATATCCCATTCAACCATCCTCATGTATTAGGCATTTTTCTAACCAAATGTAACCTTACCATTTTTCTGAAACATCAAAAAGTGTCTATTGTTAGGGTCTATCAGACTACCGTTACAGAAAAAGACCCTCTGGAAATTATTGTAAATTATTATCAACAAACAACATTCTTCCAACTACTTCAAAGGTTATATAACTAATAACTTCAGGCTTTACTTTGTGAAACCTCTCCATATTGGAATTAAGGAAATAAAACTTTGTAAGGTTCACTGATTGTTTAATTAAGGGCACGACCCGGGTTTCGTAACTTAGTTACATCGTCAGGTGACTAAACCTGCATGCATCATACATTTATACCCACCAACTTCAAAGGTTATTTGATTTCATGAGGCGGTGGTCATTTGAAGGGATTGATGATCAAAGGGAATTATGAAGTACTAAAGGAGGATTGAAAGGAGGCCCTGCTTATTATATCACTATTGGAAAAATTCATTTAGATGAATGGAGCACAATGGGGAGAGGGAAGGGAACAAGGCCACATATAAGACTGCTTGTTTCAGCATAACATCTGTACATGCTCCACATCAACATTCTTTCATTACCATCTTTGGCTATTATTTTCCACAAGACCCATGGCTCAATTCAATTCTTTCTAGTTAACTCAAAGCCCATTGATTTTTATATGCTCCCTTGATTCCTGATTGTAAGTTTTTATAACCTTCTCCTAACATCTTTCCAATCATCAGTTAACACAATTCTGTTACCTTCAATATCTACGATAATCACGGCAATATTAAGGTCAGCTTTATTATTTTATCTGCACTAGCTTAAAGATTGAATTCCATGTAAAAATCACATAACTTATGAAAAATGCCATTGAATAAAATTATTTTAAAAAATCACTTTACTTCTGGATCAAAAAACATTTTGTACAAGCCAAATACTAGAAATGAAGCAAACATCAAAATGACAGCAATAGTAAATGACTTTGTGTTCTCTTTTTGTAGCCTCTTCATTTGTTCATTGTGTTCTGACAGACTTTTCTTTACCTCCTCTAGCTCTTTTTCCATCGATTCCCTGAAATAAAATGGAATTGAAAGTTACATTCTTGGCTTTTCTCTAAAAAAATTGTGATATCATTTTTTTAATTAACCAAAACTGTGTATTTCTATAATAAAATATGCTTGCCTCAAACATACTCTGAGCATGCAATCCCCCTTGTTAATTCAATACAATGTTAGCGAAACCCAAGCACACAATCATGTTTTAATTAGAGATATGATTTTTCAATTAATAGCAAAGGTTCATTCCCAAGGAGCTATCCAAAGCAGGAAACACACATTTGCTGTTGGAGTGAAGTAAAAAGACTTGGGGAAGATCTTTTTCAAACAAAGTAATGCAGAGTCACATAAGAATATGAATATAAATCCAAAACAAAATTTTTATATAGAGTAGTACATAATTATTTACATCTTGAGATAGCGCAAATAAATATTTCATGGAGGAAATCTCCTTGTTTACGTCAGTGAGAGAGGAATAAAAGTCAAAATATGATTTCAAAAGCATCAGAGAAAAATATAACTGGGGCATGTGACAAAGAGAGCAAAGGCTGAACATTAAACAGTAGCTTAAAATGTATATTTTTAAAGCTTATATGCATAATTTTAAAAGTCTCGAACAAAGGCTTTCAAAGGCTCAAACAGAGCATCATAATGAAAATTTGGCAGATCTTTTGATTTTTTTAAATTTAATTACTCTTTATTTCTTTTTGGGTGCCTTCATACCTCTGCCCTTCACGGCCATGGGATGAATTTCCAGGGGTTATATTACTGTATGCACACTATATCTTCAGCAATGAGATAGCAAGGCTTCCTGCATCCATTCCAAGGGGTTTTCAAGTCATACTATCACGAAGACTACCTATTACCTGGCTTCACCCTTTCATATATCATCACATGGGTGTACCTATCATGGTATTTATTCCAGTACTTCCATCGCTAAATGTTAGTAATAGCTAACTATAGTTTATTTATTCCTTTTGGAGATAATACAACAATCGTAGCATGTACCACAAATTTCTTTCCTAATTTCAGTCAATGACCACTACGTAATAATAACCAGATAAAAACCCAGGGGTGACTAAGATTGCTGCCACAGCAGCTCTAGGGGTCATGGGAGCCCTCCACTGCAACAATTGCAACCCGAGTGAAAGGATAACACGAACAATAAATGAATATCAGGGAAAGTATATGGTAAGCAAAGTTAGCATTAATGAGTAGAGAGGAGTTGATGATAGGATAATTCTGCAAGAGTGTAAAGAAATGGCTGGCAAAGAGCTTGATATGGAGCAATTTGCTGGGCTCGGTGGCGGCAAGGTAAAGGTCATACATTCAGCCCTGAGGATGAGCCCCGAGTCGGGGCTTGAAACGTTGGCCGTTATGGATAAATTAATCTGGTGGGAATACCAAGAAGAGTTTACCCACAAGAGGCCACAGGTTTGAGTCCCACCCTAGTCCCTGACGTAAAAAGCAAATAAATGCTAATTTCGGTGGTATGGGAATAAATAAATAAAAAATATCGCTTGACAAAGTGGGAACATGGATCTGAGGCAATCGGATGAGAATAAGCTGGAGGTACTGCATAGAAAAAATTACTTTGTATGCAGTCATGAGCACAGGTGCAAAGTTATATATACCCCGGATGAAATTCACCATGGAATATCATTTGGCTTAGCCAGGATTCAAACCAGATTGCTAGTCAGGTATGCTACCAGTTACACAACTAAGCCATCTTCTTGCAAGGCAAATCTCAGACTGGGTCAACCGAGTCTCAAGTCCACACTGTGACATAGAAGATTCAGCTCGTGTTTACTAAGCCACTGTTGAAGAATGATCGCCTCTCAGTCGCTTTTCTGCGACGGATTTTTTCCAAAGCATCAAATAAAATTCAATAGCTAAAGAACTTCACCAGTCTTCATAAACACTATATGAGAAACTGTTAATGCTCACTTTCAACATGTTATACTAATAAAATTTGACATACATATCGAATATTTTATGAAGATAAAGGTCTGCCAAACATTAAGAAACTGAGCATCATCAAAAGAAGAGGACTCCAACTCCTTCAAGGCTCTTATCATCCCATATCGCAGGTGCAAGTTAATTTTTTTTTCTGGATTGGGGCTAACCTGAAGTATTATTGCTCTGACTCTAAAGTGTTCGGAATGCCAATGCCTTATAAAATGTATCTCTCAAGTTGAGAGCGATTAATGCAGGAACCAAGAATTAGGTTCCTCCCAAAAAGACCTCAAACCTATCTTTCTATAACTTAGGAAGCCAGAACCTCGAACCATCTCATAACACTGACTGCCTCGTTTAAGAAATAAATAATTGTTTTTTACTTATCTTACGTATTAGAAGAAAAACAATTTTCATGACTTCATGTAATCTATTTCCCCTCTTCCACAGCTGCAATAGCAACTTTTGGGCCCTTTACTCAAACATTAATTGGCTAAGACCATTACCAGCCAACAAATCATACATTTATCAATGTGTTTATATAATTGTGAGAACACGACTGAGGCTCCTTCACCACTAAACATTAAGTATGAGACAATGAATAAAATAATCTCGTAAGTATTGCCGCAGATGGAAGTTTATCACATCACATGCATCTCATGTTGGTAAACGCCACTGATAATATTCATCAGAGTAAGATCAAAACCCACAGAAATTAACCAATGACTACTTTCGAAGTTCAGGTACATGCTATTCCAGGATTATTACAGTAAATTATCGAATAAACATATATATAGTTAGGGCTTTATCACTAGTCACCAACATGAGTTCCACGACGACGTTTTACCTTAAATCCGTAGACAGATGTAGGGATTTCAAATTTTTCTCCAACACTTCGGCTCGATAAGATATACTTTTCAAGGTGTCTTGAACTTTCTGCATCTATTGAGACGTAATGAAATCAGGTAAATTAGGACCGCAATATCGCAATTTTTAAAAATTAAACACGGGTGGCACAGAACTGCCACGCATTTACCTCAGACATAATCGTAAGGGGCTTATCTTTTCCCATTTCGGCTGAATGGTAGTAATTTCTTTAAGCAACCAATGTTTAATTTCTTCTCTTAAAATACCAAGGAGGGCAATGCGATAACGAATCATGTAAAATTACATCTGGAACTTTTGAAGAACCGCATCACCGCATCGTCGCTTGTTTAATCACAACCACCTCCAACCCCTCCAACAGGTAGCAATTGAATTTAGTTAGTCATTTGTTTGCGCGAGTTTCAAATACAGATTCAGAGAAAGGGTTTTTTACTGAATGCAAAAAAGTCCCAATTCTTTATTACTTAAACAATTAAATGTTTCGCATGAATTTTTATGAAATGTAGCGTTTATTAAGATTCTTTTAATGATATCGTGTTTGCGATAAGATCCGATTTATCTTTTTACCGTAACTCCGACGAACTGACGTAGCTGTAAACCCTTTTCAGTCCTCACTACTATCAGCTAAAACACTTACGTCTAGGTTTCTCTGATCATTATTTACTACTCTCTCTTCCTTTTTAAAGTAAAGTAGTTTTAAAGCCTAAATATTGAGAAAGAGGGAACCATATCCCTCTTCTTAATCGCTCAAATGTGGATAGGCGCGCCCATGAAACCCATCCCACGACTTCATATGTCATTTACATTGGTTATTCAAAATTTCATAAATAACGTAATAAAATAGGTTTACACAGTAAATTTCCTTTAAAAATTAATATCATAAATGAAAATGTAGTCATCTGAATTTTTAGTCTAGACGAAAAAAGCAAACAGTGGAGAAAGATTTTTAGGAGATTTATGAAACATAATTTTGGGGACGAATCCAGATCTAGATTAAATCAGGAGCCGTGGGTCTCTTCCTCCTCCTTCCCTACACCACCATCGATCGGATTTTCTTTACCGAGGAGGTAGGTTCGCGACGGAGCGATGATAATATATGCAAAAACCTTTCACGAATATAAAGTTTAAAAGTTTTTTAACCATCATGGATGAACTTCATAAAAATTCAAAAGCATGTATTATTGGGAAATATTTTGTACTTAACCCCTCCAGCTATTTTAACCGAGTCTATTTTCATTGACCTGACGTAATATGATTCAATTGCAGCATGCTAATAGCTCAAAAAGTACCGAGTCCTTTCACGGACCTAAGTAATTTTTACTAAATTTCTCAACGTTAAAATACCATTTTCTAAGCTTTTGTCAGAAATAATTGCACTCCAGTATAAATTAACATGTTCCCTATGCTTAAACAGATATTGCATTTGAGAACCAGCAAGCACACTTGGATTTTATAATACAATTTCTAACTGATTTATGTCTCGAAAGTATTGCATTTTGAGGTCGTCAGTCAATGAGATATAATTATAAGAGCAATATTCGAAATTTTCATGATGATATACAACAATATACATATCGATGACATACAACGTTTTCCGAATTAACATCATCAATCTTCCAAGTATTTGCCGTTGTTGTATCATTGGGATTAAATTGGCATTTTTTTTAATTTCCGCATAAAAACACTAGATTTAAGTAGAAAATCAATTAACGGCACATTCAACTACTTATTACTCATATTTGAAAATCTCACTTCACTCACCCATATTCAGTGGTCACCTCTTAAAAGAAACCACATTCTTCAAACCTTCATACAGAGGCCGCTTCCGACAGGTTTCATTGTATTCTTTCCGTAAAACAAGACACTTACAGACAGAGACGTGATTTTTAATTGATGCCCTTGGAGTTCTGATAACATATCGTTGAGCTGAGTCGAATAAATGAGGATTTTGCTTGATATAAAACCAAAAGCTTTTATCGACTTTTCAACCGCAGGCTAACAACTGTAATGGTTTCCCGTGCTTCTTCAGGTATCAGGACGGGCGATGATATAATTAAGATAAAAATGTCAATATGGTTGATAACTTTTCGCGGGGATTACAAACATGTTTCGATAAAAAAATGGAAAAACAGGATAGCCAAGTAAACATCCCTGACTAAAAGTTTCTCGCAATTTTGTCGAGTGCGACATTGACCCTGATGATGACGATGTGTCACGTACGTGCGGAGTGCGAAGATAATTCAGTTAGCTGATATAACTAAGTCATTTTCCTATGGTCTTGTCCCACGAGAGTTTCCGCTCGTTGTCCTGGAAAAGAAAAAAACTGCTTTTTCTAATAAGTTAAATTCCACTTTTTCTTAATTTTGTCACGGAGAAATAATAGATCCGGTTCTAAAAACTAAATGCCGCTTCTGAAGAATTAATTACCTGCCCTTTGAAATGCAGCTTCAGCTGTCAGGAGTAGAGCAGTCGTTGGCGACGGAAAAAAATCTGCGAAGGACAATTTCTCTTGGCCGCCGAGCCGTCATAACCTTAACCTTCAACAGGGGACAGTCCTCCGGCTGTGAGCCTTCCCTCAGCGAGCCTCCTGATTTCACGGTAGGCATCGTCCTCGCTCCAGTTTCCATGCGAGATGATTCGCACGTCGGCCTAAACTTGCATGTCGCTCGTGCGGCCTCCACCCCTGGTTGGTGGGTTCCCATATCCTCCGTCTCTTCCTCCTTTCGGTTCGGAAGGACCTCGTCTGCATTCCGAGAACCGTTACGCAGGCATCCGCGATGGCGAACGTATGGTCCCTCCACTTCCTGCAGGTAATCAAAATGGGGTCGTTCACTCAGACCCGAAATCAAAGTATTCCCATAAAAATATAAACCGCCTCCACATTTAACGAGTGGCAAAACTTTTACCCTCTCTCAATTTAAGACGAAAGCATAAAAATGAACTTTAATGTCGTGGTGACGAAGATTTATTCATTAACAAGTTTTTTTAAAGAGATGTAGATCGCATTTGACTGTTGGAATTTTTTTAAAATTACTTTATAAATTCGTAATTCAAACGCTTTCTTAAACATCAAAATGGAGCCAAAAAAGACTTAGGCACCACAATTCATTCATTATTATACAGTCGATTAAGTAAATTATTTTGTTTAAAGGAGATAGTGAGAATTCCACAATTTTCCGTTTCGAATGTAGGCTCAGTGGCGGATACATTTGCTGCGTGGGGCCACCCGCATTGCCAAACATTGCAGAACCATAATTGTAAATTATATATCATAAAATGGCATTGTCTTGTATATACGTATAATAAGTTTAAATAAAACTTTGCATGTCATCTGATTATTTTTTTATAACGATAAAAGTAAAGGTAGCTCAAGGTATCTTTTCCGCCCCCCCCCCTCCTTCAGTTTTTTCTGTATCCGCCACTGTGTAGGCATGGTATTTTAAGACTTAGCGATTATCTACAGTTTAGAAAAATGATATATTATTAAATTCACAGTGTTCCCCGCACATTCTACGCTTAACGGCTTTTTACAGGCACTGAAAACATTTTTTTTTCCTAACTTTCGAGATGGAAAGTGAATTCTAAATTCCATGAGAAAGATGGCTCTTTTTTCGCCGCTCCCAGAAACTACTACTAAATAATTCGCACTCACGAAATGGCAACACAATCCCATATTACGCCGTATCTTATTTAAGCAAGCAATTTATCGAAAATATATCGTCCAGAATCGGTGGTTTTGATCGATAAAAAAAAGAGTCGACTTGGATGAAATCCAAAATCTGAGTGAGATCATCGATTTTCGATGAAAAGTGAAGTCAACTAGCCAGCATTTACAGCCTTTGCTTAATTTTCTTTTACCCATGTTGCTAGTTGGATTACCATGAATATTCTATAATTTTCTACGCAACTAACAAGAACTTCATTCGGTTGCTGTTCATCCACAAATTTTAATGCTTATAATTTGATAATATTTTGAACTATAATTTTACTATAAATCCCTCGGATAATTTGGACTCTTTTTTACCTTTATGGACAGTGGAAAAAATATCTTATTCATAAATTTTACAATTGATGACTCTGGATACTCGCAACGCTATATGCGTGATTCTCACTTTTGAAAGAATTTCTGAGTCGTCTGCTCAACAGTAACACCTTTACCTTCGCGAATCCAGAGCGTATGTCTTCTACTTCCGTATTTACGCGCAACGGGTAGTAAAGACGCAGAGTAATATACCGGCTTTAAACGTCTCTCTTTTTAGTCCAAGCAATACGCCAGTTTAAGATGTTGATATGAAAATTGCACCGTAATTACCATCATTTTTACGGAAAATTATTTTCTTTCAAATTCTTAGTCGCTTGCTTGGGTGGAAGTTCCATAGTAGCTCGCGTCACGTCATGTTGACCCAGGGAAAACTTATAAGGTTCTTGGATGGGATTGGAGATAATCTTTGTATTCAGCGGATAATAGCATTTTACTATAAATATTACAGTAGCGGATTAAAAAAAAACTCCGGGGTGGGGGCGTAAAAGATATCTTGAGCCGTATTTAATTTTATCGTAATTAAATCACGCCCCCTGCGCCCCCCGTATGCATCCGCCACTGATATTACTATTTTCTCGGGAAGCCGTTACTATTGTGTGAGAAGGTAATATCTCCGCAGATCTCAGACTCGAATAACAATATTGAAACAAAATTTCTCGCTTCGCCTTCATTTGGAATGGGCATAAAAGGTTTATTAAGTGTGACGAATCAAGATTAAACAAATCGAATCAGCAATAAATACGTAACGATGAAATTTAGCACATAAAATCAGCGTGAAAAAAATAATATTCCAACGAGACTAAAGCGCCTGGTACTATTGAGTAACTGAGTGGAATGGAATTGGCTTGCTAATATTATTATTCCACCTGCTTGGATAGAGTGCACTGAATGTCTTATCTCCTAGTAATATAATATCGCTTCAATAAAAATAAATATTACTTTAATAAAGAATAATAAGAGGTAAAATAAGACACCCCATGAGAACATAATTTGTTGAGATGGAGTTGCCATTTCTGGATTTTTTGCATTACACCAGCTAGCATTTACTGCCAAGAGATTCAAACATTTTCTGACTCGTTACAATAAAAATACAATTTTTTTCTCCTAAGTAGGTAATTAATATGAAACAACGCATAGCACTACCTCTCCATCAAGCTGCAAATCAATACAGGGTGGAATTCATTGGTAGGTACTCACGGTATTCCCTTCACTTCAAAGGCATCTAGGGATTTTATGATGATCTACGTAGTTCTCCCCTCGCATTTTCTAATGAAGCACAATATACCCTATGCCCTTGCTCGAAGTGACGTAGATAGCATCCAGTTTCTTCCATCGCATTTCCGCAGTTGGTCGTGATTTTCTCGTCGGAAGCTCAATGTATAAAATATATAGAGGGATAGAACTCGCTTCATTCAGCGTCGCTTTTTTTCTAGAGCCCATTATTTTCTGATTGCGTGATCGCCAAGTATTCTTGCAAGTAGAAAAGCCTGCTCATGCGATAGCCGGCTCTTGTCTGCTGAGAGCTACTCTAATTTAGGATATAGACTATGACTTCATATCTCCGAAGTACGGGGAAGAAGGTTATTTCAATGTGTGAGGTTTTCGACCGAGAGGTAGCCTTTCCTAGGAATTTTAATCAAAGTAAAAGAATCACTACGTACTTTGTTTTCAATATTTTTCATAGCTCCTAAAATACTTTTAGCAAAGGAGTAAAGAATTGTTGAAACCATACAGTGCGTATTAGTGAAAATCCTAAGCTATCCTATCAAGTACAAACGGAAATTTAAGCTATGATAAATGCAATAGCGTCAGGTAAAACATGATCGTACTCCTTGAAATGGAAAGTCATAAATTAATAGTATGGAGAATAAACTTTTGCTATGCTCAATTGTAAATTAAAATTGGCACGACTCGGGTGTCACAACATAGTTACATATTCAGGAGACTAATCATGCATATATCTTCTCTAAATATGAGTACAAAAGAACCAAACTAAGTTATATTCATTTATTTTCCATAATGGAAAGGTTGCACATAGTTAAGCCTGAAGTTATCAGCTATATTCCTTCATGTTAATTCAGAAAAGAACGGTAATGGTAAGTTCCACTACTATTTATTGATGCAACTGTTTTTTATACAAAGTCTCATCTTCAGGCCATCATCAAGGCAGTTACTAAGGCTATTGATGATACTTTGTATCAAAACCGGTCTCATCAATGGGATAACCAGCGGTTGCCTTCCATTTTCTGAACTGACAATGATAAATATACCTCTTTTTAAATTCAGATAGATCCAATTATATTTTATATATTTTTAATGTTTGATTTACAAATTTATAAAATTATTGTCAAAAATTACGAATACTTAAATTCTATCCACATCTCTTCAAAAAACTTGTTAATGAAAACTACATCGTATCTAAGACATTAAAGTTAATTTTTATGCTATCGTCTGTAATTGAGAAAACGTAGAATTTTTTCCACACTCAAAATGTAATGGGGTTTCAAACCGTTTTCACTTAGGAAACAGGGGGCCTATTACGAACTTTGTACCGAATGTCGTAGCACTCCGCCAACCGTGCCGCAAACCGCCCAAAAGCCTGATGAAAATATTTTGGGTTTCCCACCGGATGTGGTATTGAAATAATGCTCCCAACGTTTTAACGGCTGAGTCTGCCGTCGTCTTCAGGGGTATACTCTTTAGGGTACTTTTTACGGTACTTATTTATTCGTTTATTCATATCCTTGGTTGCCCTTATTGATGTGTACGGCTGTAGCGATTAATTATGACATTCCAGGAAATGCTTAGTTGGAAGCCTTAATCTCTATTTATGCTCTTTACAACAATTATTATTATTTCTTATTTACAACAATAAGGGCAACCAAGGATATGAATAGATAATTAAGTACCGTAAAAAGTATACCCCTGTGGACGATGGCAGATTCAGCCGTTGAAACGTCGGGAGAATTAACCCAATACCACACCCGGTGGGAAGCCCGAGAAAGTTTCCATCAAACTATATGCCGGGAAAACCTAAAAGTCTCCATCCCCCAAAAGCTATTACACCCGTCGGGCAGTAGAATTAGGGATTGCATAAAACTTTATATGCAAATTCACCATCAATGAACAGCCTGCAATAACTATAAGAATCGTTATAAACATAACCGAGGAACTTCTCAATGGCACGCGGTAAGGAAATTCTACTTTTGTTGATGGCATCGCTTACTATATTATGTGTTTTTTTTGTATTTTTATGATATTTTTAGCGTTCATTAAACATTTTTGACGGTATGATTCTTGATTTCTTTTTCACGGTAAACTATCAAATTTTTTGCATTCATTTTTCTGCTCAAACCGAATGAAGAAATACAGGTGGTGAAAGGAACTGAAAACTGTTGGCAGGCAAAATTAGGCCTCTCGCCATGTTTATGTAATGATTAAAGTTAATATTGGGATCTTATACTTTTGCAGGCCTATTTTCATTACATTATCTTATTTTGAATTTGATAACAATGCTTATTTGCAATAAATAAAATTGCTTTAATTCTCACCCATGTCGTTGATTCTCTCCCGATCCGAAACCCGTGGATATGGATACATACAAATCTTGGGGATGACGAAGATTAAAAAAAAAATGCCCAACGCTGAGATGAGGGCATTTCAAGTGCAGCTATCCGTCCGTCAGATGGGATGTTAAAGCCACGGTTCCTGCGGCGCCTTTAGTCAAGGACAGGCTAGCGTTTCCTTCGATGCCCTTCATTACGTTAAAATGACCTAATGCGTCGATCGTCTCCTCCAAATACCAATACTGGTCCCGCAACTATAGAGGTGATTCATGGCCAATGCTCTTCCTCATACACCAATGTGGAGTTCCGCACTTTTGTCGGATATTCAAAATAACTTTGATCATATAAGCAAGCAATATAAGCTTTGACCTAAATACCCTTAATATTGGTCCCATAATCAAAATTTTTTCCATGAGTAAATCACGAACATCTTGCGATTGAATACTAGCGAGACTCATCTAATGAGACTAGCAGGCCATGTGCAACCAAAAACAAATAACTAAAAACCTTTCAGTGGTCCACGTTGTTATAGGGAACAACTACCTCAATAGTGAAGTGCGTAAGAGGTCGTATCTATTTACGTGTAAGGTCGAAAAAAAGTTTCATGGCAAATAGAAAAAAAAATATTTAAAGGAAACATAAAATAACCCAAAAATATTCAAAATAGAAAAGAGTCTATTTGTACAAAAAAGGAAAAAAATGGGAAAAATCCAGTACGATTTTTTAAAAGAATGAACAAAACAAAGAAAATCCTACCAATAAAATAGTCTCTGAATATTGTATTTTTTTCTTTTTAATATTTTTCTGCTTTGGACCAATATATGGCCACATGCCGAAGCCATGTCGAACCGATTAGTTTTCAGTTTCTAGTTTTAGCTTGATTCTGATACTTTACGGAATTTGTACTTTTGAAATTAGTTTTCAATCATCCTAAATTTAGTGTGCAAATAACGCGCTCACTACCAGCCTTAACTTCAATTTCTTCTTCACTTTCACTGAAAGGTACAAACTGGTCCCCCACACTTTTGAAAGGTCATTCCTTTTTTGCGTGCCGCGGGCAAATTCTTTTACATCAAAGCGAATTGAAATATTTATTGATTTTCTTGAACAAAAAATGAATTTATAAATTGATTGAGAATTGATTTTATAAAAAGTTGCAAACAAAAGAAGCTGAAGAATAAGAAGGAGGAGCTATAAAGAAAAGAGGGGAAGATAAGGTAGACAATTTATCTGTTGTTGTAATCACTTCAAACTCAATATTCTAAAAACAACGTTTTTCTACGGAACTAAAAAGAATAAAATAAATTTTCACGAGTCTGACCGAGAATCTAAAGTATTCGCTTCATATACAACGAGAAACGTTGAGCGCTTGTTCCATTATAACACTCAAGTTATGCGTAAAAATCAAACTGCTGTCCATTTTATTTCGAACTTTCTTCATGTTATGACACTCAATTTATACGTAATATCAATTAAAATGTAATTAACAGCAGTTCATTTTATTTCCCTCTTTCATTATGCTATGAAGTATAAATTTAGTGTTATAAATAAACCTGCACCCAACGCTTTCCGTTCTGTATGGAGCAGATAATTTACAGACTCTGTCAGGCTCATAAAAAAATTATTATATTTTATTGTCCCTCAGGAAAACGTTGTTTTTTTTATAAAAATCGAGTGAAAGCGAGTCATTTGTATAAATTCCGGGCCGAAAAGCCCAATCAATGAGAGTGTGCCATGTCGTATGCGATCGAAGCAACATAACAGCCTTTCGTCGGGATCGTGCTGTGATATAAGAGTGGTTGACAGTGGGAGATCGCAGTTACGTCAGCGGCGTCGAGCAAAGGATCATCGCGGCACTGAAGCGTGAAGAGGAAGGCTATGGAGAAGAAGATAAATGGTCTCAGATGAAAACTGGAGGTGACCCCTGCGGGAAGAGTGGACGACAACAACAACACCAGCGGAGGCCTCGCGGAAAAACGGAATCGGTCATGCGGGTACTCCACGTTAAGTGCGTAGGTACGCCTCTGGATCACGCACGGCCTCCAAAAATGATTGAACGTCCTCCGAATGCAATCGGGAAATGATCCGGGGACTTTTTTACAACTTAATAAATTTATTATGCTCAACCGATTCAGGCGTGATATAGTGGAATTTCGACCTATTGAATAGGGTAGTTTCCTTCATCAAAGAAAACGAAAAGCATTGATTGCAATTCGTTACCCACCATTAGTGTATTCATAAAATAAAATTTATTTGGTTTTACAAATCCCAGTTTAAACGAATTTTAATTGTCAATTTTAACCTCATTTTAAAAATGCCAGATTGGCGCCCATGCCACACGTAACGTCACAGAGACCCAGATGCTATACGAGTAGTCAGGAGGTTTACATCGTCTGAGATTACCAATGCATGCATGAGACATAGAGCTCAGGGAAACATCTCTTAATAATCACCTATTAAAATTGCCTATGGTCGGAGAGTTTCCTTTGTTTGATAGGGTATTAATAATCCTTATTTAAGCCAGGTGCTACTTGCTAGCAGGGTACTCTGCCACCTGCTAATAGCCTGCATCGCAGCGGCGCTCATAGCCTCGCACGAAGGTGGCCTCACACGGCGGCAGCCGGAACCAAATGACGTCACACGGGCTTTTCCCAGGATTCATCCTTAGCCGTCGCGTTTTCGCGCGTTTGAAATTTTTCGCCTTTCATTTAATTGCGAAAAATAGATATCGTCATTTTAAAATATAAAATCGCGAAATAATTACTCCATGAATAATAATCTTTCGATTTAGGCAATAAAAAAATATGAAACCATCCTATTGAAAATAAGCTTCACTTTTCTACAGTAAGTTGATGCATACGACGCGTTTCGGCTCAATGAGTATAATCATCTGATACCCAGGTAGATTACTTATACCTTTCATTTCAACATGCCGAACTTCCACTGTAACAAACAGGGATCAGTTGAATTTACTCGTAACGTAATTTTAACATATCAGGGCAAACTCTGACCGGGTACCAGCTGATGGCTTTAATAGCCGAAACGCGTCATAAGTATGCATGAAATTATTGTAAAAATTTATTGTTTTTATCAATCATATGACTACCATCGAAAAATCATTACCTGAGATGGAAGAAAAACCACAGACACAGAGCGTTGACTTACAGTTTTCAGCGGCGTTGATTTGAAGATTATGCGTTCGGGTACACTGCATGGAAAGTTTATTTTGGAGACGAAATATTATATCGTTTTCTAACAAGTGTATTCAGGTCGAGTGTTGGTCTAAATCGTTGTATAGTCCGAGCTTAAACAGCATATATGACAATGAGGTCGCTACTCTGTACCAAGAACAGTGGAATGTAGACAACAAAACAGTAGGTAGGCGAAAAATTCTGTGTGGGCAGTAGCACTCCACCAGCGGATCAGAAACATAGACCATTGGAAAAGCTTCCCAGAAAAGAGTTGAAGGATTTGAAACCTACTGTCGGCGTCAAAATGATGAGCCGCTGTATTTTGAAAATTTATATCTGGACTTCTATACATGCCACAATAATGAATAATACGTCATTTTAAATAAAATTTTATTCGTAATTCTGATTTTTTTTAAATGAAAAATTCAAAATGTAGATACGCCGGTGCAATAAATGGCTCTGCGCACCGTAAATATTAGCCGTTTTGACAATTTCGTGAACTTTGTAACTCAAGCTAGGGAAAACTACTACGTCTACAGCATTCATCTCCAACAATAATTTGCAAACATTTATGTAGATCAAGAAAATGGCTTTTGCGTATTTTTGAACGCATATTTGTCGTTAATTAACGAAAATGTTTAAACGTTATCTAGCCCTACAGTTTACCCCGAAAAAAAAGAAAACTAATAAAAACACTTTTTAATTTATTTGTAATTTTTCCATCATCCGAATATTCACCATTTATATGTGGCATAAATTATATATTGGCATCATGAAAGTACGTCGGATGGAACGAATGCTGCGGTGCCACGTCTTGAGCTTAAGGAAGCTTTGTGACGTTCAAAAATCAAAATATTAAGTAAATCAATCAATAAATGGCTAACGAGCTCATTACCTAGTTTGTCCGTCTAATAAATTAGCCCTCTTTTCATCAGTTTAAGAATTTTTCGTCGCTAATTCCGCTCATACTACGAGATAGGGTGAATGTAAATAGCGATTAAAAATCAACCTTCTTAATCCTTCGAGTAGCCTCAAAATGTATAGCCAAAAAACAAATCCTCCTTTGGAACATAATTGCACGGTTTCGATGGTTCACTACCGTGAAACCCATTAATGCTGGAGTTCAAAAGAAACACGAGGAGTACAGAAGAGCAAGGAAAGAAAGGGAATTATGGAACACCACTCGCCAGGGGAATACCCATTCCGTAAAGCCTGAATCACATGGTCATTTTTCCGTCTCTCACAATCAGAATGATAGCTTAAGCGACAGGTCTTCAGGGACCAAAGGAGCGATTGCTCGAACAATCATCTTCGGAATCACGCAGTCATTCCCACCGTCCCTTTTTCCATCGCTTTTTCCGTCGATCTCCGTATTTACTCCGTAATCATTCAATTAAACGGCCAACGAGGCGCTACAATCGCTGTTAGCGGCCGTGCGTTCTGATTGTCTGATAGACGGTGCCAGCGATAGTTTCAGCGACGGAAAAAGAGACGTGCCGAGTGATAGAAAAAGGGAAATGTTCGCATTTCCCTTTTCTCTTCTTTCTTCCCTCGAGCCGGCGCGGAAAATGATGACGTGAAGCTGTCATTTTCTCCGCTGTCATTGGAGTGATCGCTGGAGCTTTTTAGCCTTTTACGGTACGGACAAGTTTTTCCTACACATATTACTACTTACACATTATACTCATAAGCGGATTTAAGAGGGGACACGGGGGCACGTACCCCCCCTCAGACGCTTAAAAAATAGACGAAATTTTTAATACAAACATTAGATAATAAATTTTATATTTTAATATAAAAGTTATAAATATTCACTTATAATTAACTTTGATATTTTTAAGATTATATTTCTTAGAGTAATTGTTGCATATGACGAGATTGTTTGCATGTCAGACCCTGGTGCCCCCCAGAAAAAAAATCCTGATTCCGCCCTTGCTTGTACTTACTCAGTTCATTGAATTACGGATTATAAGTGATGCCTGAAAATAGCACTTTCATTTTAATTTTATAGCACTTGCAATTACAGTTTATAGCAATTTGTAGCATCTATTTTTTTCTTTATTTACATAATTTATCACTAGTAGTTGACGAAAAAGTGTGACGAAACGCACTTATTTGAAAAAATACGGAATAGTTTAAAAAATAATGTGGTTTAACCATAATAAATTAAGGAATGAAATACAAAGTAAATAATTAAAAATTATATTGGTAGCCTGAATATCATTTACTCTAATTGAACATCAACATTGAACAAGTTTCAAATGTTTCTTCCTTCAACCGGCTGCGTCTGTCAGTCACAACTGGATTGTACTGGCTGAAAAACCTCTCAGCATCCATGATGCTCACTGGTGTCCAGATTGCGTGGAGTGCAGCATAATTCAGTTTTTTCTATGCAGATGGCAATAAATATTTGCTTAACATCGCAGAAGCTACCAGGGTTCTCTCTCAACCTCTCTAGTAGCTGTCGATGTAAATACATGTAACCTTCCATGAAGCAGTAAGGCCCAACGTCCGGTGGCGCAGCGAGGGCGGGCTTTGCACTGAATTCACGAATTTTGCCATCAAATAGGCAAATTTGCGGTTTAAATATCATAAAAGTCCAGTCATCGCGCCTATGTCGCATTTATTCGCGAGTATTGCATCAATATCGCATTTATCGCACATGCGATTTTCACGTATCACTACGCATTATATCTTAAGAGAGCTCAATAATTCTACGTGACCGGTCGTATGTTGTCTCTTTCGCGACGTTTCAATGATTGTGAAAATTATGCTGTCATCTTGAAATTGTCAATGTATGAAGATTATTCCCTTGTCAACATTTCGCCGTATCTCAATTGTAAGATAAATGTATCTGATAGGATATTAAAGTAAAATTATCATATTTGAGATACTGGCAAATGCTTTTAATTTCAACTCGATCCAATCAATAGATAGTAGCAAAATATTCAAGTAAGTAATGCGTCAAGAGAAACACTTTGGTAGAGATACAGCGATACTTCCTCTTTAGAATAGCCATTAATAAAATATTCTAAAAAATCACTATGGATGACATCGTTAAAAATATTAATAATTGTCAAAAAAAAACATCTCTCACATTTCTACTCTTCAAATAATCATTTAAGAAACATATTTTATATCATTTCTTACTTCACGTCTTATATACGTATCCTATTCACATCATAATGTCATTTAATGCAAGATATAAAACCTTCAATTTTCTACTCATACTTTATTAACTGGGAGTAAAATATTTCCTGATGTATTACATTTTTTGCCTCGTAAATGTTTCATGGAATAATAAAAACTATCCTTCCTTTATTTAAGGCAAGAATCACGGTAATCAAATGAATATAAGCCCTGATCGAGCATGTTTTCAAGATATTTGAAACTGAACTTGTCAACCCCGTGAACTTTTCAATCAACGATACATTGCCGTTATTCTACTAAAATAGAGCATCTTGAGGAGAGAGTACATACACATGCTGGGAGCCTATTTATTTGGCCTCATTAGGGCACAAAAACTCACAGTCTTCAACTTTTTCTGACATTGAGCAAGGCAAGCGGCCAATCTTTCGAAAGGAGTAATTACTATTATGATTTATGAGCATCGAGGCGAAAAATACACTTGGTGACGCATTAGGGGGTCTACGGAATGAGCTACGGGGCAATGTTATTCTATTACAGTCAGAGATAAAATGCTAGATTCTGATCGAGGAGAGCTGTCGGGAGGCCAAACTGTTAAATGCAGAACGCAGGTGTGAAAGTGGCCTTGTGAGTCCAATCGGCGAGTGCCGATCGCAATACTCTTTCAAGTGACCACCTGCGACTCTTGCAAGGATGGAAAAAGAGCCCGGCTCTAATTATTGTGAGAATTTGCCTTGGATTCCCTTGTATTCTCGAGTCTAAATTTACCATTTATTATTTTCAAGAGTATTTCATCGGTATAGATGCGTGAAAATCGCAAATGCGTTAAATGCGATATAGATGCGATGTGCGCAAATAAATGCGACTTAGATGCGATGGCTGGACTTTTATGATATTTTTACGCAAATTTGCCTTTTCGACGGCTAAATTCGTACATTTTGTGCCGAGCGCAGTTTAAATGCTCCGCCGACACTCACCGCTCATGTGAGCGACTGGCCAGCTGCTAGTTGGCTGGGGGCGTAGTCCAGTACACGCTCCCAATGCTCCCAAGTGCTCCCGCTACAGACGCTACAGATTCGTGGTCCACTTTCGCTCCTATCGCTCCCAGTGCTACCCTACTGGATCACGGCTGGAGCGATTGTAGCATTTGTTAGTCGTTTGTTTTACTAGTATCGTCTGCTCGGATATTAGATCGTCTGAATTAGGGATTGTTATAGCCCCTTGTACTTTACTTAGCTTGTTAGAGAGGTCTGTAATATAAATGACAAAAAGAATATGACCATGGGATACACCACAAGAAATCTATTTAATATTAGATCTTCATTGGATACCATGATCGGGCACCACAGCAGACCGATGCTTGTCCTGAAGATTTTACCCACTGGTTTGCAAATCCTCTAACAACAAGGTGATAAACTTAAACTATAAAGAGCAGATCATATGATACATATTAAAGAAGATAAGACTGATTAAATACCTTATTAGAGAAATTTCAATTAAACGAAAAATAAGCCTAATTAACTTAACTCACCTAAAAGCCTGCGTATAAACGATACAGGTACAAGTTAATGCCTATTTGCGTGAATTATTTTTGTGGACCGAAACGGAACATGTACGAATGTTTGAACCTAGCTAAAATAGGTTAAATTTGTCGATCATGCATTTGCACAAGTTGAGTGGTTACGTACGTGAAACCACTTAACGTGCAACAACGCAACCGTACGGTACATTTCGTGTTCTTTCTCGCGTTCATACATTTAGACTTGTACGGATTTATGTAGGTGTAAAAAGGCCTTAAGTGGAGTGTCCTTTATACGATTTATCAATTGCACTCATGACATTGTATGATAGTCTCAAAAGCAGTTCTACACTTGAACCAATCTCGTCAACAACGAGCCTTAAGCATAAATGCAATGCGTGTCAACCTGACCTTAAGAAAATTACATAAGTAAAATACAACCGAACATCAATAATTGATTAAACTTCAGTTGAAGATTAGAGGAAGATATCATCATTTAACAGAGAATACAATCTTCATGGGGAAAGCTTGAAGAAAACCTAGGTTGGCCGCCAAAAAGCAACAAACGGAATGCTTTAACTAGAAGTTCACGTACCCTAACCTAAGAAGTCATATTCTATCTCAATTTCACGCAATATCAAGTTCAAATAACTAATAATTGATCTAAATAACAAATAAATCAATATAACTTACAAAATTAACATAATTCTTATATGTAACGGACGGAATTAATGCTTCGACCGGAAAGTTCACTCACTACATGTCTTATTAATTTCGAATAGCCATTTTCTATCTCCCCTTCTCGCTAGCTCAAGCTTAAACCACTAATAATTAAATAATATTATATATAATTAATTATCACAACAACAAATTTTATAAGATATCTTGGTCTTGCCGCTCAATTTCTTCCCCGATCTGGCCCGTGGCGACTCTGAATTGTGAAACCATTGAGTTACAGCCATTTGCCTCACCGTAATATCCCCCGAATAGTTCTTTAACCATTTGTTTTTAGCATTTACTATCCAGGCTCTCTTAGCGACTTCTTCCATCAACTCCATATGGTCATATTATTGCCGGCCAGGTCCACAATTGTTATGAACACCATTTTCTTTTGCCTTCCTTCCCGTTCAAATTCGCGCTGAAAACCGGTTCGCTCCAACCGCCCTACCTATTTCTTGGGAGCGTTTGTAGCGAGAGAGAAGCGAATATAGTGACGTCATGCGTGACGTACGAGAACGCTACGGGAGCTTTTGTAGCTTCTACTGGACCACGCAAAGACTCGCTTCCAGCGCTTCGGAGCACTGGGAGCTTGTACTGGACTACGCCCTGGGACTCTACGTGGCCGCGAACTACAAGTGGGCGCGGGCAGGCTACACCTCCGCCACTATATGTCTTATTCCTTAATTTATAATTGTTCTACAACATAATTATTTAAAATATTCTGTATTTTGTCGTATAACTGTGTTTCACTACATTTTATCGTCATTTACCTCATTATGAAAATAAAAAATAGACGGCACAAAATGCGATGAACTGTTACTGAAAGTGCGATAAAATAAAAATGAAAGTGCGATTTTCACGTATCTCTAGTTATCAGGAGTAAATTATTTATATTTTTCGCACAAATTCAATTCTTTAGAAGCCATTTCCTAACTGTAACTTACAACTTGCAAATTCAAGGGTTTTGATAATTTTCCCTATTAGGGAAGTACACTAGTGTTTCAAATGCACCAAACACATTTTTTAAATTAGAGTTCAGAATAACATAATGTCGTAAAACCACAGTTTAAATCCTAATAGTGAATACTTGATTCGGGATAAACGTCCGAAATATGGAAAAATTCAAAGGCCGCTAAAACGGGTGTCCATGTTGAATATTGGCCGTGACGTCACAAGGCAGTAGCAGAAGGCAGCTTCTACGCCGTTTAGTTCTACCACTATTATTGCATAGAAAAATTACTGAATTTGGGGATACCCGTTTTTTGCTGTCATAAAATTTCTTCAGAATATATATGTGGCTGCTTCTCTTTTGAGTACATGACTTTATCACTGCGTAATATGTTAATATTCATTTACGTGTCAACTTCAAGTTTGGAAAGAGTAGTGTGAATAGCACATTGAATCTTTAATAAATAGATGATGGTATTTATTTTTCGCGGGGTATATTTTGGCATAATGCCGTTTATCATGCAAAAACTTTTTTTTGTAAGAACTGAGTCAAACTAATAAACCTATTTCAGACGTTTGCTGCAAGACTTATTCGTTACGTATGTATTCACGCCGGCCGGAACGTTCGCCCTTAGCAACTAGAATCATGGGATGTTAGCCTTATTTCCGTGCTGGCTGATTGTTGCAATGGTTCACTGTCCAGGATGGGTTCAAGAAAAGTTAATCTTAGTTGGGAGAAGGAAAATTCCAACGATTTATAAGTGGTGTACCAAACTTTGATGTATTTATGGTCACTGAATTTTTGAAAAAGGAGGACAGGTTCAACGCTCCATAGAAATGCGAGGCGTTAAGGCTAACAAGGGGGGACCACGTACCTTGCTCCGACTTTTTCAATCAGGGCCTTAGTTAGGCTGTAATTAATTAATTTTCATGCGGTACTTTTCACAAGTCATATATAAATTCAAAATATCTACACCAACGCCCAATGAGTCAGTTGGGGTAGTGGTAGCGTGTACGACTGAGAATCAGAGTTCAAGTCTACGTCGTGGCAGTATATTTTGTTGTCTTCATTGTGATTATACGGCGTCACGTTTATCATTAATTTTAATTGCAGTAATCATAGATATGAGACAATTTTTTTATCATCATAATGGCGCTTAGGTATTTTAGCAGTGTCATTACAAATACAGAGATACGACGACTACAAGGGTTAGTGTGCGCTAATATGTTAATTTTTTCTTTGCTTATACTGACCAACTTCCACATTAAAAATGAAAACCACTCTTACAAGAGCACATACCATTAAAGGCTCGCGGCAAGCAACAATATGCGTACAGACATAATTAATAAGAACATAAAACGAATATAAAATGCCATATATCTCGAACACTTGTAATTCACATTACTCCAAAGGGAGTTTACTTACTCAGTACCTACCTCAGTACCCAGAACTCAGTACCTACCAGTTTACCTCAGTAGCAGTGCTAAAAGAACCATTCCGAAGTATAATTTCAATTAACAAATAGGATGAAATAAAGGTTGATGACCCTGGACCGGGCGCGCTGGCGTATAAAATAAGTCAATCTTTGAAAACCTAGGATTTCAACATTGTACGTACAATCTGGGCTAGAATGGTCTCGTGTATTCCTACAATGTACTTTGACTGCCTATATTGCGAGTTTTCAAAGTTGGAGGTATTTTAGCTAATTTTTTAGATCAGCAAGATGAACCCGTCACCAGAGGAGTATAAATTACGCCGCGCGACCTGCCGTGTACCTTTATATCTATATCACCTAAAAATGTACTAATTTCAACAAATAAAGATTAACTTTAACAAAAATCGTTTGTTATCATA
The DNA here is from genome assembly GCF_921293095.1 of Ischnura elegans. Classification (NCBI taxonomy): domain Eukaryota; kingdom Metazoa; phylum Arthropoda; class Insecta; order Odonata; family Coenagrionidae; genus Ischnura; species Ischnura elegans. The sequence goes on from NC_060249.1 coordinate 34,691,888, forward strand.
TATGCACATATCATGGGTAAAGTACACATTTTGGCCGGTCGTAAAATAACAGTCGCGCCATAGTTCTTTAACCAAACTACTTTCAGTTTATACGTTACATAGGTCTACGCGGAAGATGCTATATTTTGACTCGACACACTTTCTGATATGACTGAGGTACTTATAAAGTAAATTATTATAATATAAATATCAATTTGATCTTACAATACCTTCAAATGATCTTCAAAACAGAATATCATCGATAGGTAAGAGTCAGGAGCAGCCTTGAACCATTTATTCCGTATGGCTTGTGCTTAAGGCACGGGAATGAATATCTTCTCCAGGCTTTTGTTTCGACGTCGAGATGAAATTTGGAACAAAAAATCATTTATAATTCTTTTTTGAATTCATGTATTCCGTACTAGCCGACATTTTTAGGAAGCAAACTCCACCGATTCCCGGAAGCTCTCGCCGCGCTAAAGAAGGCGACGGAATACAGCGATACTCCACTGGTGACTACTGCCTTGTGACGTCACATCTCAATCAAGATGGAGGCACTGTTTTTCAGCGCAACATGAAATTTTCCGACTCAAAACGTTTTAAAGTGCATACCCGAGATGCAGGAAATAAAAGTGACTATGCTAATGATTCTTTTTTAGGCTAAACTTTCTAATTCAGCAATAAAAAAATTAGTGCACTTCCCTATTTAGCCTAAATTATTGATCCTTTGCGAGAAATGAGTGAACCTAAAATAAAAATAAATTAATTTTAAACACCGCATATTGAACACTATTCACTCACATTTTGACTTTTCTCAAAAAACTCATATGCAAGAAAATTTTCCTTCAGTAAAATATTTATTATGATGGTTATAAAATGTATTCCTAAAATGTAAAGGTATTTTCTACCTCGTCTCTTCCGTGCACAAAAATTCTCAATGTTTATGGCGATAAATTTTCCTACGACACGAAAATCAACTCTAATGATATTCAAATCAAACCTTCAACCACTATGAATGCCAAACGATGATAAAAGCTGTGCCATACCAATCGCATTCTTGTCACTGCGAGTTTTAGAAAAGGGTTTGATAGGGTGGTTTCCTATTATTTTTTTATTGCCAAAATCGAAAAATAATTACTCCTGGAGTACGTATTTCACGCTTTTAGATTTTTAAATGACGATATCTATGTTTCGCGATTAAATGAAAAGTGAAAATTTTCAAGCGCGCGAAAACGCGACGCGTAAGTATGAATGCCGGGAAATCTCTCCGTGTGACGTATTTCTGGTTCCCGCTGCCACCCTTTGAGGTGACCTTGAGGCGAGGCTTTGAGCGCTGATACGATGCAGGATGCTAGCAGGTAGCAGAGTACCATGCTAGCTGGTAGCGCTTGGCTTAAATATGGATTATTACCACCTTATCAAACGAAGGAAACTTTCCGACCTTAGACAATTTTAATAAGTGATTATTAAGAGATGTTTTCCTAAGCTCTGCGCCTCATGCATGCATTGATAACCTCAGACGATGTATAACTCCTATCTTCTCGTATAGAAACTAGGTCCCTGTGACGTCACGTGGAGTGGCATCGCATGGGCGCCAATCTGGCCCTTTTCAAATGAGGATAAAAATGGACCATTGCCATTCGTCTAAACCGGTATTTCTAAAACGAAATAATTTGAATATTATGAATACAGTAATTGTGGGTAACGAATCGCAATCAATGCCTTTCGTTTTCGTTGATGAAGGAAACCACCCTATTCACCAATGACCTAGTAGTTTTTCAGAAAAATTAATCAATTAACGGGTGTAGATAATTTCCTGTAAATGGTAAACAGACGTATATATTTACCAGTGAGTCTAGCACTACTATGTAACAAGAATCAGTCACTTTATTTGTGAACTTTCGCCATTTTTTTAATCAAATTCCAATTTGCTTCAGATCAACACTATTTCATTTTTCATGTTTAGTTTTGTATTGAGTGGAAGTTGTTGCTATGTGGAAGGTACTTTTTATTATATTTTCAATGTATTAACTCTGCTGTAAGTCTTGGATATTTATTATTCCTTATTGTTTTATAATAGTACAGGCAAGCTTAATTTATTTCTGTAAAGTCTTTAGGACCGAAAGGGTCCACGACAATATAAGTTTTCTAAATTATTTTTATTATTATTATTGTCACTTTTTGAGTGATCACGACCTTTAATTTCTTCTAAATACAAGTAAAATCTAACATTCTAATTTAGAATTCCTTTCAGTCCTTGATTCGTGTTAGTTATCGTTAGAGCTACTAACTACTGGCTAAATTTGACAAATATAGCCAAAAATTAACTATTTTATCGCATTTGAGGTACAATCAACATACCGTTTCTTTGTATGCTTGCACATTTACTCATGGGTTTTTCTCGTGCTCTCATGGAGAAAATTAATTATTTATGATATTTATTTTCAATTTTGATAAGAAAATCACTAATGGTATCCATTTAACCCTCATTTAAGGGAATTTTAAACATGTTTTGATATTAACTATATAAATAGTATTGCTAAAAGTGATATTAGTAATATTTCTATCAATAATGTAGCATAAATTTTTATTTGATATTATTTAATTTTAAACATGCTTTGCCGGGTTAGCTATCTTAGCTCATTGTTGATTCAGATTCTGTCCATTCAGTCTTCGTGAAATGAATCATAGATGCATCTTTTTTTAATCTCTTTAGCCCTCAGGCTATTTTCGGGTCAGAAAAATGGTAAATGCCAATGGAGACGGAAAAAAGACCACAAGTTTTGTGATGGTCTTACGGAACCGTATTTTCCTTTTTTTATAAATTATTTTTCTCTTTAGAAGTAATTTTTAAGACTTGGGTTCATAAGTTTAAAATAAAAAATCATTCAATTTTCCGCTCTTTTTCCATGATTCGACGAAATCTTCAGAATTCCGGTACATTAACTTCGCTCACTATAGTGCAAACAACAACGGACCACGCGAGTTTGATTCGAGAGAAGAAGCGGTGACCAGCTCCGCTGGAGCTCGTGACGTCGATAAATTATTTGCGAACCGGTTAAGGCCATTGATTTCTCGTCGTGAACAGGTCGAAAAATATTTAAGGGGACGAGTTGAAAAAAGAGAAAATACCGGCATCTTTTTTTCCACAATCGATAGTTTAAAAATTCGGTAAATAGGTAGACAAGCGAATTGGCATAGCGGTAGTCATCCTTCTCCTAATTCACTTTTCATTCGAGAGCAATTTTCGTTAATTTAGGAAAGGCATAAGCCTAACAGAGTGATTCAGAAAGAATCTGAAATACATCAGGAGGTGATAGGTAAGGCAATTTTAAGCATTTTTGTCCATAAACATTGGGTCGAAACTTCATAGTTACTGAGGTTTGGATGTACATTGCAGTTACCATGATAGTGGTTTTTCTTGGGTATCCAGCGTTTTCGACAGTTTCTTTAATACTCTGGATTTTTAAGGAATTTTATAATTGAGGTCGAACAAAAATGCACGATTATATTTGTCTAAAACAATTAGTTTCATTATGGGTGAGATTGGGCAATCGTATCATGGACACTCGCTCAAAGCTTTCGTATGATCAAACTCCAGGATTTATTGTTTTTGACAAATAAAATCGCGCATTTTCGTCCAACCTTAACAATTTTATGCCCTTAAAAATTCGGAATATTCAATAAAATATCGAAAAGGCCAGATACCCGAGAAAAAATGCTTAAAATCGTCTGCCTCACAACTTCCTGAAGTATAACTGATTCCTCCTGAAACACTGTAAATGAAACTCTTTCATACATACATATACGAAGGACTTTCTCAAAGACATGAAACGGTTGCTCCAGGAAAATCAATCGAATTGGCAAGCATCATGATTTTGCTCAGGATTTGCCGAAGTATTCGTGAGGGAATAAAACGATTCCATCTCTGAAAGATTAGTCTCGGATGAGTTACCAAATCTTTTTTTTCCGCAGAGCTTTGCCAACTTCGAGATGCACCTTCCCTTTAGCAATGGAACTTTATGGCAGCGAGATGACAGGCAGTTTCCCTCATTTGTGAGAACAGGATCCGCTAAACAGACGTCACTCCCACGCCGAGTTTATTGTTTGTTCACCCGTATTAGCACGTCCCCATACCTTATGCAACTATGATTATCCTCTTCGCGAGCATTAAGAAATTATCTAAGAACCAGCCTCTTACAGAACGCTCCGCCGTGACTCAGAGTCACTAATGCTTTCAGTCACCTTGCTCTTTCAATCATCTTACCATTCTATCACTGGCTTCCCCGGGATTCAACAGTTTTCCTCGTGTTGATATCGGAAATCCAGGTACAGCCACCGAGAAATCGGCGAAATCAACGAATGTCCAGCGAAAAAGGCGAGATTGTGGTCACGGGAAAATCAATTGAAATGCATCATCGATGCATCATTACTTTCGATCATGTATTTTCCAACCAAAAAATCCCCTTCGTTTGTGTAACCGTTGGACGTTTTTCAGAATGTGTGAAACCCTACTAGCTAACTGATCTTCAAAACATCGTCTAGTAATGTTGAATATTCCTCATAGCCTGATGAAGTTTTGAAACTCCTCCGATATATATCTTCTTGGAAACACAATACACTAGCCGAGTAGATATTTATCATCTGTAAGCAGGTAGGTAAAAGTGAGTAGGTAAAATGACTTTTATGCTCCCAGTTCCTGTGCATTCTATGTCGATGGTATGACAATGGCCGTGAAAGTAAATATACTGACACTATTCTTTGAAAAATATGGATGAAATACGTGATTTACGGCGTAAAATTACGAAACCTACCCTCCGATAAGTTTCCCTGGATTTCTTTGCTCGACATATTATTGAGCTAAAATTCATTTTTTCAATTGCAGTTATTGATTGAATTTACTTAAACTGAAACAAACTAACAACATTGATTTTAGGTTGCAGCATAAATTCGCAGTATTGCCATCCGATAAATATAATCATAAATTCTAATGCCCTCCCACTTATCAACTCCGACGATAAAAAAGAGGTTACACTGTTTTTACCTCTGTCATTTAATCATATCAAAAAAGGGAAATATCATCCATGCGGTTGAATGCCGGAAAAAAGTCCTAGTGATGAGCCTTGACCCGTAATGAAGAACTTCAATGGATTTCACATTTAATTTTACCACCTAATCGAGCTAAAATGCTTGTTTGAATACATTCTGAACACGCTTTAGAAACTTCAACGGGTAATTTCCATGTACTAGAGAAAGGCTTGCATAAGATATATTAAGTCGAAGGATACAGCGAGTATATCGCCACATGCTAACGCATATGAAATTACGGTTTATATGGACTTTTATTTACTCTAGTTTCGGACACTTCCTGGATAACTGCAACATTGCATGTCAGACGTTCAAACCAAGAGGGAACGTTGAACACCCAATTATTTAACGAATACGCCCTAAAGCCAAAAGGGCTCTAAAGTAGTGCATCCAACCACTGAGAAAGTCTGAATGGCAAACAGCAAAATAAATCCTGCAGACGTTCATCTCTTATCATTCAAATAATAGACATTGAATATTATACGAACCTTACCCAAGGGGCAGGAAATTTTGCATAGCTATCCAAAAAAAATGTTAAAATATCAAAATGTCGTTTAATCCAATCTGTGACATTCTTTGAATATTCAGTATTAATATTCATACGAAGATATCCACGTAATATTAAAATGTAAAATTTTCGAGTAACCACGTACTTAAAATTACTTATTAGTATCAATGTATGTATTAATAAATTTATTGCTTATTGATATAAACGTTATCAATGAAAAATTAATTTAAAATCATGATTGTACTATTTTTACTGTATAAAATTATGTAGTCAAAGGGATAGCTGCAGGGACCTGCGAAACTTCAAGGATATTCTGCAGATATCTAAAAGTGAGAGCCTCTTCCACTCTCTCGATAACCGAACAAGGTTATACCGATATGCTCGATGGATATTAAAGCAGTTGTTTTTTAAATATTAAATGGAGATCGTATGGGTATTATCTGCTGCTTGGGTAAGGATGATCTTTGGAATATGGAGGCTATAAATTGCGTGCAACGTCGTTTGCAGGAGTGATCGCATGGTATCCTTAGAATTTCCGCTAAGCAGTCGTCCGTGAACTGTAACGCGTAATTCTGGAGCATATCAGCTTGAAACCCGATGAGGAGGAACAAGATGAGAAGAGAGATGCTTACGTGACGCAATGTCACAATAGGTGTAATTAAACCACATAAATCACCACAAGCTATACATCGACGCAGCAGCTGGCCTTCCATATGGACGATACGATATTGTAGGAGAGTAAAAAAAAAATATTTTATTTTTTTTTACTCGTTGCTCACGTGATTATCATATGGAGTTATAGGTTTTTTTTTTAAATTTATGGCATTCTCTTGATTTTTCTGACGCAATTTCCTTCTTGAAACCTTTTTCATCATTCCAGGAATTATGTATTAATATGGTACGCCTGGAACAACTGAAAATTATTAACTCTTTTAATGAGATTCAAAAATCCTTAAGGCCGATACTCAAAAGTTTTCCGAAGAAAGTGCTATCCTTGAAGCAAATTGGATGGAAATAAAAATTTCGAATTAAGTATTTCGATCTCTAAGGTCTTTCGAATTAAGTATTTTGATCTCTACACAAAGAGGTCATATTCGAGATGGTAGGCTTGTGGGATAAAACTCTTTTTAATAATAATGTATCATGGGAAAGATACATTGATTTTATCGCTACAAGAGAAATTGAATGACCTCGATTACATAAAGAAGAAGAAAAACATAGACAAATGGTTGAATCACAGAAAAAGCCTGCTATTACAGATGAATAGAGCTATATTGTTTATTATTATTTTCTTCTGCATCATCTTGTGCAAAATACCGTTATTTTGGAGGTATTTCTTATAACCTTCTTGAATCCCGGAGAAGGACTTATGAGAGAGTTACATTTCCAAGTGGTGTCCGCTTTTCGGATGAAAAAGTGAAGGATATCTATCGATTAGAAATTTCGTCATTACCTCCATGGCATTTTACAGATTGAAAAGTTTTTTATGCCAACATTAATTTCAAAGGCTCCTGCGAGGCAAGGTCTTCACATTGACAACGTAGTAGGAATTAACTTGATTAAGACTTCATGATAATCTTTATGTTGATATTTTCCACACTATAGGATCTGAAAGAACCAACATACTTACTCTATGCTAGTAGTCAGGAGTTATACATCGCCTGAGATTACCAATGCATGCACGTGGCACAGAGCTCAGAGAAACATCTCTTAATAATTACTTATTAAAATTGCCTATGGTCGGAAAGTTTCCTTCGTTTGTTATGGTACTAATATTCCTTATTTAAGCCAAGCGTTACCTGCTAGCAGCGTACTTTGTACCTGCCAGCAACCTGCATCTTATCGGCGCTCATAGCCTCGCACCAAGGTGGCCTCACATGACGGCCGCCGGAACCTGAGTGACGTCACACGGGCTTTTCCCAGCATTCATCCTTGGCCGTCGCGTTTTCGCGCGCTTGAAATTTTTCCCTTGTCATTTAATCGCTAAATATAGATATGATAATTTAAAAATCTGAAAGGATAATTTAAAAAAAATAAGGAAAACACCCTATTCAACCGTCTGGTGACACAACCACATGAACATATATGACAATCAACCCACTTGAGTAAATATAAATATCAGTAGTCTAGTTTTGGCCGCGCATTTAAGTGACAATAGGCTACAGGATACATGCAAAATCCGATGTTAAAACATTCATGCATATATGCAATGGTACGTAGAGTCGATCTGCACGATGGATCTATTTTTTAGAACCCCAATTAATTGAGATAGCATTTGCTCTCACGCTTATTTGCAGCAACAGATGGCCACAAAACGGTTCATTTAATTCAAAAATAAAATACATTTTCGCGGGAGTAAAAAGTAATTGACCAATTAAGTGTGAAGAACGAGAGCATAGAATTAAATTGATTAAGAAAGGATAAAAAATTGAACGTACGCAGAAAATGTTCCCATTTTTCTATCTTAGTTGACAAAGAAATATACATTTCACCTCATTCATAGTGACTAAACAGTCTCAACTGCGGTTGTAGGCGTTTTACTTAAGCGTTTGTTAAGCTTGCGAGTTCAGTAGATGCATAAGTAAACAAACCGCTTTTATATCAAATAAATTTCACCAAATATCGGTATTGAGGACTATCTGAATTAGTAATGTCGTAATCTATAAGTATATCAATTTTAAATGAATTTTTTTTTCACGAAACCACTGGATTTCATAAAGAGATAGGAAATAGATATTCCCGAAAAAGTAGCTACATACCTGTATGTGGCATTGTAAATATCAATCACGAATTACATCAAACACTAATTATTATTCATCCCAGCTGAAGGTCTAAAGATTCAGTCTGTTTTACGTTTTCCTCGGATTCACTTTAATATTTTGATTGAACAAAAAAATAACTTTGCATGATATAGGGAATACCAGCTCAGAATACACTATGAAAGGAGGTCTAGTGATCAAGTGAGTGAAAACAGGACTTCCAAAGAGTCGAAGGCAACGCAAGACTTAGAAGAAGAGGAACTACATAACATAGCCACATTGACTATATCTCATATTAATTCCCTCATAACTTCTTTTTTCCTTTATGAATGCTCTCACAAACTTTGAAAAAGAGGCAATACTACCATTATGCCTGTTGGTAAGGGAATTTTTAAAAATCGGTGAAACTTTCCGAATTATAAACCATGAACGATAATGCTCGGTCGAATTGCCTGATACGCTCAAATATGAGCCCAACCACAGTGGTTAGAGTTAGCAAGGTACCTTCCCTTCAAGTTAAAGATATAATTTTATGCACCAATGATGGGTAAAAAGTTACCTATTTGACCGTACTTGAATAATCTCAGGTGAGTGGTAAAATCTCGACATGTAGACCTCGAGTTACAACAGGCCTTGACGCGCGACCTTTCAAGTTAATGATGATCGCTTCAGAAATAAATTGGAAAAATCCCTAATGCCGGTTTCGTGAGCAGTCGTGATTCACCACACCTAGAAAGCATCTCCTGCACCTAAGGGATGCCCTGCCCTTTCCAGCTTCCAGAGTCTCGGTCGGAGCATGAAGTCCCATCCTCATTCCCTCGATAACTTCCTTCCGTCTCATTTTCCCTGTCCGCCTAATGTGCAGATTCCACCATGAATCATGTGAATGACATTTATTATTTATTTCCACGATTCATCATTATGTACAGAAATAAAATGTCTTGCTCCATCTGGAGAGTGTCTTGATTAAGGAACTCAACGTCGAACTTCCCTCCGACAGTGGCGTAGCCAGGAATTTCGTTCGGGGGGGTGGGGGGGGGGGGTAGGGGGTCCAAAACTGGGGGTGGGAATATTTTAAAAACGAGTTACTCAGTAATGGGTTTTAAATTAATTTTAACACTTTTCATAATCGAAAAAAGTTCATTAGTTAAAGAAATATTTTGTAAATTCATGATTTTTCAATATTTTGTTTTCTTTTATGAAGGAAAATAACGGTATTATTATATTTCGGGGGGGTCCGGACAACCCGGACCCCCCCCCCCCCCCGGCTACTCCACTGCCCTCCGGTATTTTTTTTCAAGGACACTGATGATTAATGAATTGCGTTGTATACGTATATAGCATAATGATGCATTTTTACGTTTTCGTATTTATGAAATAGAGTATATTAAGCGCTTTCAAGGGCCTTCAAACGCTGACCTTTGAAAGAAATTACGATGAGCCCAATAAGATTGCCCAGCCCAATAAAAAGTCCAATATGAGCCCAAGAGCGACAATTACTTAATGGAGATACAAACTATAATGCGTTAATGGTTTTACTTATTCAACAGGAAAGAAAATTCGAAGATTTAAGCAATATTTAAAGGGCCAGATGTATTGTATCGTAAACGGCGTAAAAAACGGAGTGCCCGCGCCTTAAAAACGTACTGTTCGTCCACCTCGTAAGACGCAACAGTACCCCTGCGGTATAAGAAGATTCAAGTTCTATTGTAAAAGATGTTACAACAGATTCAACGGACCTTCATTACACTTTTCGTCCAATCAAGGCGTTTCAATGCATCTATAAAAGCGACCATTCTTTTGAGGTGTTTTTAGCATTCTGAAAGTCTACGTGCAGCACAATGCTCTATATCAGAATCTTCGTCTGCCTCTCAATTTACCCTAAAACACAATGTTTTCGTCATCCATTATTTCCTGTTTATAAGCATCATATATTCCAGCATTATTCTGCTCCTGTTCTCTATACCACAGAGCTCATTTTACTCCATTTCTCCTCAGGATTTGAACTGAGGAAAACCAATACGAAATACCCTAATGTATAAAATAAAAGTGACAGTTACTTAGAGGAGATACACACAATATTGCGTTAATGGTTTTGCTGATTCAACAGGAAAGAAAATTAGAATATTTAAGCAATATTTAAAATGTCACTATGAGTGCAATAGCAATTGCGGCACTACACCACACGAAGATTTTTTTTTCTTTGCCACCAGTCGATCGCGAAAGCAAGTTATCTAATTTCATTCAAGCGATATCTAATCAAATAATAAAATAAGCCAACTCTCCACCACATGATTAAGAGTACTGGTGGTAACAGAAATGATGTCATTTTGAGCGCCTGAACTGCTTTCATTCCAGATACTACCTATAGTTAATTAAAGTTAAGGACTGATATAATGATTCCAGAGTTTACAATAACACAATCAAAATATCATAGAATTGAATAAATGGAAACATTATGAACACATGATTTAAGCGCATACCAGCATCTCTGCGAGCATTAAAAAAGCTCCTTTTGGTCGAATAATAAATGCATGACCTTAGTATCATGACACCTTTCGCATGCGAAGCGTCATGAAGGTCGCACAATCCCGAATAGCAGAGAGTTTTTATTGGGTGACAGGTGCACCGGTAATTCATAAAGTGCATCAATCAGTGAGACCTAGAAACGATATTGCTGTTGTTTCTCGAGCACATGCGATGAAAATTGGGGTTAACTCACAAAGATGACATTGTTGCTACTTTTTCTCCGTAAAATCTCTTTCGAACAAGGCATGTAAAGTAAAATTATGAACAATAGTATCAGGCTAATATGTGGCATATACAAGAATTACTGAGAAAAAATACCCCTGCAACGGGAATAGAACCACGGACCTTTCCGGTTTTCGCTTTCCGGTAAGGAACCTGGATAGCGTAGTGGTCTTCGCTGTGGCCCGAAAAGCCAACGGTCCGTGCTTTGATTCCCGGTCCAGGGGAATTTTTTCTCGTGGCAATTCTAGCATATTTCACCGCCGTTCACGCGACAGGCTTAGAAATATTACAAAATATGTGAAGTTTAATTTCACAATTGAAACGGTACCTAATGTTTATTCCACAGATTTCTTTTTTAGAAACTACATGCACAACTCATTGCTGTCATTATCAGATGAAAGTATCTACAAAACAGAAAGTACAAAGCAGCTCGCTCTGCAAACGTCTTTGAGGATGACTTTACGAAGCTGCCGAAACTTAAACTGAAGTAATTTGCCCGGCTGAAAACCTAATAAGAATTTCTAGATATTGCCGAGGACTACTCTATGATATTACCCACTGGGTAAACCTCATACCTTTCGTCAAGTTTTACATATTTTAACTATGCATTGGCGTTATGAAGGGTCTTGGTGGAGTTGAAGCCGATCCAAGACCCTTTGTGGAAAAATAAGGACAGGGACGATATTTGTAAATTACGCTGCACGACATGTAAAATGTACGTACTATGGAAATAAAACTCTGGAAGAAAATCAAGTTAATTTTTCATTTGTGAACAAAATTATTTTTCTTGACTGTGACATTTCGCTAAAAATTGCTGGTAATGATTTTATGCCATTTCCTGATTTGAATAAAAATACCCTTATCACACAAGCCATCGAAATTTCATTTTCATAAGAAAAATGCATGTCCTCGTATTTAGGAAACAAAGATTCGTATAAAAATACGTTTATTAACTTTTTTATTATTTTCAGGAAAGAAATGTAGTAGCGCTTACCTAGTCAAACCAATATGCCTTCTAAAGTAAAATACGGCCTATGACTAAGAGGAAAATGTTTTCTTTATCAAGGGCTTTAAACACTGAAGACGTTTCCTCACCAACCTTAAACATTTACCCCTCTGGTCAGTCCCTTCCTCAATACAAGTGCAATGTCTTATTTTCATCTGCCCGTACTACGGCCGCTTAGATACAGCTAATCCTCTCATAATCTTTTTATCCTAAACACATTCCACCCTGACTTCGAGGGTCATTCACTTCTTGGGTTCTAAATTCAGAGACCGATTCTTAAAGCAACTGTCAGAAATCTTTATTTTTCTAACCTATCGGTCGTGTCCACCTATTTGTAGCCTACTTGAACTGTACCACTTGTACCACTGCATCCTTCTTGTCCTACTTGATTTCCTTGATATCCTTATTTCGTGCGCTTACTATTCTTGTTTACTGGCCGATCATAACCAATTTTAGATTTCTGCAGACCGTTACTGACCTTCGTATTTTCTGGTAATACATATATATGCTTTTTTACCATTTATTTTTCTGCTATTTTTTTCAAATATTAGTGTTTTAACCTTTTCATTACGTATCTAAAAATTTAAAAATCAAATGCCTCACTGATTTAAATCGTAATACTAACGAAAGCTGGATTTTCACTAAGTTCAAAAAACATTTGATTTTTCAATAAAAGTAGTAATGTTGACGTAATAGAGTCTCTTTTGTAAATTATGATCTAAAGGTTAGTTTTTTTAAATTTATAAGTCCACCGCCAACTCTTAACACCAACTTTATCGGTCGCTTCCATTGCGGTTCTGCATTACGTGAAGTTTTGTTTCGTAACCAGTTGATCCTGAAACTAGCTCTCTAAGTTCATTCAAACGATGTACAATCAAATAATGAAATAAACCAACTCTCTACCGCATGATAAAAAAGACTGGCGGTAACAGAAATGGTAATATCCTGAGCGCGCAAACGAATTGACTGCATACCAATCTCTATCGCTTTTTTAGAGTAGTAAACAATTATTCACGAGGGATACCATACCGAAGAATACCCCTGGCTAATGAGTTACAATAATCTTTCTTTAAGTTGGTAATTTATTGGTGAAATTTCGCATGTAAAAAAAAGAAACAAAACATTTCCGGTAAAAGCCCATCCTTAGTCAAAGAATCTTGGGAAGTAATTACAAGACGAAAGGCAACCTGTAAGGTTAAAAACATAATGAAAAATAAAATATTGCCTATTAATTCGCCTAAAATCACATGTCCCACATTGGAAACTGAGGATAATGTAGAAGTAATGAACGTGAGAGACAAAAGTGACTAATTGTGACGCAAATTTTTCCTAACTTCGGAAACAATATGGTTGAGATGAGGTTAAAGTTTTTGGGCAGTATTTAATCACTTCTAAATCAAGATTTTTATAGGGAATGTAAATGCCTGATTTTCTTTCTCATAACCACAGCCACTGCTGCACTAAACCTGTAAAACCTAAATTTCGCCCTCACAAAAAGGAATTTCTCAATAATATAAGGTTGACATTTTCAAACGTGACTCGCGAGGGTCAACCTAGTTTTTTGTGGTTGATTTCTAAGTAAGACCACACGAAGAAAGTCAACCACGTAACTATAAGAAAGAAATTGGGACCATCCTAATTACTTGCGTCTTTCGATAGAGACTTCGAAAGTCCAATAGTCGTCTATCTGCTCCAACCAATTTTCATGGCACCGGAATGAACCTTGCATTTAAAATTTTGTCAAGGAGAGTGTCAGTAGATTCAAGGTTGGACACAATATAGGAAAGTGCACAATATACTAGCAGTTTTTGAATTCGTTTATAACATTGCGTGGCCAATGTTTTATCAAAATAATGTGCTTTTTATCCTAATACCTAAAAGAAAAACTGAAGATTGTGAAAAATAGCAATTTTTATGAAGTCATAAAACTATTAATATACAAGGTGTAACGGTAGCTGGAAGACCAAAAAATGTACAAAAAATAGCAAGTATGACTTACTTACTTACTAACTTATATAATAAATTAAGCTTACAACGGCCCAAGCTAAGATACCGAAATGACCGCTACCTTCTGAGAAGAACTTCCTGCCTTTAAAGACAGGGAAATGGAATATAAAAACATTCATATGGGCAGTGGAACGCCGATTTAGAATATACGTAGTTTAAAAATCTGACCAGAGATGAAAATTTGATAGTTCCTCATAAAATGAAATTGAATACCTAGTAGCCCATTTAGTATTTCAGGGCGCCTGAGTCACCCCATAGTCTAATTAGGTACGTTATGCTTGATCTGCCACTGCATTCATGAAGTAACGGAGTTTGTATCCGATCCCAGCTGCCTTTCCTCAGTGGTACTAATCTTTTAACCTGTCACTTGTAACCGTCAGATAACCATCAAAGGTGTCAGCAGAGAATCGACTTCGCCGAAAGGAGTGTTTCAATCACGGATAATCTCCGAGGTAGGATTCTTGCTACATTACTTTCATCCAGTCTTCAATTCCCTCTCGCATGAAGTGGGTTTACTGAATGTGTTGGTAACTAAAAGGATTCTTCGGTACCTTAAGAAAAAGGAGGTTGCGAGACTATTCATCTTCCGAAGATTTTAAAATATATAATTTGCTACATTTCTGTGACTGTTTCAAGAAATATCACCCCAGATCAAGACCTGTCAATTTTATAACCTTTTTTGCAAGGACATACATTGAAACAAGAAATAAAAGTTATCCCAACCCATTTGTGATAAGAATTCCATGCCTGTAGGTTTTCTTGGTTTTAGAGTCATTTAAGGTTCTTTTGACACTCTCAGCAAGCATAGAGGGTACTGTTTTTTATGAAGAGAATTATATTTGAAATTTACATTTTTTGTCACCAGTGACCTCCAATTTGTTGTAGTATATGTTCGTATGAATGGAAATTATAGGACGTGCAATATAGGTAGCGATGAATAGTTTATTAATTTAGCGTATGAAGATAAGTACCTTCGCAAGACATGCTGACGTTGGCGCATGTTTTGACTTTAATTTTATTTTCTTTCTTATTTTTGCAAGCAAATCCATCTGATCCGACTGATCATAATCAGGTGAGAAAATTACAGATTTCACGTAAAAACCGTAGATGTTCTATTGATTTAACTTTCATTAACATTTCGACGTAGTTTTAGGTAAAATTACTCGCTTTTTGTTTGGATAATGTGCGAAGTGAATAAAATACACAATGAATGAATTAAAAGCTTACCCAAATTATCATTTTTGCATGACAGATATTTTTAGAACTTAAATTATCGCGAGAGTTTATTTCAGCGTATTTGATCGTACAAGGCACAAATCCTTTGGGCAACAAACTCACTCCCAAATTTAACCGTAGAATAAATGACTGAGTCATGGCACTAGCACATGGTATTTCGCTGTATCGTTTTAATCATTTAGGAATAATTATGGTTTGAATAAGCCACTCACCACTTTTAATCTAAGTCTGGATTCGAGAGAGGACATATGAATTGCGCGAAAAAAATAGAAGAAAAATGGCATGTTCACGAGTCAATGCTCTCAGTTACGTAACTACGTAATTAAGAACTACAGTAACAAGATCAATACGTAGTATTAAGTATATGTCAAAGCGAACTTTTGTAAATGTTTCAGACAGCTCAAAAATCTTGACCTTTGGCATCGAATATCAACTTAGAAGAGACAACTAACGCACGCATGGCGGAATCATTGAGACCGCATCGATTATCATCATCAAGGTTCTCAGCTTATTTCTCTTCACAAGAATTTCATGATCATTGACAGATTGTCATCAATTCTCAGTTTCCTGTCAGGGTCTTATCGAGCCTCATTAATCTTCATTGTTGTCGAGAAGTTTTGAGATAACCCCTCATTAAAACAACACCCACAAGCTAATACGCTTTTTAGGTCATTCATAAGTAGAACATTCTTTTAATGCCCTTGTTTAGAAGCTTGCTGTCAATCACGGCTCGCAACAGGGTTGAAAATCACAACGGTCAATCTTTGCCTTTGAAGTTTCAGTCTACTTCTTTTACTGGATGGTTAAATATTTTACGAAAAGATCATCGCTATGTGGATAATATATTTGTTCTTCACAAGAATAATCAGACGGATTAAAATGAGATACGAACAGCTTTTCAAATGAGTTTTTGATCAGCATTTCTTTTTAATTATAGCATAAAATGCTCAACGGACACATATTAGAAAACAAACTGTAAGCGCAAAACTAACTGATGCGCGCGTGAAAAGAAAATGATACGATAAAGAAATTCATTCACAAAAATAACCAACGCTGGGGTGTTTACATAATTACCTGTTAAATTGTCTACCCTTATATACTATTAATACCAATTTATCATAATTCGTGACTACTTCAGGCTTTTAAGCAAGAATAAGTTTATAGTTGTGATTGTGAATTAATCAACGGTAGCAGGTAAGCGGTTCAGTTGGAGTGTGAATTCAGGGCGTTTGTTTTTGATTGCCTAACTTTACATTTAAAACTAATAAATACTAAATTCAACTGAATCAAACGATATAATGGAAGGTCGTCATTTGAAATGAAAGATCCCACAATGATTTTGGAGAAGTATAACTACCTTTCATTTCAATAATAAATATTAGCTATTCCTTCGCTGAGGTTTGTGTAAATTCATGTGAAATTAACTATTATGAACAGTTTCCTTATTTAAAACATCGACTTAATGTCCTTTAATTTAAATTTTCTCTTTCATGTTGAATAGCAATTGAAAAACCATTGTGTTGAGTCGGATGATAAATTACACACCCAAGTATCGACGATTCCCAATCATCGTCGAATATGTGTATTACCCTCGATATCGGGAACCACCACTCTCAATGGAAATAAATATATTTTCAAGAGAGCGTTAAGTATTAAAAAGAGAGTAATCTGGGGAGAGGATCCGAAATGTTAATTGAGATTATATCCACTGCATCGTCAGAGCATTTATTATTCACAATTAAATTAATCTTATGGTAATTTGAATGTTTCCAGTGAAGATAGCCTTAAAATATCGTGATCCATATTAAAAATCTGAAATTTTCATGGATATTTTAGAAATGTATATTTGCATGTCTGTAAGTGACAAGCATGCTTCAATGACTCATGAATTAATGATAGTCATCAAAAGGGACACTTTAGTAGCTCTTAGCCACATGAAATAAGTAAAATTTGTATTAATAAAATTTCTATTTTACTGCTGTGTATTTCCACACACGCTTTAGATCCTAAATATCTACTTATGAAAGATCTATGAGTAACCTTAAATGAAAAAAATTCTATATATCCCCTGATGACTCCCATAAATGTTTTTGGACATTGCGTCTTTGAAAAATAACACCTTAGCGTTGAAATAATTACGGAGTGAGTTTACTGCTAGTAAACGCTCAAAAAATATACAAATATACGACTAGCAAAAATTATTCACTTTTAAATAGCATTTTGAGGTAGTAACATCGAACTCAATCAAGTTAAACGCTATCCATATAAATGAAACACTTTTAGCTGCCTTCCCAAAGATTTTCTAGTAGCTAGCATTACTCACTCTATCTCAATATATTTTATCAAGGTATTATATATCATCAAACAGTACAGAATTAGGTCGATTTATCCTCGAAGACTTTCAAATCCATGTTCTGCTGTCGCCGTGATCACTCCTGATCCTTTCCTGGCAATTGGTGGCCTCTTTTGGTCGCGAATGTCTTGTGAACGTCTCAAAACGTCTTTTCCACGAATTCATCCACCCGACGGGGAAGTCCCGAGGAATCGAATCGTGATCTTCTCCCTTGATTGTCGCATTTCCATCTCCCACCTCTTGTCGATGCGAAGGACCCGTATCTTATTTTCCGCAAGCGCAAGGCTGAGGGCGGCTCGTTCGTCCTTCCACGAGACCTTCAACCGGTCATCAGTGCACCGAGGACGAATGTTTTTTTTTTCTTTGTTTTGTTACTCTATTCAAGAGGCAATATGAAAGGAATCAATGACAATTAATGTGCAGAAATTTGCCAAGTAGATCAGTTAGAGTACTGATTTTTCCAAGTAGGCCAAAAGAAATACTTAACACGATTTAGTTTATCAATGGTCCTATTTCAAGCACATTACTACCACCAGGAAATCCAATAAAGTAGCTGAGGGAATTCTTGAAGGAATCCCAAGTTCGTCACCTGTTTGACAACTGTGAGTACTATTAAGGAATGCACTTTAAGATTTCAGGAGAGATTATTTGTAATTGATTCATAACTGCACAGGAAAAAAAGGCAATTTACCTTTCAAAATATATTATGGTGAACCAAAAAAATAATAAAATATTTTTGTGAATTTACCGAGGTCAGCAAAAATTAAGTAGTGGAAGTTTCTAATATTTTTCAAGTATTATAGAGCATGTGTGCATGTAACTCATTGATAATAACCCAGGCCAGTCTTCAAACCACATAGTACTAATTATGCTTCACTAAATCCATACGCCCTGTTCTCTCCGTAGCTTGCACTCGATCAAAAATCCTAGCCTACGGCTGAACTAACCGACGGTTTTCAACATCCCCTCGACTAAGAGAATGCACTTCATTCACAACCACAGTCTCCTCCTTATTTCCTCTTGAAGCTATGTCCTCTCCCTCCATGTCTAGAACTTCTTCATTCTTTTTCTCTTATCCTTCTTACCTTCTTTATTATCTCTCAAACCCACGTCCTAAACCACTCCAGCATATTTCTTACCTCCTTCCCCCAAATAAATCCGCGATTCGTCAAAAACTGCTACGGGCGTGCAGACAGGGTTACACGGATGTTAAACCAAGGAAGCTGGGAGCCGCTCGAGACTCGAAGGATGTGTGCTAGGGTGACATTACTAGAGAAATTGAGCATGGATGTCTTTAGAGTGACAAGGAAATGTATGGGAATTCGTTTTTCTTCCGAAAAATAAAGGATTATAGTAAACGCTAGGCGTTATTTCGCTGTAGCAATTCCTTTTTACTTTTAAAGGGCCGGTGTCCTAACGCCCTCGCCTCACGCCCATCGAGGCGACTTCCGGGGTAGTTTGTAGATGTTAATAAATACCCGTACACTCCACCTCAAAAAAATATTCTCGGAAAAAAATTGTCAAAAAGTACCTCGGTAGCAAAAATTGCATAGCATATCAGATTCTTCCATAACCTTTTTTACGGTATTTCACAACGGTCCTGTCCTGTCCTTAGCTCCTTATTATCCACTAATACACCATTTAGTTAAATTCTCTCATAGACATCCCTACTACCGGGTGTGTTTTGGGGTTCCGGCCCAAAAAATACTGGAATTATTCCACCACAGAAAACGGAATCCAACTATTTCAAGGGCTCTTATACCATTTACTCGGCAAATATATCAAGCAGCAAAGTCGATAGAGCAGTTGTCATACACTAATCCCTCCTCTTGCCCACTCTGTTTCTTCAACGACTTACCTGACTTGCACGGTCTGAGCCATGCACACATTACGAAAGGGTTATCAGTCCGTCCTATTTGCCCCATTTTGTAAGATCCCATATTAACTTTACCCATTTTACTTTAGGCAGTACTCTTTTTAATAATGTACCATTTGCTATTAATTTGCGATAACCAACTTTGACGGATGTACTAGTAATCAGTGATTCTTGATAATATTATGTTATATATTATTGTAACTTTCATATCGATGGGTGAGTAACTGATTTAAAAATAAATAAGAAAAACTATTATCATGGTAATATTTAATAAATTCTTACATTTCACAGCTACGTTTTCCCTTCCGAATATATTATTATTCGTACATTTAATCGAAAAACCTTGAAAAGGATAATATTACTTTCTCCAATCCTTTTCTACTCTGTGCCCTAATAATTCATGTACTCCTTCATGTTTATGAATTTTTTCTTTGATTATAGCTAATTCTAATTTTTATTGGCGAGTGTCCAAGTGACGTCCACAGATATGCCCGTCGTTCACCTAAATGATATCTATAAATCTTCATCACCACTTGAATTCCTCATTCTGATGCTGTATCCATGGAAGCGTAACAACTAGACAGGCCATTCCCCATGAATATTCTTATATGTTTTTCCTACCTTTAAGTTTTTTCTTTCTTTTATAATCGGTTTTTCCAGGACATAAGAGGAAGGAATAATAATTTGGTGTAAATGTAATTTTCACGTATCAATAATCCTTCTAGTTAGCTGAATATTCGATATGAAATTAATGACAAGGAGCCAACATCGGCCGCGTTTAGTGAGCGGAGTGTCGTTCACTATTTCTATATGCGATATTATCCTTATTTTCTAATGGGGAACATGCATGGAATTTGTTCATCGTCCTAGTTAGTCTCATTGAATAGAAAATTTTCTCACGAGTCCAAATATATAAGCCAAAACTCTCCTGGTACTCCACAAACGTCAATAAATGCTAATTAAAAATGCTCGAATATCGCTTGAAGTCACGTGACCTGAAACGCCTTCTGACGTCATCGCACGGTACACCATTCACTTCGCTAAGAGAGTAGAGTGTTAGAGGCTTGAATGCAAGATATTTAAAGTAAAAATTGCAATTATTATCGCCAAATTTGCAATTGAGCCCTCGTAGATCGATTTTCTATCCACTTCCTCAGTCTGTCATCAGTGGATGCCGTTCCGTGACGTCACGCTCCGATGACGTCGTATTTTCAATCAGCCGATGAAGATCAATTTTTAAAGACTCATAACTCAGCTAAAAAGCATTATTCATACGCGAAATTTTCGACGAGTACATTTGAGGTAGAGGCCTTCTTATTCCAGTACTTTTAAAAAATTGTGCATGTTCCCCATTAATATCTTTACTCGATGTTCAAAAAGCATAGTTTAAGCAGTAAGGAAAGTAATCCGCCGCGTAGGGCGCCATTCCAATTTTCAGCACTAATTAAACAAGAAGATTAAAAGTTGAGGGTTTGATTTGAGGGGGGCTGAGTGTTTTTAGCTTACAGTAGAAAAATGTCTAGAACCGGCCCTGTACCTACCTCCTTTATTTGCACTCAATCAAGATCTAACATCGGAGTGCGAATGGGGCTAAATTTAAAATGGTAATATCCATGATTACGTGATGGGTCTGAAGGGCTGTTGTCGTTAAATAAGTTTGCTTCCATTCTGATTTTTTTTTTAATTGGAAATTTTGCCACCATTAAATGTAATGCTCACGAAGGAGAAGTATCGGAGTTCAATAAATTCTACTGTTAAGTATTTCATTTGATACCTTTTTTATTTCAAATTATAATACTGAGGTAGTTTTCTACGTTTGCCTCAGCTCTTGCTGAGTTAGCCACCTTCAGCGCTCTCGCATGTATTTCCTGAGAGGGTTAAACGGTTGATTCTGGGCAAGCAAACTGCAGGTTTTCTGACTCTCAAGGTGATGAGGTAAGACAAGACAAGACAATGAGACGTGTTACAAATAACATCACCTTCCTTGGACTATGGCTTAAGAATAAGGTGCCACCAGAGAGGAAAACATATTAACCCACAGCAAGTAACTAGACGGGAAATAGAGCCCCAAACCCACAACCCTAGAAATTAAAAAACAATATTTGAATCACAGCCATCCTATTTGTTTGAAATATAGTTATCACATATTTTAGATTGAATTTGGCTACAAGAATCAATTGAAATTAGCAGTTCATTTGTATAATTAACGAATTATAAGAGGTCTATTTAATTTTTACACCCAATTAATTGCAAAATTTCTTCTATTATTACCCTGTGGGGTGTGCTATTCAATCTGATCCATCCCCCACTTAGCCAAGTCCTAGTCACGCCATTGTCTCACAGGCCTTTAGTGGCGGCAAATATTTTGTCGGGATACTTTATCCACTTAAAACCAGAACAGGCTTGAATATATTATTAATGAGATGCTAAGACAATTTAATAGAAATCTTTTGTTTTGGGGTAATGAATTTAGCAAATGCTAAATCTCGAGCGATACATGCTCTAATTATCATCGCATGATAATTTACATTATCATACATTCTCCAAATTTCAAGGGGTATAAATTAAATTCACAAAGCAATACCTCTTACGCAAGATCATTTAACGCGAATAGCAGGCTTCAATAACAGTCGACCGTGACACCACTCTCATGATTCACCGAGGTTAACGGACGTTAGGCTGAATCACTGGATGTCTTATTTTTCCATAAAAGCTATTACTTAACACTTGTAACATAAATGTGGAGGAATAAGAGGCGAAAAATAAAAATAAAACAGAGGTAAAACAAATTCATGCAAGTTTGTGCACATAAAGTAATTGAAAAGATAAAAAAAAACAAAATAAGCGATTGAAATGCTCCGAATAAAGTGTTATTTCAGACATTTGGTGGAATTTAATCATGTTGAAGAACGTATTTGAATTTTTTTTATTCGAAAAAATTAATGAACATTGAGATTTTTTAACTATGAGTTATATCACTATTACGAATGATACTGGACTGGCCGCAAAAAAAAATAACACGCCAGACTTTCCAAATTGTCTGCTTTATGTTACGATTGCTAATTCGTCAAAACGTAATAAAGCAAACAATTGTTTCAAGGCAGTGGATCCTCCACAGCTGTAACACGTTGTCACCAAAACCCTACATAGGTATTTTTCCCCTTTTACCTTAATTTCAAATGTTATCTTGCTTCCAGCATACAACAATTCTAAGCTGATTATAAAAGAGGGACACACAAATACATCTGTAAGTAAATTGCAGGAGAAGCTTGTGTAGTTGAAAACCTTATATATTATTTAGGTTCGAAGATTTTCGCGGCGTTGGTTAGATGATATTTCCATTCGGGTTTTTTCACCGCGTTTGTTGTTATTTTAAAGACAACAGTTTCGCTGGCGTTACAGTCAGCGTCTTCAGGTCGAAGGTAAAATTTTTGGAAAAAATTTCCGCCTTTTATTGGCATAAACCTTTTTCGCCTTATATAGGCGGCGGCGGCGGCTGCTGATCCGCTGCTGCTCTCTCATTGGCCGGTTGTCCATCTCTCATTGTTGGTGGTCTGAGAATCCTCTTCCATGCAGTATGCAAGCTGTAGCCTTGATCTCTGTTGAAATTTGCGGGCGTTTTCGCTATCTCAATAGCTTCTCTGATCAAGCGAGGGAAGTATTTATTCTCTTTAGCTATTATCCTGGCGTCTTCAAAGAGGATGTTATGCCCAGGTTCACTCCAAGCATGCTCAGATATGGCTGAGAGTTGGTGCTGCTTGTTTTTGGTAGCCCTCCGATGTTCCTGCAGGATACGTTCCCTCAACGTTGCTTAAGTTTGATAAAAGCATTTCAAAGGGGGTAATTTCCCTAATTTTACAGTAGATGACAGCATTGTCAACAAATAAACTCCTTTAATGGCTAATCGAGAGGGTACTTTTGATAGATGATGTATAAACTGCAATACTTGGTCGAGCAGAAAGTAAGGGTACACAGTACTTGATGGCGAGCTAAAGGTCCTCGAATAGGGGATCGATTTAATATTTTATGATAAATTTTGTAATTTTTTCCTCATATAGAGCTCCCACGTGGGATTAAAATCAGTTCGTCATCCACAGATGGTGAACTTGTTGTCATTGAGTTGTGATGAAGGATTAATCATAGCCAATTTTTTTTCTTTTCACCACTCAATTTTATACACGTCGTTCCGTAAAGTGCCTTCCTCTTTAGTCGGAAACCTTAAACATATGGCAACAGATAATTCAAACACACTTTACTACTCTCTATAAGTAAATTGCAGAAATATGATGACGTATCACCGATGAGAGTCCTCGGTTCCGATGTCTATGAGTAGAAGCTATGTGAGAGGTAGTCTTTCGTTCTCAGCAAAAGCATCAATCACAATATGCCAATTATTATATAAATATAATAATAATAATACATTATAATTATTGTACAAAATTACATTTAAAGTTGATTTATCAACGGATATGGCCCACAAGATATTCACTGATACAATATTTCAAAACATTATTTTAAGGAAAACGATAACAGCATAATTTATGATACTCCACTGGTTAAATAGATAATTTTACTGCGTAAATTGTCAGTATTAGATTGATCTTCATTAATTTCAAAGCGGTTTCCCTTTTCTTAGATATTTTATTTGTATGATGGAAGGTAGTCGAAACGTCTCTTTGCCTAAAGAAAGATTTTGTGCTTTCCCGGCGAACAGACTTCGTGTAGTGTTCTCGGCATCACCACCGGATGAGGAACTGTATTACTGCCGACGTTTCAATGACCGGCTCTGCCATCGTCTTCAGGGCTGACTAGCCATCTTTGCCAAGAAGGTTATCTAAACTGCCCACTGAGAGCATGTCAATTTGCCTTCAAAATTCGTAAATCCTTTGCAAGGATATTCCATCAGAAAGCCAGAAATTTCCTTGCAAAAAGTATTAAGCCTCATCTTACTAGACGTAACAACGGTACTCTGACTCAACTATCAATCCGTTGCAACCGCATCCTATCTATATAGTTCTCTCAGACTAGTGTCTGTTGTAAATAAATTAATATTGCGCACATTGTCACTCTTTAGGCATGTTACACGTTGATGAAACAGCAGTTTCTTCATATTTTCATTCAGCAGGTAAACCTAAATCAGCAAGTAAACAAGTTCCCACATTTATAACTCTTCGTCTCATTGAAGTGCATCTGGATAGAGTCAACACGCCACACCTTAGTGTTGACCGTACAAGGGCAAGAAAGAGCAAGGGACACCGTTACTTCCCACTAGTGAAGATGGTGGCAGATGAACTAGAAACGTAAACAACATCTTGGACATATAAGAATAACATCAACTCCCAATTACTACTCACACGTTTTCATTGAGAAAAAAGTATCGATATAGTGCAGCTTATTGATATATCAAGTCATGCGTGGGCAACAATTTCCTGGGTCTTGTATTATTGTATTTTAACTAGATTTTTCATTAAAATTTGAGCTGATGAACTTAAATATGCGGGAGTATGAGGGCCCTCTGATAAAGCGTTGGGCTACCTATAGAGGAGTCCCAGATTCCAATTCAAAGTGAATCCGGATGAGGCCCAGTGAAAGGAACTATCCTATGACAGGCTATGTGGTATGTTTAAAATAATGAAAGGGGAAAAAGCACGGAAGGAGTTTGGAAAGGACATTGCAAAACCCAGCTTTGTTGGAAAAAATTATCACCAGTTAAAGATAAAATGTCGATCACAAAGGACAAATGCAAAGCAGTTCTCCTTCATGAATAGGGCAATAAGGGACTGGAACGAACTAACAGCAAAACTATTTGAGCCCTTCCCGAAAAATTTGCATATTTTTAAAAAGCTGTTGAAGAAGTAGGGACCAATGGTTTCTAATAACGTTTTCTATTGTTTTTGCATCATACGTTCATGCTACCACCAGGCCAATGGCCTACTTGTAACAATTTAATAATAATAATAATAATCCCTCCCATGACTGTTTGAACTGCACACAACCTGTAAATTATTCCGGGGTGGGCTCCCTTCTCACTTTTTCAAAAACTAACCTTAGCCTAAGTTTGAGTCAGTAAGTGAGTGAGACAAAATAGGTAATACACTCTTTAAGACATAGTTCCCTTAATATCAATGCGTATTAAATTTTTTGTAAGCATAAACTGCTGGCTGCATGGAATGGTTTCGAGGGCCACGAACTGCCGACCACAGCGTTAAGCAATATAAAGTATTTTTTTGATAGCCAAACAACTTCCCAAAACTAAAGAAGGTCTATTTTGTTTCACATTCGCGTTACCCTTTAATTTTAGCCTTAACTTCGATACAATCGAACGCAAAATGAAAATCGCAGGGCAAAACTGAGGTTGAGACTTCGGTATCAAACTAGAACAAAAATTATGTAAGACATTCTTAAGAAACCCATATGCTGACAATTTTGCAACATGAAAGCTTTCTCAAGAAATTTCGGCCGCTAAGGAATTTCAAACCGCCGCAATTGTTTAAAATAAATAATATCAATATAACTACTGGATCGCAAAAGCCTCCTGAATATATACATGCATGATTCTCATTTATAGAGAGATATTGGCGCGGGTCTCGACAAGGGTGACTGTCATTTCCTTTTGAAATGAAATTGATGAAAATAGACGGATAGAGTTTTTTGCTGTACTTCAGTATAAATTATAAATTCAAGGTTGCGCATGCTTCATCGATTAATCCTTAAATGTTTTCTGAATCGGAGCTACCATTTTACGCGAACAGTTTGCTGAAGACTTTTACCCCGGACAATAAAGAACTCTAATAAATGTTGGGCTGAACTCTATCAAATCCCTCACAAAGCGTATATAAATTTTTATAAATCTCATTCAGGTAAACTGCTGATGTCCTAACAACTTCCTCCACTCTCGTTATAAGGAGTCTTGGGAAGTAGTAAGTAGATGTACCCTCTTTTATGCCTTTCCTCATCTCTCTGTGGCCCTGATGAAGAGATTGCTTGAGTTCTCTGTAGTTCTGCAACGCTCAATGAGAAAGTGATTTGAAAATTATGGAGAGCAGACAGATGAACAACGCTTTGTTCGCTTGTAGCCATCGCAAATACATTCTCCGAATAAATCTTTCATAGCGGCAAGTATACGGAGTCCATTCGTAGTAAAGTGCAAAAAACGTTCAGAAACAAAATTACGAGTTGATACTAGCAAAAGAGAATTCCTAATCACAATAATAAAGTTCAAGTTCTGACAATAAGAGAAACTAACCATAAAATAAGTTCAAGATGTTAGTCGAACCATTAACTTTTGAACCATTAAATCAACTAACAAAAGTGATATTCCATCAAGAAAGGATCAAATATAAAATCAATATTTAACTATTGATTTCATCCAAAATCCTGATACATTCAATACTATCCAGGGCCCATAGTTTTATCCAAGTACGACAAAGGCTTAAGGAGAATTCGAAGGCTGATATTATTCTCACGCCGTCTGCGCAACATACTTACGCAAGTGGCAGTAAATAAAGGGAATAATATAGATTATAGACACAATAATATCGGAACCCTAAAAAGCCACCAAAAATGGAAACCTAGAGCCTATAAAAACTACAAAATACTAAATTAATATATTAGAAAGTTTAATTCGAAGTAAAAAATCTACTAATGAAAGCTATTCTGAAGCCATGCAAAATAAATACGATCGCATTGAATTTTATGCCAATTTGCGTAGCACTTAATCAGCCCAGGCACATGTACTTGCTAATAAGGATTCTTGCTCTGGTTATGAAACGATGGTATTGAAATGAAAGAGTTGACGATCTCAATGACATTGAGGAAAAAGCCCTTGGCCTATTGCCCAAAGCTGATTGACTAGATCACCTTAACCATTAGGAAAGAATAACATATCGTCTTTTCACACCATCTTCTCTGAAAATATTTCTTTTCACACAATCTCAACTGAAAATGCGAAGCTATACCCTTCGAAATGATATTTCATCACTCCTTAAATTTGCTTGGCGAGCAATATGTATGTGTCTAGACCTAGTGTTTTTCGGCGAATCAATTGCGTGAACTTTTATCGATTACCGACTCAGTAATGGGAACGTCGACGGAGGTGGAGTTACCCGATGGGAAACCCGAGAAAAGGTCACTCAATATTTATCAATAATCTCAAGAAAATTTGATTGCAAATATGATTTTCCAAGAAATACAAATGTATATAATCTCTCTTTAAAAATATACTGAGTACAACTTAGCTACTACATCTGGAGTCCGGATGGATAATCCTTTAACCGGTCGCTGTGGGAGTGAATTTTAATGCAGCCGAATAGAATGATAAACTAATATATATGTAGTGAGAAGCATGGCTTTACATTTAATAATACAACTTACAATTTCATGGGCAACCAAAAAGGTATTGGCATCTGGTATTTTCAGCATTTTATATCAAGCATTAGAAATTCCTCCTAAGAAGAAAATATCAATTTTCATTATGCATACGCTCCGACCTTTTAACATGGAACTAATATGATATGGAGCAGAGTAAATCTGCTAAACAGCCGTCACAAATGAATAAAATAACGCAGAAAAATACGTCACCTTTTATCAATGGCTGAAAGACATGGAATTCGATTTAAGCAATATAAAAGCACATATTGTTCACCATTACCGTTTTCTGGTAATGTCTCCTGTTTTTTTTTCATTTTCATTTTGTTCACTTATTTTCTTATAGCTGGCATATCTGTTTTCTTCGTGTATTTCTCTAATCGATCCAAGGTGTTAAGTAATAAATATCATCGTAAGCATTTGGAAGAGACAGATAAAACGATTCAGTGCATGCATAATCCTTAAAGCTATGAGGTAGTTATTTGATAATATTTAGCAAATGAAGAGTGTTGAGTTATTAAAATTTCAACCAGTATATTCTCGCAGTATATTAATTTCCTTTGAATTCTGTATTGCATGCATGCAAAAGCTCAACCGACGAATATTTAAGATTTATTGCTATCCGTTTCACCATAGAATTTTAATAATAAAGCACTGAGTATTTTGGCAATTAGTCTCGCAGTTATTATTACTAGCAAAGATTAAGCGAACTCAAGGCTGATATCCATATAACAAGGCTGATATCCATAACAGCAGCCATAAGCGTAATAGCGTGAAACGGAAACTGTCATTTACCAGATGCAACAGACGAAACTGCGGTATTGGTGCATCTGCACATCTCCAAGGAAAGGCTTAGTGTCGAAAGCAATACGCTTCGGAGTCTGCGCAAACTAAAGGACTCATTGAAAATTTAAAAGGTATTAAGTTCATTTCCAATAGTTTTTGTACCAACTTCCTTAACCAACGGCATTTTATATCAAGCATTAGAAATTCCTCCTAAGAAGAAAATATCAATTTTCATTATGCATACGCTCCGATCTTTTAACATGGAACTAACATGATATGGAGCAGAGTAAGTCTGCTAAACAGCCGTCACAAATGTATAAAATAAAGCAGAAAAATACTTCACCTTTCATCAATGGCTGAAAGACATGGAATTCATTTTAGGCAGTATAAAAGCACATATTGTTCACCATTACCGTTTTCTGGTGTTTTCCTCTGTTTTATTTTCTTTTTCATTCTTTGCACTTATTTTCTTATAGCTGGCATTTCTGTTTTCTTCGTGTATTTCTCTAATCGACCCAAGGTGTTAAGTACTAAATATCATCGTAAGCATTTGGAAGAGACAAATAAAACGAATCAATGCATGCATAATCCATGATTGCGTAGCACGAGCATTATCCTGCTTTGAGGCTACTACTCAAGTTACTTACTATGTATGGCTGAAAAAGTCGGTGTCAAAAGAAAGAAAACATATCATATTCCAGCTACTGAAAAGGAGAGATTTGTGGAATTAACACTAACATATTGATGCAATGAAATAAAGGGTGGGGTGTTCAGAACACCCCGCGCGAGTAACGCCGGGTTAAAGCTATGAGGTAGTTATTTGATAATATTTAGCAAATGAAGAAAGTGCTGAACATATTATTAATTTCATTTCTTCAGTTCCTCCATCACCGTTTCCTGGTAATTTCTCCTGTTTTTTTAATTTTTATTCAGTGGACTTCTTTTCTTAGAGCTTTTATATTTGTTTTCTTCGAGAATTGCTCCGATAAACCCAAGGTGGTAGGTACTAAATATCATACCACCAAGATTGATAAAGAATTATCTTTATTCTATTCATATATGTTGATTGAGATACATAGGACTCATTGCTTCTGTATAATTTTGGTTAGTCGCTACCTTGGTTTGACTTGGTTCGAACCGACATTTTTGCAAAATTTGGCGTTTTCACTCAAGATAACTAAGTTTTTATGTTTCTCTATGTGTTCATCGGTTTTTATTCCTCTATGTAAAATAATAACAAATTTAGAACAGTGACAAAGTTCCAACTGCAAGGAGAAAAAACTAATATTTGGTGTGACAAGGTTCTAACTGCATTTTACTTATTTTATTACTCGTATGTAAAAAAATAAAATAAATAACATATTTTCTTAAAGTAATAATTACTAGTGTATTATGTGGATCACTAGTGTATGTGCCAAAAATCAAAAATAAATTCCTATTAATAATAGAAATAGAGCAGTTTAAAACTTCGACAAGGTTTCTCTCAAAACCAGCTAAAGGTCAGTTAGAACCTTGTCAAACCAAGGTAGCGTAATGTAATCGAGGATGTCGAATATTAACACACAGAGCTGCAAAAAGTCATAGTAAACAAGTAAACTGCTCGATTGAATTACGTAAATGGAAGTGAGTCACTAATGGCAAAGTAGTCATTGACATGTATTAAAAAATATTGAAACGAGATTAATGCCAATCAGGCATCTTTAAGAACGTCTTCATTGGATGCTTCTTGCGTCAATTCTCAGTTCAAATGCGACGTTGGAAACTACCAATAGGCTACTCGCGCTATGAGACATGTTTTTCAACTAACACGCACTTGATTAAAAAAGTAATTACATTCATACATGAAGATTGAAATTACCAGGTTCTTGGGGATTCCCAATATCCGTAGAACTTCGTGATAAAGTTGTTTTTGTAGCTGCCGGGATCAGGACTGTAGTTAATAATTCTGTAATAATGAAAATTTCGTAATATTGGATGAAATATTTTAACTAGTTCGGACCTGATACTGCATCTGATTAGCTGAAGATTGCTAATTATTTTCATAATATTTTCAATTATTCCCTTTATTCATGCACAGAAATCATGACATCGAATAAAATACTGAGTAGTGACTCCATCGTCGGTTAGCATGAGTTACCAGCTTAGCATGAAAAGTTTGTCTTCGCTTGTGTAAAATAAAAACCTTGCTCTAAGTTTGGCTGAAAATTATTTCCTACAGTTAAGCACACTGGTAGTATCTTTACGGCTTTGCATTTTGAAAAATATTTTACCAGTTGAGGTAGGTTCTCACGAAATCTTTTGCGAATTAACTCAGCTAGTCCAGATTATATCTGTCTCAAAATCTCCATTCTTCCGGTGCTACCGCGTCTGGTTGTTTGTTGATGACAACAGTTTCGCTAGCACTGCTGCTAGCGTCTTCAGGTCGAAGACTTCACTTCTCCATCCAGGTTCTCCATCAGGTCCATCTTCGACCTGAAGATGCTAGCAGCAGTGCTAGAGAAACTGTAGTCATCAGCAAATAATCAGAGGCGTTAGCACCGGAAGAATGGAGATTTTGGAACCTAGACACCGCGGAAATCTACGCAGTCACATTAGACCTGTCTGTTCAATACACATTTGTACCCACTCTCCCTCATTCTACCAATAAATTCCACCCTCTTCCTTGCATCGCTTTCCTAACGACGATCATTTTCCACGATGGCTCGAGGGATTGGATTACCATCCCTTTTACCATCACTCGGCTTGTCCCTTTTTCCATCGCTGAAACCGTCCTTCAATCAATTAGAACGCACGGTCACTAAAAGCGATTGAAAATCCTGAATCATACGATAATTTGTAGCGTCATTTTTGAGTGATCGCTAGGAAATGATCGTCGCGCGTAATTGTTTTTCGCGATCACTCCAGTAACGAGGATTCCCATCACATTTTTCATTTTTTCCGTCGCTGAAATCGTCACTGAAACACCATGTCAGCCAATTAGAACGCAAGCCCGTACGGAGCGATTGCAGCGCAACGTTTGACAATCGTCGGAACAACATAGGTAAACATAAACACGCTATATATTTTCGTGGTGCGTGTCCTATGACAACGAGCTGTGATATCGGAAATGATGCGAAAAGCGACGGCGGGAGGGACCGTGTGATTCAGAAAAATGATCACTCGATCGATCACTTTTACAGTCGCGAAATTACGGTCTTCATTCTTCTCCTGGCACTCGGACAGCGCAGGGTGGCCAGATTTGTGATGAGTTGTTACAAAAAGTGCAGTGTTTCCAGTATGTTACACGAGTTAGGATGGGAATATTTACAGGAGCGTAGATCGAAGTATAGGCTTAACTTAGTTAGGAAATTCGAAGAAGATATTTTCTTAGACGACGTGAATCACATCCTTCGTTAACGCGGACCGTTATAGTGGACGCGATCATGAGAATAAAATAAAAGAAATAGACTGCAAAACAGAGAGATTTAAAATGTCATTCTTCCCTCGTACTATTAAGGATAGCAACGTTGTCTCAATTGATGAGATTAATGGCGTCGCTCGCTAGGATCACTCATTGCATTTTTTTTCATAGTTCTAACCTTGCATGTATTTGCTCTAGGAATTACTAACCATTAGCAAGTTTTTTTTAATGAATAAGCATGTATATTTAGCTAGTATGCGTAATATTTCTATGACCGTGCGGTGTGCATGTGGCGGTCCTCTTGCATGCTGCATGTTGGTGATTTGTCACTCCCTGCCAAACACCCTAGAGGTGGCTCGCAGGGTATTATGTACATGTAGAAACGATCGCTCAAGTGATCTCTAAAACGGACGGAACAAATGATCGTGTGATTTAGGCTTAACGCCAAGCATGGATTTTAATTTAATTACATTTGTAAATACGAAAATGACGGAATAAGCGATAAAAAAGGAACAGTGATAATGACCGTGTCGTTCAGAATATGACGTAGCAAGCGATCACTCTTTCGGTCCCTGAAAGCCTATTGCTGGAGCTATATCATTCTGACCGTGTGATTCAGGCTTAAAGTAATTCCTCCATCCTACACAAAATCGTGAATGCGTAGAATTTTACGCCGCGAAAATCCCACAGGAATTACTTTGTCGAGCACTAAGATTTTTTAAGAAAGATTGCACAGTGAACAATTATTACCTATCTAGGATATTTTTACATTTTTTTAATGCTTGACACGAGATCCGGTTCGAAAGTTTCCTTATTACCCTCGTGACAATTTTAAATGCGTCAAAGGAACAATCCTTGGCAAAACCTAGTGGAATATAGGAGAAAAATTGGATACAGCACGCATTCTATATGATTAAAAAGAGTGGATAAACACATGGAGTGGTTTGTCTCTCTTTTGAAAGTTTAAGAGTTTGATTCCCAGTTAAATTAATGTTTGCGTAGGCTAAACACTTAAATTGCACCTCGCTACTTATCATTTAACCAACGTGCTTTAAAAAATTCTCAAAATTACTTTCTTACTGTACGAATAATCCACAGAGAAAAAATTATTCGCCTTGACCAAGATATTCGAATGATTTTTTCTCTGTGGATTTTTCGCACAATTTGTGCATTGCGGGTGACTCCCGTTAAAGTTGTCACCGTGGCTATTCCCGGTATACTTAAATCTAATTCCTCTCCTACTATTAACACCATCGATCAACAAGAGAGACAACGGAGATCAGGTCGATGAGGAAGTACAAGTTGGCCCCTTATTTTGGAGTCAACGACAAATTATCCGTGGACAGTGGCGGATCCATGGGGGAGGCTAAGGGGACTACAGCCCCCCCCCCCCTTGGGTATCCAATTTACACTAGATAGAATGGTAATTTTTTTCGGACCCCCACTACTACTGGGAGGTCACCCCCTTTGTCCCTATCCTGGATCCGCCACTGACAAATAGTGCAAACTGGAATGTTATGTTTAGCCACATATACCACTATATCCGTCTCCAGTCAGGAAGTGGTCCTTCCGAAACATTTCGAAGCCGATAAGTGAGTAAAGTAATGCTGACGCCAGGTTTCTCTCAACCCTCCCTTTCAAATGACCCAAAAGAACTAAATTCAAGCGGTGCCTCAATGCGGTTAACGCACGGTTTTATATCATGGACGTTTATGTGTGAAGCAATTGAATTACATTGCTGTGGATGCTTTAAGTAAATGAACCGAAATTTTTGGAGAAACGGTAGGTGTTATATTGTTTACCAGTGACGAAGCCACGGTTGCCCCAATCCAGGACATGATTGTTTATGAATTCAATCCAGGACGTGATTGTTCTTTGTCGTTTGTTTTAGATTTCCCGTTGTAAAGGCCAAAAATGGGCTGTTTACGGGGGGATGAAAATAAATTAATATGTAAACGGCTAGTGTAAACACCCCCGGCCACATAACTTTTTAGGCGGCTTGCGGGGTAGTATGTAGGCTTTCCTGCCTCTCGCGTCGACCTTTGACCCGTGGAGATCATTCGCAGGAAGACCTATGAGGTGTCCCGTGAACCCCCTCCTCTCCTCCTATCAATTGGTAGTCCATATTTACTATTTGTCGTATATTTCCAGGTGCGAAAGAAGTGATAAATAGAAAGAGATACTTGCCGAACGGATAGATACGGGAATTCGTTTTCCCCCGAATCATAAAGGAATAACATAGCACCCCGGCCACACGTGTTTTTAGGCGGCTTTTGGAGTGGTATGTACTTTGTGAAATTTTTAAACTGAAATTTAAAATGATTTGAGACCAACAACAAATACAAAACGAGTGAGTGAGCTGAAAAACGGTTTTAAACAAAGATTTCCGCGACGGGGATTCGATATAACAACCATTACCGCTATGGCAACGCGATTGCTCCACCAGGCCACCGCAAATATTTGTCCTAAAATACAAACCAAAAGTGAAGACCGGTGCAAGTATGCAGTAAATTCAGACTAAATACTCATTAAATCTAGTATAAATCGAAACAGAATGATACACTTGCGAGTAATTTCTCCCTCCGAGTGCATATACCTTCACTCATAAGCGAAATATTTGCGATGCGTAGTCAATGACAACAAAAGTAGCAAGGGAAACTACATTTCCACGAGGAGCAGAACTGGCTTCAAATACTTTGTCCTAAAACTTTTGAAAGTGGTTTTACATGTATATGTGGATTTGAGTTACGCAGTATTTTCCTCTTTCGATAAAATCCTGAGGACGAGAGACAACTCTCCCTTGCCTGCCACCGCCGCTGACCTTAGACCCGTGGAGATCCTTCGCACGAAGACCTATGAGGTGTTCCGCGCACCCTATCCTCTCAATTGGGGAAAACCCTCCCTCCCCCACGCCTCCCTCCGCGCCCCCCTCCCTCTCCGCACACACTCATAATCGCACTCGACCCCGCCCCCTTTTCCCCACCCCCTCCACTCCCGGTGGGGGAGAAGGCGGGGGCCACGTGGTCGGCGGCCGTCGCCTCCAGAAAGAGGTTGCCCTCCGAGAGCGAGTCGCTTTGCAGACAGACACTCGACCGCGCCGCTACGACACACACGCACACGTACACTCGCTGCTCTCTCAATCTGTCCTGTGCTACAGAATCTCTCCGCCCTCAACTCCTCTGACCTAGCCTTACCCTCTTAAATTACATATTTATCTCTCCCTTTCTCTATTTGCTGAAGGAAATCGAAGAGACTCCCTGGGCTAAATAAGGGTTTAATAATTACCGAAATAGGGCAGAGAACTAGGGTCAAATTTTTGTCGTAAATATTTGCCCTCAGCGCGCCGGTACCTTTACCGGCTTCGGCGTTGGGTCAAATACCGGACGCTGTGTCCGATATCGAGAGCACATGAGCCCTGCTATTACCTATTTATCAACGCAGGCATCAAAGTTCTCACCGTAACTATTACCTTCCCTACGCTATACTCAGGTTTAATTAATTTGGCCACTTTTTTCAATAGTGTATCCTTAAGTTTGTTATTTAATTTGATTTATAATTTTTTCTCAATTTGGCAAAAATAAGCTCCTCTAAAATAGTTTCGCAGATGCGAAATTAGATCCACTATTTCTCCATTATTTTGGTGTGAACATAGTTGAATACAGGGGATGATAGAAGATCTATTCTGTCGTGTATTCGTTAGATGGTTCTAACTTTTGTCGCCTTAATACCCCGTGGGAATCGTGGGTGAAATCAGAGAAATCCTCCCCTCTGGTGGGTGTATTTAAAGTATCGCGTGCATTGAGAAAAGAGAGACTTCACCTTCCGCGTCTCGCGCGAAATCGTGACATTTCGTCTCTGGCTCTTCGACGGATCGGCGGATACGCCTCATATGAGTCCCGGGCGTGATAGGAGGGCATTGGGGACCACCGGGGGACGAGACACTCACGGAAATCCACTCACAGCGAAGCACATCGTCGCACGAACGTCGTCCACGCCTTGAGCGCGGGTCCCGCGCGAACAGAACCGCATATTCTTGGGTCGAGGAACGCGGAAAAAGCAATACTTTCGAAAAAAATTCACATTTCCGGAAAGTTTTAGAGAACATTTTTTCACTTACCTAACTTCCATACAAGGTATTCATCATTCAGGTATTTTATTGTGTTGTGAATTTTGAGAACTAAAGTGGTAGAAAAAATAGATATTTATTATACATGTTATAATCCGCGCGCAACCGAATTGATAAGGGTTACGTCTTCCGTGGACCTTTCTCTGTTGCTCTAAGTGAGCATTTATCACGTCAGTCTCTCTCTCGGCACGATTTCGGGGCTCCTTTCTCGCACGGCTCGATTACGATTTACCGCGCCAAAAAAGGGAAACTTATTTAGCTTCCGGCATCCGAGAAATTCATCGTGAGGTGGGGAGGTTAAAAGAGGAGGGGGAGGTGGGAGGAAGAAGACACCGAGAGATTCGCACGCGTTGTGTGCAACTCGTTGGCGGGAGAGACATCATTCCCCCGCGTCACGACACACGGGAAGGTCCTCCGCAACATCCCCGCCACTTCCGAGTCTTGAAGCGGCGGCCGCGGCAGCCTCCGTGTGCGATTCAGAGTCTTCGGAGTGTGCAACGACCAACGAGGTCTCCAGTGACCAAACCCCCACAACGATCAATCCGCTGACTGAACAGAGTGGTGCGCGAGTTTCTTTCGTCACCCATCCGTCCATGCACATGAGTCCGGGCGAGGACCGAGGAATTCCCCGGGGAGACGAAGCAGGGAAAACCGCCGCTGCGCCCGGGACCATCGCGGACCCACGAAAGCTCGCCGAGGAGGCCGCGTTGGAAGCCGGAGTGAACCGCGGAGCCGTCGACAGGACCGGGGGAAAGTTCAAGATGATTCTGCGGTCCATACCTTGGGACATCTTCTCATGGGGCGTTACGAGAGAGGTGAGTACAAAATTTCTTTTTTTTAATATTATCCTCATCCTTCTAGGTTCATATATTGCCTAACCCAAGCGTGAAACGGGTGTGAAAACCTAAAGCTAAACATGATACATTTTACTGAAATTGATACAGCTGAAATTGCATATGTATGCGGAAATTACGAAGAAAACACCATCAAAACAAAAGATTTCCGAAAAACGCGGAAGAATCCATGTTCACGATGACGGAAATTCACGGTCTGCCTAATTTTCTTTCTCATTTTCAAATAAACCTGACCCTTCGAAGAGTGAAAATATCAATCCCATGTTATGTTTGGTGACTTAAAACAACGACTGACTGTGATATTTTTTATTTAACGTGAATGCGGAAAGAAGAAGCACAAATAGATAGAAATAAAATTCTAGGATAGCTCTACGCGGCGGGCGATAGACAATGATAATGGTGCTAATTAATTTCTACATATTGGGGCCCTCTGGTCCCCGTTAGCTTCCCTTCCTACCCACTATGTGAAATTCGTTTCCTTGACCAGATCGTAAAAGAATTGCATTGCAACCATCGGTCGAGAAGTCCTTTGCTGAAAAAAACCTAAAGTCTAGGTGACTCGCTATGTTGGTTTTATATTGTAGCAATCATTTTTCAAAAAGAAAAATTACGACCTTTCATTCGGTGCGTTTTGATTTAATGACAAATAGTTTAGCGTCGAATAACACATACCTAAAATAATCAAGAGCCATTTTTAGTCTGAGGTTATTTCAAGTGCGGTGAAACATACCGCATTACTCACCAATTACGATGACGCTAAGAATTTTTTACTTGTTTACTGAGTTTCACAGTCTGTTTTTTCATTTTAAAAGTATCCGAGACATATTCTTCCATTTTTAATGCATTTTATCTACGCCGAGCCTTTGTCATTCTGCATAAATAGTCCCTCGTAAAAATAGTTCCAGCTAAAATTGCTCTTTTATGTGGAACTTACCATGAAAACGCTACCAAAGCAATAGGTTCTCGAAAAACGATGAAGAATCAATTTTTAGTATTTTTTAACGATTAAATACCTGGAAATTCGCATTCTTTTTTAGAGATAAGTAGTAGTAAAACATCTGAAACAAATAAACTGTCAACAAGGTTTTCCATTCGACATAATTCAAATTTTGATATTTTCGCAGGATTTCTTATTATAAAGAGCCTATCCACACCACAAATTTGCTTGAAGAGTAACATAACGAACAGGTTGTAAACTTTACTACGAAGAATGTCCACTTGCCACTGAGTATTGTTGTCCAATTGTGTAGTCCACTTGCTCGTGATTTATGTGTAAATTATGGCATACGATGAGAGCGGAAAGAATTTAAGAAGTACGTTTTCCGGCGACGTAATTGCATGCAATGCCTTCTTTTTCAAATAGATAACTCAAACCCATCACCATATGTCGTCTAGGGAGGGGTTTTTCTTCCAATCGGGCTTTCACTGTCGAAGCATATACGTCTCAGGAAATGAATTCCGATTTTTTTTCGGTGAATATTTGCATGTTCACTTTTAACCAATTTCACGCAACAAAGATTAAAGTCCTACCACTAGAGACGAAAATGAGAAAAGTGTATTAACAATTCAATTTAGTAAAAAAAGTATAAAAAAGTAACGATTAAAGTAAGCTAAAGACTGAAGCTAAAGCTGAATAAGGAAACGTAACGGAAAAGGAATAACAATATTGTGCTTTTGACTTGATAATTTTTCTTCGGTTTTTTTTCGGGATTTCGGGAGAAATGTTTCATAGCGATCGAAATATAATTCCATGTAAAAGTTAGCGGAAGTAAACATTTTAAAAAATATTCGAATTTTTTCCTCATTATCATCTTGAATAATCCCGCTAGCTTGCTATTATTTTTTTTCTCAGAATATTTCTAAGAGTCGGCGGATGTGCGTAAACGATAGCGTCGTGGTTTATTGCATCTAAACAATAATTCCACCTCATCTACAGTGTTGATCAATATGATTACTCACCGCTGAATAGCCATACAGCCAGATAAAGTCAACAGGAAACTGTGCCAACTGTAGCAAACATTTTTCCACATCAACGGTGTTTATAAAACATGCGTCTATTTCTACAGCTCGTGGAGAAGGAGAATCAGCTGATCGAACGATCAGAATGACCTTGAATCCGCTGGGTATACGGCTCAGACCAGTCTGCATGGTAGTCTGCCGAAAATGCAGGTCAGGTGACACACTAAAGAAGTAAAAAAATAAACACGCAACGAAAACTTAAACCATGGTTTTAAATTCATAATAATGCTTCACAGACAATAAATATAGTTTTTACAAATAGTCTATCTCATAATCATTCGTCCAATATTTCTTTCCAACTAAATTCCTCCGCTTTAACAACTTCATTTCTCACTTAAGATTACTGGACATGAAAATTTTATAAATATATGACATATTAGGTAAAAAAACTGGTATATAATTTCTATATTTTTGGAATTACTGACGAATGTCATCGGCAATAAATAAAAAGTTTTGGCGAAGTGTATAAAAAATTTGCTACACATAAAACTTATGCATAAAATATATTATAATTTAAGTATATTTTCAATAAAATCGACATTTATGATAGTATCGAAAATAACACATGAATATTTTGCTATCAACTCACTTACGGAAATATGCAAATTGCCACAGCTTTATCTCCTTGGAAAATGAGATAATTTGCTGGGCTAAATTTTTCTGCATAAATCGATTATATCTTAAATATATAACTTCTTCCTGTCGGGAGTAAGTCTTGAATATTTGGTCACCACCTGACTTCCGGGACAGTGAGATCTTTTGTAACACTGTCACCCCGTGAAATGAATTTATTTACTACTATTTACTACTATTTATTTACTATTATATATGACCCATTAATTCCGAAGTTAGAAGAGATTTGCGTTGTTTAAAAAAAATCCGTCAATGTTTGTGGTATAAACAATTTGTATTCGGAAAATTGTCAATAATAGATCTGGCTTTCTTATATCAAAATTTCAAGTCATTGGAACGAAAACTTAGGGAATACCAAGGGCTCAAAGTTGGGCAACTTGATTGTACACGCAAAAAACGGGAACCCTTTTTAGAAATAATTAAGTGAGGTAAATACTAAGGGGCGGAATTTTGTTGAGTAAATGATCCCACGTATAAATAATTTTTCTTTCGTTTACTACTTGGTGTATTACTGAAATGGATCGCCTCGTTTAGACGATAGATCAACCTCGGGTGTCTTGCTTTTGGTATAGACATCACCTTGCAAGATAGGATGGCTAGCTCGAAAACCTGTGAGTTGAAAACGCAGGAAAAAATGAAAACCTCCTCCTACCTCACTCAATAAAACTCCATGCGAAAAATAGCCATGCCTTTCTTCAATCCTTCGAGTCAATGACTCAAATCCGCTCCTTTAGGAGTATGATTAATACGTCACAAAAGGCGAATTCGGGTGGCCCAATTGAAAGAGCTCTTGTGATACGGCTCCGACCACAAGAGAGGCACTTTGGATTAGTGCCCAGAATAATAATTAGGAGGAAGCATCAAATGGCCCATCCTGAAAATCGTTTCCTCTATTTCGTTGCCTTAGCCGTTGCCTCTCGCGATAGAATACTTGCGAGGAGATATTGGCGCTTCGGAGCCCCATATTAAAAGATGGGAAGGGAAAGATAATGAACGTAGGTTTGTCCAAATATCCATGTCAACTTCAAATCGCCTCCCAATTCATGGAATTATTTGCCAAATACCGACAAAGTGAACGATAGTTTTGACGATAGGTCACTTCGATAGGCATGATTATCACAATGGAAATTTATTTCTTATTGCACGATTGACTGAATTAGAAATCTTAAATTTTCATAAAATGAAATAATCTTAATGTATAGCTCCTTCCGGTTAAACACGTTGAAATTTATTATATAGAAAATTCTTCTTGTATTGGATTCCAAAAATTTACAATGACAAAATTCATGCTATGCAACAGAGATGACTTCTAATGCTTTCAAGTTTACTGCGTCCTAGCAACGATCGATATGCTTGGAATCTGAGACTTTTTTGTCCACTTTAAAAAAGGAATGCTATAAAAATTAAAGGCTCTGGGATACATAGAGAAAGAAACGTTTGATATTTACATGAAACATATTTCACTTTATCTCATGGAATCATCAAATCATAACTTCATTTGATAATATTCATCACTTTAGTATGAGTGAAATAAATGCTTAATATTCATAATTGCAGTATTTGCCATGATAAAGGATAAGGACGATAAAAACGGCATACCATAAGAATTGTTAAAAGAAAATCAATGAGAAAACTGCATCTTTACCCTTCTACAAAAAGAGTAGCTGAAATCAATTCTTCATACAAGTTAAAGCGTAATTACCAAAACAATTTATATCAATCATAAGCACATTTAAGTACTATTTTACTATTCTTATCAATAGCGTTAAAGCAAAATCAATGCAACTAGGAACTGAACAGCGTCGATTTTTGGATGTAAAACGATTCAATAAACATCAATTAAACTAAAACCATAGATATCCCGCTAAGAGCCTTTAATAACTCGGAAAGGAACATTAAAGGAATTCTTAAATCATTTTCATAGAAAAGCTAGGTATTTTGCAAAACATGAACTCCATGTTCCACACTTCTCATTTTGAAGTATGGATATGATTAACATACAAGTTTATACAGATTATATTCTCCACATTTACGCTGGATTATATTCATTTATTTAATTTATTCATTTATTATGAGTTATTCAAAATTTCTGTTATTTTGGAAATATAT
The DNA here is from genome assembly GCF_921293095.1 of Ischnura elegans. Lineage (NCBI taxonomy): Eukaryota > Metazoa > Arthropoda > Insecta > Odonata > Coenagrionidae > Ischnura > Ischnura elegans. The sequence goes on from NC_060249.1 coordinate 34,733,745, forward strand.
ATCCGTCTTGAAAGCGTTTAGATGTCATAACAGCCCTGTAATAAATCGCGTGGAATCCAATTATTATCAAGTAAGAAGTTGAACCGTTGAAATAGTATAAAAGGTGACGCGAGTGGTACAAAGGTGACGCGAAGTACAATAATCCGTCAAACACTTAAACATAACGTCAAACATAACACACCAAGCCGATTTTCGTGCATTTCAGTTGCTACGCTTATCAATTTTTTTTTCCGCTCCCATATCCTTGAACTCTACCTTGCCCTCTTATATAACGGTTAAAACAAAAACAGAGATGAAAGATGAGTCTCGAAATGGCACGATAAGGTATGCCGACTAAGTGCCGTAGGTTTTAGAAATGCGGTGCTTAAATGACCACACTTGTTGAATGTTACAAAAATGTTTTTTAACGTAGTACTTTAAGAAGAACTTCTCGTGTACTAATCGTTTCCGAGTGAAAGATAAATAACTATCTATATCTCCGCGGCTTCAAGCTCACTACCTCTAGGTATTTGGTCTTTGGAGAAATTTCTACTTGAATAATCAAAAATCTTAGCCGCTATTACATTGACACAGTTCTAACCACAGACGCAAAATGTGGCAACCAATTATTATCCTTATGAATGATTAATTCCAAAATGTTACTATAACATTGTAAACATCTCTTTTTCCTGATAATTTTGGTAAGAACGAAGACTGAGACTTCTATAAATTGATGAAAGAGTCAAAAAGGTAAAAGATCTCATAAAGTGGTTGTTTACCTCACTTCAAAGTCATGCAGTCACTACAAAAGGATGAGGTACCACCCGCTAAATCGACTGAAGCGCAAAACAACAGATACTTAATAGTAAATTATCAATCAACTATAAAGTTTTAAATGAAAAATACAATGCATTAAATTTTTATCAATTTGTTTCCCAGCGATGTAGATTTAAAAAAGATAACATCTAGCACACAATCGACACTAATTTGGTCGGAATATTCAGATGATAGATGATGTACATTGTACACAACCCTCAAGCAATTACGCCATTTATAGCGATAAAATTCATAAAATTGGCAATTTAACGCACTTTATTCGATAATTGGGATTGCCATTTGACAATATTCTCATAGGAAGGCATGAAATATGATACTGTTATTAAATAAAGCAGTAACCAAATCGCTGTTTCAGTTGTTTCTCCGAAGTAAAAATAATAAAAAACAGCAGGCTGCTCCCAATGCGGATTTAAATCTTGCTAACTACTATGAAACAAGTACGCAACCAAATTGAAATATTTTTGAAGGCTACTGAGGCATGACTATTAATCAACCATCAGGACAGGACGTTTCCGCAGAAAAATAATTCACAGCCATGCGGAAGAATAATGAAACATACCGCAGTCATTTTCGAGGTCAAATACTTTTCACTAGCATGATTTAATATAGAGTAATTTTACTCTCCACTCTGTTACATATGTCATAAAAGCTTAAGAATGGTCATTAACTTCATTTGAGGCACGAAAGAAAAATATGTTTCCCAAGCTTCTTGACACTTAACTCCGTGTCATGTCAACCGTGAACATGTTTTCCTGTTGATAATTAATTGCTCTTTTTTCTTCCCCTGCAGCCATAGCCATCATAATAGCGTCTTGAATCGTGTTCTACATTTAAATGATGAGTCATTGTTTATGCATAAAGCTTATTAAAGCGAATAGTAGCCATCACATCCGAGGAAAATTGAAGAAAAGATGGATCTAACCGTTCCATAAATTGACAGTTTTTTTTATTTCTCTTGACCTCAACGATGATTATTGCCTTGGAGTGAGGGTATTTGAAAATTAAACGGAAAAATTTCGACCAAATTTTCGATACATTTTCATACCATCTTCGGGGCTTTACTGCAAAACAAATCATATTTATTGTATATAAAAAGCCCTGATGAATGCATAAAAATATATAGAAACATTGGCCATTCATTTTGAATTTAATTCTTAAAGACATACACTCCAAGGCACTAATCACCACTTACCATTCCAACCCAAGATGGAGTTCTACGGCAAGTGATGCATGCTGGTCTCGAGGGATAAGGGAGAGAAATACTTTCTTACTGAATGGCCAGAGCGCTCAAAAAAATTGAGAGGTTTTTCACCCTTCACTAACGATTTCAATCGTATCTCGTTGCACATTTTGCAACGATTTTTCGAAACCGCAGTTTTTCGCGCGTTAAGTCACGAGTTTAGAAAGGGGAAAAGTTTGCGGACAACCAGCGGTCGAATTCCGTGAATCCTCGAACCGCTATGCAGTTACCAAACTCGTGCGTAGCTGTAACTTAAGTGGTGGTCCAGGCAAGTTTTTTTATATTAATATTCCTGCCTCTTACTAATCTCAAACGTCACGCACGGCACTAATAACCGATGGGGCATTTAAAATCTAAAATGACATGCAACGATCTGAGCTCTACTTAACGATGAATACGAACGAATAACACTGGTCCGTAACTATTTTTCCTAATAGACACTCATGCAATCACTAAAAATAATTCCTAGGATGCCTGAGTCCAGATAGCATTTTAATAATTTAAACCTCTAAGGAGTTAGCCATGATTATATTTTTGCTCTAGGTATTTATGGATACCCTTGCCTTGTGGGGTAGATACTTATTTTACTTGACAAAATCGGCGGATATCAGATCAGAAAAGAAGAGTCCTTCAAGTATCAAAAAGCAACTAAGTAAGGAATGCCTTCCAAAGCCACGATTTGAACTGGTAACATCCAGATAGGAAGCTATCATTACTATCCCCGGAATGATATGTCGTATTACCCGTAAAATATTTAGGTATGCAACGTTATCTGCTTCTAAGTCAGACAAAACACTAAAATTCACTTCCCATCCGATGTAGGTATTACTTACATTAAATTTTCCTAAGCTAAGAAACAAATTAAAAGTCAAGATACCTGTTATGATCACTGTCTCCGGAATTTGAACCATTACTTCTGGAAGGGAAACCATTATTGGCGCCACCAAAATCTTTATTAATTTCTAACATTAAAAGTATAAAAATTTAATAAGATTACTCGTCATTGATGATTTATAAGTGCGTTTTTATTAGCCTTTCTTACCCTCAATTTATCTTTTTATTTATGAAAACCGCTTCACCACAATTTAATTATACTTTAAGCATATTTTTTCTTTAACTTACGACGGTTCAATTTCGTCATCAAATATTGAGCGCTTAATCTTCTTTCTCGCGGTTGAAAAATTGTGAGGGATTTCTGCAATTGTATCGAATGTCAAGCATGAATCTTGACTGTGTTCTCAGCAGGTTTTACGAAAACATGACTAACATTGTAAGAGTGAATATATCCTTGTAAACTTCAGTGATTTCCATATAATTTTATCCATTTAGAACCTCGATATTTTAGGCTCAGTAATTTTCATTTTTAAGCAAATTGAATAGTTAAATATGCATATTCTATGCAGATTTTCGTCAATCGGGAATCTATTTGCGATCAATTTTTTTTAAGCCAAGCCAAATAGCATGAGGACTAACACCCATTACAACCAACAGCAATAAAGCCATCATAACACTTTAGCGTTTCAAAGACTCGACAACAAAGTCTGCCTTGAGCTTCTCAGCGATCCACATATTTTTTCTTAATGGGCTGAGCGAGGCTATTACATTTAGTTAAGAAGTAATGAGTAACAGTTTAGGACTGATGTCAAGGGAAACACATTCGGGCGTTGACCTTACAAGATTCACAACTCTCACCGAAGAGGTATTATTTCCCAGCTCTGTTCTTCGCGAAAGGGATAAGAATTCACGAGGTCGACATACGAGAACTTCCGGGGTAGGTATGTCTCCAACGACCCAACTAGCGTGAATCATTTTTTAAAATGCAGGAATAGCCATTATACTTTTTTCCAGCATGTTATATTTTTTCGCAAAAAGAAAAGGTTTCGAAACTAATATTTGTCGCCCAACACAGTAGTCAGCACAATTATTCATCGATCCATTCGAACTATGATTAATACCATGAGTAAGCTTATTTACGAGTTACGCATTCTCTTTCCAAATTGCTTAGTCATTCCACCAAACAAAATTTTAGCCAGAAAAATTTCGCGAAAATATTAAAACGTATTCCTCATGGGCGATTTAAACATTCATGGCTCATGATCGCAAAGTATAAAACAAACAGTGCAATATTATTGAGATTCCGCAACAATGGTCTCCCCCAAATCGGTTGTCTCCAAATTTTCTGGTAACGTATAACTCTATAAAACTTGAAACATTAACATTTTGAAATTTTAAAGTATATATATCAGACGTTTTTCGACATTTTCCTGTTTCTCATATATGAAATAATTGAATGTGAAAAAATATCACGCATTTTTTTCAATTTTGAGTTGCAGAAATATTTTGAACAGGATTTACACATAACAATAAATTGAAAAGATGGTATCATATATATGCTATGGGAGGAACTGTCACCAAAAATGATCGGATATTAGCAGCTAAAACAACCAATATAACTCACACATTCAATGGATGGCACAAAACATTATGGATACATGATAACCTATGGAGACTAAACGCTATTGCACTTTAAACATTCTCTTTTTCTTGAAAACATTCTTCGATTAGCCTATAAAACGACTTCTAGATGATGAAAATGATTTCAAAAGACTCGAGCGGGAAGTATACATCCTCCTAATGGTCGCTAAGTCATTTTAATGTGCATTATGCTGTCATACTGATGAAAATATAGTTAACCTCTTATATATAGCCTTAAGGAGCTAGGAAGGCAATGAAAAATTTCTGCAGGTATACTATATTGGTTAAAATGGAGCGAGGCAAAAGAAGATTTAGGGAATTGTAACCACCATGCGTATTCTCCACAGGTAAAAAATAAACTTTTTCACGTTTGCGCTGCAGCAGAGGCTAATGTGAAAACTCAACAAATGACACTTCTCATTTTCGCATTTTAATATGCAGTGGATAGGTTTGAAATTAAGTGTGTCAAAGGAGTTGCATAATGCACGCATACATACTTCTCTAAATCTAATGACACGGAAAACCGCAATGGGGATATAGACTTTGACTGAGACTTTTAGACCTCAATCTTTGGTCATTTATATGACACGTGCGAACACTTCCGAGCTGGCTTCATCGAGTCACACGATGCGAATAATTTACTCCCACTCCATTCAAATACCTAGCAAAATAGCTCGCGAAGTCAAATGAAGTCATGCTGCGCAAAATTTGAAGCAGTATTTAAACATGGACAAGAGTGGTCACGAAAAATACATGATTTCTCTATGCTTATCGCTTAATTTTACTGGTATACTATTCAGAAAGTAGGATTGTACATGAGTACTTATCTAACAGAGTTATGCATAAAGCAATTACTGAGAAACTTGATTGATGCAGAAACATAGCAGTGAGGTATTACCGGTATGGCCTAGAATTGGATTTTAAATTATCTGAATGGAGAGATTTATCGGAGGATAGGTACCACGCCCTGATCGATTAGCTGTTAAAGAAAATGCGATAGATGTAAGTCAATTTAATAGATGCATCACTACCCATAAATACTAAACGTTGTTGTATTTTTAAAATTCTCTATTTCCTAAAAATAATGTTCTCTAACCAGCCCAATAAAAAATTATAGATGGAGAAAACGAATTAATCAGTTGGTTAATTTACATCAAAACCAAAAGATTTTATGAAAATTACTCCGCTATTTTTATCGTAGCAGTGTTAAAATAATTAATTATAGCCTGAATTCGTCTGCGTAGTTCTACAGACTTCAATGGGTTTGATTGCAAAAGAGATAAGAAAAATAACTACTTTAAAAGTTAGTTTTGATAGACCAAGCACAGAATATAAATACATTAAACTTTTAAAATACACCATTTCAATGCAAATAAACTGGAAAATTACCGTTAATATTCAAAAGTGGCACCTACCTGGGTGCCACTTTTAAGCCGCCTCATACCGCCATTTTAAGCGTACCAGCTTAAAATGGCGGTATATGCAAGTTCTTAGTTATATAATCTCTCGCAGGGTGGAGAGGTGCGCCTCACGTCTTTGCGAACGACTTACTTCCAGAAGCTTCTTTCCTTTCCTTAAAATCCACCGTTCGATTTGCGCCTGCGCACATTAAAGTCAGTAACCTCTTCTAAACCCTTGCAGTTCACAGCAGCGTACATCGACCTTTCTCTTGGGTCCAGGTTACGTAACCATTCTGCCGCATGCTCTACATAAACTGATCTCGTATTCTGGGAAAGAATTTATATTTCTTCTAAAAAACCAGATAAAACAGATTAGTTCTTAGAAAAAGAAAAAAATACTTGTGTCGTTTCCACAAAAGATACGATAATCTTACTTGAAAAACAACTTTAGCAGAGTAACGAGGGAGAGAATGACGTCAGCAGAGAAATTTATTTATGCCAAAAAAAAATATTCTGTACCCAAATGCTACATGACGCTTTTGATGAAATACGGCTCACTAACATATCGAATTTATTCCGTGCAAACCACAGAACCAAGGTCTAAGGGAAAGTGTACATTTTATTTATGGATATTTATATAAAAAATCATGGATTATTCCAAAAATCATGGATCAAAAAGCTGTTAGGTAGTAAATTGGATTCTAATTCAGAAGAAAGAAAAATAATAATCTCAATGACCGCTCAGCTAAAGATAATGTGAGGATAATTAATAATGTGTACTGAGCATGGTCGTCAGTCCAGGAGGATAATTTCAATATTTTACGTGTATGTATAACTACTTATATCTCAACTTGTACTGCCAGAGACAAATTATATCCTAGAAGACTCAAGAGAAATCAAAAAAAACACTTATATATCCATATAATAATTTATAAAAAGAACCCGTTCTACCTGCAGCTGAACCTTCTAATGCTTTGCAGCCGTCCCAGTACTTATCTTCATTACATCTCTACGGCGTCATTCTTTTTTAATCAAAACATTATTATCTATATATTTCTGAAAATGCGCAGCTTAACCAACAAATTATAACCTTGCCTATCCTATGGTTATCAGTTAAAATTGAATACATCGGATGAAAATTATTTTTAGCACATATTAATTACTCAGGTTTATTTATAACATAATACAGATTAGTTCAGGATGAATTTTTATAATTTGCAGCGCTTTTCTGACTTTGTGGAAAAAAGGAAATGAAATTATAGTTTGATGAAAAAAGAGTGGCATCGCAGAGGCATCACCAGTAGATAACTCGGTAAACTTCCAGTAGTAAAACATGGTTAAAAAGGCACTAAGTAAACATTTCACCGATTCAGAGACGGCTAACCAACATCTCTCTTGTGTTCCACGCAAATCGCAGAATCAAGGTGCACTGATTTTTAATACATCAACATTTTCAAATACACCATTACGATGCTAAAAACTGGCAAATTACCTTTCATATGCAAAAGTGGTACCTAACCTTGTACCAATAACTTTTGATGGCGGTCTCTCGTGCAAGTCCTTCATTATTCATCGACAAATGCTAATATATCCGTAAATATTTCAATAACGAAATGAATATCAAATATAAATGTAATATAAATGACATTTATATTTGATATGCCTATACTATAAATAGCGATACTTATCTATATCTATAAATATCGATAAATCGATATGTATAGATATAATATTTATTGATCTATCGGTCTACAACCTAACGATAAATGACCTTATCAAATAAAAGGCCGATAACTTGAAGATCTATCATGCATTAATAAACTTCTATTTCATAAAGTTGCTCTTTCAACAGTTTGAGGAATAATGAGAGACTTAAAATTTATCTTCTCGCCCAAACAAATCGCTCCTCTTTATTATATCTTACCTTGTTAAACACTCCTGAGAGTTTGCTTGCATTTAGAATGCAGACCAATTATGATTTCTTGAGGTGTTAAGATATGACATAGGTTTACAAAAGAGAGATGCTTCATAGATGTGAAATAAATTAATTTAATGTAAGGTTTTTCTACTGATGTCAACCAATTGAAATGAATGCAGTGTAGTTTTCTAGTGAGAGGAATATTTGTTAGCCTGAGACTTCTCTTTCACCGAGGTGCGGAGGAGTTAACAATATACATTTTACGTATTTAAATTTGCGTGAATCGTGCTTAGTTAAAAGCTTAAAAACTATTTCTACCAGTACGATTCAATTGCCGGCTGAAGGGTATCAATCAATTTGAAGTGTTGAACATTCTTTTCTCGCAAATCGTCTCGCACTTCAAGGGAATAGCATTATTATCTGAGCCTCAGAAAAATTTTTATTTATTTAGTTTATTTATATATTTATTTCCATGCCACCAAAAACAGCTAAAATTGGCCTTTTCACATCGGGGCTCTCAACAAGATAACATTTACGCCTGCACAAACAACCATGCCCTGCGTAGGAGGAAACATATTCAGGCGGGACTCGAACCCACGAATTTTATTTGACAGACAAGGACCTTACCCCGCCGCCATCAAGGCCGGCAAATTGTATTGTATCGTATTCATGTACAACCTTGCGAACCACACTACTTTAATATCAAGCATGTAAAAAATGTCATGCCTTTGAGAAAAGTGAAATTTTTAATGAGTTACGGTAGGAGCCATCCTGCGATTAATTCGCCCCTATAGTTGTGAGGTGTTTCGCCACGAGACCCATGTTTTCCCGCTTTTGTCCCCAGTATCTCGGCGACACCCATAGCTAGATTATAAAAGACATTTGGCACATTTAACCATTGCGTAAAATACACTTATATCCCACCAGGTGTATTTCAAGCACCAGTCAGTTTCGCAAGCTCTGCACGGTAGCAATACAGTCTATAACGTTTGATTCCTGAACGACTAATTCGAATTTACGCATGAAGATAACGCGAACCCACGAACAACTGGAAGTAAGAGTTCACTTGTTTGGATTCACAAAAGAGGTTTTGGAAATTGTTTTTCATCTTAATTTATATTAACGTACATAAATAGTACACAGTGAAAGTGACAGGAAAAGAGATAGGTCAAATATCGGTATCAGGGAGTTCCAGAGGGCCGAAGGTAATATCCAGAGCAACATTAATTAAAATTGGATAATCATAATCGATTATTTTCCAGAAATTTTTCGGTATGGCTGAATTTAGATGAGGATGGCCGACATTAATTTCAAGGAATTCATTGCAATTTTATTCAAGAATATTTCTTGCAATAACTTCTATATGTTTAAATCGATCATCGATGATCATTTAATGTTTCAGGGAGCTGTGATAGGGCGCCTAGGATGATAGGGTAAAAAAAATCCTCATTGGCTTTTGTTTGACGACCCGGTGTTTGGTCGTCATTGTTAACGTGAGGGAAAGCGATTTACGTTCACAGATATTAATGGGGACATTTATATTACTTTACTCTCAAAGATCAATTTATTATTCTGCCCCATTCACTTCCTCGTTTTTAATACCGAAAATTACCAAATCTTCTAATAGCGTAATTCCCTATTTAGCTCGCTAAACCCATCTTTCGACTTCATTAATGCTAATGATCTCATTCTGACGCTTTATTTACCCTGCCTCATCAACTCAATTATCTCGCCATATTTCAGTATGACCTGCGTTTTAAATCTCTTATTATTTGCACAGAATATTCAAGTCAACTGATAATCAGTTATCTTAGTGAAGTTCTTGGTCCCAGTATCAAACCTGTTTCATTAGCAGATCGGCAGTCAGTTGACGTCACATGAACTCTTTACGTCTATTAATCGCGTATTTTTCTTGGGATCTAAAGCCTTGAAAATTAATGTAAGAGAATTAACCTGCATGATATATGCATGCATTTATTGACGTATTTTCCGCATAAAATCAAGCTGGAAATAAAAATCAGAACCCATCCCATTGCACAAGAAAAACTGGGGAATATGCAAACAGCACCATAGCCAGTAAAAAGGAAATGCACAATTTATTGCACTAAATTAACAGCGAAATAGGACTACGTTCGAGAATTCGGCCAAAATGTGGAACCGAAAGGAAGAAAATGATTCCTGTGATGTAACTAAGAAATGAAAATTTTACCTTAACAGTCATGTATCTAAATAGACTATAATACTGTATTTAACATAATTATAACGCTTATGTAGATACAAAAAGTGCAATATTATTATCTTTGCAAGCATTGAAAATTCTTCTTCTTGCATCTTAGTTGCTATTTGGATGCCATCGGATTAAATTGGGATAAATACCTACCTCCTGAACCTCCTGAACCTCCTGAAACTGGATACCTTACATCTATGGATTTGCGAGATAATTTAAAAAATACAGGCGGAGTAGAATAATATAAATTCTCTAATACAATACTCGAATCAGTCATGTTCCTTCGGGTATCGGTTGGTATCTTATTTTGCGTGCTTGAGTTTAACGCTGGCTTTACATTAAGTAATCACTACATCTGACCTCATTTCATATGCTTTGAAGGAAGAACAGCTTCATTATCCGATAGCTTCATTCACATTCATTATCCTATAGCCCAATTGTTTTCTCAACAAAACTTTCCCATTTCACAACTACCCTGATAACAATCACACGACAAACCTTTTAATCGAATTCACCTCGAGTCACAATTGTATGAAATTGCATAAAATGAATTCTCTATCATTCGCGCAAACATATAGATACTTCATAAGGTAAAAATAGGGCGGAAAAATCTTGACATTCGTCAACTAATCCCTAATTTGTTTCTAATGATTGCTTCAAACATGAGAGTTAACCTTTGCTAGATAAAACATTACTAATCACCATCATTTAAAAAAACGATGAGATATGAAATATGGATTTGACTTCCTGATTCATTGGTTCAATTTTCTAGCACATAATGCACTCACCATGTAATTTAATTTTTTATGCAAACGTCTTTAGGTTTAGTTCAACCTTTTCAAGTTGATTTATTATAACATTAAACTTTTTTGAGGTGATTACCGCAGTGTCCCCGTTAATTACATTCCCGTGACAAGAACGTAATGATAACTCTGTTGTTATTAAATTATTGGCATCTCACCCAATGATTTGAGCCGATCCATTTTTTCCCTTCAAATTGTATTTACTGAATGTTAGTGAGAAAATAAAACCCCAAGTTCACTGATTACGATGATATAAAGAATTAAATGCTAGTCATTGTCAGCGAGAACTGGTGTAGAAAAAAACAATGAATCAAATCAAGTATATCATGATTACGAAGAAGTAAGGAATGAACATCAGTAAACATGCATACGAGAAATATCATTTTTTGTATTAAGACTAATTATTTTTAGAATATTTCAGATAACACACTTTTTTCGACTTACGATTGGCAAGGAAAAAAGATTCCGCTGATTTCAGAACGATCACGCGTGGTTCCATTTGCAGGTTTTCCGAGTATCAGTCAAATTTGTATTGAAAAAAAATATTAAAAAGATATTTTATAAACATTTAATGTAAATGTCGTAATAGGACCTCGTACCCCAAGCTATAAGCATACCATACATAACTAGTATGGCAAGGTAAATACACAATGGATTTATAGATAGTACTCCACTATAATCCGGATTTAAAACTAAAATGAGGGTAGGTGTTTATGACTCTTTCTGCTTTAGCATATGAGCAAACTCATTTCAGGTAAAGTTAATGCACCTACCATAAAAAGGCGTTGCATATCAAATGCAGGATTTTTAAAAAAATTGACTTTACATGCCTATTTTATCGAAATAGAAGCATATAACTCATGAATTACATCCGCTCGAAAAAAAGTTTTTTACTTTCAGTTCACATCCCTCTATCGATACTCAACGGTTTATTTATATTGATTCAGACGCTTTAGAAATCATTTTCACCGTCGTGTTGCCAACCAAAAGTATTCCACGGTTATTCATTGCTTGGTTCATCGTCCATTTTGTGGACTCTCGACTTTGCATTTTGCACAATTTGTGCGCAGCCATTTCCAACATTCATTCTCTGCAGAAGGCATCGCTCCACTGGAGGGTAGAAATGAAAGCACTCATTGCGTTCTAGAACTTAGAGCTCACTCGCTGCCATACACTCTTAAAACTTCGTCAGCATGACTGCCTCATTTCGTAGATTTGAAGAGGCAGTGTTCAATCGGTCGATTGCGAATGTCATAGTCTTTGGCGCAGGAAATGGCTCGGGAAGAGTAGGACTTCTAAGCTGCGAGAGAGTAATCGAATTGAAACAACCTCGAAGATTTGGTATGATACGGGAGCTCAATATATAATAGTGGAAGGCAATGTTTGAATTAACCGGCGATTAGCCACATTTTCACTCTAGTTCTGATTTATAAATAAACTCGTGTTTGCAACAGTCATATTTTTTGGTATTTCTTCACACAAATAGTTCATAACAATCATGTGATTTAGTTGTATAATTGAATAATGGTTGCTGAAGACTAAAGATGATTTAAATAACCGATCATTCAAAATGCAGTGCCTCTAAAATAAAATAATTAAACTTTTCCTGACTAAAGTTTCATTTGATAGCCTCGGGAAGAAAAGAAGTCAACAATATATTTGCAGGAGTTATTAGATTTATAACTGATGTTGCATTCAGGGATTTTACTAAAGCAGCTACTTCAATGTTTTTAGCTTTGTAACATAAAGAAAACTGTGGAGGCTAAGTCATTTCTAACTACGAGTTAATGCGACTAAGCTGTGTGCACGAGCATGGACTTTCAAGTTTTCCTCGGTGCATGAAAAAAGACATTGGTTCGATTCCAAGTGCGGGCAACCAGCCAGACCTGTGATTCCCCAATATTATAAGTTCTATCTCTGTCTGTGCAGGTATACAAGCCAACTTAGCATCAATATTTACTTCAAATGCTAATGGGAGACATTCCAAATGATTATTGATAATGAAGGCAATGAAACTTTTCACCTCTTCCATACACCATTCACACTAAGTCATAAATTTAGTACGCGACAACTTGTAATTATAGTCGTTCATTTATCGACCTTAACACCTAGCGTCTACATTTATAGTCATAATACGGTACCTGGCAAGTGAAAGCATTGATTAAAATACCTCTACATCCAAGAGAATGCACCTTCCACTTCCTCTAAGTTACATTAGACATCGGGCGTTCACAATAGAGATAGCACAAATTATATATATTTACTGAACTCCAGTCATTAAGGAGCATTTTACAGGAATTTTTCTTCAGCAGACTATACATAAAATGAGGATGAGAACTATGATAAAAAATGAGGGAGTTAAATTTTTTCTATGGTCATCATCATCCTTTTGTAATTTATTCTGCAACTTACAACGCATGTTGTAAAAACCGTTTAAATTCAGGATAGACCATTTCTTGGCATTGGTTTCGTTAAAAAATTACTCAACTAATGAAGCCAAACGGTTTTGAATCGGGGTGACTGATATGTATTTATTTATTTCACCACCCAAAACGGCACAAAGGGTTTTTCATAGGGGTTTTTATAAATAAATAAAATCTTACAAAATAACACAATAAATAAAAACAAAATTTTTTAACCTAAGAATGGGCATTAAGGATTAGACGGTGGTGAATTATTCAGGTGGCATTTTAGGGAGGATTTGTAAAAAATGGTGGAGAAAAAGAGGTCCAGGGAAAGAATTTTTGAAGCCATGGGATTAAACGAGGAGGGGATTTGATAGAAAAGAGAGCGTTGGGAGATGGAAAGACGGAATCGCGGAATTTGAAGCAGGGAGTTATCACGTAAGGGGCGAGGAGGAACATAAAAACGGAAAAGAGGGTGAATTTCGTTAGTCTGGAGATAACCGCAAATGATTCTATGAAGAAACATCAGATCAGATAAGAGCACATGGAGTCAGAGAACAATAGATGAGAATTTTCGTTAACATTAGTACACAGGGTTTGTTGATGAATCATAAGTAGAGAAAGAGATATGCAGAAGTTAAGTGAAAGAAATTTTTGAACATTTGAAATAAAAAATAAGCGAAGAGATGGATAGGAGGGTGTTGCTCTATGAGAAAGAGTATTTTAGAGGGAAGGACTGAATTCATATTATATCGTGTGAGTCGGCCCAAGATTGGATGTGAGGGAAGAGTATTTGGACCATCAGGTAACATTACTGCTAATTGAATTATTTCGGCTGTTAATCGAAAGGTAGATGGTTCGAGCCTACCCGGTGGCAATTATTTATTGCTGGCCTGGGTCAAGGAAGGGTAAAGTCTTCGCCTACCAAACCAAAGGCCGCGGGTTCGAGCCCCATCTGGGTAACTTCCCCCTACTCAGGGCATGTATTTTCGTGTACGTTTAATTGTTAAGTGTTATGAAAACCTCGACGTACATGCCAAATAGCGCATTTTCGGTGGTGAAGCAATAATTTAAAATAAAAATAAAATATTTTCTGATAAAAATAAAAATTTTTCTCACGTCAAAACTCTTGAAATGATAAACTACACCTGGCACATTCGATATTTGGAATTTGTACGTCAGAACCTTATTTTTTAGTCTCTTCCAATGGGGGACAGACGCGACATGAGTATAGTATTATTATCAACCATCTGATTCGATACAGAAAACTTTACGTGGAAAGTTCATTTTTACTTCGAGAATAAGGGGAGAAGGGAAAACTTTGTTGTCGTTTCAAACCTGAGAGGAAAATTATACACAGAATCATGAATACATGAATATCTGAAGAAAATGGCTTTCACTTCGTTTCGCGGCGATGCATCTTAAAATACGCACACAATGTTGTTCCTTTCTCCCCCCAGTGGCACTGCATTCAACGAAATTTCTCATTTTCTCCTTAAAACCGCATCAGAGTGGAAAATTTTAGCGTGCCGTCGTTCGGACCAATTTCCTCTTCACAGTAGCAGCCGTGCGCACTTGCAAGATGAACTCAATGCTACTTCCGTTGGCAAGTGCATTTAACTTTGTTTCCTGTTTCCATTTTAATACCTTCCCTCTTTTAGCATATATTTCAACATAAATATTATCTTTGACGCTCATAGCATTTCAATTTTGAAAAGGCCCAATTGATGCAAATCGATCCATCGGATGATCTCAATTTTTCGCACCGGCGAAATTTTTGATCTCTTCAAAATAAATACTTACCTATTTTGTAGCCTCGGTATGATAATGTTTTATTGTTAAAATTCATACATTCACTTTCTCTGACGTGTGTGGACCATCATTCAACTCGCCAAAAAATTCTCTTATGAATTATAACTAGGTGTTTCCTAGAAGAAATTTCGTCGAATATTCTTTACTTCGGTTCGAATATATACTAAGGTGTTTCCTAGAACAAATTTCGTCGAATATTCTTTACTCCGCTCCGGTTCGAATAAGGAAATTTTAATGGGTGACACTGTGTCAAAGTGCAATAACAATACGCTTCTTCGGAAAAAATACATCTAAAATCAATTAAAAACATGTAACAAACATTTTATGCATCATATTATATTTTTCCAGTGTAAGAATAAGTAAACAGAAGACTAAAAAGAAGTTTCAAACAATTCTCAGTCCGCCCTCTTCATCTTCAGTTGAGGGGCTAGGTTCATCCATAGGTAATTGCTGGAGACGAAAAAGCTTTATAAAAAAATTGACTGCTTTTCTGGATGGTTGAAATGACGGTTTTAAAAACGATGGAGGTCATTTCTTTGTATTTTACAGTCGACGAGACATTTTTAGAAATCGCCGCTGCATGGAGCCAACCGAATCGACTGTATAGGAAAATAATCGGTTGGATTAATACGTTGCAAAAGCCTCGATTACCGAAATAATTATGAAAGCTTTTTCTTTTGCCCAATAATTATTTTAAAAAATGAGATCTTCGTTTTCTGCGTCATAAGACTCGATTTCAACTAGCCCGTCGCCAAAAATTATTTTTTCTTTTCTTTGGCAATTTACTTCTCACTCGTGCGGTGAATAGGTCAGTGACCGCCCCCCCTGTTGGGCAAATGTCGTCTTCATTGATTTATACCAGAGGCGCACTTAGATACCATTTTTCAAGCAGAGTATGGGAAAAAATGGCTTAATCTCAATTTATATATTTTCATTTCTTACTATTACCAATTTGAATTACATACATAACTAATTCCTATTCCATTACCAAAGGTATTCATAATTCTTATAATGCCATTTCTTCATCGAATCAGTAATTCATGGATTCATAAACTCCTGGTCTAAAGTATTTTTAATGCTGGAACTAGTCAATTTCTCCAGTGGTGAGTTACTATTTGGACATTCCTTGAAAAGCTTCACAATCATTAATTCTACGACACCTTAGCAAGGTGTAAATTCGTGATATAAGTAATAGCTGCCAATGCCTTCCCTGTATTCTTAGAAACAAATAATCGCAGATTTCCAAGATGACACATTATGAATAGTAACTCTACCGAAGCACCGTATTTAGGAAAATAACGGAGTTTCTGAGAAGCTAAAGAAATTTGCAACAGCACATTCGGGATTACCTTGCAAACGAGGCAAGTGCAGAGTAATTAGAAGCTCAAACGCTCATCAAAGGCGTGTATGAATGCGATAAAATTACTCTTAACAGCTATTATTCCATTATGCTACGCTTCGCGTGGTTTTCATTAGAAGTATCTGATGCCATATTTCAACGTTACTGCGTTTGCACGTGCATCATCTTAATCGTTCCAAGGTCGGAGAGGTGTGATGGATATTTCGTGGATAGACTGAAAGTTTTCCCATCAGAGAATCACGGTATGTCAGGGTCATTTCCGTGATCTGAACCACACGAAGTAATTACACGTGAACTCGTGATAAAGATATCAATGTAGTGTAATGGCCAAATTAGAACTTCCTTGAAAGACTGATTGGAATTAACAGACATACAGAACATTTTGATGGCAGAATTAAGTATTACTCGGAAAATAAATGATGATTTGCAATTTTTCATGCGATTTTGAATCCCTCAATGGGGTGAACATTTGATTTTTTCATATATTTATTTATATATATTTATTCTTCTTCGATATACTTTAAATTAAATCTTCCATGAGTGACGAAAATGACATCGCATTTAAACAATTTTACTACAAGGTGCATTCTCATTGGAACCCATTATTCAAGGATATTACTGTGGCCTAGCTAGCGGCATACCTTTACGGAGACAGGCGCAAGTGACTTTAAGTCCATAAACTCCACAGAGGAAAGAATCATACACGTTGTCCGGGAATCGAACCCGGGTTTCCCAAATTCGCACAAGGTTCCAAACACCGCATGGGAAGACGATATCTTGTTCCTTCAAGTGGTATAACACCTGATGCGAATGCAGGTGATTCGGGTTCGAATCCCGGTCAGGAAAAATGATTTTTCCCCCACATAATTCCCGCATCATTGATGAAAGTTGGTAAAATGATGATTTATAAATATATATCGGGGACTCATTACATAAGGCCTTAAAAATGAATTTTTTCAAATATTTCATGGTACTGAATAAAATTAATTAGATGCAACAAATGAAATTATTAATTCCGTAAGACAGTTATATTCATTAAAACATCAATGTCTTTCAGTTAGGGTTCTTTTAATGGAACTATGGCGGGAGAGAATTTATATAATAACGCTTTTTACCCTACTCCTCAGGTCTTGAGGCATTGCCTTATTATCGAAACTTCAATCGCGAACTCTTTTTTTTAATACGAACCTGTTTTAGGCGTCGCGTACAAATGCAGGAAACGCCCCTTCAATCTTACACGTTCCGATATAGAGTTTTTAATTCGCTCGTTATTGACGCTTGAGGGATAGTGGAAACTACATTGAAGTGGATAGTGCGCGTTTATAGGTGCATGGAAATGTCTAAAATAGTGCAAACACTTGAGACCCGTCATGCGAACCAATTTAGAGGTACCATTCACGCTTGCATGCGGTCCACAGGAATCAGTAACCGGTTGACGATAATTGAGCGATCAGCCACGTCAACAAGTCGTTCCAATAAAAACGATCGTATATATCAATTAAAAGTCGGAGTCAACACTTTTTATACTTTTGTAAGGAGGAGAAATGCTAAAACGCATATTGATGACTAAGTTCTAACAACAAGTAAGTATCTCAAATTCGGCCGGTTTGAAACAGGTATCCTAAACAAAGTTAATAGCATTGAAAAAATAAAATACAACTCTTTCATTGCTAACGAATGCTTCTTTTTCAGTTTTATGAACTTTTGGTTTTTAATTTCAGGGTTCAAGTGAAAAAAAATAATCTTTTTTTTTTGCACTCCTGAAAAGTTGCTATTCTTGAGATACGTGTTGTTAGAACTTAGCCATCGATATGTATGCCATGCAAAAAACTTGGAAACAGGCACTTCCTCCGGTAAAAAGTTGATGGCTGGAGGAGTACCTCGAAATTGTATTTGTCGATTAGACAGCAGGGCCGTTCTCCAGTGGACTAACCGGATGAGCGACTGGTTATATCATCAGTCTATCCGAGAATCGAGACGAGTGAGGCGCCAACTATCCGCCGAATACGGAAGTAGACTTACGAGCATACAAAACAATTATCATAGGAAACCACGTTGACAAATCATAGGCAGTGTTGGGTATTTTCTGATTGCGTAAAAGTCGACCACAATTACTCCAATCTGTGAATTTGACGTTCACAAAAATTTCGAGGTTACGCAGCTTGAAGCCCTCACTGAATCGGGCCCCATTTCCTTGTATATTTTTCGCAACCCAAATTTCAAATGTGACTCCATATACAAAGAAGTAACTGCCAACCGCAAATACTCGTAGCTGCGATATGACGTTAACAAAAATTTCGAGGTTTCACAGCTTTCAGAAGTCATTGAATCGGGCCCAAGACTTACTTTTCGCAACCCAAAGTGCAAGTCGAGGGATGCCTGACCAGACAGTCAGTCCGCATGTCTCCATCCACTCGACCGCGGACGAGATGCCTCGCGTAACCCGTTGCTTTGGAAACCGAAGCCGCGAAGGTAAAAAAGCATTCCGGGAGGGCCGGCCTTGACAGTTGGACGCGCGCTGACGCGTTACCGCAGCACACAGGCGGTCGGGGCACCGCGAAACTCTTTCACGCCGCTTTTTCCCTCACACCCTCCCCCCTTGCTTCGCCTCATCGATAAGCAGGACCGGTCGCCAACTCCATTCTCCAACCCACGCACCAATCAGGAGAACAATCATTTTGATTGAGTGGGTTTATTGCTTCATTTGACGCTCGCCCGCTGCAGAGGGAGTCGAAGCGTTTGAGAAGGAAGGGCTCGACGCCGAGACGACCAACCCAATCGCGCACGGAGAGAGCGATAATTTGTGACACGAGGTCGTGAGGAACGGATTCAAACGGGAGCTTACCACGGAAGGGGAATGGATTTATGAATTCTTCAAAAATCTTTCTTCTCCTACATGGCATAAGAAAGAGGTAAAGAGGTAAGCTGAAGAATAATTAGATTTTTTTCGAGGAGAAACCGGGCTTTTTTAGTGTCCAATGATTCGTTCAATACTTATCCTATAAAAATGAAATTTTATAGGCCTCATAGTACAATATTTGCGAATGTTTAAAACTTTAAAATTTTATCTTCACATCTTATCAAATGTAACTTTTTTTATTTGCAAAGATGCAAGAAGAGATGCAGGCAAATGTTAACCACGGTCTACTCTGTGTACCCTGATATTTTCGAGTTAATGACACAAAGGGCGTGCCCAGGATCAAAACTAGGGGCGGGGGGGGGGCAAGCCATGGTTGTTCAAGTTGTAGGTTAGATTTAAGTATGGAAAAGGTGGATGAAATCAACATTTTAAGGAAACTCTAACGGCTCTTTATTAGTTTTTGAAATTATTTGCTAGAAAAAATATTATTTTCCTTAAAGACATTTGCAATCTTTGCTTCTAGGGAGGGGGGCAGCTGCCCCCTCCTGCCCCTCGCTGGGTACGCCCATGAATGACACAATTTTAAGTGTGTAATACAACACAAAAAATTGTGTTGGGAAGGATTGAAGCGTCCTCTCAAAGTCTGAATCTCACTTCTCTTCTGTTGCTCAGAGGGGCTCAAATTATTTATCTTCTCAAACAGTGAAAATGACAGCCTGCCCTAGCATTTAGGAATAATGTTCACCCCCAAATTTTGAGTCGTTTTCCATCTCCGCAGTCCCTCTCTTCAATGTATCCTACTCTCTTTCCGTTCAAATAAAATCTCGGCGTGGCGGTACAATGCCTCTTTGTGGTCCTGCGTTCTGATTCGCCGAACGACGGTTTTCGCACCGCCTGCAGGGATGGAAATCGAGACGTGATCAGAGATAAAGACAATAAAGGAAACCCTACCTGCCGGGTAATCCCTACGAATGATCAATTTAAACTGATCATGTGAGTTATTTCTCAGAAAATACGAAAAATAGCATCGTGTGAATAAATCATATATGTATTTCAGAGTGGTTTGAACGTTAAAATCCCACATATTCAAGATGAGTTTCCAATAAGCCTTCAGAAACTGGGATTCTATACGGGAAATAATTGAATCACTTATTCAAAATTAAAGGAAGTTTATAATTCTATAATTGTTATTTTAAAAAATCTGTCAAAGAAATGGCCTAATAGAGTAATCTTTATTTGATGTCTGGCAATCATTACTGAAGTAAAAGCACTTTGAGGATAAGTAAACTCAGGACAAAATGATATTTCAGTTGGAAGTTGGACGTCTTTTGGAATCGATATTCGGAGCTAAATCCATACACAACAAATAGAAAAAGGAAAATGAAATTTCTGATACCCATACTAAGATCGCAACGGATTTTCTCTGCGGATATCAGGTCGCTAAACCTATCAAAATTCTGACAGCAAAGACGCGAATTTGGTTAGAAATCCTCTTCTTTGAGAAAAATCAAAAATTTTCAAGTAAAGAGATAATATTCTCGGCAAAAATTTGCTTCGTGCAATGGCATAAAGAGCGGTGCTTAAAATCCTTTGCGGCCTTACGAATTCTTCTCCGTACGTTTATCGCGATTTCGTTTCCAAGTTGCGAGAGTCCAAGGGCAAGTTGAGAACGCTTTTAAAGGATGAATGAGGATGGGGAGGGGAAGGGTTCGCGCATCGTAACAGCCATCTGCGCGGACACGTGCCGGTCCATAAGGCCAATCACCACGAGGGATATGCCCCCGTGGAGAGCATCGCAAAGAAGGAATTTGGCGAAAACCAATCACTGAACGAATAGATTGCATCAACTCCCGAAGTGAAGTTACGCATCGTGCCATCTTGAGAAAGAATCGAGAAATAAGTTCTGTTTAAATACGATGGAAAGAACGTAACTTTGAAATTTTCTCTATATGTACTATCCTATTCATATCGTTATCCTTGCGCACTTTCCTACAAGATGGAATATTTGGTCCCAATGTCGCCCAATAAAGACGAATTACTAATACTAATACTATTTCCTATTTAAAATACGTGGCAGCCGTTCAAATTGAGCTTTCTCGTAAAGCAATTTTCATTAAAAAAAAACTACAACCAGGTAAATTCTCTCAAAAAGGAAATAGCATAAATTTATACGCTTGCGCAATACCTGTTAAATCCGTCATTATATCCGCAGGGTGATACCCTAATATGCGATAATTTTAAGATGTTTTCACTGCGTATTCAAGACCCAACGACGTACAGAAATGTTATTCTTGTAAGAAGATTTTAACGCTTGGGTTTTACAAAATTCGCCATATATAAGAATAAGCCCAGCTATTAAATTTCCAACAAAAAAGCTTCCCATTACCACTAAAAACAATACCTATAAAATCGCCAATCGCCTTCTAACGTTTCGCCCTTGAGTTTATCGACTGTTTTTAAGCAAATACGGTAAAGACATAACAAGTGATTATGGAAAAGCTATTAAAGCTTGTTTTGAAAGATTGCGTTCAGTGCTTCATCAGGAAATATCATACTTGGCTGGAAAAAGCGATTTAAGTTTGTATTTGTTGGGCATCAAGGCATCAGGAAATAAATTCTAATTTTAAAGTATCAAAAATAGTAAAAATCGTCGATACAGAAAAATAAACTTTTGTGAGAGATGAATCAACTAATGATTATTTTCTTTAAAACATTCGACACGTTTTCTTCTTTCAAGAGCAAACGGTTTCTGCTCTTGAGGCACCGAGAAACTAGACTAAGATCGAAATATATCCTACAGATATAAAGAAGATTCAGAAGCTTGCTGTTGCCGTCGTGGAAAAATAAACGATAGTTAATTCCCCCCCGCGTAGGAGATGATGATATCCTGAAATTATCATAAAAGGAAAAGATATCTCTGATGGAGAATTTATCCGCTAAATACGGAGTCCTTCTGCGTTCTTGTCGATGCATTTACGATGCTATTTATTTTACGCGCGTGATCATCTTGAAGTTCCGAATGCTATCAGATACAAGCTTCTGGCACATTCTTGACGGATGCCAATTATTTCCACTGCACCGAGATTCAAAATCACCACATCAAAAATGCACATCGGCTTGTCCACCAATGATCGACGTCGCCTCTGGAGAAGCTGACGTCTAAAATTAGGCGTCCATCACTATTTTATTACTCATGATAAAATAAACTAATGAATGCTTCGGAGTCAGCAGGTTCATTATTTCAATACGCATAATATGATTCCTTTTATACATGAATTAAATATGTTTTTAAAATATACGGCACGACTTATACATTTTGACGGTCGTACTATTGGATAAATATGACATTTGTGCTAATACGCCCACATTTATTGGTT
The DNA here is from genome assembly GCF_921293095.1 of Ischnura elegans. Lineage (NCBI taxonomy): Eukaryota > Metazoa > Arthropoda > Insecta > Odonata > Coenagrionidae > Ischnura > Ischnura elegans. The sequence continues at coordinate 34,756,438 of NC_060249.1, forward strand.
AACCCTGACGTTAACTCACGAATTCCATAAAATACTACGATGAAATCCGCTAAACTAGAGCATTCAACAGTTATGTCGACACGAAATTGTAGCACTAAGAATGAGAATTGTAAATACGCCAGGGAGTGGTCGACAAATGATTGCACTGTTCTCAAGTCAGCTTTTAAGGAATCGAAGATTCTATAAACAGGAAATTATGGAAACGTAACGATGGAAACGTTCATCAAATAATCAAGATTTTATTTCATTTGATATGAAACTCCAGGCGAACTTTATTAGGATGACCATGAATTAAAATACTTGCCAAGCTTTAGGGTCGATAACTTCAATTTTACCTAGAGTGAATACTTATGACTCGTCCTTGTCTAAGACCCGTTTTTTTTACCTATAATCTGCGTATAAATGCCTTCTAGACTCGATCGCTATGCAATCACGCACGCATCTCTACGACTGCTATAAACACTAGATCATTAGGTACGTTAGATCCGATAAATTTGCAGCACTATTACCACTGGTTTTTCGATGCGCATCATTCAAAGATTCCTTGATATTCACAACATGGTGATTCAAGCCACTCATCATGCTATGGATATTCCTGAAATCAGGAAATGATGGACGCACGTATTCCGTGGTATATATCAAGTATGAGTGGGAGATGGAAAGGAAGCAAGATACAACATCTTTAACCTTTCTGGACGTCACGAAGTGGAGGCTCTCTCGTGACGTTAATTGCACGGCAGGCTGATGCGAGCGTATATAATTCTGAGATGATTCTTGAAGAACAGCATATTCCATTAAATGACCCCATTTTTGCGTGAGAAGCGTTCTCATTGCGATATCTGGGAATACGTTTTTTACTTCCCGCCGGAAAATAAGTTATTAAGGGATTATTTTCCTTTGGGGGTCACGAAGGATGAATGGGAAAGCATGGCGAGTTACTTTCACACTGGCAAAAATAATTTACATCCCGTGTTTGATATATTTCAATCGACGAATGGCATCGATGAACTTCCTTCGCGGAGTCAGAAAATCTAGGACTTCAGCAGGAAATATTGCCGAACGGATAGATATGGGAATTTGATTTTCCCCCGAACCATAAAGGACTTTTATAAATGCTAGTCGTAATTTGGTCAGAGTATCACCTTATTATGTGTAAATGACTGGTGTCCTAACACCCCCTGCCACATGCCTTATAGGTGGCTTGCGGAGTAGGATGTAGATGTTGATATAGGTTAAGATATCTGATTATATACCTTGTTATGATACTGGAGCTGCGGCGTTCAGGAATGAATCGTTCACAACTAACGTTACATTGGAATGAACCAAATAATTTTAATCAAGCTTCTCTGGTGAAATCATTCAAAATGAACGCAATGGTTTTTAATGAACGATGAATTCAAATCCAGTTAAGTTGATTGCTTTCCGAAATTATGCTAAGGAATCGAGTGATACTGCTGCTAGCCGAACCCACCGATCATGAAACGTTCATAATATAATAATTAGCTTACAATATTAATATTAATACATTTTTAAATAATTAACATTATTTAATAATTAACAATAAATTCACATAATTAACGATTTTTACTCAGCGCAATCAGAATTACAGTATGGATTTCGAACCGTAAACAGGAAATCCACAGTGGAACTAAAGGTTTAGCTTTGTTTACCACCTTTGAAAGTTAGATTTTGAGTTGGTAGCCGAAAAGAATCAGTTAAATCACATTGAAAATTTTTTTTTCTAAATTTGACTCTGATTTAAATAAAATATACTAATTTCTTTGAACGTTCGCCTGTGACGAAATAGTACATTTCTATGATCGCGTTCATTATGAACGATCAAAAGGATCTAATCACTATCACGTGTCGAATGAAATGGACCAAAACCTCAAAATATTCGAAGACCTGTAGATGATATAGCTGCAGTCCATACATGACAGCGGCTGCTTTTGACCCCTGAAATTCTCAACATTCACGTGGAAAATTTAACAAGCTTTTTCTATGAACGCTGCCTTTGACGTAAGGGTACTGAAATCTCAAGATAAGATTCCCCTGCTAATAATGGATTGAAAGAGTTCTTCTATCATCATCACTGCACTTAATTACATACACTGAAGAAGGAGAGTTTAAAAAAAAGAAATATCTTGTACGGGGCAAACAAATATATGCAGTGAAATCATTACTTTTATCATGATTTTTCATGGAAACCTAAAACAACGTTCCTCAATCGGGCCCTAAATCAATAGTATTTAGAACAAACATAGATTTTTTGGATCCGTAGAAAGGAGGCTGAATTACTGAGTGAGTGCGGAGTGCTTAACTTTTTAGAGTGTAAAATTCGGAAGCCTATCTGAGATAAGGGCTTCATTAACATTAACGTAAAAGTTGCTCAATTTTAGCCAAATTATTTTTTATCGCTCATTTTTCAACCTATTGCACACTGTAGTTTAAAACTTTTTGGGCTATTACGCGGCGACATAGCCCAAATTGTCTTCAACTACCCACCCATGCATGTAATAATTAGACCAAAGAAAGCTCTAGTTTGAAAACCAAACATTCCTTTTAATTCCTGATAGTATGTAACTGGTCATATTAAAAGCAGACATTTTCATTGCATAAAATGGTCATACCAACGTAATAATGCAAATAGCGTCAACTTTATGGCACATATAATTGTATTTCACTGCGTAATAGACGCGGCGGCAGAGCCCAAAAAGTTTTTAACAGCCATGTCGAGTACCCGCGAGAGTATTAAAGAAGAATTTCCAAAGCACATTTTTTATATCCCCGGCACGCCGGCAAAAATCAGAGCTTGTGAAAGAATAGGCTTCACCTTGATATTTGTTAAGCATTAAACGAAGCAATTTTTCAATTCTGCTCACTTGCCTGCTTCGATCCATCGCAATACATGTGCCATAGTACACCGCCGCGGCGGCGCGGCGTCTCGACCTTGTTGGTGGCGTGGGGAGTCAGTCGCACGCGGAGGAGTGTTGTCGTCTCCCCGGAAGAGGAAGGGCCGTCCTTCTGATCCCAGGAAGAGCATCACGATCTCCTCGAGGCGGAGCACGGAATCTGCGATGCGAAGCATACTTATCAGTTGCGAATTATTGGAAGGATTGCACGTCAAAGATGCAGCTTGGCGAAAGGCTCGCGAATTTAACGGAACGCAGTTTAAGTTCGTACTTTCTACTATTTATGGGCTTTCTTTTAGTCGTGTATTTCATGGATACTTACTTTATGCATAAGTATTTAATTTGTTTGCCTGAAGTAAGACTATGAATTGCTTCTAAAATGACTTTAAAATTGGACAAAGTGCAGTTAAATTTAGAGGTGGTTCTCAATTTAGTTAGGTAAACTTTTTTATACGATTAGATACAATATGTTATTCGTAATTTGACTACTTCAATGTTTTTATGACTTTTGTGTGGCTTTGAATTAATGCATTAATAATAAAACTAAAAAAAATCAAATAAATAAAAATAAGTTATGCCTAAACTCGGTGGTGTGGCCAGAAAATGACTCTTTGGGATAGATAAGGGCGGTTTATAGAAAAAATTAGCGATAAATTAATAAATTCGCGAAAAATAAGTTTTCACAACTGTGGGGCGTTTACGGAAGAAACTACCGCGGACGGGACGCTATCAGTATTTTAAACAACTAACCGCTAACTGTCACTCCCTCAGTATTCCATTTACTTGAGTTGTTGTAACTCAACTGCAGTGGTTGTTACTTAGCAATCATTTCAAGGTAGTCAATGTTCTATAACCGAGCGTATAGAATGGAAATGAGAGAAAGAACATAGCCAATGAGCCTGGTTACATTAGGGCGCCTGTTTTCCGAAAAAATAGACTACCAGCTCTTTTGCCTCTATAGCGAAACTCTATTTTCCTAGTATGCTCTAGGTATAAAAAGGACGAATGTGTTTGAGTCCGGTAAAAAGTCCAGTTCGAGTCCAATATGTGGAATTGTACTGGTTGATTGAGGTCCAAGCTCGTACAAGGAGCAATTAAGCCTGAGTGTTCATTTTTGTGGTCTCACAGTGCCCTTGTAAAAAGCACGCATGGTTTTACTATCATAAAAATTTTGGACTTTGATACAAAAATATAGGAAACAATAACATAGCGAAATTATTCATTTGCCATTCGTAAAATAGCGACCTGAGAAATACTCGGCCATAGCACTTAAAATTGGGAACTAAAATGCGCGACCCTTCAAGAAATACCTCGATAGAGATGTAAATGAGGAACCGTTCCATCATGTACAAAATAAATTGCATCAATTCAATTTGCAAAATAAATTATTCCGCAATGTTTACAAGTAGAATGCTTCTACGAGACAAATATGTAAACCCATAAACGCGATGAGCAATAATTTTTTCACAAAGTGGAATTTCCAGTCGTTTCCTTCATTCATGTTGAGTTGGACGATACCACGAGAGATTGTGAAGTCAAAGGTCGTCAGGAAATGAAGCAGCATATCCAAGATTTTAAATTTTTCTTCGAGGATCAATACCCATAGCGATACTATTAAAGTTTTCGAGCCTCAACCTGCAGTAAATAAATAACCTGAGACATAACCGGTCTCCCACCCTTATAAATTTGAATGAATGAGGAATCTGTGAAAACTAATTCCCTTCGGTGAGTGATCTATTTTACCACCGATGGAGGTTATTAAATGTAACGGCAACATTGACAGGAATTATTGTAGAAGGGGGATGTTTTGATTAAAAAATTTATCGTAAAAATGATTATTTTATCCACAATCGAATAGTGGTAACTTTTGTGCAAAGACGATAACCACTTGCACCATATGTATCTATGTATACATTGGCCATAAACCATTTAAGAAATTCCACCATTATAGCTAGCGATTAAGGGGAATAACGAATATTTAACAGAGTAGGAGGAGAAAATCAAAATTGCTAAAAATTACTTGCAAATCCGAAATCAGTCTAACTGGCTTGAGAATGACAGTGAAGTCATGAAGAAATGCTCCAACGTAAAGGCAAAATTAAATAATTCACCGTTACTTCTAAAAATAAATTACACTGAAACAGCCCATAAATTATTTTCTTGTATAATGAATTCGGCGGAGGTATTACTCCTCCATATTTTGAACAGTTATAGATATTATGCACATTTTATTCGAATTAGTTATGCGACGAAACGCTTTTAACTGAGAAGGGAAGTTTATATGACCACTTAGGTATCGATTTAAAAAAATGTGCAGTGGTGTTAATTAATTACAAAAGATAATTATCCTTGGCTAACAATTCGCAAAAAAAAGACCGTCCTTGGTTCGTCTACTAGAATTTCATACACAATTTTATGCATATCTTCAATCCATTCACCCATATTATAAACTGATTTCCCTGAGCGCACATTATACGCTTTACAAGCTGTTAGAATTTCCAGCCAGTTTGACGGGCGCTCATGCCTTTCCGATTGCAACTTCGTGCCTGAATCCTGTGAATAACAATTTCCCTTCCTTGCGTCCTTGAACGAGCATGTGCAAGCTATGCAGAGCTCGCGACAAAGCATTGCGAACATCTTCCCGGGCGCCGAACAACTCCGTGAATGTCGAAACTGCGACCAAGGGAGAAAACATACGGAAGAAATATCAATGAAGATACGACAGTATCACGAAATCAGAATAAAGAAAGGAAATCAGAAGGGAAATCACTGAGGAAGGGATGAGATTTGATGCATTGGGCGTAAATTTCGTTCAATACCATAATTGCTACGGCAAAAATGTCATAATTTTCATCGATGGAGGGTGAGGAACTGGGTCTCATTTTTTCAATGAAAAATTGATGGCAAAATTATTTACCTTCTTTGTAATTAACTTTTACTTCCTTTACTTTTTTTCTAATTTTTTTGGAATTGATGGTAACTAAGTTAGGTAATAACTTAGTTACTATAAATAAACATTCCTGTGAAAATTAGTTATGTCAAAATTATTGTGTCTTCTCTCTTTTTTTAAATTATATTATTGTAAAAAATATATTCTCTTAACCTTATATTTATGTATCAACATTGTACAATCATTTTTCATTTAAAGTCCTGAGGATGGTTTAAAATAAGCCGAAACCTAGGCAAATCACTTTTGTATTACTTGACCTAAACTACAAGAACTAAAGATCTTTACTTATATAATAGAATTTAAGACAAGAAGACAATAAATCTAATTGTAAGAAATAATATCATTTTTTCAAAGATTAACATCCCACCTAGTAATGACTTTTCCAATATTTTCTAATTTCACATTTACTGATGTAAATTATCAGTATGCGTTTATGAATGCAATGAAAATCAGCCGATCATTAAATAGCTTTGACAGATGTTAACAGAAGATATATGTCCATATACGGGGCATATTTTTGTAAGAAATGTAGTTTACGTGTTCGGTTTTCTACGAACTAAATTTAGGACACTTTCCGAGTGCCATTTCAACCAAAATCTCTTACTCTCAACTAAACGTATTACAAATTAGTAAATACAGTTGACGCGAGTAGTTTCATGCTTATAACGAGCTAACAAAGATATTAAAAAAAAAAAGAATTTCAACCTATCAGCAGCGCTACACTTAAAATAGCTGACTCAGAATAATTATCGATTGTTTCACACGTACCCACGAAAGAAAGCCGTTTTTTTATAATTCTACGAAGGCTTAAAGGCTGCGCTTTCTCCGATTGAAAATATTCCACTCCTGTACACAATCCAGAAAAACGTGAATACTTCCTGGATCATCGCACCAGACTGGGCACTTAGAGAACCTGGATTTTTTCAATCGATTTCGCGTCATTAGTGCCATCGGCGGATAATTGCTTCATTGAAAAAGATAAAACAAGACAGTGACCACCTAGGGGCATGACATAAACAACTAAATTGGCATGATTAACACTCATTCGCAAACTAATCATGTCAAAAACGTCAGCCTGAACTGAGAATTCATGTCAAAAACGTCAGCCGGAGAATTTTATGGTATATTGATAAATGTATTTATATTTAAATATCGCAGTCTTTCTTTATTAGATATTAGAATACTACAAGATATAGCTATTCAATTTATTCCCACGTGATTTACTTGAATCCCATTGTCACCTAATTTTCCCAATGATAATGAGCACTATTTATTCAACAGTCTCCTAGACTTGAAACTTTACAACTTTTTAAAACGCAAGGCATGGATATTTATGGTAACATTTAAACATAACCCTGGACTTAAAACCCACGAAATTTTTACTCATGACAATGAGACCCAATAATTTCACTGACCGTATTTCGCTTTAAAAAAAATGGATCCATTCTCCAGTAAATCTTTTGACATCTATTACGTTCGCCCTCGAAATAAAGTAAATGCTTTTTTCGTAAAACTTTGTAGTAAAATCCCTCTTGCTTCGCTCTATCGACTATTGCTCGAAGAAAATACTGCCCACAATATATTCTTTGTAAACAGCGTTTGAAAAGCAATAAATTTCAATGAAATATTTATGATACTTATCTATGCGTAGAAAATATATATATATATATATATATATATATTGAAATTATAATTTGATGTTTGTCTCGACAAATACAGTTGTATTGAGTACACCAGAGCATTATGATAACGGTAAAAAATATTTCGGTAAGCATTGCCGTTCTAGTTAGTGAGTCAAGAACTATTTTATACCTCTAACTGCAGATTAAATGCGTTAATAAATGGCGCTGCGTCCATTTAAAACTGCAGGAGGTGTAGACAAAATGTTTGACAAATCATTTATTACATAATCAGCATGCTACTTTCCATTTTAGCATAAGCGTATCTCACACGAATACATTCCTTATTAAACAATATTATGAGCAAAAAATTGTAATTGAGCTTTCGCTTAATATCGTATTTTCGCGGTTTCTTATGAACGAATATAACGAACTGACTCTGCCTTTAGTGTACTGCCGACGTCCTCAGGTAAATGATCTACCAGCTATGGTCATTGCTTATTTACCCGAAGCAGCCGCTACTGTAATAAAGACATCAAAACCGCCAAAACAACGGTTTTTCCCCTTTAAATCGAAGTTGTTTTTGTTTTCACTGGGAGCAATGAGAACTATTTACGATCCGGAAGGTAGCAAGATAGAAATGTCGTAAAGGGTGATTTCCTTCCGATATGCTCAACAAGCCCAGGCATTTACTTCTTCTAGGGCTAGCGAGGCGATTCGACCTTCGCCGATGGTCGAATGCCCGAGACAGTTGCCCGCCTCGGACGCAGACAGGTGTGCTTCGAATCAAAACATCCAGCGAAACAGCTGGGATTTCGCCATCGCGTGCTTACGAAACGAGAGCCCCGCAAACGCCACCCCAAGTATCGCATCGAAGATGACCATGGGACGTGAACCCGGTTCACAATAATGTGGAGTAACTGTGGAGTTGTAGAATAGCGGCAACAGGTTCACGACAACGGTTTAACTCGAGTTTGGAGTGGTCATTAGTATATGGTATACTTTCAAGGTTTGGTATGGTATTTGGCGGAGGCGACCGACAGCTAGAGTTATTTGCGGCATGAGGAAAGGGCATGGAAGGAAGGGTGGAAAGAAACCCGGCGAAATAGTCCGAAATAGAAATTAGTCCGCTTTTAACGAAAGGCACCAAGGGGACCACGGCTTAACGTCCCATCCGACGGACGGAGTGTTGCAACAGATATGTCTTGCACACAACATTCAAGGATGGATAATAATAATAATAATAATCGGACTATTCCTGAAAATTCTCTGACACCGCTGGGATTTGAGCCCGAGCCCAAGGAGTGGTAAGTCAACACTCTATCCACCACACCAAACTGATCCCCGTGGCCATGAAAGTTCATAGAAGAAGATCGTATATAAAATTATATAAGAAGTAGTCAGTAGCAAGGTAAATAATAACATTTATTGACCTCCATGTGAAATATTCATTATCGTGTATGATATCTGGCACCATGGTCATTAACGTTAGTTAAATGAATTATCAAAGTATTTCCACTGGATTTATTTGATCACGTCGCGTTTCGCCATTCTCAAGTGCGCTTGGCACTTGAGAATGTTGCTGTGACTACGAAATGCGTCGTGTTCAAATAAATCCAGTGGAAATACTTTGATGATTCATTTAAGTAATGAACTATTCAAAATTGTCTGGTCTTATTTCACCACTGAAACACGGTTAAAGATTTTAGTGAAAGAATATTTCACCGACGTTAAATCAAGTTGTTTGCTGTGAACGGGCCTGAAAATCATGTACGGAAGCAGATGCGACCCTTTGCACACTAGTCCATTAAAGCAGTTGCTCCTCACACCAACCAGGATTATTGATGTCTCATGGCTTATATTCTCACTTGAGGAGCCTTATTTCATCTAGTTACAAGGAGTTTTATGTGTAGTGCGGCTCATGAGGCCTGTGAGGCTATTGTTCCAGGGCAAACCTCATTTACGAACCAAAATTCACACCATTATGATTAATCCTGGATGGAACGCTTAACCCATTATAACCCAATGTTGCTTCTAAGCAACATCAAAAATGTACATTTAATATGCTCTGTTTAGGAAATATGTAAACTACGCATCATTTTGTGTTGTTAATTGTAATGACGAAATATTCAGCTGCCACGATAATTATGATTGCTTGCAAAATTTTCAAGTTTTCATAACGAAAAATCTTGAAATTTGAATTCTCCCAAAAGTATCTCTGGGTTAGAAAGGGTTAAAAATCCTGAAAAAAGATCGTTTGCTTTCCCGGCGTATGCTGGCAGTGAAGGCTATTCGAGTTCTCCACCGGGGGCAGCCATGGAGGTGATTACCCGGTGGAGAACTCGAATAGCCTTCACTACCGGTTAAAAATCCTCTTCACCTTTAGCTAACTTAAAAATCTAAATGAGCAAAGATTTAAATTTAAGGCCTTTATAAATTGTAATCACTTTTAGCAATCCCGTTAATCATCTTCAGATCGATTTTAACCGAAAACGAATCAGTTTTCTTGGATATTACACAATTACTTATACCACTTATAAAAAAATCCTCTTCACCTTTAGCTATAACGCATATTACGCAATTAATTATACCACTTATAAAAAAGTGGTATAAGTAACTGTGTAATATGCAAGAAAACTTACAATTGAATACCACAAAGTTAATCATGAGTTAGTGAATTTTGAATACGAATCACTAAATTTTTATCGCCGGGATCACTAAATATTGTACCTCGAATGGTATCAACACGAACGGAATCCAGCCATATAATACCCACGGACCATTTAATGAGATAAGAACATGACGCAATAACTTTATGAAGAGCACAATGGGGGAAAAGATGGATTAAATGAAAGCCGTAATCCAAACCAAATTACGTATTTCAGGTAAAAATATTGAATTATGTATTAATTCTCCATGATTTTAATATTCCACCACTTAATTGTCCATTTTAAGTTTGTCTTTTGGAGAGATTAGCATCATTAACATATATCATAATACTCGAAGATTTAAAATAAAAACATATTTGTGACTCATCACTGAATATCCTTCAAAGGTTCTTATACCTGTTTTTCCCGCCTTTGATATTTTAAGCTACTCGCTCCATCCCATAAAATATCCTACCCTCGTTGCTACTCTCAAGACAATTATAATCGTGAAACATCCCAAGGTTATTATACAGTATAAATTGAACTCGAAGTTCATTCTAGATCATCTTAAAGGACGTGGACTTGTAATTGATGTCCACGGAAATATATTTAGTATACCGTTTCCGAGAATAACAACAAATCGTTCTTATTTTATAGTCTCGCATTACTTTAATCATGCAGACTAGCGAATAATGCCGCCGGCAATAACAGAATGGTTACTCATCCCAGTGCATCTAAGATCTAAGTTTCACAACGCGACCTGGGAATGTCTGTACGTTTAAGACGTCAGTTATATCGCAATAACCAGCTGAGAAAAATTACAGTGAAAAAACAAAGGAAGAGTTCGTGCAGCCAAGCTTCGATGAAATAATTTTCGCCGGAGGCAATGATCAGCTTTGACATAGTATCTATTTCAATAATTTGTGGGATTGGAAGTAATTATTTCTTTAAGTATTTCTTGCCCGTTTCCATGAAAGAGATACAGCGAGGAGGAAAGGGGGGGGGGGGTCCGGAACCCCCCAAAATATAGAAAGACGATTACTTTCCTTCATAAAAGAAAACAAAATATTGAAAAATCATGAATTCACAAAAGATTACTTAAATATTAGGAAATCCTTTATAGCAAAGAAGCAGGAGCTATTTCCACAGCATTATATTTATTGTACGACCGGTTTCGCTTACAGCATCATCAGGTACATATAACAAGGTGTGCAAAGGCTTAAATAGGAAGGCAAGATAAGGATCCTATTTAAATCTTTGCACACCATGTCAGATGTACCTCATTTTGGAAATGTGGAAATTGCTCCCGATTCTTTGTTATGTTCCGTTTCCGCTCCATCTCGCCCGAAACCTCAGATTTTATCCTTTATAGCCTTGGCTATTTCTTCTATTCTGATAAAATCGACGGAATACCTGTATTTATCACTAATGAAGTGATGTGAATTATTTTTTTCTGAAGGAGATTTTCCCAATGAATTTTTGGTAACTTATCACTGGGCACGAAATCCGTGGCTTCTGGTCGGAGTCTTTTCACGGCGATTGTTCAATCTGAAACTTTCTCTCTTTTTTTTGAGTGCGAATGGGGATCTGTACAGGTTCAAAGCTGACTAGTCCGCGACTGATTCCTGAGATTAACTAGAGTCAATATTTCAAATTTGCATCTGGTGATTATTCAAATCTATTTTCGATCCAATTGGAAAATCGTTAACGGACGTTGACCCCATACCGTAACATGACATTAACTCCAGACATGTCTCCTCGCGCGAGTAAGGATCAAAATTACTACCGAAACTAATCGATGGCGGAAAAACTTCTTTTGATTCACGCCGCCAATAATTAATTCTTATAAAAAAAACTTAATTAAAATTTCTCCTCATCTCTTTCGAACTGAAACCTTTAACGTTCGAAAACTTTCTAAAATTTCATCAGTTTTCAAGTCTTCGAGAAAAAATTACTACTCATATATCACATGGTAAATTTAAATTCATCAAATCACTTTTTCCGTGTAAAATGGTTTTAATTTGTTCTCATCCTAAATATTTGACTTCAGTCAAAACCTTAGTTATCGTGGCACATATTTTCGCCACTATATTTTCGTATATCTTCTACAAAAAAGCCTCAAAGTGTTTTCATAATGGCGTAAACTTTTTTTAACTTTTTAGGCAAGATATTTACCAGCACAAGCCTCAAAAATGAACCAAAAATGAAATATAGAGAGTATATAATTGGAATAGCTTTAAAACATACAGCTACATATCACAGAGCTTATACCGAAAAAACTTCTGGCTGTAAAAAATAATATATGTCATTGAAAACGTGGAAAAAGTAATTTATCTAAATTTCAAGGTGGAAAAGATATCATAGCATTTCGAGGCATATTCCGGGGGATTCCCGGACTTCACCGGACAAAAAATGCGCATAGTTGCAAAAGTAAGCACCTATTACGAGAATGGTTGAATAACGACAAATGAGCAATTTCAGAGTTGCACGCACCATTGTCCATTGTACAACAGAGAGGCGAGTCATAACTGACGCAAACAAGGGCTGCTAACGCCAAGGGCCATTGCAGCTAGTTTCGAGACACTGTTAACCAAGTTAATTGAATTAAATGTTTGGATATATAAAAAAAATCGTTTCGAAGGATGCAGCTCAGTCCATCATTCGTCGACTGAGTGTGTTATTGTTCCTTCCGTGGTGCAACGGACTCAAATGAGTTCGCCCCCCAAACCAAACAATCGCCGCAAGCAAAAAAAAAGTTTTCAACGGCAGAGGACGAGCAATGTTATTCAATGTCAAGGTGAAATGCTGGCTAAGCGTGCGGACGCGAATGAAAACTTTGCGCAGGATGCGAGTCATTTGTGAAATTCACGCAAAGGGAAGACCATGACGACGCTATCGACTCGACACGGTGAGAATATCATCAAATTAGTCGCCACAATAGGGATGAGATAATTTCTGGAAAAAATATAGTTCTAAAAAAATCCGCCCAATTCCCATTAGTATAAAGCTGCTAAAATCTGCAAAAGAAAATTTATTTTCTTATTTTATGGTTTATTACGAGACTGACCTATTGAATTTTTATATTTATAGGTGATCATGAAGTTGATTTGCCTAACCGATAAGAATATGACATAACTACATGAAGAAATTCGAAACCTCACCCCGATATTAATGCAGCATTAGTAATGACCACAATAGCTTTTCATGAGGCACATATCATTATAATATTTTTATTATCAATGTTGAAGCAATTTTATTATTGATTTGAGCTTTAAAGGAGCTAAAAAATAATTTTTTTTTTACATCTACACCATGATATTCCAAAAAACAGCTTCTATGATCGAGATGTTGTTTTCATAAATGTTAACAATTTATTCATTTCCACTCTACATCGAAGTTATCCTATCGTGAGTATCTCTCATAGTGTGTTAGCAATTTTTTTTGTTTTTTTTTTCATTTCATTATATAATGAAAGAAAGTATATAAAGCAATTACCTTTCCAAAAACAAAGCGATCGAAATTGCACTCGAAATATGCAAACGATTTGGGAAGATTCTAGTACTCGGTTAATGACTATATTCATGGAGCCATTAATTTCATAGTGCTCCATTCTTTGTCTCCCACTGAAAGGCCGCTAAACTATCCGTCCTTCTTGAATGTCGACACGAGTCCTGAAAAATAAATAAACACACCACCACGACAACGCGTCAGGCTGACCGAAATGCCCGCCTGGGCTCTCGAGCGGAACTGCCAATGAGAGGCGATTGAACCCGCGACGTCACAGCTGACGATTCATGACGCGAGTGAAAGTATTGCAATGCATCGCAGGAAGGGCGTGACGTAATAGCGAAAGAAGGGGCAGTTAGTCGCACCTCCGCGGAAGGGGGGCAGTGAACTGTGGACGAGTTTTTTTTTTGTGCCGCTCAAGTATTTCTTAATTGAGTAATTTTGCTTGCACTGTTGCTTTGCGAGATTATATCCACGGAAATAAAGCTAGGAGCATTAAAAAAAAAAGAAAATTTAGGCGTAATCTGCGAGAGGAAAGAAAAATGAAACATTCTGAAAAGAACAATGCACTAAATAATTCATTTCGACAACTTAATACACGAAATAAAATTACGAATGCTAACGTGCTACAATTGCCTAATATATCCGCACCATAATTCACAACAGATTGTCAGATTTTTCCAATAAATGGATAGTCAGTAAATGTAAGAGACAACGCAAATATGTATATTTAAAGTGTATTTAAAGTTGTGAACTGTAGGAGAGTTTTCTTTGCATCACTCAATTATTTCTTTCCTGAGTAATTTTGCTTGCACTGCTGCTTTGTGTGATTATATGCACGAAGAAAAAGAAAGATCATAAAAAAAGAAAATTTGCATGTAATCTGCGAGAGGCAAGAAAAATGAAACATTCTGAAAAGTACAACGCACTTTAGAATTCATTTCGTCAACTGAATGCACTTAATGCAATGACGAATGCTAATACGCTACCATCGCCTAATATATCCACACCATAATTCATATCATATAGTCAGAGTTAGCCAATTAATGAATAGTCAGTAAATATAAAAGATAAGTGCGTAGATTTAAATGGAAAAAAATATATTTTTCGCGAGATCTAAATTTACGGTCAGTAATCCATCACCCACAAAGACAACGAAAACGTTTTACGCAGGATAGATAGCAACAGATTAGAATACCGATGATAACGAAAGTTCCTTACAGTCTCATATTTTCCATTTACTAAAGGAATTGGGTGTATTCTCGAATTTCTCATCTTGACAAACGCAAAAGAAAACTTAGAGCACATTGGAATTGTATTCCTGAGCTATATTTTCATTTTAAGCAATTTTTTTATTCTCTGAGTCTCTGAACTTCCTCCTCCTAACCTATCCTTAAAGCGAACATGATTTTGAGAGAGAAAATTTGCCTCGTTTTCGTTCCATCAGTCCAGCATAATAAAATGTGCGTATAGTTGTCAGTAACAGAAAATTAATATAAAAAAGTACATGGTCCAATCTATGATCACATGCAAAAAGTCTCAGTATCATAATTTTCATGCAATAAAAATCTTGTAACATCTAGAAGCACCATCATATTACTGGAATGGCTGCAACGCGAACTCTCTTAAGTTATACCATACAATTTTTTCTTATACTCTCGTCTTTTCTCGTTCAAAACCAAACCAGAATTTTCATTGCGCTGGTCAGTAGCGGATACAGAAAAAAAACTCATGGGGAGGGGTGCAAAATGTTTCTTAAGAACTTTTATCGAAATGAAAATAAGTCGCATGCAAGTCGCGTTTGAGAAAGTTTCATTTAAGCTTATTATACACATACACAAAATAATGCTCTCTCGTGATATAAAAAAGTTACAATTGTGGTTCTACTATGTTTGGCAATGCAGGTGGCCCTGCAAAGGAGAGGCGCGCGCCCCCTGCGCCCCCTATATGTATCCGCCACTGGCGCTGGTCCATAAAATGTGTAATAGGCGGTGAAAATTCCAGAACCTTTCTGCACTGAATCTATACCCCAACGCGAAAGCATATACAGTGATTGCAGGCGAGAATTAAAATATCTTTTACTGGTGGTCAAAGTTAGTTATGACCCTTCCTTCAAGTTAATTAGAGATAATAGTTTCGAGTCACGAGTTCCTCCATCTTAGTTAAATAATCGGGTGGAGGCGGAAATAATATCTTTCATTGAACTTCTGCTCCATTGGGTGTGTTATATAAGCTGGGCAGAGGTGTCTCAGAGGACACGAGGTGAAATCCCGCGTTGTTTGAATGCAACACATTTTGGAGTGCGCAGTCTAGCGTTTCTGAAGATGTAAATGGCGCCCATTCTTGTCATCGCGGCAGTTCAAACGTCATCCCATCCCATCGCGTGCATCTCTCCAAGCCACATGCACTCAAAGAGCTCAGCGAAGCGTGCATGAATACTTTGGCCATAAAATTAAGTACCTTCCGTATTAAGTTTGTGGAATAGATTCAAAGTGCCGCACGCAATACTTTTTACGGAGCTCCTAAGGTGATTATGACATTGAAGAAGTCTAATGCGTTCTACCTGCCTGTTTTCAGATTATTTAGTCGGATAATTGAGAGTGAGTTAATTCTGAATGAGTGTGGATAAAATAAATATAAATTTTTAATGCAACTCACGTCACACGCAACTTGGTAACAGCATATTCTCATCCATTACCAGCTATTTTCTGGAACTCCCCTATTCTATCCACGCAATTTCTATGACTTTACTTATCCAAATATATTGAACTAACATAATAATACTATCTAGGGAATAAAACTATCTATCTAGGAAAAAATATAGCATAATGTCTGAGTTTTAAATTTATTTTGAGCGTTTAATCTTTCATTATGAATTGACTCCATTTACACTCCATGATTTTCTTCTCGCAAAGTACAGTATGATTTTTTTTTAAATGTTGAACACTATTTTAAGAGCTCTGCACAGAAGGTTAAGAACTCCATCTCAATAGCTAATCTAAAAACACAGACACAATTGTTTTCTTCCATTGGTATAATAAATAGCAACAGTAAAAAAATAAATTTTTCTGATCTAGGCGTGATATAGTGGAAGTTCAACATATTGAAATAAAAGATAGGTGCAGTTTTCCACGCGTTTCGTCTCACAGAGCCATCATCAGGCACAATATAAGAAGAAGTGCAACAGCCTTTCAACAGTACAAAATTTTATTCGTTTTACCTGAAACTATCGCATTTAAAGCTCCACGTACCGGTTCATCATGTTATAAAATAAATAACTATGGCCACGAAAACACAACAAACTGCGGAAATGAAACTAGAAGGAAATGTTTAGCGATAAATTGTATTTCTTATTTATGAGGGAATTTCCGTTTAAAATTAAAGAGTTTTCTGCGAACTATTACCAAGGAATGATAATCATTATACGCAGTTCTCTCAAAATAGGCTATATAAGAATCTATTCATGAGTCAATGGCAAATATTTATCTTTATAACTGAACTATTTTTTTATAAAGATGGCGAGCTATCAAAATGTCGGCTTCCGATGTATTCAGGTATGAAATAAGGTCCCAAATAGAATACGATTGCATAGAAATATTGAATAATAAATAAATAAAATTATTGAATTTACAGCTAAATATTTCTCAACACATGATAATCGTTAGATGCAGTTCTCTCAAGATAAGACTAGATAAGATTCTATAGTTTCACGAGTAAATTGTTATGGCGGAATTATATTTATATATAGTACGTGTCTAAAAATAGGTCCCAAATAGAATATAATTGCATAAAAATAATGAACAATCAAACTTTTTGAAATGAAAGGATGGTCACCGAAGAATAAATTTATCGACAAAACTTGACTCCCAATTAATTGTGTGTTCAAGGGAGTAGAGAGGGTAGTATGACCCTCCTCAAACCCAAGGTGCTCTCGCCGACGTGATTCTATCAGTATCCTGCCATCTCGAGGAGTAAATTGCTCCGAACGGTCGGTTAACCTCCTGAAGGCGGCACTTAAGAATTGAGCAAGTCTCCTGAAGCTGACTTCGGAGGGTATTTAATAAAATTCTCAAGGTGACCCCTCCGGAGATGCGTTTTCTTGAAATCCTCGCAGAAACTTCTAGAAACGGCGCGGATGGAAAATTGTGACGCAGGCTTTTTATTCCGCGCGATGCGATCTCTTTCGTGGTTATGTAAGCTCCACCCCCTCTTAATGTACTCCCTTACTCCATAATACCTCCGTATGGAAGAAGAAAATATAAAAAAACAGGTCGCACAGCGGATGCTGAATTTTATGACCGTAATGGAGAAGAAGCACATTTTTTTCATTAGCGACTGCAATCTTGATTTTAAAAAATAGACTTCAATGCGGTGAGCAAGTCATTATTTTGTTTTTCGTATTTTTCTTTGAAGAGAAATCAAGCCAAGGAAGGAAGACCCATAAGTAAGAGCCTTCATCAACAAATTGACACAAATAAATGCATATTGGAGTAAGTATATAGTAACTACGAGGTAAAATCAACAAGGTAACAAAGGGTAAACATCGAGCACTTACAGCTAACAATCACATTTCTTACGGAGGAGATTGCACCGAAAAATAGCAGCACATCCATAAAATTTTGTAGTGGTTTAGGGAACTGCATACGGACTCACATTCGAGGGATCATAAATATATATCCAAATACAAAAATGAGGCAAATATTTCAAAATTGAAAGATTGAAGAGAATTTTACTTATGGAAACCTACCCATGCATATTGAGGCTGTAAGTCTTACTTTAATTTTACTCCTTTTACGCAAGTTTACCGTCACCACATGATGCAACAAAATTAACTACCTAAATCGCTTTATTATAAATAGTATCTGCCTATTTATCCACCGATTTTTTTATAAATTACATTTACCACTCTATATAACGTACTCAGGCTATGACTAATTTAGAGTCAGTGAGCTGTTTTGTTCAGTCAACGCGACATTGATATTGTTCTTATAAAGGCTGATAGTTGAGCCACCATTCCTTTACATTAATCGTATCAGGATTTCTTTGAGGGAGTATTAAACCTAGAATGGTGTGACGCAGGCAACTAACTGACCTTCCAAATGAATGGGAGCAAATAAATCGGTAAATAACGTGATGTTTTGCGTAAGTCGTGGAAGTTCTTCCTGGACGAATAGTTCAATCCCAAGGTAAGAGTATGTTCTCATCCGTAAATCGTCAAATAGTTCCGTCAGGGCTTAAATCCACGTTTGAAATACAAGAATAGTAGTTAGCACGTGACTGTACGCAAACTGGATACTACAGCTGGCCGATTATGGCAGGTACAAGTTTCATAGATATATGACAGTGAAAAAATTAACTTTGCATGCATAAAGAACAGATGCTAATCAGAGATTATGTTACTAAATATTCTATTTCTAACTATATAAAACAGTAATGTCATTTTTTGTTAGCCTCCGAACTGTCCCGTTTGTAGACACCTAAATAATTGTAGAATAAAATTAACGATCTGATATAAGTTAAGACTAATATTAAGTTAAGATAATTACGTCTTGTTCTTACCAACTTACGGTGAAGTAACTTGGTTTATTGTTACCCAGACCAATACGTGAAAAATTACATCAATACAGCTCGGACCACGAATCGACTATAAAAGCGATTGTAGATAACATCTGATAGTTTTAGGGTTATCGATAGGAATTATATCATATCATAGTATGCTATTGCCATACGAAAAGAAAAATACCAATAGTACTTCCCACATAAATTAAATAACTTTAGCGACCCAGGTTCTATTTCATTATGCCAATATTAAAATTTTAAATCGGTTTATAAATACGGATTTAAATGGTGGTTGGCTCAATATTTTGTGCTGAGTTATAGTTTTTTTTAGTGGAAATGGTTGATTATAGTTTCCAAAGTATGTCCTCCAAGTCAATAAAATTTTGCACCCTGGGTCTCCACATATAAACACACATTTTAAAAGTTATCCGATGAGAATCGGTTAATAAATATGGATTTAATGGTGGGTGACTCAATATTTTGTGCTGAGTTATAGTTTGCTTTTTTAGTGGAAATGGTTGATTATAGTTTCCGAAGTATGTCTTCCAAGTCAATGAAATATTGCACCCTGGTTTCCTACTCATAAACACACAATTTAAAAGTTAAACGATGAAAATCGGTTAATAAATACGGATTTTATGGTGGGTGGCTCAATTTCATGTGCTGAGTTATAGTTTTTTTAGTGGAAATGTTTGCTTGTAATTTCCAAAGTATTTCCAAATGCCATTTGAGAGGAAAGTTACCAGGTATTGGCTTTTAATTTTGATATATTCAGTGCCAAATTACACAAATGATACACTTGTAAATCCACACCAATCGCTGCAATTGGGAAGAAATAAAGCTCTTTCAGAATGATAGTCACGCCGAGTCGAGTAACGACTCTTTGAGTTGGTTTTAGCGGACACATTCTTTGCTCCAACTCTCAACTCCGAAGTCACGTCAAAGTTGCTGTGCACAAGGTTATATAATGCCACTAAAACAATTCATCGGGCAAAAATGAGTGCAGCACCTTTTTTTTAGGACTCAAGATGGCCGATGGCCGTTTCATGAAGCAAATCGAAATGTGAGAATTGCATTCTGCCACTCCCTCCTCTCCAGTGCGGAATCCTCCCCGCCCCCGCGCATTCCTTGTTTATGAGTCCACAGTTAGCCCTCTTTTCAACGGCTAACCCACATAGGGCTCGTGTGGCGAAATACGAGGGCAACCTCATTCATGGAGACCTACATAATAAACAGGTAGAGAAAGGGCAGTGCTTTTTTCTTCCATCAATACCCAGGAAACAACGTAGCTCTGATGTCACGCAGTAGGCAGGACATTCGAACAACATTCGAACGAAGAAAACCTGAAAAATAGGGGGGATTTTCTCAGGATATATTTTAAAATAAATGCAAATACTTTAGGAATTAGAGTCGAGACTTAAATACCAGCGTGCACTTATAACGTAATCCCTCACTTACATATTGAATGTGATATATTTAGAGCTTAAAAACCAATTATATGTAAATATCAGTATTTCATGGTACCGGAACGCCGTTCTGACAATGGTTAACAGAAGATATAATAGTCAAACAACACTTTTATCTATTTTATTGCCACAATATTTCTAATACATTCTAATACATGTATATACATTCGTAAGCAAAACAATTTTTTTAAATAAAATATATAGTAACTTGTATTAAAAATCACGCAGAGTAATGTTTCACTTCTAAAAAAAGTTAAGGAAAGTGCGTTCTGGCACTGCTAATTTTGTCATGACGCCACTGGTACAAATGCATACTGGACTGAGAACTTAGGAACCCCCTTTCGCTTTGCGCCCTACGCGGTCGCGTACTTTGCTGACCGCTTAAACAATAACTTATGTATACTAACTTATGCATACTTTAATTCATGTTTCCGAATTTTATTATTATTTCTGACACCATGTGGTAGTATAATTTTTAAGTATGCTTAACATTTTTTGGACCGTGTGGTGTGCACTTGGGAATCCTATTGCATGCTGCATGCAGTGATTGATCACCCCCTGCCAAACACCCTACAGGTGGTTCGCAGGGTATTATGTATACGTAGATGTAGATGAATAAGTGTATAAATTACCAGCTTACTAGGTAAATATTTATAAGGATCATTGGAAAGTTTGAATTAAACTATAAACGTATCCTTAAACTCAATGACATATTTCCAACGTCGATACCCAGGGAGAGAGATAATATACTGACAAGAAATTTGAACTTGCGATCTTAGATTAGACTGGAAGATGCTCCAGCTACTATACGGTGTCAGCAAAATAGTTTCCTGATAGTTTAAGCAAAAACACAGCATGTTATCTACACGATTGATATGCAGGTCTCTATGAATGACACTACCTACTCGCTCTGGTCGCCTTGTCATTTGACAATCTACCTTTTTTGATAAATAAACAAAGACAAATTAATCCCACATATTGAAGACCAAGGAACTCCACTGGACGTCGGTCATTTTAAGTTAATAAATTTCATTAAGTATTTGTATTTTTTAGCATTAGATATTTTTAATCAATGAAATACGCTTAAATTTCGCAAAATTTTGCCCTTTCTGTTAAATTTATATTTTGGTCATCTGAACCGATTTTCTGTATTTTTCAAGGTACCTGAGTTTCTTATAGAATTCCACTCGTGCCTCTGCGAATATCACTAACCTATTAGGAGACTATTCTTTATTTTAGAAAATTTTATGGAGATGCACCGTGCTGGTTGTCATTCTCATAAGGCCATCAAGGCTGTTGCGTGCAGTCGACAAGAAAGTCATGTAATGCATGTGACTCCATCCTCGATGCAGGTGAATTTTCTTCCTGGAATTTATAAATTCATGCGAATTTCCCTCTATTTACATGGCAGTTTAACTGCTGAGGGATTATAGACTAGCCGGTCACACATGATTAAGGTGCATTAGCATGCAGTGCTATAAATATTGCCTCTATTTAATTAGTGCTCTATTTGCAAGTTGCTCCATAATATTTATTCGCCTTTATTGGGGCTTGGACATAATTCATATTTCTGTCTAAATTTTAGTCTTTTCCATTTTGCTACTTTACAGGCCGTTTATTTTCATTCTATTATTGTAGAAAAAATTGTAATAACTTTTCATTCGGTTCATGTAAAAGACGATGCACTCAATTTCATACCAAGCCCTGATGGAGGAGCATGAATAATCCGAAACGTTGGCAAAAAGTGCATTTAAACTTTTTCAAGACCTGCAATGCAAGACACTATTTTAATATGAAATGTAGAGGTCGAAGAGGGAAAAAACTTCATAAATATTGCCAATATTTAGGATGTGCAGAAGGATCATACTCTTCATTCAATCCAATTGGCAGTGAATCTCTCGCTGTAACACTTTGAACGTATTTATGTGGAAATAAGAATAGAGCTCCCAAAAAATACAATAATAAGATTATAGGTACATTAAACTATGCGAATATCACATATTACAGGAAAGGGGGACATTTTGTTCGCTCAGCCTCGCTAAAATTAAGCAATGAGGCAAAAGAGACGACATTAGCCACTCAGGACAGTGTTTTCTTTATTATAAATATGCATAAATTCGTACCAACGAGTTAATAAACCATTGACTTAGTTCCACAGCTTTATAAAGAACGAGTATGTGGAGAATTATACCGGCGATTTTTATAGCCATTCAAGAGAAGGAGGGTTTTTTTGGGGCCGGCCGGTGACAAGTCAGCTGCATACGAGGGTGGAAGAAGTCGATTGAAAAGAATGGTCGCATGAAATGTTAAAAGACGAAGGCTGTCCGCGCGCGCGCGCTCCCATTCAAAGTCACCCAATTCCGCCGCTCGCCTTGAGAAATCGCCACCTCCTCCCCCTCTCTTCCCGGCCTGAGCGAAAACGCCCCCGCCTCCACTCGAGTGAAAGTGAGACCGCGGTCGGAAGGGGCGGGGAGGGCGGGAGAGAGAGTGGGGGCCAAGTTCAAGGGCGCACCGCCGACTGCGCCTCCGTCGCAAGACGGCGCGGCGGCAAAGATAATCGGGCCCTCTGCTGAAAACGCGGATCGCCGGCGGGGGGCGGGAAAGGTTCGTCGACGATACAAGGTTACGGGGAGTTCGAGGAAAGTTAAGGGAATGTTGCCGCGAGGCCGGTAACTCACGGGGATGTGGTCAAATGGGTTCGGACCCACCCACACCGAAATCATTGAGGCAGAGACCGTCTTACTTTCATCCCTACGAATTAACCCTCTTCCACAAAAAATGTACCTGCAAATGTCACAGCGAAAGGTACATGAACTAAAAGATATTAGAGCTCTCTTACAGAAAATTAGTATAAGAGTAAAAACCTGTTAGAATAGCCCTTTTGTTAAACGTATCATTTAAAACGAGAAATAGGTATAAGGAGGGAAAAGTCCGATTTGTCAGATCCGGCAGAGTCTTTGCAAGGAAAAGGTAGCACTTTCGACATGCACAGCGGCTGCAATTAAGAGGCTAAGGGAAGGGCACTCACTATTTGAAAGTTCTTTCCGGATGAATACTGATGACAAATTCAAGAAAGACAACTAAACTTAGTCAAATTCAGAAGATAACAATATGCATAAAATTATAATGCAACAATGATTTTGCCCCATCTTCAAAGTCCCATAGCCGTTACTGGGCACACGTAAGGATGAAAGACATCATCAGCTAGCAAGTTTGTTTTCAGCTGTAGCGATTTACCGTTGAATATATGCTCCTGGCTTCAAATTATTTTTTTTTATATTCTGGCAAAAATCATTGATTATAGAGAAATTCAGGAGCAATATTGAATAAAAAACTGACTCATAATTAATGAGCCCTCTTACAGACAATACCTTGATCTGCATATCATCTTGAGCTATTTAAATTATTTTTGTCTCCTGAACATCAGGGAATATCACTGGGTACAGAAGAAAACAAGAACATTCAAAATGAGCGATAGTAAAAATGTAAATGAATGACCTAATAATCAAAAACCAGGTTCGTGATTTTGTTTAATACAACGGTCAAAGAGAGAGGAGATAATGATACAGGTATTCGCGAAACCACCGCTGTATCTAACGACCTATCGTCCCGCAAACCCATTACTAGCTATTAATGCGCCTTTCCTTTCCGTTAACAACTTAATAATATGTTTGCATTAACGGATATCATCTAGTCTCTTTCTTTTAAAGAAAATTAATTTGCAATTTCAGCCGTTAAAAAGCTTTTAATATTTTTTTACCTTGAATATTCAAAATTTTCCTAAGTCTAGTCAGAGAGAATTTCAATACTTGGAATGAAAAATTAATTTTTCGAAAGAATTACGTTATTTTTTAACTGGAGTTTCAGGTCATTTTTAAATTGTTCCTAATTTTTTCTAGTTTATAAAGTTGACCATCAAGCGTGGTTGTGCATTGATTGAAGAGTAAAAAGATCCACACATTCTTCTAATATATTCAAACAGCTTGCATTTGGAACGAAAACTTCATTATATTCAAATAATTGCATTACAAATACTTTTAAAGAAAAGATTACTTAACTGAAGAAACCAAAGGGATAAGAATATATTTTTATTTTAAAAAGCATTGAGAAATATCTTCATTTTGTTTACCTCGTCAAAATTAGAATCAAATTATTATTGGGTATTTAGCTAGCGTATTACTTATGGAAGCCATTGCTCAAAGAAATCACTGCGGAATAGCCATTGGCGTGCCTTTACTTATATTAGTCAGCCGCAAGTGCAAGTGCAAAAATTCCACAGATAAAACATCACGTGTCTTCTATGGGATTCGAACCCGAATCTCCCATATACTTATGCTTTAACTTATACTTATGCTTTATGCTCTAACTGGGGTTAAAATTTATGGATTGCAGCAGAAAAAAATTGTCAATGCAGCTCTTCATTTCCACAACCCAGAGAATGCTTTGGAAAAGAGAATTTCTTGTTGTTGACGAGAGAGGAAACTTCTGAAAAAGATGGGGAGTGAGGAGATAAGAGGTTGGAGCAGGTGCTGAGGGGTGAGGGGATGCGCATGTCCGTAATTGGGAGGAGAGGAAGAAGGAATGTTGAGGGGAGGTAGACAAGTTATATAAGATGGGATTTGGAAGGAAGAAGATAGACTTGGTGGATGGGAAGAGGATCATCTCATTTCCAGGAGTTATATAATGGGGCATATGACACCAAAAAAATATGGCTTACATACCCAATAATAAGGGGTAGTTGCATTATTTTCATTATAACGGGTTTCAGTTCATCTTTATTATTCAGCGTTGGTCGAGAAAACTTCCAAATCGAAAATTTTAGGTTAAGTTGAACTGAATTAATTCAATATTATCAAGGGTACCCTAGAAAACAACCTGTAAACATTTATGCTACAGATATTTTTTTAAAATTACTTCCGTAAGTAAAAACTGAAAATGTTTCATTTTCATTTATGTTTTACAAAATTCAAAATTACAGCGAAAAAATCTTTTATAAAAGGAGATTACAACATAGCCATGAAGCCAATAAAATGCGGCCAATATGCAATATGGTTAGTGAAATTCATCTTGGAAGAAATAACCGGATGGAAAAAAGTGATGAAGAAAGGGTAAGCGACCTTAAAATTTCCATAGGTAACACCTTACTGGAATGATTACTATCTTTCAATCTGGTTTTCATTCACAAAAATACGTCATGTTTACAAATAAGGCATTTAAATTTGATTTTTCTAGTCAATTAGACTTGCGTAAAAACTGGAATAAGTGGAAACAAATTAATACAACTCTTTTTTCCTTACTAATCAGCAGTTGAATTGATTTTTTTCGAGTCAAGGAAAAATGCTACGGGCTAAGCCGAACTTATTAAAAGTGAAACGGCATATTTCCATTCATAAACTACTTTCGATATTCGCATTGAGCTTGGAAAGTGAGTTTCTCTCATTCTTAACCGTTAGTCGTCGATGGAGTCTTCGTCGCTCCATTTGGTTAGCCGAAACACACTTTCACTTCGCCACCACAGCTGTTAGCTCTTTGTCGCACACGGGAAAAGCAAGGAATTACCACATCTATACCCCATGACCATACGCTAAAAACGACTATGTCCCACTAAATGACTGTTTAGTTTCATCGGAGCATTTCTCCAGACAATATTGGACACTCAACTTGGAAACAAAAATTATCTAAATCGAAATTATCGATTTTTTCGATTAAGGTGAACTGGAATAATTCAGTATTATCATGGTACCCAAGCAAACGACCGGTTATGCTACGCATATTTTTTTTAATTTCACTAGTGAGTGAAAATTTTTCAACTTCGTTCATGATTTACAAAATTCAAAATGACTGCGAAAAATCTTTTTAAAAAAATATTACAACATAGCCATCAAAACGCGTCCACCGAGTCCAGCTTCAAATTCCGACGATGTTGGATATTTTTGGAAGACTGCCCAGTCCGTAAAAAATTTATTGCTTCATATCTAACATATTAGGTAAAAATATGCTCTTGGCTCTCGTTAACTTGAGAGTTTTCTTTAAACCTCAAAATTAGGCACTAATGTCAGTGAATTTAAAATCAATCTCATCATCATAATCTAAACAAATGACGGACAATGTTTATATGTGAAGTGCGTATTTGTCCTTAAAATAGGCGTATTTATTATTTAATTTCGATACTAGTTATTTGCTTAGAGTAATGACATTTAATTTAAATTCAATATCATTACTCTAAGCAAATAACGGACAATTTTCATATGTGAAGAACGAATATGCCCTGAAAATACACGTATTTATTATTTCATTGGGGAAATGTTTGCTATTTCTAGTGTATTTCTTGCAGTAAAGACGTCCAAAACTAGCAATTGGGTTACTTTTTTACATCAGGAAGTGTAACAAAATATAATTCTGAAAAATAAAACCGCTTACATTTGTGAGCATTACATTTTATTGGCGAATTTCGATCTGATAAGCAAATTATGCAAACGTCGTAGCATGTTATTTTTACAAATTTTTATGCACTGTGAATATCATTAAACTATTCTAAGAAAAATAAACCGACGAAATTTAAGTTTATTACTAGAAGATATTTGAAATACAAATAAATCGGCATACTGTGAAACGCGCGAGGACGCAGTAAACGACAAACAAAAAGAGGGTTTATCTACCGCTGCAAGTACCTACCATGAACTATTTCCTGTCTGACATATTGCGTACTTCAAAAATAACTTGTATCTGCGAACAGTTTTAATTTACCCTGGATAAAGATAACTTTGGGAAAACCATAAAAGATAAGAGTTTTAAAAGAGGCAAGTAAACAACGAGAACCTCATATAGCCTTCTCAACCGAGAAAACGCAGTAACCTCAATAGGCAATCTTGAGGCTTTGGCCAAAATTCTAGAAAAATCCGAATTTTCCGCGCGATAACTCAGAAGCGACACGAAATTTTACTCCAAAGCTATTTAGTAGGATTCTTTTCGTTTAAGTTATTTCTGGATATGACTCAAGCCAGCACAAGTATTGGTTGAAAACAAAGGAAATCGCATCTACGAAAAAATAGGATCGGGTGATCAATACTCTATTACGTACATGGGGAATCTATGAGCGCCAGTGTTTTTTTCTAAATCAGTATAAGCTGTCGAGTTACACAAAAAATACACACTGAGTCCAGCATCAAATCCCGTCGATGTTGGAATTTTTTCTGCCCAGTCTGTAAAAAATCTATTGCTTCATATCTAAAATATTAGGCACTGGAACGCATACCAACACATTTAATCCACACGATTTTCAAATATAAACCACTCCTAAACCCCCTCCCCAAAACTTCCGATTTTTTTTTATTTTTATAAAATTAACAATGAGGAATCGTTTTTTTATCAAATATTAAAAAGGATGAAATGAAAATAAAAAAGATGAAACGCCATCATGGCTCGTTCCGGCCTAAATCAAGCACTGGCCCGATCCCTGCTTAGGCCTTTGTGGAAGGCACTTCAAGTACAGCACTCATTATATTAAGCCGTGGTCCTCTTGCCACTTTCCGAGGAGAGCAGGCTGATACCGACGTCGAGTTTCTCTCCATCCTTCCCTCACTACAGCACAAATGACTTATCCTCCAAATACCTTACCAAAATGAAAAATCAGCGATTTTTTTGCGAGTCGATTAAAAAAAACTGCACATCCTTCGTCGAAGTCACCGATGTCCCTCGGGGTTTTACAAAGGTCTTCCGGCCTACCGTTGAGTGAGGACAGCCGCTGATAGCGGTAGAGGGGAGGCTTGAATCAATTCATTGACTTTCGGCGAAGCCTCGACCAAATTCGCGGAAAGCGGACAGTTTTCGGACACTCCGAGTCGACGTCACGTCAAGGAAGTTAGTATCCAGTCAAACCCGCTTTGAATGAGGATTGAACTGGAATTCGCATCGGAAGTAGAGAACTGGCCCTGTTTATTTTTTACTGAAAAATTTGCCTGCTAGCGCCGTTGTTAAACTGTCATTGAATTCAGTTCCGGCGGAGTATGTGCGTGCGTGTAGATGGGAATAGGAAAGCGCCACGCCAAGGGTTTCGTCGGGGGAAAAAAATGCCTCTCTTCCTTTTTCCAGCAATAATACGATCTGAAGGACTGCCATTAAATGCACATTAAGATTGAAGTAATTTCAAGTTTAATCTTCGACCGTTTTTTTCTGCGGAAGTGGTCAAAGATATCGATTAGGTGTAATAAAAACTTTCATTTCGAGAGAATAATCCATTTATACACCCTAAGTCAACGCTGTGAACAGGTAAATATAGAAGAATTCGAATAATTCATCAGGACTTGATGTCGTGATTATTGTCTTGTTAGGACTTGTTGTTGTTCACCGGAAATTTATTCAAGCGTTATCTCGGGGTGACTGATTCTCATTGTTTAAAGGTTTATTGCTTACTAGAATGGGATAGTTGAGAAGAAATAAAATGCTTCTCTATCTGCAATAATGAGTTAGCTACAATACTATGTCTTTTTCAAGCGGCTTGTATTTTGAAATAGCGCAAAATTAAATTGCTACGTAAAATGCACAAGCACGCACAGTAAAGACATTTCATCAAGGCGGGATATTCCTACAGAATAGCTAGATCTAGAGCCTCAAGATCAAGAGGTACATACATTCACATTGTTAGAAAAGGTGAAATTACACTATTCTAAAAACAGTGAACACTAAAATATTTAACCGAAAAAGGAGAAATTCTTCGCGTGTGACAAACATAAAAATATATTGATTAAAATCAATGTGTTTGACTAAAACAGTTTCATAAGTGGAAAAGCCTCGGGAATCTTTTCATCTAAGCCCGGCCATGCATTCTGACACATTCCTGACGCCAAAGAAAGCAGCAAGTCAGAACTAAAATCATCGTAACTGACACTTTTATACAGCATTGCAAACATGAACCCCCGCAGAGTTAGCCTGGTTAACCACTGAAATTCATTCAGCCGAAAAAATCGCAACGGAATGTAAAATTTTTTCAAGGAGTTTGTGACGGAAAATTCGTCTTTTTCCGGCATTGAAATTTAGCTTTGGGAGTTAGGACAAGCCCCATTCACGTCCGCACAATATGATATTCGCTTCCTCTTCTGACGCACATCGATCAGGCAAACTGGAAACAAGGACGACCAGGCGGTAACCAACTCGTCTGAATGATTCCAGGAGCTCTCAGAGAGGACGGTCATCGTCAGTCCATACGAGTGGTCACGATAAAAAAAAAAAACTCACACACACACGAAAGCGACACCGAACGAATGTCCGGGAAATAGGTTTTTAATACATGAGGTGAGGATGGCGATTATGGCGAAAAGTCTTTGGCGAGGACCGGCATTGACCCACTTAATGGCTGCAATCGATGCAAGGAACTTTTCAAGGTCATCGGCCGGTGACCCATTTTGTACTTCCCCAATTGGTTAAAAATGAAAGGACGATTTAGATGAGTGATGAGGTCCAAACTGAAAATCGCGACCATTTAGAGGAAAACTTTACGATTAAATCTGGCGCTGGGGAATTTTCTCGATGTTAGAACATGACTTCCTGGTGCTTTTGCACTGGCACAAATAAAAATAATAAAAAAATACATATGATACTGAGCTATGAGTCAGAAGTTGAAATAAATTGTAATTTATGATAAATTAATTAATATTTATATTTATTTATAATAAATGAATTAATATTTACATTTATTAAATTAAATAAATTAATATTTATATTTATTTATAATAAATGAATTAATATTAATATTCATTTATTTTATAAACAAATTTTAATTTCCGTTTCCCTTTTGAAATATATGATACCATGTATCAGTGACGCAGCGAGGGGGGTTTTGATAAATCTCCCCCCTCCCCAGAGCACAGAGAAATTTTTAGGTTTAAACCATTTTACTGAATTGGATTTCTATTACTTAAAATATTGGGCAATGATTAATAAAATATCCCTCAGAAGGCATAAAAATCACCATTTTGAACCATTTTCTTAATTTTTTTCTGGCTGAGGGCCCCCGCATGTCCCGCTAACCCTGACGGGTATTCCATACCCCCCAGTATTAGTTGCGCCTAAATCCCCCTAGCCTTAATTCCTAGCTGCGGCCCTGCCATGTACAATAAAAATACTACTCTAATATGGATCATATATAGGCCATACAGGATCACATTAGAACCTTTAAACACATTAGAACTGGGCCATTTATTAAAAACTCCATACATTTTTTCCATAATTGCAAAAAATTTCGGACAGAGTTTATGTCCCAAGAATCCCTAATATATATCCCATGTATTGTACTCTATAGTACCTACATCCCAATGATATCTATTTTGTTCAATGCATCAACTATCAAAAGCATGAAGTCCATCTGATATAAGGCGTATCCAGCGACACAAAACGAAGTTAACTCGTATAAGAATGCAAGTGGCATCTCTTTACAAACGAATAATTTTTATCACCAATACACTATTATTACGTCTCCGCTCCCATTTATTAAACACATACTTAAAAGAGGATCAGAATTTCCTTTTGATAACGCACTCATTTTAAGTATAAAAAATATGATGCCAGCCTTTGATTCAATCGGTAAAACGAAGTTGACTGGCATTACATAAAATTCTCAAATAATAGGAGCAATAGAAGAATCACATCAGTTAAAAACTTTCAGCCAACTTAATTTTAGTAAATCTCTTAATGAAACTGCCGTAACTCGACGTAACTATGTGAAACAGGGATACATTTCAACTATCAAAACACACTCTACAGGTCAACAGAAGATTATTGATGCTGCTTTAACTATCTTAAGCACGAAAGGCATTGATTTCAAGTATATAATGCGACATTAAACGAAAAATAAATGCAGAGGGTGAATGTATGATATCCAAGAGTGGAATTCCGTTATCATTTTCTCTTTCCTTCAAGGCATCATATGTAAATATTGTCGAGCATATATCTAGGCCACAGACAATGGCTTCAAGGAATCAAGTCAATTGCAACACTTTCAACCAACTCAATTCTAGTAAAACCATTCATGAAGTCGTCCGTTCGACATTACTATGTGGAACGAGGACATATTAAAAAATATTAAAACACACTGCACAGTTCCACTGAATTCAACTTATGACGACCGGTTATGATGACTAAAGCGCCGTTTTGTCGATAAAATGACAATTAATTGTAAAAACCGGTCGAAAGCAGTAACAACTAATGGTATTTGATGAGGTTTCAATTATGTTTTAATGATATTTACCCAAAAATATCACTTCAAGGTGTAACACAAACGGCTAATTAATTTCGTTATGTTAGCTTTTGAGGAATAGAAAATTTCTCATTTTCCATCTGACTTTGGGTAATATTTGTTCACACAGTTTGTAATGGAATAATACGTAATACAAATTAGTTGATTTATAAAACGGAATACGGTTTCCGGGAATGTGTTTCCATTGGATTGCTCGCAATTCAATGAGAATTAACGGTAGGTAGGGTGATGACGTCTGATAGCGTTATCCCTATGATAGAGGGACTACCTGTTAGAAAAACGGCAAAGAATTTGTGAGACATAGAAGTGTCATTTGAATCACCGAAACATGAGAATAAAGGAGGAGGAAGAGGCGCAATAGACGATGGATTCCCTGAAACGAGAGAGGAGGCAAATCACGATATCTGATCGAGTGAATCACATGCTGTCGTTACTATCCACGAACCAAGAGATATTCCGTTTTGGGATCGGTCTCTGCATCACTGAATCCTAGAAACATTTCCCTAAACCAGTCATCCCTCTCAAAAAGTGCATACTCACGAGCACGAAGCTAATGTTGAATCGCAAACCCGAGTCGAGCCTTCCTCAGCAGTCATTTATGTCATATTTAAAAATTCTTATCCTCACTTGACATTACGTGGTACCTCTAATTGAAATTGTGGCCTTATACCTTATGTATTTTAATGGAAACCAACTTCAATGAAGATTATATATATTAAAGATCATAAGCTTTCCCGGCGAATACTATTGATGAAATCTTCCCGATCTTGGCACCGGGTAAGGCTATTTAAGACCTTATATAACCTTTCCCGGTGCCTACACTGAGAAGATTTCATCAAAAGATTATATATGTTTTCATTTCAATAAGATACACAGATATAGCTCAGAGATGAAATGAACTCTACCTTGGATTTCACTATTGTAGGGGCATAGGAAACTTCTTCCACCATTAGTGTTGTATATTTTCCTGCATATTTCCTTATGATATACCTACTTCATCACATAATTTGTGAATATATCTGGCATTAACATAATGACACTGCCTTAACTTCATAAAAGATACAGATGCAGATACAACTACTACTAAAATAGGATGAGTTTCATTAACTCTCTCAAAATTCCAAGTCCTGCACTACCAATTTTTAAACCCCTAGCTCTAAAAATATTTAAAGACCATAGTGAGTTAATTTATCAATTTATCCTTTAATACAAAAAATGTATCAATTAAAATAAGGGTAAAGTAAGAATTAACGGTACTCCACCAGTTAATACATAATAATTACATGGTTTGCGAAGCATCAATTAACTAGTGGTTCGCAATCTCCAGGACATCTTCCTCTGCATATGGTTGGGGAACGATTGATTCTTTAAAACCACGGAAAAAATGAAATATTTTACCAGCTGGAGTTACGGAGCCGTGCCTGCCACAAAATCAGCCTTCTATGGAGGTACAAATTGCAGGTTTGTTGAAGAGGAAGCCGCTCCGCGCAGCGACAACGCGATTCCAAACAATTCCATTCTTCTACCTATTCGTAAATGTAAAAAAAAAACACTTTTCACGAGACGGCCTTTAGTGCTAAAAAACACTCAATTAGGTAAGATAACAATTCTGATAATTTAATGATTCAAGTATTAATTTCAACTCTCAAGAGTCGTCCGTGGCTCCATTTCAATATTAGAAATGCAATTTGACGTCAGTTATGGCAACGCTTTGATCATGACTTAAAAATTTAAGGAATGATGAGGGATTTTTTTCTTTTTTAACATAAATAAGTTTTACGATAAAAATTATTTAACGCCCATTAGACATATAACATACTTCCGAGTTTTTTTATTACTATAATCATGCCCTGTTTAACCAACATTTGTTCTGCGTTAAGATGATCGTCGCCCTTGCCGTCGACTGAAATTTGCCGAGTTTTAGCTTGATATGGATAAATGTTCGAAAGATAGCTTACTTAATTTAATTCGGCAAAGAGTAATAAGAAGAGGGCATTTTAGACCTCTCATTAAAATCACATGTACTTCGTCTCACGGGGCAACCTGCTTGAATTATCACTCGTGAATTACATCACCCTTGTCCTTTTAACCCAAAAGAGCGGGAAAATTGGGAGCCCGCAGGAACTGCCCTCGGCGATATTTATGCCCCACTTGCAAAAGCACGACTGCTTCCATGCGAAAGAGGTAATCGAGGCCACCTCAAGAAATTGATGCCTCTATTGATACACTCTTATTACGCTTCACAGGCGATAACTGCACTTTCGTGACAATCGCATCGTCTAAACATGAGTGCAGAGCGTATAAAAATGTAGACATTATTTTCGCAACAAATGTGAGAAATTCAAAGAGGCGTAATATATCGTGATTTTCACCAAGAAACCTCGATACCAAGTTGCTGTACCGTTACAGTGACTGAGGTGGCTTATTCTATTCATATCGTATAAAGTAGCATTGCAGGGAGACCTCCCGAAAACTCAGATCATTTAGGAACCTAAAAAAGCACTTGTGAATATATAGCTGTTTTTAAATATATCTTAGTGAAGGAATCTAAAAGGAATAATTGCAGTATTTATCACTGTATGCCTTTGATTTTGCGCCTAGAAACTTCATCAAGCATTTTTTAGGAATTGTAGGTATATCAACATCGGTGAGTTTATATCATATTTATACATATCGAATAAATGCCATGAGCACAGATATAAACGTTGATAGTTATATATCTCGTTTCTAACCAACTTTGTTTTTAAAACGTTGGGAAAACGTTCATTTTGAAATGATATTTCAAAAAGTCAACAATTGCGGTAAAATGATTTTACCAGGACCAAAATCATTAACATTTTTGACTGTAGAAATACCAAAAAGAAAGGAGGGAAGATATCAGTTTGACAGCTAAAAGTGATTGCAGCTTTTTCATCACTGAATAATAGCTTTTAGGTTCAATAATTAGGTTGATTGTGGATTAGTCAATTAGAAATAAATACATTGTTTTGCCAAGGTTTTACTTATTCATTTTTTCATCGCTATGGCTTTAGATTTTAGCAGTTGTACACAGGGCTGCCGACTTATAAAAAATATTGGGGGGCCCATACTGGGATCTTGTCCCAGGAAATTTTATAAATAATGAGTTTTGAAGTTATTTTAAGCATTGAAGAAGTTATATTATCAACATAGGAACCCTGAAAACACGACTCTTGATAACACGACACTGCTGGGAAAATCGACAAGCCTGACACATCATTTCTTCCCCCCCATAATGAATTGTTGAGGGAGCTCAGGTCCCCTCAGGCCCCATGGAGTCGGCGCCACTAGTTGTACAATGAAGTAATCCAAAATAACTTTGACATTAAGCATTCTTATATAAGGCATTTACCGTTAAAAAACAATAATTTCGTGAAGTTTCAGTCATTCTCTATTATTTTTTGCACGCCTTGGGGTTTCTATTATATCACGAACATGACTACATAAGCATCACCATAAAATGGCATGAAATAATATTTTTTTGTAAATTTTGTGCCCTACAGTCGCGTTATATTACCTGTCGTACTTTGAGCTACTCATTAATATAATGAAACACCGGAAATCAGAGGTTGTTACTGTAAATAGACGGGCAAAACCATAAATGACTAATGAAATTCTTAGAGATGTAATAGTTTTACATAAACAGCGCAATAATGTAGTACGTAAACTTTAATTTTTCAATTTCCAAATTCTAAGATTTAGAAACTTTATGTCTCAAATATTAATTCAAGAAATGCTGATTTATATGCGGATATAATTCAGATGATTAACCTCCACAGATATGTCCCTAAATGTAGCTCGATTAATGGGTTTTATTTACTTCCTGTGTCGAAAGGGGAAGGTAACTTCAATGTCCGTATACTCCCATAGACTTCGCGTGGGTCTCCGACTGTCCGCGATGGACTGACCGCAGATGTCAATGTCTGCCCCCCAACAGAGTGAGGCTGCAGCCTTGCTACTTTCTCTTCCAAGGCCTGAGAAACCTTCCAGGGATGGAGATATCTGCTCAATCACAGGCGTTGCGCAAGGCATGGGGAAGCTCATGGGTTTCCCGACCTAGGTGATTCATTATACATGCGAGGTGCTGTGTATGGACAGAATCAACTTATTCACGTTCGCGGAATCAACGTTTTTGCATGTTTCCGTTAAAAGTCTATAAAACCCAATTTTAAGTCTAATTGCACCCTAAAAACGAGGGCAACCATTTACCATCTCTTCTTTATGGATCAAGGGATAATTTAAAAACCCTAAATGTGTCAAATCACTTATATGTGATTACTTTAACAAAATCACTTTACTGAGGCACGAAAATTTGACTTCGAGGATCGGTATGTGAAATGGGAGGTTTTAATCGGAAGAATATTAAATTAATGTACCTCAACATTTTAAATAACAATTCTCCCAGATTTTTCACTCGAACATCAGCCGAATTAAATTAACCTATTCTGAATTCAATTACCCTCATCCTAATAATTCCAATAATGGGGCACGTTAAGATGATAAAGTTTCGTTTTCATCAAGAATATAATATTGTGGCACAGGTAACATCAGTTTTCTGCCAGAGAAACCCTATATTCCATTTAAAATCTTTACTTTATTACAATCTTGAATAGGTATTACAGCACCATAACAGTATGCAATTTCAAAAAATGAACCACCAAAAAAACAAAAAACAAATTTTTCATGATGCCCAACATATTTCGTTAACGAGGGCAAATTTTAAAATTTGACGGATGTGACATTTCCTTTGAATTTTCATAGAACCCGATTAATATGGGCCAGTGACAGGGCAGATAAGATGTTTTTATGGCACACACTTTCTATAAGTATTTTCCTCGTCAGGGAAAAAAATCTTAACAAGGCGATCCAAGCATGGTTTGAAAATGTTTATATTAGGTTGATATCCTCCCGTGCTATGATTCGCTAAACTTTTCCGAAATTCCAAAGTTAAATAAAATTATAAAAAGCTGAGCATTTATTACTCTGAATTATTAAAAAAATTCTTTTTATTTTTTACAATTTTAAAAACCAACTTTAATGCATGATCTAGAAGATTATGACCTCCATAACTTATCATGCGATCAAGATTTGCACTAAATATTTCTCGTTGGGACATAACAAAGATTTCATAACCGGAGCTTCCAGTCATTTATTGAATTGTGGAAGGTTACACGGGATTTCCACCGGGTCAGGTTCTCCAACTCCATCTCGGCCGACGTTTCGATGGTCGAGTTGTCCATCGTCCTCATGCCCTGAAGACGATGGACAACTCGCCCATCGAAACGTCGGCCGAGATGGAGTTGGAGAACCTGACCCGGTGGAAATCCCGTGTAACCTTCCACAGCCATTTATTGTTTAAAAAAGGAGGTTAGTTTGTATTCTTTTTTCAAAGCAATATTTGGGAAAATTCATATATATATACTCTTCATCTCTTTATTAAGAAGACGAAGAGATGATGGCACTTTTTTTTAGGTTAACGACAATATGTCTATCGCGAGCTTAATGGAGTGCGAAAACTTGTGTAACCCAAATAGGAACTCAAGATTCCTAATCGAAAGACAAACCTTTCTTTCTCGCTGAAATCGGAAGATGCGTCTTCCTTCGAGTTGACGCGATAACAAGGAAGTTTCCGTCATGGGCAGAGATGTTCCATATCACGGACGGAAAGGAGGACAGACAAAGCAACACCATCGACTTCTTACTCCCGCATATGTGATAAACATTTAATGAAGTCAGAGACTTCCTTTCACGAGTTTTACAATTTCGCTATTGTGCGCTAATACAAAAAAAATCTGGTGAAAGCTAGCAAAATTCCTAGGTTTTGTATCCCTTGGGTTTCCTTTGAAATGCATCAGATAATCCACTCCACCATATGACCGTTGTTTCTGCAATGCACAATCAATCGAGAATTTAATTACAAACGCGAGATCTAACTTTACCTGAATTATGAAATACTTTCATTTCTCGCTGACGAAATTTAATATAAGGGGCTCATGAAAAATGAAAAAGGAAAAACTTAGTGCTTTCACATGAAATCGTTTCATGTTAAAGCACAAAGTTACTTCTTTTCCATTTTTCATAATGAATCTCTTTCACAAAGTTACGCCGCAAACCATCAATTTTATAAGGGACTAAATTACTGATTTTATTTTGGCTACGGAAGTTTAAGCATTCGAACAAGGCAAGGGCCCTTTAAAACTATACATGGTAAGTGGTTAACGGTATTAGAGACGTGTATGTAGAGTAGGCATAATTTTTTTCGTATTGAACACTGGTTGATAGATGACAAAGGAAATATGCTGAAAACGACCATGGACTGAAAGAGTGACGACTGAAAAAATATTCAATGAGTTTTTCCTGGGTGCAAATTAGGTTCCCATCTTATGACATTGGACCAGTCATGTTTTTAATTGCAAACCAAGGTTGGTCCAAAAATAATGTCGTTTGCTTTAAAATCGTAAACACCTCCTTTGAAAACGCGGTATGCGGCACAGAGAGTTAAAAAATATTAAATACCAAGTCGTTTTAATTCTTCGCAAACTCAATCTTAAATTACATCTGTAATTAAAAAACGCCGAAGAGGAATTTATTTTGAAATAATGCTATAATATCTTTACTTCCTGTACACATCCGAGACTTCGGTGAAATTGCACATGGCCATAAATAAGTTCACAGCGCGTGAACGATTTTGAAGCCCATAAAAGCCGCAAATGGATTCTTGGCTTTCGATTACGATGAAAATCTTCGGCGCTGCCTCTTACATTTTCGTTTACGAGAGAACATTCGAGGACGCATCCATGATTCCCTCATAAGTGGGGTAGCGTAGGATTCTACCGGCCGCACTGGGCAGAATACAAAAATTTCATGCTTAACAGAGAAAAACATCATCATAGACTTTATTATAATCGCTTTATTGGAAAATGCATAGCTAAAAATATCATGGTTTGTATCCAACATTAAAAATTCTTTCAAACTTTCATTCAACGGTAAAAATATGGTTTAAATTCTGGTACTACGAGTCAACTTATTATACAAAAGTATATATGAAACTTAACAAGAATTTATTTTAAATGAAAACTCGTAACTAATAAATTTCTCAAAAATTAATGGTGGTTGAAATGAGGTAAAAATATTCAACCAGATTACTTAGCATCAACTTTGAAAATTAAAGCCATATCATTAAATGGGGTAGTTCCTAATGTATTTATCCTTGGATTACATAATGAGAACAATTATCATAACTCGGTTGTAGGAGGTTTTACCACGGCTTCACCGCCCCTCGTGAAGTACTAACCGGGGAACTAAGTACTACTCTTTGCCCGCTTGCGCTACGCTACTGGTCAACTCTTCTTTGGCTCGATAGAGAATCTCTAGTTGCTGCCATTGGCGACAGCTAGACACGTGCTCCCGAAGGCACGTGGTCTGCTTTCTGTCCCTGCTTCAGATTGGCCCGTCGCACAAGACTCGAAGCATTTCTCCTTCGCCGGAGCCAATGCCACGCGACCTAATGAACTCTTTTGGACGAGATGTTACGTAAAACCCTGCAGAGCAGACTTGTTACATAAGCAGCCCATTCTTGATCTCAACTAATGTCATGGTAAGACAAATGTGGGAATGACATTTAATCAAGGATCCACAGTGTTTGTTACAGTTTTCCTCCTTTTTTTAAACTGAATTCACGGTTCAAATCATCCCTTAAAGTTAAGGTTATCAAATCCAATTCTCTCCGAGTCGTGTTCCAATCAGCATCGGACTTCGGCATGAAAGGAAGGAACAAAAAATAATTTTTAAGCAGATCATCAATTTTCTTTCCTTGTTCCTTTGTGCACGGATCGATTAGTAATTCAGCAAATGAGTATCGTATAA
This sequence comes from Ischnura elegans, assembly GCF_921293095.1. Taxonomy (NCBI): domain Eukaryota; kingdom Metazoa; phylum Arthropoda; class Insecta; order Odonata; family Coenagrionidae; genus Ischnura; species Ischnura elegans. The sequence continues at coordinate 34,796,234 of NC_060249.1, forward strand.
AAAGCCATTACTTAAATCTAATGCCAAATTTTAGCTTTAGGAACGTTGGCCATACAGGTACTTCTCCAACCAGACCAAGAATAAGTTCCAAAATAATCATTTTAATTGGGCGTTGGAGAGTAGACATCTCCTGTTTAGGCGTATTGAACAATTCTACGTCCCATTGCGGCTGAAATTTGACAGTAATTTCTGAATGGTGACAGAATAATTCAAAGATGTCGTGCATATTAAAAGTTACCAACAAATGAGGGCAGAGGATTTCCTGAAAATCTAAGTCGAGTTATGGTGGGGATGATTTTTCTACTACCAGAAAAAATTGTTATAAATTTATTCCACTTCAATCTTTCCCTTAAAATCCACTAAGCCACAGTAGTTCAATGTATATACTTGAGTAGTAAGTCTCCTGTACAGGGATAACATTACAATGGGATAGGGAAAGAGGAGAGAAGTGACATTATTTACCAAAAATAGGAACGCAGGGTTTTCAAGAGCCCTTAGGGAACGAGTATGCATGCGGATCATAATCTTTCGGTCTTTGTTATGTTTTTATCAAGATTATTCACCGAGCTTGCGAAAATTTTAAGGTGTAATCTATAACGTGGGTTACCAACTTAGGAGTGAAGTGGATCTAATAAAAAAATTAAGGCTGGTAAGGAGAGGAGGACGAGGATCTACCCAATGTAACTTAGTCGTTATAATGTGCCTGTTACGTTTCTTACTCGCTAAAATCGCACCGACGTACCTTTCAACCTACCCCTAAAAGTAAGCTTATTCATAAATTACCTAATATTAGAGTAATATATTTTGATTTTAATGTTTCATTTATAGAGACTACATATCGGAGGAAAGAGGGGTGAAAAAATACTACGTTTTTCAACAAAGGAGATTAGTAGGGAAAAAATAATCGGAATTGGTGACGAAGACTTAGCGCGAGGCCGCTTGAATTTATTAACGAATTATTTCTCTTAAATTTACAATATCACCTTGTAAATTTTAAAAATATAGGGTAGAAACTTATCTACGTTTTCCAGTACCCCCAGTAAGAAAACTCAGTCTTCAGACTTTTGTCGGAGGTAAAATTTTTATACTTAAGTGTTCCCGGAAATTTTCAAGATGTCGAATGGAAATATAAGTTTTTCAAATCAGTTTTTGAATGAACTTTTTTATTCAGAAGCGAGGTAGCCTAGTGGGTAGCATAGTCGCTGATAGAAGGGTCCTGGATTCAAATCCCGGGCGCCACGGATAAAATCCTCGGATTGCAAATTGGCCCACGGAAAATGAAATGGCCGACACTGGATGAGTGAAAACCACACAAATATTAGCGTAAGATTGAGATCTACTCTCCTCAATAGCCGGGATGGCAAGTGAAACGAAACGAAAGTCAAAACCAGTAAAATTTCAATAGTTTCGTTCCCGGGAGCGAAATGTAGAAACGAAATGAATGGATTTTGACTCGGGGAGCGAAATTAGTGGTCGGAACGAAATCGGAGTCAAAACTACTTCGGGACGAAACTAAACTAAACCTACGCGACGAAACGAAACACAGATAATGTCTCGCACCGAAGGGACCACGTGCTTTACCTTCGAACAGTATAGTTTCGACCCAAACACCGAGTACGAAGTGTGGTTGAATGAAGTAGAGGTTCGGCTTACTGCTATTAGATGCGTGCGGCACTCATATTTGACCACAAAGAGCAGAATCACGGTGAACTGGCCATTCGATTTTTAAGTTCAATGTTTCAACCTCTCTACACTTAAACATCGAAAATATTCCCTCTTATCCCCCTCCACTCAAGTTCTGGGATCGAAACTTAACTTATTTCGATTTTCGATTAATTTAGTTTCTCTCCCGGGAGTTAAGTTTCGTCCCGGGTCGAAACTAAACTCCTTGGTTATTTTAATTTCGTGCGGGAACAAAACTAAACCCAGGCCTCGTATTTTCGTTTGGCTCCGGGTCGGAACGAAACATTTTCGTTCCGTTTCACTTCCCATCCCTGCTCTAATTTTATTTCACTTCCCACTTACAAGTGAAAGAAAAGTCCCACATGAAAGGAATAAACAAAAAGTAATTTTTAAGTAGATCATCGATTTTCTTTCCTTGTCTGGTTGGATGGCATAATTTCCGTAAAGCTAAAATTTAGCATTTTATTTAAGTAATGGCTTTTTATATGATGCTCATTTGCTGAAATACTAATCGATCCGTGTACAAAGCTTTAATTCAGCAGTAACAAAGACTCTGCGATTTGGACCGCTATCGCAGGGTCTTTATTACAGATTAATCTCACTCGTTCCCCGAGATTATGATAAATAATCGTCTCCCATCAATGAGATGCACGCGGACCTCATCCCTCAATCGTCAGGGCGGTAGTTTCGGCGCGGGCGGCGCCAGTGCGCCTCGTAACATCTCGCGGATTCCCCCGCACCACCTCGATCACCTTTCTACCGCGAGCGTGATTGACACCCATGCATAAAAATCAAACGTCCCACTTATCCCATACATAACGCACTCCCTCAAGGTCGTCGCATGCCGACGGGTATATGCTTGCTCCCAGCGTTCATGCAATGGGTTTCAACCACCTTCCCTCCTGCGATCAGGACTCTGCGTACACAAACGTGACGGCGGGGCGCCTGACCTTTTTTATCCGCGAAGTTTGTGATGGTCGGAGAATGCTGTTTCATTTGTCCGTTTTCTTCACTCCCAAGGGGTTGATATTTATTGTGTATCCGCGGATTGAATGCAAAAGCCGACCTTTTCAGCAGGCATTGGTTCTCATAGAATTTCAGGGTCTTCTATTCAGTCATTGTCAAGCTGTCGGGAAGTTCTTTTTACAGGGATTGATTACAGTTTATCAAAGCGATCGAATATGCTACTGTCAGCGTTTCCAGGGCCGTTAACTCGAGCTGCGACAGTCATTGTAGTCGGCTGGTTCGGTTCCTTTGATCCTCCAGAGCTCGCGGAAGTCTTCGTAAAGCCAATGGAATCGCGTCAACTACTGAGATCAATAGTGACTTCCTTGCACATGCGAATTTTATGAGAATGGATGACACATCAATACAGTGTTCTGAAAAATTTACGGGCTATGACTTTTGCTCATTTAGAAGTTTTGAAAGGCTTTGCGCTTCAACCTGGAATAACGTTAGTGTGAAGATAGCACGTCAAATTAGTTTTGTAAGTTAAATTTTCCACGCGATCCCTTTCATTTTTAGGGAATTCAAGCATTTTTAACTCGCTGATTTTACTCTTTTATCGCTACTTGGTAATCTCGATTTTTTTACCGTAATTGAGATGCGGAGTTGTAATTATTAGAAGAAAAATTGACTTGTGTCGTCCACTAACTTACCCTTTATCTAAAATAGTGAGAAGAAAAAATGAAAGAAGTCGATTGAATCACAGCAATTATTAATCACTGCAATCGCCCAAGTGACGCTTCCTGATATACCATTGAGTTTCACGGCAAATCTCATGAGAAATTTCAAAAAACAAATGGTAATTTGCACACTTTATAACTCCACTGCCGACCATGCTTTCGACTCACTAAGTATGTCATTTTCAAAAACGCTTCAGGTAGTGGAGATATTAATTAGTGTGGAAACTATCATTTGTTTTCAATATTTTATCATGATCAAAAGTTCCTGGAGTATAGGTCAAATAATGCAAAGAGTGTTTTGCCAACTTTTCGGTTTATTTTAAAACCTTCCTCAGGGCTATGGAATGAAAAAAAATGGAAGTACAACAAAATAAAATAATATACAATATTGATACAAAAATAAACGTTAAAAACAGTTTTTTTTACAACAATTTAATTTTTTAAATGAGAAAGGAAAACACAAGAATTTTGACATCATTTAATGGGTAAACGTAATAACCCATTGATGTCAAAATTCTTGTGTATTTCTCTTTTGATTCATGCAATGTGTTTTCACTTATATCTTTATGTATTTTTTCTGAATTCCTTAACTCGTCTGTATTGTACGTTATGGTGGCCTTTATTCTTCACAGAGCTTTGGTTCGGTAATAAATGGTTCAAAACGCGGTAACGCGTCACGGATATCTAGTCAGCCATTTTCTGTCCGACGGTAAAATTTTCCTGAGATCGATAAAAAAGGAGTCAAGTAATAACATAAAATAATTTGCACTAAAGCCGTATCAATTACTCTTTTTTCCTTTCAAATATCTTAATTTTTAACTCACTCCAATTAGTCAATCCACAATTGTTCATGGAACGAAGAAATAGCTTTACAGTTCAGGTCATCTCTCTTACGGGATGCGAAAACCTATTGCGTTTGATGGATTTCTTATAATTATTTCTCTCAAGTTTTTCTTCTCTTCCAGAGACAAAACCTCCATGCTAGAATTCTTCTCCGTAAGTCAAAATATCTCCACGGTTCGAGAGCGCGTGAGAAATTGTCAAGTTTCTCACGTGCTCTTCGACGAACTATTCATGGATACGCGTCCGCATACTCCAGCCTCAAGTCAAACTACGCACTTGAGAAAATAAAATTTTCTGATTATAACCACGAATTTAGCATGCATTATAAGCATTCGCGTATAACCTAATAAATGAACCGATTGGCAAAATGCTGCTTTACTGGTAATGTGGCCGAATAATATACAATTATTCCACAACACAAAGGATAAAATTGGTAAGAAATAATATTCTCGTATAATTTTAAATAAATACAAAAATGGGTCTTCAGAGAAAAATGCAGTAAATTTTGTTTTATTAATAGCACATCTGTCCAAAACCTGCCGGTGTAAATACATTGAACGCACATTTTTAAGGGAGATATAATCAAATGACATAAGTGAAGAAGGGCAAATATTTTGTGCTACTAATCGCTTAAGTAGAAACAAACATTGTTATCCGTTAAGAGTAGGAGGTACAAATTAAACTTGCGCCTGGAATATTTCACCAAGTAAATGAATTATCAATAGTAACAAGGAAAGAACACGAGAAGAAATCTTCTCGATTTTTCTAACGGGATAGGCATTTTAGGCGGTGGAAGACCCAAGAAATTTTTCTGTATTAATATTCGACGGAAATATAAAATCATAATTTTCATTAAGATTCCTTCAACGAGGACAATGTTTTTCTTCACAAATTGATATCAAGGGCCTCTGTGCCCGGTCAACAACTTTTTTCCACGAGCACTTGCGATAACCAAATACCATAGCGTGGCTTTGGTTGAGTCAAACCTGTTTTCAGTGCAGGAATCGCACCCACGCTGCATAATGGCAGGTAATTATGGTACCTGTTGATATGACAATTCAAAACTGGAAAAGTGCAGAGTCATACGAAAATATATCCCCGCGTCGGACACCTCATCCGACTGCTAGCGACCACGTGCGCACGGCGACTTTCCTTTCGAGGCTTCTTAAAGCGGTGCCCATATGCGCGCGAGGGAGGAATTCCAAAGACGGACCTCACGACGGACGGCATATCGTGACACAGTGTTTTGAAACACTCCGATAGCGAAAGTGCTCCATGGGACGCAAATCTCACAAGTCCAGGAGAGAGACATCCCGACGGATAATAATTATCGAGTGCTCCGGAAACGGGCGATCAAGTAGGAATCCGCGTCTTTCACGGAGGAAGATTGCCAGGTGAAACGACACCTCCGGAAATATCACAGCCGTAGTGGTAAGATAAGAGACTCCTACACTGAAATTCTGAGACCATAATCTTGTAGAATTCCATTTTACGTTAGGAAAGATAATAAACTTTGCTTTTTACAACTTAACCTTTAATCGTCGACCAGTTTCGTTAGAGTGTATCATTTCTGTATTTGGTTAGGATTGAATACGATATAGTGTATCGAAACCAGTCGACTATTAAAGGTTAAGTTGTTCATAGAAAAGTTTGTTATTTTTCCTAACTTAAAATAGACAGTTCAAATTTCCTCTTCGCTTGCACAGAGAATGAATTAGGCTTCATTAATTCTCTCATTTTAAGTATCAGAAGCGATCAGGCAATAATTCGCATGCTTCAGGCAGGAGGATTTCCAGGTGAAATTGACACCTCCGTAAATCTCACCTACGAAGTGGTAGGAAAAATTAGCACTCATAAAAAGAGTAAATAAAGTTAGGTTAATTCCCTTAAAGTAATTATCGGAAGCCATCAAGTAGAAATTCGCATACTTTAGGCAGGAAGATTTTCGAGTAGGTACACACGTCCATAATGTAATTCTCATTTGCATTCTTCAAGTCTCTTTATGCAAGACGGGTAATTAATACCAACTTCAAAAATAAACTAATGGACGGATTATATAGACAAAACATTCATCATCATCATCATTAGTCAAACATCCTAAGATTGGTTTGACGCAGCTCTTCATTACTCTCTCCTATCCACTAGCCTTTTCATTGCGACGTATTTCTTCTCTTTTACATCCTTAATAACCTGACCTATATAACTCATTCGCGGCCGTCCCTTGCCCTTCTTCCCTTCCACTGTTCTTCAACGATTGTTTTCATCAGGCCATCATGCCTCATCATGTGGGCAACTAAGTTGTCCCGTCTTCTCCTTGAGGTTTTTAGAAGCCTTCTCTTTTCTCCCACTCTTCTTGGCGATTCCTTGTTACTTACACGGTCAATCCATTTTATCTTCATCATTCTTCGGTATCACCACATTTCGAATGATTTCACTCTTGACTTCTCAGCTACTGCCAACGTCCAAGGCTCGCTTCCATGGAGAAATTTACTCCATATGTAGCATCTGGTTAAGCAGCAATTATTATTAGTTATACATTAAGATAAACAATTTGAAAACATAATAAAGCGTAGGTTTTCATCAAGAGATTCACGCACTCGGAATGGTAGTGTGTAGCCATGTGGCTGTGGTTGGCGTAAATGGATTAATGCAAAAGAAAAATTGGTAGATAAAATTTTATATAATTAAGGTAATGGTATTTAAATATTTTTGCGCGATTAACCTAAATTCCTCTCCTACGCGCCGCGAGGGCACCTACGACTGAAAGCTGTAAGGAAGACAATTGCGTTTAGGACCGAGGTCGAATAGATGTTTCCTCCTCCCGAACCTCGCAAATTGAAACTCATGTGAGCCTCGGAATCCGCCACCAGCTTACCTCGCGAGGCCGAGCGAAAAAATTACGCGCAGACAATCTCATTGTTAGCGTCCCTCATCGTCACCTGCCTCGCCCAACACCTCCATCCAGTCGCCGTCCTTCTGCAGACACAGGAGATCAAAACCTTGTCCCATCCGTCATACCAGAACGCCCACATCTGACGAACGCTATTTATATTTCGCTCGAGACATTGTCTGAGGTCGACTTTTCGATCGAAACTCCACAGCGGGAACTTATTTCCACCTGAAAAATTATGTCATTAACGTATTTCCGCCAGTATTTTCATCTTGTTTCAAGAAATAATAAAATTTCACAAAAAATAAATATCCGTGACAATGGTATAACAACATAATATTCATCAACGAAGGTCGTGGATTGAAGATTATCTTTTGTAGAATTCAATATTTATTACTTTCATCGCTAGTGGCATCACTCAAAATAATTAATTACTCAAATAATAATTACTCAAAATAATTAATGCTAATAATATACTTCGAACTTTTTTACCAGCAAAATCAACACTTTTATTACTAATATTATTATTTAGGAAGATAAAGGATTCCATTATAGGGTACTGCAGAGTCTGAATTTTTCCTCATCAACGGCTAAAGTTACATGACCACAAAAAGCCTCTTAAAAACTGCTTGTTTGGTCGATTCCCATCATTTTTGGATAGTTTGGAACAAAAATTAACAATATACCCTATATCCCGAACTGATATGTATTTTTCAGTTATCCGTGATCAATCGATTACCTCGATGGATTCAACGTGTGTTGAGTAAATAACGCCTCTTCTAATATTAGTGAAGGTAATCGAGTACCTGTGCTGGTAATATATACGACCATGTATATGGCCATGCATATACTAGAGTACATACATAGAGTATCCAGCGTTGGACAATAAAATTTGGCGTCTTTGAAGAACACGAATTAAAGAAATCGACCCAAACTCCGAAAAGAAAGGAAATGTATCGGATTTTTCCATCGATGACGACTTCGACTCCGGTGCCTCTGAAAGCCAATGATGGCATTAATCACGCAAGAGCCGTCGTAGATTGTGCATGATGTACTTTTGAATGTGGGTGAAGCTCACGGTCATTTAGGCAGTCACGTCGCGGAATATAACAAGGTATTATCACCGGAATGTCCTCTACAAAAGGTTCATTCACTGTTATTTTTTCCGCATCTGAAAATACCGGACGATAGCAAAGCCTCCTAATATATAAATGCATGAACCAGAAACAGCTTTGGTGCATTCGATGCCCGAAGGTTAGTCGAGACGATTTATCGTAGAATGCCGATGCGATTTCCGCGAAACAGGAAAGAATTGTGGAGCTGAATACCAAAAGCTGCTTTTTCAAGTAAACAACGAAACCACTACCGGGTTCCAATGTTATAGAGGCAGATTTTAGATTTCGAGAGGCAGGAAGTCACTGACACAGTAGATTTGATACCTCAAGGAAAGAAGAAAGAAGAAGAAGGAAAGAAGAAGAAAGAAGAAGAAGAGAGTTAGAACAAATATAGCATGTCAGCAGACTGCACAATGACGTGTATGCCGACATTAGGCATTAAAAATTTCACGGTCTTCCGGAATAATCAACGAATTATTCGCAAACGAATTTACCCAAAATAATTGAGTTAAAGAGGAAAATGATTGATGTAAAATATAATGAACATACTGTTATGTCCTGGCTTGAATTTTTTGTGGAGGTTATTTCAAGTAGGACTCTCGTCCATTCCATCATACGTTCAGCCGTTATCTTCCTGGTGCTTTTCGTTAAGAGGACATATCATACCTGCTCCAACGGTCGTGTTTTGCCTTTTTCGTAACATTATACTCATTTCAAACTCTATCTATCGCTTTGTAATTTCCAGAGTATGCAGAGAAATCCAAGTCAATAATTATCAGTAGACAAAACGAAAGCATTTCACGCCTAAGGCAGTGTTGCGGTAAAATTTTCAAATTCAAGATGAAGGAAAATGCTAAAAATATTCTACTCTATATATCCTGAACATCTCAAGATTAAAACTAAAGTTTTCTACAATTAATGTGTCACGAAAATGAGTAATTTTAGAAATAGCGATTTACTAATAGAAATAAGACTGCAGAGGAGGAACAAAAGCCATGATTCGGGTTATGCCATCAATAGCTCATGGAATATAATCCTACAAAAGAATGGACGGAGTGAAGCAAATGGTCAGCAGCTTAAACTCAATGGTCAACCCAGTCCAGCCCAGGCCCCATCACCAGCGTCCGCACAAAACCCGCGGTAAATATAGATTCGTGGTATTTGTCTTGAAGATGGGTAACGATGCGCTACCCAAAACGCCGGTAGCATAAAGTCACACAGCCGTAGTAGAACCAGATAAGAGTTCATCACAAGCGATTTTCTTTCCGCCCTTACTTCCCCATCCTTTAAAAAAGTTTCCATTATATCAATTTTCAAATAAGAGCTGTAATTATTACCTCAGCAAGGACTAACGACGTTAAATTATATTTATTCTTATGGTGTTCTATCACAAGTTATCTGGATTTTTTTCTGATTTTTATCTTCCTCTTTTGTTCGTTTCTACATTTTCTCATTGTTTACTTGGAGTAATTTCTGCTTTGGTGCATTTTTTAGCCTTTTGTTACAAACAGAATTATTTCAGGTGCATTTTTATGTTTCCTTTTTGAACATAGATTGTTGTGTGTCTTTATTTGCTCTTGTGGGGAAACCGGAACATTAATAAGCTTTCATTTATTCATTCATGCCCTAATGTATCAAAGCGATTATAAAAAGTTAAATATTACTTCACACCATGGTATTTCTTTACAACATTCCTCGTTTTTATCCCTGTCACCAAAGCGCCAACTTAACCAAAACACTAAAGGATCAAAAAGCAACTAAAACAAACAACAAATGATCATCTAAAATGAAGCTGAAATCTAACGTATATAAAAATATGTATAAAAGTGATTTGGGTGATTTAAAGAATATGGATTAACCCTTCCCTGAGGCGCATATGATCTAAGCTGTCGGTCGCTTCCCCCATATAACTGCTTAACGGCACATAACACCTTGAGGGGGATCGAGTTGGTGTGGTGGCTACAGTGTTGGCTTCCCACCCGGCGGGCTCGGGTTCAAATCCCGACAGTGGCAGAGAATTTTCAGAGACTGCCCAATCCCTGCTTGAGTGTTGTGTGGAGGACATTTCAAGCGTAACACTCCGTTCGTCGGAATGGACGTTAAGCCGTGGTCCCCCTGGCGCCTTTCGTTAAGAGCAGGCTAATGCCGACGCCGGGTTTCTCTCCACCCTTCCTTCCATACCCTACCCTCATGGCGCAAATGACCTCAGCTGTCCGTCGCCTCTTCCAAATACCATTGCACCTTGAGTAAATATTAGTAATTCGCGCCAAAGTTTTGGGGATTTTTGAAGTGCTTTTTCACTTTCCTATCAGAGCGACTCTTTACCGATGGATTCGCAGCGCATTATGCGGCCTTGCGCCTCACTCATCAGAAAGTGCAATCTCACCGCTGCGAGAGAGTGTATGCGTGTGCGAGATTCACGGTTGTGGCCATTAGGTCAAGTTTCATGTCACGGCCCTCGGGTCTGCTCCAAGTGAGCATGCACCTATCTCTCACAGGAAGTCACGACGTTGGGAGGGAGGAAAGTTCGCAAAGGAAAATGGCATCGATGATTGCTTCGCATCGCCCAAGTACTCCTTTTTTTTACGACCACAGGCTCATTCGGAGAAAAAATAGACGTGTTCTCCACTTTAGGCTTCGTTCCCTCATTAAATTTTTCCACCCTTAGAGAGACAGTCGATTTTCGAGAAACCATTTCCTGTGTTTATATTTCAATCGTGGAAACTTTTATTCCGTCCAGAAGATTTCGCGCTGAATTTTTGATATTTTAAGCTTGTGCTGCAGGGGTATACTCTTGAATGCGTCGCAAAAGATTCCAAGAATTGATAGAAAGTATCCAAACTCCATTTCAAAGGAAATACGAATGTTCATGCACGTGGCGAAGACGGAACTTCGTTCGGGGGGTACCAAAAACAGGGGGGAAAGTTTGGAAAAACAGGGTACTAAGAAATGGGTTTTCAACTAATTTTAACACTTTTCATAATAGAAAAATCGTCATTTTCTACAGAAATAGTATGAAAATTCATGATTTTTAAATATTTTGTTCTCTTTTATGAAGGAAAATAATTGTGTTTTTATATTTTGTGTGATGTCCGGATCCCCCGGACCCTCCCCCTGGCTAAGCCACTGTTCATTCATAGTAATTTAGCTAGCTTATGCAAAATTATTTTCAACCTTATCTAGAAAAAAACTAATTTTCAGCTTTCATGTAAATGGTAGGGCAAATAATTTTAATCTGGCTTTGATTCCCTACTTCTTTCCGAAAAAAATGACACCGACTTGCTTCACGCATAGGTAAATTTCAACTGTATTTCTTCAAAATTGAAAGTATAACTATAGCGTTAAAGTTAACTCTATGCTTTTCCATAAATATACTCTAGCAAAAACGCCAATAAAAAATTTTCCGGGAATATAGTGCTCCTTGATATGCGATAAGGAAATAATAAAATTTTATGAAAATCAGTATTAAAGAGCAACTCCAGTTTTTAGAGCAATCGTGTGCAAACAAATCTAACTACGTGGTCAATAGATGAACTCAGCTTGATGTATTGGCGCGCATAAGGGAATTTGATCTCCCTCGTATTATAATTTTATGTTTTTTTCCTTATACTTATTACAACGAAGTTAGAGTTAAATTTTTAATCATTGAGGGATATGGCTGTTTCATTTCACCATTCAATTGTAATCAATTGAATGGTAAGATTTCTTAGAATTCAATGCTAAGCAAATATTCTGTTGTTAAGTTAAGGAATTCAAGATGCTAACATTGCAACTCAATTGTCCACATAAAACTTTTACAACTTCATATTCAATGCTTCCATTCACAAATCAAATTTGCAATAACCCTTTGAGGAAAGAGCTTCACCGCTTTTCGATTGTCACTAACAGAATTTTCAAGCAATTCCCATCCTGTACTTATGCAATCACACGGAAAACAAACTTCTGCAGTATTTCGAGCGACTATTCTACCTTCTCTGTTAGTATTCCCTAAAAAAAACTGTTTCCCCTTTCTGCCTGACCCTACGGTGAAAAATTTCCGCAGAAACTGAAGCTGTTGGTAGGAAACTTTACTAATGACGTTATTTATATAAATTGCAAACTACAATAGAGAGATAGCCGGCCTATTCCGAAAACTACGTTAAAAATCAGCTGCTTGAGGAATATCCATAAATTTTACATCAATTTATGAAACCAACGTTAAAAATATCACACACGCTCCAATAAACTGACAAACTGGATAATTAATGGTATCCGACAAGAAAATTGCAATTCGAAGGCGTATTAACAACTTCGGAAATTAAAGGCTTCAGAAATTACCTTTACTAAGTCTACTTTTAACTTTCAAGTTTAAATATAAGTCGCATCGGCACAGGTGCGCAAGTTTTCTGATGCATATCCATGAGGCGTAACCTTTGAGGCGTTCCCACGGCTAAATATGCCTCGACTCTCACGAAGCATTTTATATCAGCTCCGCACAAAACGCTGCCATGGATACCTTCCTCGGCGGAGTGAAGAGGACAAACAAAACTAAAACGGTGAACAGTATAATAATCATGTGTATCTCGTAATCCCTGAAAAAATATCACCATCAATCAAACGGCAGAAAACAAGCCAAAAACCGTTCCAAGCGACTCATAGCGATTAATTTTCTGTCCTCCCCACATGTGGCAGACGACAGTTGATAAGACGCTTTTATCTCTTAGCTTCCGGGGTCAATTCGACAACATCACTATTCCTTTCGGAAGATGAGTGAATGGGTTTTGATGTTGAGGCACGCCTCATTAGCTCTGCAGATAGCAGCGCGTTGACTTTTTTTGAACTATTCAAAAACATCATGGAGACAAAGGCGCTTCCTTAGTTGGAAGTTTGAATGATGAGTTAAGCGCATCTGCTTCATGAGGGCATTTCTTAAATTTCCATTTCACTTACTTACGCATAGAAGATGGCATAGAATCCATTATTTTTCCAATAAAGTACAATACAAGGAAAACAATACGTAATCCAGCAAAATCGAACATAATAGCATCGTCTCGCAGTAAAGATAGAAACGATCATTATATTAAAGGCATACATTTGAATAAATGTCTCATGACTTTTCAATCAAGTGATATTTTCGATTGTTACCGAAGTTCCGATTACTGGATAGTTCTTGGTTTTCATGGGAATGTTCAGTATTCGTAACAAATCACTGAATTGAAAACGCGAAAGAAATATCTAGTTAATATACCGAGAAAGAATTAGATCCTTAGTCACCTATCATCTTCCGATAAGAAACACACTAGGAATACTAGATGGCAATATTTTTCTGTATTCCAGGCTCACTTCAACAACGCAGTCCTTAAAATCTAATTAGGAAACAGACATTCTTCGCTTCAGTCACAAATTTTATCGACTCTAGAGAGCTTATATCGTTTTTGTATTACCCAGCCACCTCTAGTAAGCCAGTTTACCTCTGCGTCGTGGTATATTCGTTCCTCAGAGCATACATGTCCTTACGACCTTTTTTTTAAGTTTGTGGGAATTGATCTCATGATTACATCAGTGTTATATACAAGGGCATGACAAATGAATAATCCAATCAATGAATTGCCCACTCTTTTAGATTATTTTAGATAAATTTTAAAATTGAAGAACTAATTATTCATCCCATTACATCGCTAGGAAACACCGCATTATATTTTAGAGATTCCTATTTCCCTACAGATACCGAAAATGTTTAATTACTAGGGTATAGTTTTAAGATTTCACTGATCGTTATTTGAACTAAAGGCGATGATATACAGGTTTTTCTGTTAACAGTTCATTTTGCATATAACGAAACTGCTTTCATTAATTTGTTCCCAGGGATATTTTAGAAATATTGCATGAATGAATGTTAGTACACAGGATTATATCAAGTGATATTTCTTTAAGATCAAATTAGAAATCTTAAAATTACCCATTAATACGCATTAGCTTCCACTGAGGGAAGTGTGCCCATATAAATTAAAGATATATAAAATATAGCGTCAAATCCCGGAACAAAGGACAAAAGCAATCGCTTTTCCACAAACAGCTACGATATCCTCAAAACTGGTGAGGTGAAAGGGAGAAAATTATAGCATGAAATTAAAGACAGAAGTAAATTGTATGTTTCACGTAGTTTAGATTTCCTTCTAGTTGTATTAAATACTGATAAAAAAAAGGTGAGATTTTTATTTGTTAGTATTTAAGTTCTTTAATTCGTTAAATTTTCAATAATTAATCGTTCACTGATTTTATTATCAAAGATCACTTTACTTCATGATTCCTGTCGATCACTGATCTCAACATCCAAAAGCTCCATCATTTCCAACTGGAGACCCTCTATACTTAAAAGACATTGCTTGTACGGCAGTAATATCCTAAGGGTGACCCCAGCAATAGGGAAATGCTGCAGGGGGCTGAAGTTTAAGCTTGCAATTTCCCCGATATTCAAATTGGTAACCATTCCATGCAGTAGGAAAAAATAAAAAATATTCCGCTTATTTTAGCTACGAAATACGAAGTAATTTTCTAATAGATACAAGGCAGGCACTTCATTAAGCTTGCTTGATTATTCCTCGCATTTTCTTTATTTAAACCGCTCCAACTCTACTACTTCGCGATCGTATTCCTACGTTATTCGCTCATGACTCCAGTAATTGCCTCATCCTCAGTGATAATAATGCTAGAATGATTAAAACGATCGCGAAGCTTAATTAAATAAGAGTGGAAAAATACCAAGTCATTTAGCTTTAACATTTCTAGTTTGAGCTTTCAAAGAGGGATAACTTGATCATATCCCCTACCCGTTTCCATGACCTAAGTGTTCCAGCCCTGCAAGATATGATAGACGAATCCTTCTTGGATTTTCCACGGGATTGTTGTTTCCCGACATTTCGCTACATATTTTCATAATCTAAGACGCCATACCAGACGATGCTGGAGAAGGATTCAAAAAGGAATCACCAGGGATGTTCGAGTTCGTGTGGTGGCTAGATTTGACGTCGCACTGGACTCGGGTGGCAGAGATTTTACAGAGACTGCCAAATCCGTGCTCGAGTGCTGTCACTTAGACTTCCATGGCGTTATTGATTCGTTGATCTCTCCATGTTTCGGGGTTTCTCCGCGTTGTTTGCCTTCGTCTTGAAGGCGCCTGGTGGAATCCCGGCGATACTGCCGTCTACCTATGATAATCAACGCGGCGAAAACCTGAAAGATTGATAGCGATCAAAGAACTCCACTCGAGTGATTTTTGCAAGGCACTTACAGTACAGCACTGCGTGCGACGGATGGTTCCCCCGAAGGCTTTCGTTGAGAGCAGGCTAATGCAGGGAAGCTGGGTTTCTCGACACCCTACCTAACTTTCCTTCCTTTCCTAGCCTTGCCTGATGGCGCAAATGACCTAAGCTGACTTTTCTATCTCCAAATACCAAACTATCCACGAAACGCCAGCCAACATGAAGACGCCAACTAGGTTATTAGTATGCGTAACATTTTTATGTCCTTGTGGTGTGCATATGGGATACCTATTGCACGTTTCACGCTGGTGATTGATCACCCCCTGCCAAACACCATAATGGTGGCTCGCAGGGTATTATGTACACAGAAGTAGGTGGAGCCACCGAAGAGGGATTTGTTTACCAGAACCATTCATCTGGAAAAGGAAGGTTTTCCGAGGTTTTTCAGGGGTCTGCACATGAATATCACAGAGAATGTAATGGGATACACGGAGACGCATCAGAGTCCTAGGTCTAGGAATAATTTATATTACAAGAATTGATGATAACCGGACGATTGTTAAGAAATGTCGGGTCACCCTGACACCTCTCACGTGATTTTACACTCCACGTTCCTCAGGGTTTACTTGAGATTATTATTAATCACCGTGAAATCTCATTCGTCCGGTCGCGGTGCTGGTCATCTTTCCCGCCATTAGCCCTGTCAGGCGAGACTGCGTCGCACGTCACGAGCAAACGAGCGACACGTAATACCACTTCTCCTCGCCCATTAAGATGGGATCATTCCGACGCGATCTTGATCCGTTTCCTCTCAGTTTGACGCTCACCTTCCCCGCATTTTATCCTTACGTAACGTCCACAGTGACCTCTACTCACGGCGCCGTGACGTCGGTCGAAGAGTCTTCCCCCATCCCTCTCCTCTTCGAGTATCATTTTTTTTCTAAACCTACCCTCGCGCTGGTTGTTATATCATCCCGCATTACATTAGACTTTAATTTCATAATGAGTATTAAGTCGCAGCGAGATTCTTTGTTTTCCAAGTCTTAGTCGCCGTGGAGAGTGATTGAAATAATTAGAGATTGAGACATATTTTTTTCATAAGTTTTTAAGCGAGTTAAAATGATATTAAAGCGTTACTTACTGAATCTTTAACGATTTTTCTTATAAAATGCGTTTCGATTCTTTGTATTTATTATTTTTATATTGAGCATACTATTAATTTCAATTTTCCACCACCTTAATAGATATTTTATTTATAATTAAATGATGATGAGCTCATTTATTAGAAGTAACGTTCTCAAAATTACTGTTTCTACCACGTTTTTTGTCGATTAATCAAAGGCCCATCAACCTTTCAGGGTAGCTAATGAGCGAAAACATGAGAATGAATGGTAAAGTTAGTATAAAGAAAGAGCGATAGCAAGCCCAGTGAAAGAGAAGGTATTCCCTTTAAAATTAGTTTCGGCCAAGCATACGTAATCTAATACCTACCAGCTTTAGAGGACACAAACCCGCTCACATATGCTCTTCCGAAGTTCACAACACACTAAATAACCAATTTTCCGACAAAAATGATTTATAAAGGTAGACACATTAATCCATATTGTGAAGGAAGCACCAGATAAATTTCCAAACTCCGAGGCTTTGGCAAAAATCGTGATCGCTCTAATGGTTGGTAATTAGACTCCCACAGTATAAAACCTGATTTTTTTCCGCCCATAAATCAAGGAGGAAATTTCGTCATGTATAACGAGTGGGGAATTTGGTTTTTAAGGTTTAATGCTGTGTATATATTTTCCGCGTTTTAGAAACTGCGATCTGACCCCGTTGACCCCGTCGTCCTTGCCTGCCCTTCTCCGAAGAAGCGCTCATCCTCTGCAAGGGATTCACTTAGTCTCCGCGATCCTTCCCTGCAGAGAATGATCTGGGACATCCACACGCTCGAGTCTCTGACAAGGGGTAATTAACGCGTCGAACCCTCCTCGCCCACGCATCTCGCAAGATCATCCCTCTTCCCGTAAGTGCTCATGAGTTGCGATGTCTGCTTCTTTTTCTCCTTTTATGTCGTCCTTGTCAGACTCGAGAGGATACATCGGTCTCTTTTATTAAAATTTTTATTTCCATAATCTGTGGTTTTTCCCCGGCTATATTAAGTTTTCTCTGCGGAAGGGATTGTCTTGAGAACTTCTTTTTCCGGCCGCAAAATCAAGTTACGGAGGCGCTGTTATATGGCAACCGTAATGACTCGTGCTCGAACTCTAACACGGGTATTAATGACATGCGTAATTCAAGATGAATACTTAAAGTTTGCGGTGAAGCATCCTCAGATATTTACCCTAGATATTTAGAATGAATGATTGACATATTTGAGTATCTTAATCCCAAAGATGCTTTCTATTCTTATTTTTAAATAATTTCCCCTGATGGGTTGAATGCAAGCAACAGTACTCATCTCCCCAAATAATAAGGTCGTATTTCCCAAATTCAAAATTTTCTTCCCCCCCTCGCGCAGAGCTACTTATTCATTTGTTATTCAACTTTGATAGTGTGTCCACCGACCCCCTAGATTACTAGGCTACACTTATCGAAGACAATTGCATATAAGAATAACTACATAATACACACATGTAAATGACCGTAAAAAGGTAAAAATATTTGGATTTTTGGTAAATTTTTCTTTTACAGATTCTTCATACAACCCAAAAATTTGGATTCCTTGCGAGCAACAGTAATTAACATCAGTTCTTTCTAACAAATAGATTTATCGTTTTATGTTCAAATATTAATACTTGCGTTTACCCAATGCGTTCCATGTCCTATTATTTTTCAGAGACGACCCCATGAAAATTCTGTCCCCTTGAGATGCAACGCACATCTTAAAGTAGTGAGATCTCGAAAACAGCAGCCTCATTCCTCACCACTTGGGACATGGAATGCATCGGAGGCGAGGGCTCATGCACACAAAGTTAGAGAGATCCTGTACGAATTCCATGAGAGTGCTTGGGGAAAAATCAGGGGGGGTGCACCAAAAAGGAATCATCCCATATGAAATAAAACGACGCGATCCGGGCCGACCCCAACCCGAGACATGCTAGGGCTCATTTTTCCCACAAATCGACCGTTTATCAAGTCAAGCTGCGATAGCCTTCCATCGAATACTTTCATATTCTCATATCTTTCCGCGACCCTCGCAGGGCGTGAGTGCACGGGGTAAACCCACCACCCCGTGAACTTCTCAAGATCACTTCTGGCTTCGTGAACCGGATACGTCTTCGTGAATACCCTTCGAGAAGATTTTTGAAGCACTTTTAAATCTTTCCACAGCTTTACTGCTTTAGGGATCGCATCCGCGTATTCCAGCTGAGAAAGTGGCTTTCGGTACACGCCATTCACTTTCTCCTGGCTCGTTTATACGTTTCGCCAGCGGCAAGATCGGAAGATAGATTTCTTCCATCAACCTGGAAAGTTTGTCACTGCCACAGTTTTGGCAATCAGATTCGTCTCCTGCATTTAACGCATGATTCACAACAGATGAGGAAATTGACTATCATTGCATGTCAAATTTCAGTAAAAGTGAATACTAATCAATGCTTCTAACGCGTCAAAAGAGTATTGGAAAGTAAGCATTGCGGAACACTGGAAGAAACTAGTAGAGTCACTCACCAATTAGCCGGTTAGAATAAGGCAAACCAGCGATACCAGCCCGGTGAAAAATACCTCTGGGTCAGAACCACCGATGATGGGCGTCAGGCAGGACAACTGTAAGAGGGACAAAGATATAATTAGAGTCAGTGGCGTAACTATGGATAAGGGGATAAGGATAAGAGGATCACCACCAAATCCTCAGGGATGCATTTTATAGTATACTAATTTTTACCCTGTTGTGATTATTTCCCGCGTAATTACGAATGAAACCCAAATTTTAAGGGTGTCAAATGATGTCAAATGCATTTCCATGAATTTCATTTTTCAAAAATTTTCCCCCGATCCCCCGTTGTCTGGGGGATCGATCCTCCAAACTACATCCTTATCCTCCCCAAAACCATACTCCTCATTACGCCACTGATTTGAGCATATAAAACACAATTGGAGCAGTGATATATTAGGTATATTAACCCTAGAAGGGCACACTGGGGTCCGGTGGACCCCAGGAGTTTTTTTCTTTGCTGTAACTTTTGTAATGCACAAAATATTGAAAGCTCATACCAATGTAAATTACCTTTTATATCTTAGTAAAAGTTTCTAGTGTGTGGTGATTTTTTCAACGCGCTTATTGCTTTATAATTTAATATTGAAAATGGTCTGGGGTCCATTGGACCCCAGTGTGCACTTCATGAAATTTTTTTGAAATTGCGAAAAGAAATTAACACATTTGTTTATTGCCTTTTTTGCTGCAGATACATTTGTTATAATCGTGTTTATACGTTTAAAGTAATTAAAATGCCATTTATCATTTTTCATCACTTTGGGATTTTTGACGGCATCAACTTTTTTTGTGAAATATCTTGGTTTCCTCTTTTGCAAATAATTTAAGAATTTCGGAGTGAAAGATACACGAACAAACTTCAATGGAATGGATTGTAGAGCAATATTTTTGAACATATATTACTCATAATAGTAAACTATTCATCAAACATTGACGTTTGAAATCATTTGGAGATCGAAAGAGAGAGAGAAATTTGGTTTCGGATCTGCCTGGATCAAAAGGAGCAGCGCGCAACGTCAAAACTCCCCGGCAAGCTTGGGAATTACTGTTGGATAGCGCTTTACGAAATAAAATAATGACGCACACAAATGAGGAAATACAATGGCAGCGTCAAAATGTCACAATTCCTCAATCGTACCACGGTGATGTAGATGTTGAGGAGATTGAAGCTTTTTTTGAACTTCTATATTTTTCTGGGGTGCAGAAGACGTGCAACACAAATTTGTATGCACTGTGGTAAACTGAGTTTGGATCTACGTTGCATCAATGCACCATGTCTCTTCACCGATTCCTGTTTTTGCTGTCAACCTTGCGTTTTGATGGTAAAAACACGAGAATGCAGCGCAGAACGATCGATAAATTTGCACCAATTCGTGAAATTTGAGAAGGGTTTGTAGATAATTGCAAGAAATATTACAATCCTCATTGCCATATATGAAAGGAATGCCAGATAAGTATGACATAAAAATTGTAATGATGAATGATGCAAAAACGTTTTACATGGTATATGCCTATCCTTACATAGGAAAAGTAGTTACCAATCCAGATGAAACTGTTCCGACATATTATGTACAGACATTGTCAACACCAATTCATGGCACGAATAGAAATATTACGTGCGACAATTGGTTCACTTCTGTTGAGCTTGTAAAGAAGATGATAAAAGATTATTCAATAACGATGGTGGGCACCATTCGTAAAAACAAGCGTCAAATTCCAGTGGATTTTACAAGAAGTGCTGTTGTTCAATCTTCACGATTTGCCTTTGACCCTGACATGACCCTGCTGTCTTTCACACTGAAAAGAAATAAACTAGTGCTTTTGTTGTCATCTTTTCATTTGGATGGAGCTATGGAAATATGAATGTATAAATATATGAAGACAATGGAAAGCCCGAGATTATTTGCATGTATAATGCCACTAAAGGAGGAACAGACACATTTGATCAACTGTGTCAGGAATATACAACAGCCAGAAAAACCCTTCGATGGCCAATGCAGATTTTGTATGGCATGCTAGACCAAGCTGGTATAAACGCAATGGTTCTTTACTCTCATATTGATAGTAATGAAAAAATAAACCAGAGAAAATTTTTGAAAAACTTGGCTTTGTCACTCATCAAACCTCATTTGCATCAACGGATTTTGAAAAAAAACCTGCGTTCTTCAATCAGGAATACCATTGCGGAAACTTTAAAAGTTGAAATATCAGCAATTGATAAACCTGAAATCCTTCAAAGCAAAATACGATGCAGCTTATGCCCAAGGAATAGAGACAGAAAAACAAGAATTATATGCTCATCGTGCCGCGCTATGATGTGTGACGAGCACCGAAGTTATCTGTGTACTACCTGTACTGGAGTGAGAAATTAACAACAAAGCATTTATTTCTAAAAATTTATATTTTACCTGTAAAATAAATAAATGTAATGTACATTTTGGAGCAATAGGAAGTCCTAATGAAATTTGTGAAAAAAAATTAAATAAAAATACACAGGAAAATTTTGTTGTTTTCAATTGTTAAAATTAATACGTTTTATGGAAAGAAAAAAGATGAAACATTTTTTTACATGAACTACACAATGTAGTACTTAAGCTGCTAAAACTATTTGTCTGTACATCTAAAACATTCGTAAGAGTAAATAAAAGTAGGATTGGTGACTTTCTTAAAGAATTTTTATGTCTTCAGAATGAAAAATATTGTTTTACTTCCATTTTAATATGTTTATATAACTTATTTTTACATATTTGTGTAAGAAACACTTCTATTATTGATATTTACCATATCAATAGTCAAAAAATATCAGGGGGTTGAAATTAAAAAATATTAAAGTTCTGGGGTCCGCTGGACCCCAGTGTGCACTTAATGATTGAAAAAAGAAGTGTGCACTTCTAGGGTTAAATATAATTAGATATCAAACCATTAACATTCGATAAAAATCAATGTTCGCTTTTAATTTTTAATTAAGTAAAAATTTATATTATCCACTAACGTCTTCCATTTAAATTACAAAAAATACTCCTTCCTCATTTCGAAGCACGAATTACTGATCAGTTACCATAATCCCTAACAATGTTGTTGATACGACGCGTCGTAGATGTAAAATGTATGACAAGCCGTCGCGATGGCTTGTCTACATTTGTCAGCATTGCTATTAATAAAATGAACTCTATGTTAAAAGTGGCATAAACTGCACATAAAAAATTATATTATCAGTATATTGGTCAATCTGCAATCCACTATTTGTATATCATGCATAATTTGGGACTAAAGAATGCATTATATTTCTGTCATTACTGTAACATAAATTTAAGA
Organism: Ischnura elegans; assembly: GCF_921293095.1. Classification (NCBI taxonomy): domain Eukaryota; kingdom Metazoa; phylum Arthropoda; class Insecta; order Odonata; family Coenagrionidae; genus Ischnura; species Ischnura elegans. Next base: position 34,818,712 of record NC_060249.1, read on the forward strand.
CAGCATCTAATAATCTTAAGAATATGAGAAAAAATTAGCTGGCGATTCGTCAATAACTATGAATTTTTCGACAACTTTTACAAAGATCATTGGTATTCTGAATAGCCATTTGTTCCATTTCACCACAAGGAAGACTATTTACACCATTACTTTTTGCAGTTATATTGAGTAGCTTCCAAGGTATTTCGATTATTTGAATTCCTTACAAAACCAGTGCATCTGATTATTTAGGATAGATTTTCCACTCTTATCAAGCATCAATTATAAGCCTATCAAGTTCACAATCTCTCGGGGCATTACTTAACTAGACGAGGTTTCACGAAATCGATGAAATCCACGTTTCACGAGAATTAGGAGCAGAGAGTTAAGCTTTGTTTGACTCAGATAAATGGCCTCCTTGGTGTTCGCCAGAGGCTAATTTATCAGTGTAATACGAGTGCGGAGAATTCGCGTGATTACGGGTGTAAGGGAACCGATGACACAGCACTTGCTCCTTCGAGAAGTTGAGCGCTCACATCAAGTTTCGTAATTCATCCGCATTGAGATTGAAAATGAAGGCAATTGGATAGATCAGGGAAGATCGAGAAGACCGTTTTCACACTCGATAAATAACCATTTGCCAATAAAATGGAAGAACATAATTATTGCGACCTTGAGAAGGAGTACAGAAGCAGGATACCAGTATAAATAATTATTTTTATTGCAACAATTTTCTCGTTTCAGTTTTAATTCTCGTTTCTATTAATATAGAAAATTTACTCGACAGTAGGTACTTAAGCTCGTTCGCATTTAAAATCAGGCTTATCCTTTAGCGCGGTTTTATTGGCATTCAACTAAAAGGGATTTACCATAAATCATTAGGAAAAGTAATACACTGTAAGCAGCACAACTTCGTATTACGTGATGCGCAAATGAAAACGATTCGTCATTGCTTATTTTTTATCGCCGATAGTTGGCTTCTTGTAAATATTAGTAATGACCATCCAACCAAATCAATTACCAATGTGCGGGCCATCTATGATTACAATTAGTCCCCATTACACCCTTCATTGCGCGTGATAAACTGCAAGCAGTATCTCTATTGAATTTTATGCTTCACATTACATTCTCAGTTTTGTGGTACGGTGCGGGGACCATTAGAGTGTTTTTTGTCTTCAGTGTTAACGAACAGAATGTCATATTCGTGGTCGTCTTCGGAGTCTTTGAATGCAGTCAGCCAAGCATTCAACGACATCAGGCTTTACCCGATTGTCGGCTGTAACAGAATTTCAGCACCTCTCTTTTCTTATTCCTCCGATTTATAGAAAAAAATCCACAGCTGTAAGGTCTAACACCATACTTATCCTTTTTATTAACAGTGTTCATATGATAATGTGGTCTTCCAGGAATAAAAGTGTATCAAATAAAAAACATGAAACTGACAATTTATCAAAAATCTTTATGAAAACGCTTCTAATTTTTCCCTAGCTTTACTGTCAACTAAAGTCTTGTAATTGGAAAAGGCATTGCGAATGAATTTTCTTCCACATAAATATCAAATTACTCGAAAACTCAGAATTCTAACTATTCTATGGAAATTGCGTTACAAAACAGATACATATAATTATTTTTTCCTTGGCACGATTAGTTTTAACACTGGTTATTTGAATAAATTTTATTATAAAGTAACATCAAAATGAATAAAATGATTTTTAAACCTTCTTGAATAACAATTAGTCCACTATGCATAAACTGATTTTGAATTGCCATTGGCAGATCACTTAAAGTCGAAGGACGGTTCGGATAGAATGGCCTGCGTTAATTCTCAGAAGAAAGAGGAGAATAATGGCATTCAGACTAAAATAATCAAACATGATAATGATTGAATCCTGGTCGAAACTCAATTCACTTCTGAAAGAAATTCTTTCCTCGCTGGCGGGTGGGTCAAGTCCTCGCCTGCCAAATAGAAGCTCGCAGGTTCGAGTGCCAGCTTGGTAGATTGCCCCAACACAAGGCATGGGTAGATTCGATTATCCTACGTTGTTATTTGTTAAATTCTTCCGTTGATAGGGACTTAACTACGTTTTTCGAGCGTTGAAGATAAATAAAATAAAAATATTGCATAATCTCTCCCAACGTTTCAACGTCTGAGTCTGCCATCGTCTATAGAAAGGGGTAGAATCTCTACGATTAATCTTACCTCTGAAGACGATGGCAGACTCAGCCGTTGAAACGTTGGGAGAAATGCCTAATACTATATCCGGGAAACCCTAGAAATTTTCATTCAAAGTATATACCGGTAAAAACTAAAATTCTGCAAAATAAAAATGATGTCGCACATGCATGAAATTCAGGGGCATCAGTAAAAATTTGCCTTTATCCTCCACCAGCAATTGGCACCAATCTAAAGAAATAACATACAGGGATAAGTAAGTGCGAGAAGAAATGTGTGGCTGCAACTTAAAACCTCACACCTATTCCGAGTAACAATGGCGATCTGTACATTGGGTATGCAGCCCAAACGATCCCTCATTGTTCTCCATTTCGTTTCGGACGTATAATTTCTGTGGCTCCGATGGCGCATTAAAATTCTCGCGGGTGAACGCACCTCCTTTTGTGTTTGTTTTTCTCTCGTGCGAATCCAAGACGTGAGAATGCGATGGATCCCTTCCGCCGAAGGCCGCATGGTCGCGGGGGCGAAGCTCACGAACCGATCGGGAGATTTATTACTGCCGATCCGATGCGATTGCAAGGGAACTGCGCAGTTGGGTGAACCGCAGCCTGGATCCCCAGGGCTGTTCCAGCGTCGTTTTGGGGTAATCATCCTTTCCCTTCCATCTATTCGTAACCGATTCCAGAAACAACGCAGAGAGCGGATTATTCCCCCAAATACACGTAGAGGAGCGGGACCTCCACTGGGAAATAATCATTCGTCCATGAGATCTAACCAGGACCCTTCCGAGATACAAGCAGTGGCGTAGCTAGGAATTTCGCTCGGGGAGGGGTCCAAAACCAGGGAAGAAAACTTTTGAAAAACAGGGTCCTAAGTAATGGGTTTAAAAATAATTTTAACACTTTTCATAATCGAAATAACTTCATTTGTTAAAGAAATATTTTGTAAATTCATGATTTTTCAGTATTTTGTTTTCTTTTATGAAGGAAAGTAATTTTATTTTTATATTTCGGGGGTGGGGGTCCAGACCCTCCCTTGGCTACGCAAATTGATCCAAGGCATGGTTTCTAGAGTTCAGGATTCCCATCCAGTTAGCCCATGTTCAAATTCCCAGGGGCGGCAGAGATTTTTTAGAAGCTGCCTGATCCCTGCTTCAGCGCCAAGGGCACATCAAGCGCAACACTCAGTCTGTCGGATAGGACGGTCAGCCGTGGTCCCCTTGGCGTATTGCGCAAGGAGTAGACTAATGTGTTAGGCAGAGTGAGTCTTTCAAGATGTTAAGCGTCAACTCGAAACACTAACTTTTAATAAATGGTTAAAATAAGCTTTGAATAACTAAGAATTCCTAATATTTTAAAACACCATGAAGTTAATGGCCGTCCCTGCGGCATTAATATCAATAAACCCAGAACAATATCTGTCACGAGATCCATTAGCATGAAATAATCAAATCAAGATGACAAAAAATCGTTACTACTTGCGGCTTCTTGCATATCTTAGAACTACTATAATTTTTATACAGGCCTGTCGTGTGGTTTTTCAGTGATGAGTAATTTGGAGCCCGTGAATTGTCTTTCCTCACCTTCAGCCCGTGGGAAAACCGCTGATGGCCCACTGGGTGTCGGACACAATACACCAAAGCGTCCGTGAAATCAATATGGATGTTCCACGCCACTCCCAAATGCATTTCATTCCCGTCGCATAATTTTTGTTCGCACGTTTTGAAAGCCTAATGGGACGTGTCGGGACTTGAAAGAGTTTCGCTTCAAACGCAGCCAATCGATGAGCACGTCTCTGCCACCTTGTATCCGGACGATTTTCCCATCACCTCCGGTGGACATGGATGAAATTGCTAACGCCTTTTTATCCCTTTCAGAGAATCCGCGAGCAACTCGTTTGGTTGTTAAGCCCGACCCGATGAGATCAATTCCAATCTACCGTGGGAGGGTCCTCATTGAATACCAAAGCGAGGAGCATTCAGAGGGCGATTCATGAGCAGCCTGGAAAATTCGCAAATATTTATGATGAGTAACAGGAAACTGCAAGTTAAATTCCTTCTCAGACCCGACAAAAGAATGTTATCAATTATTAATTACTTCGGTTATACCCTGGTTGTACAATAACTGGTATTTATTACCACAAGCCATCTAAGAAATTCATAAGTTTCGAAAATATGAATTTAGACGGTATATCAAACAAATGAATAGCAGTCGCTTAAAGCTGCCTTTAGACAAAGACAAAATTCGATACTCCTACCCAAAAGCCGCGAAAAAAATATTCAGATGCGTTAAGCAACATCCACACAAGGCGATAATCGCCGGGAATATGTTGCCAAACGAAGTTGGGAGGCGATGTCTAATGTTGTAACTTAAAACTTCCCATGATTTGTCTTTTAAGCATTGCATTAAGAATCGATTTTTGTTGTTAGCGATAATGGAAACATATTACAGCTGTAATCTTAAATTGAGATTATTTGAAATTTGTAGTGAAACAGCTCTGAAAAATATGAATTTAGACGGTATATCGAACAAATGAATAGCAGTCGCTCTTAGCTGCCTTTGAATAAAGACAAAATTCGGTAATCGGTAAATGGTTCATATTGGCGATTATTTAAATTGGTGTAGTAGAATTATTCGTTAATTCCTATTTTAGACTCGGAAAAATATTTAATTAGCATTAGAAAATCGGGCCTAACGGTAAATACGGAATTTCTCGCACATTTCAATATGGTTACGTGTGCTCTCCGATGTGACTATACATCGAATTGCGTCATCTAATATGAAACGATTTATTCATAATGCTACTTCACATTACTGAATTAATAATCTTTTCCGACTGTTTACAATAAAAATTGTAAAAACTATTCCCGTTAGTTCCCGTAACTTCCCGAAATTCCCGTAGTTTCCCGTAAATTAAAGCATTCTTTTGACTTTAACTTTTTCACTCAATTTCCTACTATTCATTTTCTTTAAGCTGGCTTGAAACTTACACATAAATTTTCTTAAATCCTCTTCTTCGTCCGGAAGTAATTGAATTTATGATAGAATGAAGAAAAATATTGCTATTTGCATGTAAGTAATGGCAGGACGATTCCTAGTTTGGAATTTTTGTAAGGTAAAAAATAGTCGACAGTTAATTTATGTATACTAACTTTTAGGTTTATATACGCTGCATATGAAATTCGGAGAAAGCTATGAATTCATTTTATTGATTACATCATAACTCTATTTCAACTTTAACGGGTGCTACAATGTAAAAATTTAAGTAATAAAATAGTGACCCACACCAGCGCCGCACGCTCCCGTCCTTTTAGCTCATCTTCCATCGTAGCAGGTTGTTAAACAAGTATTGAAATGTTAATAATCACTCCATATGGTAACTGTTCACTTTGGTTACGCAATGACATTTTTCCCTTTTTCATCTATCATTTGTATTAAAATCTGATTAATGTGTATCAAACCGATAAATGTATTAGAAATTAAGTTTTTGATGATTTTATAAATATATATATATATATGACTGCACAAGTTTTAAAAACTAGTTTTATTACCATAAAAATCAAAATACCAAGTTCCACTATAATTATGTACCTACCTATTTATTAACTACCGTGGTTTCGGCAATTGACTGTCATTCTCGAAGTATAATTCATTTGGAAAAAAGGGAGATGTCCAAATTCTACTTAACTGCTCTAAATAAAACAAGTACCAGAGCGCAAAAAAAGTTTTTTTATCGATGGAAAAATGCAATTTCTTTTACCATGAGTGTATCGAGCGAAAATTTGCCTACTGTTCGACGTAGTTTGTGGTAGATTTGGCTTTTTGGTCTAAGCTTCACGGGTCTAACCAGTTTCTTTCACGCTGTGAGACATTTTACAGACAATTAACAGCTATGCAATTAGATGTGTTCACTAGAATTGTAAACACTTAACTGCAGAGAGCAGTTGAGTGAACTTGAGTAATTTTAGGTATTTTTTCACGCAGTATTCGTTATATTTACTCGGATAATAATGGAAAATAACGCGGAAATAACCCATCAGTGGCGCCCAGTGAGGAAATCCGGAGAGGTAAAATTCGGTTCCAAAGAAAAGTCACGGTTAGTTCAAGGCCCAGCGAACGAAATTTCATATCACGTCCACGAATACATGTGAATGGGCGCACGAGAGGAATTGGCTTCCAATTTCCCCATGGATATTCTGACGGCGTACAAGACACGAAGCACTATTCTGAAAGCGTAAGAGTTATGTTGGCACTCAGTGCATCCGTTTGATCTCAAGGCCATAATCACGCATTGATGGTACCGGAGATGAAAAAACCGATATCACGTAAAAATTATTATAGCCTATTTTACGCGGGAAACAAATCGCAAAGTGTAAGTCTTTCTCATTCGGTGGTAAAACCATGTCAATATAATACTAGGGGCCGATTCGCGTTCATATATATGTGTATGCGTTTATTTTAGAAATTTCAAATACTGATATGGGTACAGACGTGCATTTCTAATTACAAAATTAGAAAGGCACGTCTGTACCCGCATCAGGATTTGAAATTCCCTGCCTCGGGTAATGCATGATTAACAGTTCAAACTGAGAGGAGGACGGAATAATATTAAGCGGAAAAGTTGCTAATATTATATCGTCACATATATTTAGGTCTGGTATGAAATACCTTGTAAAGCACATACATGGCCCTTAGGTCTCGTTCTATACATGGAAGTTTTCGGCGCAAATATGAAATAAGACGTTTCGGCATGATGACATAGAGCCTGGAGAGCGAAATCGTCCCAATTTCACCAAGTTCAGAATCATTTTTCAGAAAAATAACCAACTAAAATAGTCTTTCTGAGATGCAAAAGTTCAATTTGGAAATACCTATGTCTCTATGGTGAAATAGTAGTGGTGACCTGGTACATTGAGACATGCTCTCTTGGATTCTCTTCATTCGATCTTTCGATGCCATTTCAATTTCTTCCCGATTTTTTTCGTTTTTGGCCCTTTTAATTTCACGGGCCGATATATCGGCTCGAGAGTGGACTAAATTTTAATCATAATAAATTGATATAAAAATCATAAAAAGGTACATAAATAATAAACAAACCATAATAAGGTACGTTTCGTTTTATTCTTTATCCAATTTATTACAATATTATAACCAACAAACAATTAACTCTTAGTAAAATATAATAAAACAATAAATTGATATATACAACAGTAACTTCCTATAGTGCTTTGTTATAAAGTGTTACAAATTCTTAAATTTAAGTCGGCACTTTCCGGTAGTACCACCAAATTTCGTTGGCTCGAAGAGAATTAAAATGGAATTTAATGGCTATTATTTCGAAAACTTTGCTACTTAAATCTCGTTCAGAGGCTTCTTTTTATTCATTAACTTCGCTGCTTATTAAAAATAGTTCCTAACGCATTTGCTGCCATAGCTTTTATTTTATCAAATGCAGAGCAATCCCCCAAACCTTAGGGCAGAGGTTATTAGCCATTCCATGATGGAAAACTCATTTCCTCGGCACTTAGGGGGAATAAAAAGAGAAGCGCATATTGAAAAAATGCCCTCCCTTATCCCCAACATATCTCTTGTTAACCCGGAAAAGGGCGCGTGGGGTGTTAAAGACATCCCATGGTTCTTTTTTTACCCATTGAATGTCCATCATTGTATCTACAGCGTTGCTACTTCTTATACCTTCAAGTCTCATACATTTTGCCAAAATACTGCCGGTATCCCATAACATTTTCATTCCGCTTTGGGATCGGAACGGGTTAAAGTGCCCTGGGGTGTCACCTTCACCCCACATGCCCTTCCACCTTCCTCTTCCGAGCCTTAGGACTTCCCCTGACCTTTTTCCTTCCGTGAGAGCTAATTATTTTTTTCCCCTTTTAACACGTAGAACATTACATTATGCATGTTTAATAAGATATTTCACGACTTGAAACCCAAAGTTGTAAAGTTATGTTGACGATTGTTAAATAACGTATATTACATAAAAAAACTTCAGTTGAATACATTTCTCCCATCATCAATTTTAGAGTAACAGTGTAAAAGTAAATATTTGGTATCACTTTAAGTCGGTAGACCTATTTAATAAAGAACACAAAATAACTTTATCATTACAAGTAAAGGGGAAAAAATTCTTGGGGGTGTCGATGACACCCCCGGCGTCTTCTAACGTTGCATTTCGCCCTCCCGCGGGTTAAGGCAAGTGCAGAGAAACAGCACTGCCATGCTTTCTCGTTCATTTTACCGACATCATAAAATGGAACACGTTACGCGTGCCCATGTTTAAGGACTACAATGGATATTGTGTACACAATGCTCTTCAGCGAAAATTCGCTTTCCTGCTAGGCTGCAATGAAAGCAAATAGTTTGTTATGTCATTCTTTCCGGAAGGTACAACACCGACAAAGAATAAGACCACTTCCCTGCTTGAACCAAGTGTTTCCTCGCTTGCGAGCAGGGACCACTTAAAAAAATTTAAAGTGCGATCTTTAGAGAGGCATGAAAGAGAAAATCCATCGAGAAGGCTAGTTCCAGCGAAGTGAATTTAAATTTGTGGCCTCTAGCGACTAAAGAGTGCATTTCACGTGGCTTAAGAGCGTGTTTTTGTGAATTCTCAAGAATACGCGTATCGTGTACGCATTGCCCTCCGTTTTTGTTACACTAGAGAGATCCATAATGTTAATTCAACAGTGATCAAAACTAAATGGGACATTTTTCTTTCTTTAGCTATCAAAATCATAATAAAAATTAAATTAAACATTCAAAATAATTGTCCCTCTATTCCATCACAATGCACAGTATTAATCCCTCATAATGACAATAGAACTTGACACAGCATCACGTTATGTTCACTCACTCAATACGTTTTATTGCATAAAACTGCTCCAGCATGAGTCTTTTTATCGACTAGATAGTCTATTTTGTTATAAAGTCGATTTACAACTTTAATACTTTTCATGCCAAGTTTCATTCACCTTTTGAATTTTCTTTCAGCCGAGTTTTCTGATGGTGAGGAAATTCAAAATAACAGAACAGAAAAAAAGGGACATTCAACGCCTTAATCCACCAATACATTTAAAGAGCTGCAATTTAATCGGAAAAAAACTGATTTTGATGACCCGTGGCAGAAATAAAGTGCACTCCACGATTAAAATAATAGCGGCAGGCTAAATTTATGTAGTTCCATGTTTATGACATCGTAAACTTAATTTTTCCCGGAGGAAAAATTGAAATTCCCGCTAAATAAAATTTCCTTGGCCTTTTACTAATAACCGATACTGTAAAAACGAGCTAAACATCTTCGGGAAAGCCGTCTGAGAAGGTTACATGCATCTCAAGTCCCCTCCTCGTTTTAAATAAATAGTGGAAGACATTACCGCCGGCGTGACAACTCGAGTTCCAGACGAGGTGATACTTAAATAGTACAAATCTACAATATGAGCTTGGCCATTGGAATGTCATCCATTCAACTGCGCTCTAATTATCGTCTTACCTAATAAGTATAAGAATGACCGAAATTCTTTTCCTTTGTAGGGAAATTGTAACATTAATAAGAGACACTAGAGTGAAGAGGTACGCCAAAGCCCCGAACGGCAATTTTCATGAAAACGCCGGAATAATTTCCGACAGATAATTCCAAGATTCAATCCATGTATATACTATTCAGAAAGAGTAATAAAGTCGTGGAAATATAATGATAATAATAATACATTTCTTACTGGTACCGTAAATTGTAAGCAATTCAATATAAGACGTTTACAAACAAGTACATGAAACACATTTAAAACCACTCATGTCCTGAATCCGGCATACAAGCAAAACTTTAGTATTGAGAAGTAAATACAATACAATTCATGGACATTTAAGTTACCACTTCATGGTTTGAATTGGTCTTTTGCCAAAAAATGTATCAACTAGAAACTTGGGGGAGCCGATGCAGCACTTAATCCCGAGGCCCGGGTACTGGGATACAATCGAACTTAGCACATGACCGAATTTTTTGCTGCATCCCCGAACTCTCATCTGAGCGATTTGTTTGCAGGTACTTGCGTGCGCCGCAACTAGTTTTTTAGTACAAGAAAACTTTATACATATCGGGCTATTTTGCGGGGATTTAAATAAGCTGAAGCACACTGTATTTCGGGATTAATTCCGCGTGTATTCCTCGGCGGAAGAAAACTTTATCAAGGACTTCAGTCGATATAAGTTGACCGTAAATTCTTCCTCCTCAATTCACTGGTCGGAAGTAGTCGACATAAGCGCAGGCGAAACTGTTGTTCCACAAATGGATACAAACGGAGTAAATACCGGAAGAAACGTTGATTCTCTTAGAGCATTTAGAGGAAGTCTACATAAAGGTTAGGGTTAACTGTGTTTACGTACAAAAATTACAATATATGTAAATTAACTATTATCATAGTACGAGTCAATAAATACACACAAACACTATTATTAGAGGGGCCGCTTTGGCTTATGGGTGGCAAGGTTTTCCCGTGACAGTAATCACGGAGCTACATTCAGGCAAATATAATTCGTGCATTAAAATATCATCGTGATACGAAAGCCACTTTCCAGAAGGAAAAATATTGACCTCAGGCTTGCGTGGCCTCGACGGAATCTCTTCCTGCATGTATACTCTTCAGAACATCACCTTGCAAACGAGAGGACGAGTTTTCAAAAACGATTGCAGGAGGAGCGTGAACACCGATGCCTGCTTCAAGTGAGCGTCTCTCCCGGGGCTCATATTCACGCTTCGATGTGCCAATCAATCTCTCGAAGCTCGAAGTTGACACCGCGAGTGCGGGAGAAGATTGTGTCGACGCCCTCAAAATCGGTTTCTCTTCCGAGAGTGTGATTTGACGTCGCTCCGAAGGCCTCAACACCTGTCGCTCCGGTGACTAAGGCTTCCGTTCGGGAGTTGGAGCGACAACAGCATCACCCTGCGGAAACCGGGTCACGGGGAGAAAACGCGCGAGCAAATACGCATGAGTGCATGCGCCGCCGAAGGAAATGGAGAACAAAAGTATCCAGCGATGACCGGGAAGATTATTTTTAGGGTGAATCCCTTTCAGTTTCAAAATAGGAGGAAGTAAACAGACACCCAACGCGGATTCTGAATGGCTGCATTTTTGCGCTCGGTTTTTGAAGTTGACTATAATTTCGCGATTTTCACAATAGAAACTCCTCATAAAATGATACTTCGGCTAGGAATAAATACGAGCGGATGGATCCTCCTTCATTTTTATGTTTTCTTTGTGTCCGTCTGACTTTAAAAACTATTATAAAGATTTCAGACCGATTAACTTGTCATTTTTGTAATCTTTTTACCTTTATATTTGGTTTATTCAATACTTATTTATAAAAAATAATATTTTTTGCATTTTCTTATATCCACCCGTATTCAATTGACAACTTAGCATAAATACTGATTAGAAAAAAAACTTACCTAGCAGAAAAAAAGTGGCCAAACTGAAACTGCCCAATATTTTGCAATAGTTAAGGGAAAATGGGAAGTTACATCTCTTTCTTCTGAACCCTTCTTGGGGAATCCAGACCTTCCATCAGAGGTGTTTAGGGTAGATCCAGCCTACCCACGCCTAACCCCGAAGACACAAGTACCATAGGAAAGTAAAATAAATGGCATGGAATTGAGGCGAAGTGTGAAATAAATGGAATTCTGTCGTACCTTAAACTGACCCAGGATTATAATATTATTCATGAACGCAAGGAATGACTATACGCCGCGTAACAATTACCGAATACAGGTGACGGTCGAGCATGGCAGCATGTATTGTCGTTACCCGTTAGACTGCGTCGAAGATCAAATGTTCATTTTCGTGCCCAAAACTCATATTTACCCGCATTTCCGTTTCACAAGTGAGCTTTATGAAAGGAGAGGCTCATGTCTTGTTGTGACTGGGCGACGCCCTTGCGGTCTGCGAGCCTTTGCAGTTCGCTTCTCACAGAGTCAACATAGCGAAGGTTGAGTCTAAGGACAATTTCAAGACCTTGTACGTAGGGACGCTAACTAAACGCAAACACGATGCGAAAAGAAATGTGTCAAGCGTTCGCGTTTTAATTAAATCGACAGCAGAAAATTGGTTTCTGTAATCTAGGGTTATACATGACCTTTTTCATATTTCGACCGTATATTCATTCTAAGGGTGCCGTAGAAAATTTTGGGTTATGTCCACTGTACAGGAGGGCCGAATGTTGGGCCATATCATAGGACCCATATTTCATACTGTTGAAAATACTCTGAGCACTAGCATCATAAAATCCTCGCGGTGTGATTTTCGGAAAACAAGTCATCAGACCTTATTGCGAAGTTGAGCTCAGAAATTGGGTAAGAAAACAAGTAAAAAAATATTAGTTAAAAAAATATTGGTTATAAAACATAAAAAACCATTCCTCAATACGATTAAAGTGTTGCCATGCAATGAATACTTCATAACACCATTCCTCGACGCCGTTAATCATGCAACTAAGGTGATGTCAACCAGTAAACACTTCGTAATGAAACAAATTTTGGCGAGCGCTGCAATAGCAGGACTAGCATGTTGATGAGTGCGGTTGACGTCACAACCCCTCTTTACAACATGACGAACAGTTGTTTTCGTAAAAAAAGGCTAATATAAAAATAAGCTCTTCATGACAAAAACACATATTGTACTTGAAGATTTGAAATGCCAGCAGGTTTTTCATATAATTTCAATTTGATGGCCAGTTTAGTAAGAGTTTTAAAACGAAAGCTTCAATTATTATACGCTTGTAAGAATGCTTGCAAAATGAATTAGTTGACGCAAATACTTGCGCGGTTACATCCGTCATACCCTTCATGCCATTACAATGTATTGATACATTCCCTGATTTCTCTTAAATTTCTTTTATACTCTAAAGCAAACCATAATTTATCAATACATCATCAGTTGAGGTGCTAATCAGAACTTAAAAAAGTACAGCTTCGATCGAAATTTATGATCAAAACTTTGTGTTTACCTTATAAAGTTTCAAGACTTTGTATTTTTCAAAGAAATACTTCAAAATATTTGTGTGGAAAATACAAAGCTTTGATTATTCCATTACGAATGCTTAATATTTTTACTTATTTACTCCCGAGGCAACAATGCTATTTGCTCGTAATATTCTTACGCCACCACTTATTTCTTGAAGAATGCTCAGCATTTAACGGTTCAGAAAATTTGTCGCCTAACGCCAATAAGAGACGCTGATGAAGTAATCTCTTCCTTTCACCGATGAATATCGAAACGGCACAAAAGACACATGAGCTTACACATGAATATTTCATGAGAACGGTCTTCATATAGTTTCCCGTGGAAAACTCATCTGACGCGAGACGCCAATCCATCCCGGTTGATAGAGAGGAATTTCATCCACTCAGAAGCGAATCGTAGAATAAAATTTTAAAAACTATGCACCACCCATTTAGTGAACATTCTACAGTTCTGTTTAGCGATTCCAATGAAGATAGGGCGAGATATGCACCTTCGCGGAGTCGATACCAATGATGGTGAAAACGAAAGACACTATTTTTATTTGGTGTATTCAATACTTATGTATAAAAAATAATATTTTATTTTCATTTTCTTGCATCCACCCGTATTCTATTGATAATGTAGCAAGCAGAAAATAATGGCCAAGCCGAAACATATTGCCCAATATTTTGATACCAACACATGCCCAATATTTTGATATAGTTAAAAGAAAATGGGAAGTTACATCTCTATACCCGATTTCCAAATAATGCGTCCCATTAGTTCCGTGGTAGTTGCTAAAATTAACAGCCCAACAAATTTACGGAATGAAACAGATATAGAGAAACGAATCAGTAGCAAACCTCAACAAAGTATCCCATATAAAGCACTTTCTGCAAAAGGTATGGAATTCGAAATCATTCTACAGAACTTCTATTAACAATTTCACTCATTACGGAGTACCACAAAATTCATCAAAGTCAAACTAAGACTTCTATAAAACTCTATATGGAATTAAGGAATCCTTTAAAGGAGCGCTTCGGTATTTTTTTAGCAATGCCCTAACCAATTTACTCCAAAAAAATTTGCTGTTAATGTCCGATCTTAGAGACTCCATATTTCGTAAATAGGCTCCATTTCATACGTTGTCTTGGGATTTGCATGGTAAATCTCCACATATTGAAGTTATCACTGCGACGTGAATGATCTACAGTGTTACTAATGGTTTAAATCATTCACCTTCTTTCACATCAGTTTCAGGGTATTTTATGAATTATGTGATTTTATATTAGCTCTATATATATTAGTTATGATAAACCCAGTATAAATGTAAAAAAATTCATAGCCATCATATCAAATAATTCTTTTCACTCAAAGCTAGGGATGAAATTGGGAGAAAGAAAATACCTACAATTGATAAAAAAACAAGCAAACTATTCGAGTCAACGCTTGATATTCATTGCCAGATTAAATATCTAACAACAAGTTGTGGCAAACAGCACTCCATTAAGTGGATATCGTTGACCAGGAGTAGTGAAAACCGATCGTATACGTCGCTTCACTCCATCTATTCGCAGAAATTCGTGCTAAGGTACTCTTTGCATGCACATAGTTGAGTAGAAGCTTCTCAATATTCTGACGATGAAATGACTGACGAGTTAATCTGTGGGAAGTACGCGACTCTAGTATCGCGGTCTTTCATTCTGTGGTTCTACAACTCTAGAGAAATCTCAGAACTTCAGTCACAAATCATCCGCTCATTTGTTTTTCTATGTGTTCCTACTATCGTTGCCTATCAGGCAACGCATTCTTTAAACCCTCTTCATGAACCTATATCCTTTTTTTCTCGGCCTAAAAAAACTCCCTTTATATTCCAAGAGGAAAATTCTGTAAATTTTTTAAATAACTTAAAATATCAAAAAAAAACCATTTCGAGGAGGTCCAGAACACTCTGTGGAAAAAAATGCATGAATTTATGTTTGCCAATATGTTTTCGTCAGAGCTCTACGTAGGAGAAATTTTTCAAACACATGGTATTACCATAGAGCGTAGGATAAACCTAAACATTCAGTAAGCTGATTAGTGCCCCCATTACCCAACGACCTCCCCGCTATTTTCCGCGCAAGAGTCGAAGGAGCAACCGATACTATAGAGAATACTCCCCAGAAAACATGTTAATAGGTTGACATCGATAATCTGAAGGGAAAAAGTAATAAGCTACTATCTGTTGCAGGGCTGAGACGGAAAATTTAGGGACTGCCCTGGTCCGCACACACAAGATGCATGACTGATAAGGATCAGTACTCGCAGAGAAAAATCAACGTTTTTCCTTAAAAAAATACTCTAATTGTTTTCAATTATTTCTCCTGATTTTATCTGACTGAAAGAGAAGCGTGATGCGCAATAAAGACTAATTGCAAAGGAATGGCACGGATGAATATTATTGGAACTGATCTACGCAACGCCTGTCTTATGTAAAAAAATTAGTTAATACAGCAATATATAAACAACTCTCTTAGAGCTAAATCGGTTTAAATCCTCGGCCTTGTTGACAACTAGCAAAATGTACGGAATAACCAGTAGGGATTCTGCGCAACAATGTTACATCAACTACTTATTCAAAGCGTGATGATACCACGCATTACCACTGATACATTAAAATCTAAAGTCGTAAACGCCAGTAAAAGAGAGGGTAGTTATTTGGAAAAAACAGCAAATAATCACATTTTAATTCCAAAGCTCTCATGACTCCTTGATGATTTAATATCCCACACCACGCAGTTAAGCTGTCACCTTGAGAGCTCCTATCGCACCTATCCGCCACATCTTCCTTTCAAAGGCTGAGTATACGTCATGGTGCCAACTATTTACGTAATGACAAAATATTATGTGATCGCTGAAATTTATTCATTTACAGAAATCACAGGGCATGATGTAGTGGCGTAGGCCGGGATGGAGTCAAAACCACCCAGATTCAAAATAAAAACTTGTTATTTTAAGGTGCGGCAGAGAAAAATGGTGTTGCTGACAAAAACTGTGAAAAGATATTCCTCGGTAGCACCCTAAACTATTTGGGTGGGGAACTACCCTCTTTCCTGGATGAATCTCCCATTGACAAACTTGTATGATTCATTACTCATTCATGAATTTTTAAACGATGTGACCTTTCAGCGAAATTTCCGATAAAAGTTGCACATAAACGGCAAATTAATTGATCGCAGCAAAAATGACATTGACTTTTTATTCCAAATGAATACATCATCAAAATAATCACACCCGAAATTCCAGCCTCAAAGTTTTGGTGCGACAAGAGAAAAAATGATCAGCTATAAAAATTAAAAATAAAATATACCTACAGTGTAAAACTCATAAGGAATATCTTCAAAATTCTAAAAACCAAAAAAAAAGAAAAGGATATATTATAAATTCAAAGAAAATACATTACTAAAACACTCTAACAAAAAATATTTTGTGGTTCGTTAAAAAACTACAAGCTTACATATGGCAATGACAATGCAAAATACTTGTTAATTATTCATATTATAAATAAGTTTCAGAACATAAACTTTTCTTATAAATAACATTTAAAAATGAAGGTAATTATCCGAAAATTACTATTTTTATGAGAAATCACATATTGTTAGAGATCCCTTTATTTATAAAAAAAAACACAGCAATAAAGGTTACTGAGAACGAATCGGGACAATTAGTTTATCAATATTTGCCACTCACTAAGGCCACCCACTTCTCAGCAGTATCCACCTTTCCTCATAAAAAGGTGAATTTCGCGATTGAAAGACCTTCCGAGTGTTTACAAACAACATGCCCAATCATCGTTTCCGCTTTATATTTAAGGCCGGATATTATCGAGTCACTCACATCATATACTACCCGCCCCAAGTCGCTTAGAAGGGCCTCTAAAAATGTTTAACAATGCGCCACTACTCAGAAAGAACAGCTCAAATCTTCCCATGCCCTTCAAACGGTGTATTTTTTTCCCTTACCACCTGCGGCCCTGATCTACATTCCTCGCATCCCTTTTACCAGGATATCATTACGGCCCCTACCCTCCATCTCCTTGTCTTCCCACCACACCACTGAACTCCTTTCAAAATCGTCGTCGACAAACGTGTGCCCCGGCATTGACGATAATTGAGATATTAGCTCGGGAGTAATCACAATGAACGGAATATATAGAACCGGTAATAAATTATTCACTCACTCCTCCGACACATACACCGCCACACATAGTCATACGACAAATTGAACAGTTTGTGAGTTTAGTTAGCGTCTATATTTACCGATTTTTTTATATTTATTCATTAAACTATTGAATTTGAATAAAATTGATACTCATTCACTGATAAATTTGATTTAGAAAGCATACAATTATTATTATACACATTTATTATTCTATGCATTAATGAATGCAATCCCAAATGCTCATACAGTGATGATGGCCAATATTACCTTGCCGTGAGGTGTAATCTAACTTCTGCTTTCAAATGCTGATATTGACAGAGGATAGAAGATTTGGAACAGTCATTTGTTGTCCTCATTCATGCTTCTCTACCAATGAGTAATTTGGATATGTTTTCCAAATGATAGCGAGCGAAGTGGTACGTTGTATGCGACTGACAAACACGCACCACGTCAAAAATATTTCATTGTTTACCCATGTCATTTTCACCGCAACCAGGGAAAAAATAGTATTTTGGCGGACGAATTCCTTTGCGCTGTTTCCGGATTTATTTTTTTAACTAAACTAGACCAGTCACCGAAGGTAACATAAAATCGAGGATGGGTATCACTTTAGCTCAACAGAGTGAAGGTTAAGGAAACAAAAAATTCATTAGAATTGAAAAGAAGCCGCATAATCTAAAAAAGAATGTATAATACCAAATAATACTAAACTGTTGACTGATTTAGAAATCTTATGAAAATGCAAGGTAAATTTTGATAAATATTTGTAATAACATGAATCTTACATTATTATTTTGTTAATAATTAAATTCTGTATTTATGAGCCTAACTGCATTTTTGCACTAACATTTTCCACGCCTGATACAAATGGGAACCTAAGAAATGTATGAATTCTTTCCAAAAAAAAACATGTTTTACAATTATTAGGTGATGAGCGCCATGCCAAATTGTACAAGTGCATAAATTAATGTAATTTCAAAACATTAAATTAGGCATTTTCAAACAAGAAATTTGAGACCACGAAGAGCATTTGAGGATATAGTTTACCAGGCAATTTCTCTTAGTTTCAAGTTGATATAAGATTTAAAAATCACCATATAATATATTTATCACAAATTGAGGTTCCTTCTATGAAGTTATTCTTAAAAATGAACTTCCGAATGCATTACGGAGGGATGGGTTGCGTCGCAAATGGGTAAGCATCATATTCCAGCCATCAATCGTAAATATTCTTTTCGTTCTTCAATCACTGGCCACAGCGACAGATTGAAAGCTTTTGAAGAAGTTTGGCCAGGCGGTTTCCTAAACTAATTTTGTTGATTCGGGTCGTTTATTTTATCATAGTACCGATATTTAGGTGAAGTATTTGATTATTTCCAAGATAAAGTTACCCGATAATGAAAAAAGTTAGGTAATTATTAAACCATACATGCAAATAGCAAAGCTGAAATTTCTTCGGCTCCACAATGATTCACATAACCAAGTCATACCCACTACTATTCCGTATTCATAATACGGTGCGGCGAACCCTCGCCACCTTGCCATAACGCAAATTATACGGATTTTTAACACGCAAATCTATCGCCAGAAGGTCGCAGTGGAAAAACACTCCGGGATTGATGAGGGATAATAAGGAGGAAAAGATATAAAGTCGTAAGAACATCGAAAAAACTACATAAGGGAAGAAGGTCAGTGACACCTGTTTGACTGCTCTCGATTTCACAACATTTGAGACTTGAATAGCACTCTCTTGGAAACACCTCTTAGACTAGACTCAAGCAATGCATAATAGACAAGTGACGCAGAAAAATCATTGAAGTAATCGAAACAACTTATGCGTAATAAAAGTCACTAAACAGTCTATAATTTCACGCTAGTTACAAACAAAAACCATATAGGTACTCACAAATGTGTCCCAAATTAGCAACAACATTTTCTAGTAGCAAATCGGTGCCCATGAAAAGTATAGTATGCACCTATCTTCTTGCAAATTTGTGGGCGATACTAAATTAGATACATAAATCGTCATTCTGCTACAGCCTTCTCCTGAATATTCTATGGTCACCAACCCGCAAGCAATAATGGCCACCCGGTTTCAACATTCTTTTGAGCGCCAATCCAAAATTTTTGTCGTATCAAACAATATTTCCATTAGAAATAGTCACTGGTGTATAACAATAATGGTATTCGTAAGTATTGAGGGTCATATGTTCGATCCAAATGTTTTTTAATACAAGGCGATGATTTTTGTCAATGAGTGATAGAGAACATTTTTAAATGTTAATTTCCAATTGGTTTATTTTCACGGCCTATGTTTCACCACAGAAAGTAATTGTTATGCAATAAGACCTTGAAACCAAAACCTAGATCTGAAAAACAAACTTGAGAGATAATTTCAATTGTTTCCTCGGAATTGCAACCACGACCTTGATTAATATTTCCAAAGAAGTGTACAGTTATAAATATAAAAAGAAATAAATTTGTAATACTTGTAATGCCTGATGAACATATAATTCATGCACATATTGCTCATAGAAAATCGGATTCCAAGCAAAATATAAATGAATCAACCATGAAAACATTGAGGACGAAATAGCAAAACCATCGTCACAATATACAACGGTTCTTTGAAAACTGAGGTCTTTCACAGTGATTTAAAAAAAATAACTTCCGGCAATAATCTACTTCTCAACGCCCACAACAATGATAAGAATAAAAGTCTCAGGGCGGGAAATACATTAGATACACACTACGCGACTGACCGCGCAGAAACACGAAATCTCAGTCAACTGAATGTCAGCGTGCCGCAAACTCTATTGCATCAGGTTTACCTGGTCAAATTTTATTGATAATTTCCTTGTTATAATATCAAAAAATCACCATCAGGGATAAATGTTCATCATAAGGCCTCCGAGGCTTTATGCAGAGAACTATTTATTCCTCAGCCTTGTTTGTGCAAAACTTTAAAGAAATAAAGTCAAGAGAGTGGACAGGAAACGATTATAGGCTGTGATATGTCGGGTAATGATCACTGAACCTCAGTAGAAGCTCGCAATTAGTAACAAAAATCATGATACGTAATGGGAATAGAGAATACTTAATTAAAAGCATAACAATTTTTAGTATAATTTTCAATAAAAATTTGTATTTTTTCGCAAATAGAACATCAGTTTAATAAGACCTCATTTCAAATCCCATTTTTGCTCAAAGAGGTTTTAACACCAAAATAACCTGAAGACACGATCTAGCGAAACAATTTTCACAAGTATCCAAAAATCCCAACAAAAAAAAGTATTCAGTACGTTCTACATAAAATCCTGCGGGTAGTATCCGGTGGGTAAAGAGAGCGCATCACTCCATGTCGAACTGAAATTTTCAGGAAGTATAGAATAGACACCGGTGAACATCTGCTTATAAATTATATACATAATTTTACTTCGGTCCTTTATCTGAGGCAAATATTTTTATTTTTTAGAATAAGGGAAACCCTCTTTACTCTACACATAACCTGATAATAGAATGAAAATATGGTGACAGCGTAAGTTTCCAACGAGCACAACTTCGCGAAATAAGGCAAAAAACTATCGGTCGAGCATGAGCGATGCGTCCCTACTAGTCCGGGGGTCGGCAACCTTCCGAGGCGGATGAGCCTAAAGTTATGCAATAAGCTACGCAACTACATTTCGACGTTGTTTTCGTTTCACTACCGGCCATGTATTAATCACAGGGAAGCTTTAATCCTCTCTCCTGCCCAGGGCCAGAACTAAGAGTTATGTCAGGGGGGCAAAGATTAGTTTGCCGCCTCCCTCTTGCCCCTCACCCACCACTAAAATATAATTAAGCTCCGTAAGCTATGATGAAGATGCGGTAATTGAAATTACACACGTTTGCTATTGGAAAGTTTTAATAATATTATTGTTTAATAATTTATAAATTTATTATCATTGTAAAATAATTTAATTATAAATATTAAATAACTTTTTCAATAAAATGTTCAAATTTTGGCACCCCCTGAAATCTGCCGCTCGGAGCAACGCGCCGAAAGTTTTGAAAATAAAATAACATAATTATCATTTTTGCGCATGAAACTGGAAAGCTGCAATTTGACATCTAAAATACCGCATACGGCTCGCTAACCCTAGGTTGGCGATCAGTGTACCAGGTCAAAATACACACCACGGCTCGCCGCTTTGAGATGAAGAGAGTAGGTTACATCCAGCCCAGTGCAACTCCGCAACCCTGGTAATGCTAAGCGATATCGTCCTTAATGTCGTCCGGCGATGGTTTCAAACGTAGATGGTAGCACTAAAGCTAGCTCGAGTGCTCCTATTAATTTGCGTGGTTAGGACGTAACGGAAAAGGTTCTCAATATGAATTTATATCTTTTAAATACTGACTTAAGCACTGAAACATATTTTCACAGTTAAAAATCTTTGTTCTCTCATATGAATGCGTGGAGAACCATGAAATAATCCCCCGAACTTAGCACTTTCTGCCTCATTGCATTCCGTCTGCTAGGCTTCAAACAGGTCAGTCAATGGTGTCAATCAAGTACAAACTGTACAGAATGAGAATTTAGTTAATACTTGCCTCAACAGCTTATCAGTGGAATTCAACTTCCTGGGTTGTAAGCACGTAATTCCGATTCAAGGAGTTGTATGATGCTATGAAATGGCGCCAGACTAGAGGTGATATTATTTAATCAGCGCGTGTTATAAAAGATTATTCTAAGTCCGTGGTTACATCCCAGCGGATGGGAAGGACCAAAACTATTCGTCATCGGTAATTTTCATGTATCATGCCGAATGACGGAGCACAATATCGAAACAGACGTGCAGTAGTTTCTCTTCTACGAAAGTAAAAGTGCTAGCGCAACTCGTAATAAAAAAATTGCAATAAAAAATCGTCTCTTCCGTCGCGACCGCTTCAGAGAGCAGGATCACTCACTCTTTCCCCGGGATTCCCACTACGATAGAATCCGTAACTCGGCCAAGGAAACGTTGAAGCGTTTTACGACTCCGAAATTTCCAACTAATTCGGAAATTTTTAGACTTCCAAATTTCTAAATTGGCTATCATTGCGAGGAGAATCACCCTGCATCAATGTCGGAGGAAATCATAGCCTCGGCTCGTAGATCCGTTCAGCCTAGATAAATACGAATTAGAGGTCATTTTTAGACAGTGGTTTCACCACGAAAATTATATATTTTTTTCTAGACCTTAAATATCGCCCAAGTTTTCGAGATAAATATTTTTGTGTCACATTCCAAGTATAAAATTTACGCAACAAATACGCAGAAATTTATTCGTGATCTCGCTTACACGAAGTACCGACAGTACCGAGTTCTCGATTCCTTCTCCAACATTATCCTCGCAGTTAACGTAGCTTCTCAGAAAATCAATAAAATTCTGATGCGTAGAAAAATACAGAGCCATGGAAATGGATTGATTCATAAATATATAGAACACTACAATGTTCAAAATGACTTACACTGTTAGCATTGAAATTTGAATACCCGTGCATGAGAGCTACTTTTCGTAACAAACAACAATATCGTCATCAATTCTTCCATAAAAATCCGATCAATTCCTGTTTTAAGCATACACCACGGTGAAAAGACTGAGTTCAGGCTTAGGAGATAATACCCTTTTTCAAGATGACTAAAATTTTGTCATTTACACAACTGAACATTGTCCAAGTTAAATCTCTATTGGCAATAAGGGTGAAACTTTTGACACTTCGAACTTGAAATTCAAATTAATTTATATGGGATAAAATTAGGAAAATTGCCATCAGAGTGCAATATCCAGTTGGATATTACGTCAGGTCCTTCTGTTTCCGACTATCATAAAATATTTACCTATGCATCGCCAGTCATATAGACCATAGAACGGACGACATCTTAGGTATATATATATGCTGAATCAGGCAAAAGATTTCTAAATTTCAATTCCTTTGAGAAATTTAGGAATTTTTTCAACCGAAACTATT
Organism: Ischnura elegans; assembly: GCF_921293095.1. Lineage (NCBI taxonomy): Eukaryota > Metazoa > Arthropoda > Insecta > Odonata > Coenagrionidae > Ischnura > Ischnura elegans. Next base: position 34,842,060 of record NC_060249.1, read on the forward strand.
ATTTCCTAGTATAAAAAATAAACGTATTGTGGACATCAATTGATCGAGCAATTTAACAAGCCTTCACGATTTTTACCTACTCCAAACCTTACCGTTAATGAATTCACCAATATCCTTTGTTAATCCAATTTTCCTCCTGGAACTTGAGCACTTCAGCGTAAAACTGAAATTATAAACAGATTTTTCAAACTCTTAGCTTTCATACTATCTTACGGTTGCAATTAAAATCGTAACTTCAGGTTCGAGCGTTTCATATAATATCCCTTATCAATACCGAAAATGAATTTAATAATGCTATGTTATAATTCAACCGCAATGGGCCCATTAATGTCTTCTACTCGAAACAGCCATTTGCATGGCCTCTATTGGTGCATTGGACTGGGATACATTAAAATTACTTTATGAAAAAAAAACACACGTTAAGGATGGAATTCATCCTATTTGCCTCAAAGTATCACTTCAAAACCAATTATCATCGATAAATGACGCAACGCAACCTTCCAAAAGTCATTTATACTTAACGACTGTAAGCTATGCATTCCAGGTTTGGGTAAGAAAATTGATTTTCCTTCGGGATCAAAATGTTCAGATGTTCCACATCTAGGAGTTAGCACCTTTTTCTGAGAGCAATTGAAATGCTAGAATAAAATTCATTTTCTAAAGAAAGGACCTTCCAGGGATCCGACATTTTAAAAATATTTTTACTAAAGTAGGAGTTTCTAATGTATTTCTGGAGAGCATTATATTAATCTAATGTAATTCCCTCATCTGGGGAATTTCTTTGAGCTGACGATGAAGCATCCTGCAGTATTCTCCCATCATTCCGGTATCGTTGTTCTATGTCTTTGATATTCTGATGGATTCTTTCACACCCTGCCAAACTAGCAGTTTATGGGATTTATTACAGTTACAATAAATTTTTCATTGTCGGCAATTGTGAATGCGTGCGATTTGTAAAGCAAAAATTGTGGGAGATATTTTGAGAATAATTTTAGTGTTCCGGAGGTCAAAATACATGAAGAATGCCCACATTTACGAAAAATATTGATATCTTGCGCGTTGTTGCATAGTGTGATCCGTAGGCAGCACATATAAATGCATTTGAACACGGCCTATGTTGTCCTAAATTTCCTTCCAATTATTCATAACAATATTATGACTCTTAAGACTCTTGGGAAACACAAGCACACTCATAGGAAATATGGCATAAAGTAGCATTTTTTATGGGTTGTGGGAATTTTGAAGAAATTAATCGAAACTCTCAGTTCACCTCATTATTATTTTTTCCAAGAAAATCGCTCTCCCATTTTTTTTACTGCGATCCAATTTCGATGACCCCAAATGATCATTCACCTTCAACTTAGTCAACATGATTCGAGAGGAAAAGGAGAATGATATTTACCTCTAGCTCCGGCGTTCCCATTCCGTCTCTTTTGTCCAGCCTTTTCCTCGAATTGTCCTTTCACCGATACCAACAGTCAGCGGTGAATGTCCCCCAAGTACAGAATCAATGTATGACCATGCAGAAAAGTCGATAGACTTTTCGAGAAGGAAACTGAAATTTGAAATGAAAATTATATACTTCGCATACAAGCAACAAATTTTTACTAAACAATTTGAACACACTCAAGTGACACGTCTGAGGTTAAAATAAATATTGGGGAAGTATTCCAGAGGAAAACCGGCTGTTTTAATGGGAAAATATTTTATTAAGACAGATAATATGTGATAATCACCTCATCTAATTCATAAAGGAATGTGTACATAATCCAGTTACTGATTGGTGCCAAAAATTTATCCAATTGATCCACCCAATAATCTGAGAAAAATTAGATTGATTTTAGTGAGTATTTTATTTTTCTCAATTAAATGAGTAACAAAAACTATACTATTACTATAAATACTAAAACTGTCCAAATATGATAGTGATTGAGCATTTATCAAATTCATTTTCTTGAAAAACTTATTATTTTTCAATTATTTCAAGTTATTCGGAACTAAAAAATTCTATATGAAATAATCTCCACCCAATAATTCATGTTTCACTCATGACTATTTTTTCTTCTTCCAGGTTCTTGCCACCTTCGCAGCCCATGGGAACTCAATATGCGTTGGTTTCGGCCAGGGATACTCCGCTGTACTCCTACCTCAGATCTCTGACCCCGGATCAACGTTACATCTAACTTCTCAAGAGGCGTCATGGGTCGGTAAGTGAATCCGCAATGTCAAAAAGACGTCGTATTTGAGAAAGAACTGATCACTACTTTTTTCACATTTCCCATACTTGTGTTTCTTTTTTAATACTCAAAAAAGGTCAGATTCCTCTTCACGGATATTTTAAACAATGGGCATTCACACCAATCGCTTAATATCGCTTCACGAATAAACCCCAGTCACGGGAGTGTTCAGGTTTGAAGTTTGCTCTCCAATTTACGATAAGGGCGCCTACTTTTGTTTATACGCAGCAGTTTCAGAATGGCTCATCGACAAAATCCATGTTTAGGAGCTAAAGCTGCCCCCCCCCCCCCCCCCCCGTACAAATGCTTATTCACACTCCCCGACTGTTCAACAAGTTTCATCCTTACCTCTCTGCAGTGGCGCAGGGAGGGGGGGGTTTGGGGGATAAACACCCCCGCCAAGCGCTCAGAGGAATTTTAAATTTAATCCATTTTACTTAATTGGATTGATATTACTAATAGTGTAAGGATTTAAAAAAATATCCCTCAGAAAGCCGTAAAACTCACCATTTTTAACAATTTATCTTGAAATTCCGCAACTTATTAATCTCTCACCTACCGCTTATCCTGGTGGGTATTTCATACCCCCACACACCCCGGTATTAGTTGCACCTAAACTCGCCCCCCCCCCCCCCCCCCCCAGCCTTAATTCCTAGCTGCGCCCCTGCCCCTCAGTACTTTTTTGTCGAGGTTGTTTCATTTTCTCCGCGTCTTTTGGCCCCAAAACAACTACGACTTAGAATCCTCATGACACATTGGATAATCATACGGTGCAAGCTGTCAACATAGGGATATAAAACTCTCGATGGCATTGATATTGACATTTTAAGATTTGTAAAAGTTAGTCTAATTTTCTTCTGTAAACGTAATATTTTTTCTCTCTTTGCAGCGAGTTTAGGGGTGATTTCTAATCCGCTTGGAGCTTTGGCGGCGGGGATTGTCTCAGAACTGCTGGGAAGAAGATCAGCCGTCAAGCTAGCAGCCGGTCCCTACATCGCCGGATGGCTAATAATCTTCCTGGCAGACGACTTCTTGAAACTGTGCATCGGTCGCTTCATTTGCGGAATGGCAGTCGGTAAGATGATGACGCCTCTATTTTTATCACCCCCAAGCTCATGTAACAATTGACTCCAGGTAAATTTATGAACCACCCAACGTCAGTTCAGAAATGTTTCCATCACATATTTATTTATTATGCGTCCATTACTTCATTGTTAATATTAATATTAAATGATATAAATTTCAATTTTTACTAACGCAAATAAGGTACATTTAATGATAAATAAGTGTTACTCTTTTAGGAATATTCTCACTGTTGGACACAAAACTGTGCTCACTCCACTTTGGAACTCATTACCGAAATAGCCAACTGCTATACAAAAAGAACACACACCAACAATTTAATTAATCCTGATTTACACAATATTGTCTAAAAAAATATTATCCTTTAACTGAAAAAAATGTGAGAAACAAAAAATACGTTTTTTTTGGGATATTTCACGGAGTCATGTTTAGAATGTTACCTCAAAATAGTTGTGCATTTGGGACCATACATCGATAAATGATTTTTACATGGAAAAAGTTTATTGTAAAGAATTGAATTTTAGGGTTATATCATGTCAAAAATATTTTGAGAATTTTTTGAATGATTTCTCTTGAGCGGAACATGTAAGAAAACCTTGCTGATTTACCTTAAATACATGATATTAAAGAAATGCTTAACAAATAAAATAAATAAACTTAAGAATATCTGATCGTTGCCATCTCTTCGCAGGCATGGCCTCGGCGAGCTACGTGTACGTGGCTGAGGTGAGCGGCGCCCAGCACAGGGGAACCCTATGTGCCTCCGGTCCCGTCTTCGTCTCCCTCGGAGTGCTGATGGTCTATGCGGCGGGTGCGTTCTTGAATTGGACCACAGTCGCGGCCATGGCTTGCGCAGCGTCCATCGCGGCCTACGCCTTCGCCGCGGCCATCCTGCCCGAGACGCCCGCGTGGCTCGTGTCCCGCGGCCGTCTTCACGAGGCCCGAGAGTCGCTGGAGTGGTTGCGGGGCAACAGCGCGTCGGCCGGTGAAATCGATAAAGACCTCGCGGCACTGATGGAGGCATCGAACACGGTCAGCGAAGCCAAGCGACAGGAGACTTCAACGCCCGACGATCAACCCCGATGCTGTTCCTTCTTCGCGAGCATGTGGTCTCTCTTCGCCAGGCCTCAGGTTTGGAAGCCGTTCGTCCTCCTGCTGTTCTTCTTCGCCTTCCAAGAGGCTTCCGGAATATACGTCCTCCTGTACTACGCCGTGGACCTGTTCCGGTCGCTGGAAGCTAGTCACGCACCTCCCGCGGCTCCCATGAACATGATGGCCAGGGATAGGATCTCAACTGATGGAGAATACGGCGATATTCCCGTCGCGTCTGCCCTTATCGGGAGCCTGGGCGCTTCGAATTACACGGATTACACAGATAACGTAAGACAGCAACACTACCTCCTTCCATATTTTAGCATTAGAAGAACATAAGTTTAATGATTCCAACAGTAGAGGAAGCGTTTTTTGCATAAAGGAAGTGATCACCTATCTAAAATGAGCTTAGAGATAATAGATAGTCCAATTTAAGAAACACAAAGTGATGTAGTGACACTTTTTCATGCTCAATCAAAAATGAGCTTAATTATGTCAGGAGTGACAAAGGCAGTAACAAATCCAGGGGGTGGAGAATTGATGGCAACCTACTCCCTCATCCAAGACAAATAATATAAAATATTAAACAATGAGCAAACCATGCATAGCTTGTAGAACCCCCTCCACCAATAACCTTCTGAAATAAGCTTGCTGTCTCTCCTCCCCCTGACATGTTGATAAGGATTTGCTCTATTGAGAGATATTAAGTAAACTTAAAAAATTCAATCAATCACACCATTCCTCATACATTTCCTCCTCTTGAAGTATTTTTTATCATTTTGAGTATTTTATGAATGTTGACATAGTTGGTGATTGGATTTTAACTCACACCTACAAACAAATATCATATATTGATGGCAAAAACTGCTATCATTTTCAAGTCTACAATACAAATCAGTGAATGAAACCAAGTTTAAAAAAACATACCCCTGTTATCTTTTAAATCTCCACACAAAAATGAGCTGAATAGTAAAAGATTTTTCATTAACCAAAACCCATTAAGCAGAGGCATTTTCAGTCAAACTTCTATTAGTCGGTGAGGTAGATGGATTTAATAGGAACAAAAAGTATGATAATACATAGGAATAAAAAGAAAATAAGAAATGTAATGTCTTTCAACCTAAAGGTGCTGCAAAATATTGAGGACAACTCTTCATCTGGAGTAGCAGAGGGTTTCTTGGCCTCCATTGCTGTCGCAGGTGTACGGTTATTGGCAAGCATTGGCGGTGCAGTACTAATGAAGAAATTTGGACGCAGACAACTGGCGATGGCTTCAGGCATGGGAATGGCTGCATCAATGGCTGTTGCAGGAGGCTATGAATTTGTCTTTGCTGGAAAAACAGTTGCAGATGGACGCCTAGCCCCTTGGGTGCCTTTAGCCTGTGTCCTCACTCACGTCTGTGTCTCCATGATTGGATTTCTGCAACTACCTTGGATCATGACCTCAGAACTATTTCCACAGGTAACTTTTGCCAGCATCATGATTCATGCGTCAACTTTTAAGTGTATGTCCTCTATAGAAGTTAGGATTGGAATAGGGTATTATTTAAGCATTGAAGGCAGGTCGCTGACCCTTCCAGAGCATGTCCAACAGTTTTTGCAGATTAGGCAACAATCCCATGTCAATACACCCCACACTTTCAGTGGGCTCTTAATCTTTCTGTCCCCTTGCTCTGCATATCTTGGGAATACCTTGTCTGATCCATTTGTCCTACTCACCACTCTAATGATGACTAAGTATCTTCTTCTCAATGAAAGATGAAGAATGGTAGATAAATTGACTTTTTGGAAGAGAACAGCACAGGGTGCTTCTCCAAAGTAAACTGCCCAAATTAAATACAATTTTCACACATAAGCCAGAAAAATACATTCTGGGACGATTCAAATTTTCTTTATATCAATGGAATAGAACTGGGGACTAAATTTACCACGTCACAAATATCTTAATAACCTCACCATATTATATTTGACAATTTACAAAATGGGATACTACCTAGTATCATTATAGCAAACAAGAAAGCATAATGAATCAAATGAAGCTTAATTTTATCATCCCAATTAATCAATTAACTGCCTTGAAAATAGCTCTACTTGGTGCCTGGCATACCCAATTTCGAAAAGCAAAAAATTAATTTAAAAAAATAAGTGGAAAGTAAAGGGCCAGCTGCGAGAGTCAACTAATGGGCACATGAATCCATATATGTACTATACATAATTTAAGAATATTAAAAAAAATTTAAATATCAGGAATTATACCATGGGTGCACCCAGTGAGGGGCAGGAGGGGGCAACTGCCCCACCCAGAAGCAAAAATCGCTAAACTCTTTGAGGAAAATCAGACTGAATTAAATCGAAATTTTTCAGCAATTTTTATTTAAACCCATTAAAAATTATATTAGTAAAAGACATGTGACTAAATTAATTTTGTGTTCAAGCAAATAATTTTTGAAACTAATAAAGCACTGTTATAATTTTCTTAAAATATTGATTCCATTCGCCTATTCCATGGCAAAATGTTACAACTTGAACAACCATGGCTTGCTCCCTCCTCTAGTTTTGATCCTGGGTATGCCCTTTTATTATACATACGTTATTACATATAACTCTAATATTCAATAATACCACTCACAAACTCATCACAACTAATTTTCTGCATTCAAGGGAAAACCTTAATTCTCTACACTTCCAAGTACGTTACTATATTCAGTTTTATAATCATTGAATATTATAAATAATAGAATCCTTTGAGAAGCTCCGCAGAGGATGGTCATTTGAGATTAAAGTTCATTGTAGAGCAGTGAAGATACATGGTAGCTCCCTTTAAGTTAATAGGAGACCTACCCATTTTCAGAGTTCAGGGTATTAAGCCAACCTCTTTTCAATTCTGCAGGCTGCAAGAGGTATTGCTGGAGGATCAGTCTCAGCCCTGGCTCACCTTTTGATATTCACATCCGTGAAAACTTACCCAGACTTGGAGGCCTGGGCTGGAGTGCCGTGGACGCTATGGCTCTTTGCAGGTTCGGCAGCAGCAGGAGCCATCTTCGTGTACATGTTTCTACCAGAAACAAAAGGGAAGACTTTAGCTGAGATTGAAGATGAATTTTCAGGAGGAATTGGCCGAAGAGGATGTTTGGGAAGCAGTGATAGCAGTGAATGCCTCAATTATGGGCCGATATGTGAGAGGAAAATGAAGGGGACACTTAATGCAGTTATTGTCAAGTCAAAACATGGCCAAATTGAGAATACACAGCAAAAGGTAAGAAACTCATCTCTTAATGACCATTAGCCATCATCTATATAAAGCAATAGTGTCTGATGTTTTTATTTCAATTTTGCATACAATTTATTTAAATTAAAAGAAATTTCATTAATGATTGAAATTAATAGAAAGAGCAGTCTCATTCATTATTATGCCAGAAAATATACTTGCAGTAGCAAGCCTGAAATCCAATGCATAATACTTATAAGCAAAGCCATTGGTATTTATGACAAAAATTAAATATGTACACTAAAATATTAGATTTTCAGGATAAAATTAATTTTGGTAAAAATGAAATCACAAAATCTTATCTCTTTGACTTCCAATTGTATACCATGGAACTGGGATGGAATATTAATTATATATACTTTTTCTTCGTTTTAATACAGAGCCTGGCAGCTATCATGAGGCAATACTGTAATAACAGTGACAACACAAGTGACAGGAACTTTTGCAGCTTGCCAACAGAAAATCATCACACAAGCAACCCTGGATTTCTCATCAATGGAAAGCTTGTTGAGGCAGTTCCTACATCATCTCATTCCCTAAAAGACACATTTGACAACAAAATCACCCAAGGAAGCACTTTGTCCCAAATGCAAACTAAGAAGCAGAAATATTCCTGGTTAAATTGGATGTCCTTATTCAGGAATAGAAAGGAGGTATATGTGGCAGGAGACAGTGCTCAGGAAGTGACAGCCATTAGTGTCATTAGTGTTGATGTTCAAACAAACAAATTCTGAGACAATTTTTGGGGAGAAATCCAAAGAACCTCTTGGAGTTGTATGCAAACAATGGCATCAATTGATCTCTGAAACTCAAAAGTAATGGACCATCAAAACAGATGGCAGGTTTCTATGTAGAAGCCAATGTGTGATATAAACTAGATGAGGAAGTGATGAGTCTGAAAAAGCTTGCCTTTGAGGTCATCATTTCACAATGTTATCTTTAGGAGAAGTCTGGTTTTGTTTTCCATGTGTGTCACATTTCATATAACGTAGAATGGTAATCATTTCCAAAAAAAACTTTCCTGGAGCAAGCTAAACCATTGTCCAATTGGAATGTTTTCATACCAACATTATCTATGCAACCAGAAATTTGCTGGCACTTCTTTTGTCATACATCAAAATCAGGCCAGCAAACAGTCAGTCAGACACTGCATCTCATAGAGCAGTGACTGACTGGGGGTGACCCGTGAAGTTTGCACTCTGACATATTTAATTTACACTGACCATAGACTTGACATCGCCTGACCAATGAATTCTGATCAGGTTTGAATGACAACAAATCAAGGTAAACATTTGTGAATGATTTGAGGAACTTGTCTCCACCAATTTCCTGAGTACTGACAGAATATAATTTCACCCCAGCATAAGGGACACAGTGATACATATAAGCAATGAGGGCAACGGACTGAGCTAACTACATTTTCTACCAAGAGTATTGCAGAGAAAAATAGTATGTTTAGCAAACTGGAGTCAGGAACTCATAGTGCATTATCTTCAAAGTAGATGCTTCAAAAGTTAACCTCGACGTGGTTTGGATCAAAACTTATCATTTTTACATATTGTATAGAGTTACTTATCATTGTTTTTTTATGGAGAGATCACTATGGTTAATTATTTATTGTAATATTTTTATGCCGAAACATGACTATAAGATGTGAGCAGAGCACTTGAGTGTGCAAAAAAATTTTTATTTTATATTGGAATTGGAAAGGTTTCAGTAAGACTGTCAGCCATCTAGTATTCTTTTCACTGGATTCCGTGAAATTACTGATACATATATTTTTGCGTAAAATGATCATAATTGTATGATCCTATCATCAAATACAGGGTGGAATCGATTTCATAGGCTAAGGTACAGTACATGTAAATGAACCCCTTTTGTTAACTTACGTATTTAATGCATACACTCATTTTATGTATTGGATAAATCATTCATAAGTGTTTTTACATAGAAACATATAATTGAAACCTATAATATGTACTACCGCAATTGAGTATGCATTTTCAAGGGATTTTTTTATGTAAATACTCCATCTTAGCTTCTAAGTTGAAAGAAGGTCTTTGTACAACACAAATACTGCAACATGGCATTCCACAGAAGTAAGGGTGTCAATAGCTTTAGTTAGTATGAAGTGGTTTAAGGAGAATTTACTTTAATGTACCTCTATTTATTATTTTTTCCCTTGAGGTAATACTTCAAATGTACGAGTTAGGGGAGATGCATTTACTTTTTCCCACAAGAAATAATAAAAAATTAAAAATGACTGCATCAACAATTAATATGCAAAGATGTCAATGTTGTCGTTAGATTTTTTTTCTAGATGTATTAAATTCAATTCATTTTACTGTAGGTAGTATAGGTACTATGTAAATACTATATACACAGGAGCACACTGCTAGATAGTTTATCCAAATTCATCAAGGAAATTTGTTTGTATAATAGAATTAAACTATTTAAGCATGCTTACTTAGCTAAGGCTGGATTTCACCACCTAAAATCCATTGATGACACCCTATTAATTCCTCACTTGACATACATTAACAATCCAGTTGGTGAAAAATATGGAAAACAGAAACCATATCAATTCATGGTAGTGACAAAAAAATACTCATTCCCTGAGAGCACGCATTTTGAGACACATACACTAGATGAATAATGCTACAGGGAGTTTTTGATGATTAATTAACCTTAACATGACATTTTGGTTACATACTGAATCTCAACACAGCAAAATAGATAAATTGTAAAAGGTTATACACATTATGCAATATTACGAAAAAACTCAGCCCTTCTTCACAAGCCTTTTTTTTGACAGTATTAATAGACATTTATGGTTATTGAATTTTTTATCATGTTCTATTAACTGATAACAATCAGGAGATTTAATTAAGTTAAAGTTAAGAGTAAAGTTCCTATAAAAGTTAATAATGAAGGTCACTTTAAATGAGTTGTCTGTGATAAATGTATCCTTCAGAATGTGTTTTATTATTAAGTAGGCAGCGCATTTTTATGGTTTCCTTGCAAGCTATGAGATAAACTTTATACATGTATGATTTGGTACAAGTGTAAAGAAATAGTTTTCTGTATTTATTTTGTGAATAAAAAATATTCAGCAGAGAATGAGACATTTTCATTTCATTGAATTCAAGAGGCAACAGAAATTTTCCACCTTTACCTAAATTGAGCTTCATTAATATGTATGATTTTTTTACAAATAGAATTCAAAATCTACCTCATGTCACAAAGATTAATGCTTCTTTGAATACTACCTTTGTAGATAGCGAAAATTAATTCAAACTTAGTCTATTTCTAAATGGTGTCCAACCTTTCTGTGCAGATATTTTTGCCTTCTATCATGCGTAACCCTTTCAAAATGGTGGAGTTCTCTCCTTAGTATTACTGCTGGACTGAGCCCCAAGACACTCATTGGTCCCCTCTCTACAGAGGATTTTTGCAGGACATTCGTTAAGAAGAGTCACGCGGCTCAAAAAGCAGTAGGAAGGGGCTAGCTGCACCTCAGGCTCATACATGTGGAAACAGCCCGATCTCAAAAGGGAAATGGAGGACAGTAGGGATGGTCGGATTGGATATTGGATCCAAATATCTGCGGATATTGCCCTTAATCAGATCCAAACTCGCGGAAGACATTGGATCTGGATCAGAAATTTTAAATAATAGCATCAGTGAATGCAACGCACAATAAGGGTGGAAAGAATTCCGATTCTATCTTCGAATGCGCCGTCGCATGAGATTCTTGTCCTACTCATGAACCGTTTTGTTTGAAAGCTCTCGCAGAGGTTACGTAGGAGAATTTTAGCCGTGGAAAATAAAAAAGGCAAAATGCGACTGGCATATAGTGAGATTCCCAAGAGATTGAACAATCATCGGGGGAATCTCAGCGTCAGGAATTTGAAAATGCATTTGGATCCGAAAATATCCGATCCGAAAGATCCGACTCCGAAAATCAAGGATCCGATCCGAATCCGGATCCGAAAAAATCCTGCATCCGTCCATCCCTAGAGGAGAGTGCTATGGAAGAGATAACTTCTTTTACAGAGATAAAGCTCCCCATTCCTCAAAAAAAAATCCACAAAAGTCCCCAATGCAGCTGCATCTGGAACCGCTCACTGCCCCTACAGCCCCTCTAGGAAGAAAGCCTTTCCGAGCATTGTCAGCAGTCACTGATCACCAGCAGTCATCCCTTGGTGCTACTCAGAGCATCAAATCGACTCATTTCTTTCTTTATCATTAAATAGATATAATACCAAGTGGTGTAGTAATTTTTTAAAATTGAATACATAACTATAAACAGTTGAGTCTGATTAGATTAAAATTAAATTAGGGTTCGCCCACCCTGATAGAATAATGGGAAGATTTATGAACTTGGCAGCAAGGTCACTAAAAATGATGCAACCCATTTTTCAGTGCATGTTGATTCCCCAATCAACTTTCTCAACTCATTGTAAACAATAAAGCAGCTACAACAAAAGTGACTCGAGTGCATCAATCTGTGTTACCGAGCTATGGCAGAAGGTCATGATCATATTAATTGGCACAAGGGCACCAAAGCACACTCCCAAACATTAATGGTGCATTCCCCACCAAAAGGCAAAACATTAACCCCCGCCAGTATATTGGTATGTAGAATACAATTAAAAAATTGCCCCCTAATGTTTTATTTCTCCAGAAAATATTTTTTTATGCCGCAGCCTACTCCATACATTTGCCGGTCTCAGATGGGGTGGGGTCAATTTCTTGCCTGCCAAACCGAAGGTCACAGGTTTGAGTCCCACCTGGGTAGGTTGCCCCTATCCAGAACATGGATGTTTGTCCTATGCTGTTGTTCATTATATTCCCCCACTGTTAACTTCCTAAATGTGCTGTTTTCGGGGCGATGAAGATAAATGGAAAATAAACAAAAATAAAAGGTACATTCCCCAATGGGCACCCTTGGATTGGCATGCTCCACAATGAACATGTAAAAACAATTATTTACAGAGGATTTTAACAGACCATGGATACTGTGCCTTAAGTCCTTTCCGCCCATCAATTTTTTTAGCCATGCTAATGACTGCATTCTTACAATAACAACATAATTCAATAAAATTAAAACCTCAATTTACCAATGTCGTTTTTCTTCTCCCTCACAAGATAATTAAATGAACATTCAATTCATACCATGCACATGAAATTTTTATTAGGATGTACATAGTTCATTATCATTTGTTTAACTTTATCATAAGATTATATGCACAAGTAAACAGCTCCTCTACCATCCTATATTTCAAGATCCTCTATATTTAAAATCATTTATCTTGGTGCAAGGAATCAATCTCTTAGATAACTAGCATATGTTGATTCTCTTCATAAAATTAAAACAATCGCAAAATATACATTTTCAGCAAAAATTTATTATAAGCTATGAAAATACAGCCTGTACTTCAAATTCACAAGATTCATATAAATAAGCTTTATCCAAGAAGTTGATTCAATAGAAAGCATAGCATGATTACATATAATACAAACAAATAAAGAAGAAAAATTTCACTGTATGTACACCTTGAACAAAATTAAATGTAACATCTTTGCTCTCGCCAAAAAGTAACGATAACGAAATCATTCTTTTTTCATAAATATCTCTTGCCATCATAATAATGGAGGTCCAAATTGTTTACCCTCAGTCAGTGCTCTTGACTCATGCACAAAAACAGGGAATTCGTAGCCCTGAAAAAGAAAATTTAAAACATTTTAAATTTAATTTAAAACATAAGTGTATTACTGCAGAGACTTGATATCAAAATACTTAAGAATCAAAAATGAATACCAGTGTGCATGAAAATGTTTCTAGTGCAAAAAAAGTATGAAACAATTAGTCCATCCTGTATATACGAGTTTGTTCGATGGACAGTTTCAAAATATAGGCAGTAAACCTTTAAACAGATAACCATTGAATACAATCTCAATGTATTATAACCCTATTGAGAAAGTTGCAACTCATATTACCAGAGTTTGATGATGGCACGCAAACTGAAAAAAGCTACGATCCTCTTAAAGTTTTCTTTCATTCAAATCTAGAAAATTTTCAAATTTCTTCTTATGCCCAAAAAAATAGTTGTAATGGATTCCAAAATGCCTCCATTCCAGAATTCCTTTTGAGAAAGATGGACTTATTGGCATATGTAATCCATCAAAGGCTAGCATATTGGTATGATGTGTTCACCATTCTTCGCAAATTTTAAGAAAGCAGATTATAAAAAATAACAGTAATGATCACAGACTGCACTATACCAGCATGTGCCCACAAATCAAAATGTAAACTGTACCTTTTGCAAGGTGTACTAAATAATATTCCATGTTCATTTAATTAAAAAGAAATATCAAGAGTTTTAGATTAATAAGTGGCTTGAAACATGATAAGAATTCTCCCATTTTAGTGCCCCTAATAAAATGTAGAGTAAAATCTAAATGAATACCTTCACACCTCTCCCAATGGAGTTAGTTCATAACTTGAGTACCAAACTTTTAAATCACTCAACCTGTTTCCAGGCAGGATTTTGAACTTTCACCCAACAGGTTGACAATTGAGGGCTTTATCTATCTACAATTTTATAAAATATATCTTAATGTATCTTAAATATATGCAAATGCATTGCCGAAGAGACTTTATATCAAAATATTTAAGAATCGACAAAGTTAACTCATGTTTATGAAAATGTTTCAAGGGTAAGAACATTTTATTTTTCCATTTTAACATACCAGGGCAATTATTACAGAATAGAAAGGCTACAAAATAAATAATTGGCGATAATCTACATCAGCCTTTACTTGAGAATAGTGATCTTCCATGCAATGAAAAGATTCACCTAGGTCTGGGAAAAATTCATACCATTGAATGCGACATTTCAATATCTACAACTTAGAATCATTTATCAAAGGAAACTTAATGAGGTAGATTGGCTAAAAGGCCGAATCGAGGATAAATTCATTTCAGATAAATAAATACACATAAGGAGTCATTTCAATTAATTATAATAAAGCAGTAATATCAAATATTACAAAACTAGTACACGGAGGAGGCAATGATGGAGCCCACATTACAGATTTTAACTAGAGATCCCAAAGGTCAGCAGTTATGAGAGAATTTACCCCGAGGGAAACTTGAATAGCCTCTACTGAAGCAGTATGCACATAAATTTAACATTTTAACCCTTTGAGTGCGGATGGCATAGCATTGATGCCCAGCGTAGGTCCTGCCAACGGGCGGGTGGCATCACATTGATGCCACGCCGGCCTATGTCCTTCAATCGCTCCCTACGCTCCTCCGCTCTGTTCTATCTACTCTCATGATGGTTTCCCGCGCACAAAATGGTTTAGGCTACCTGCATATGCCTTCCGTTTTTGAAAAATAGTTTATATTTTTTGAGTAATTTTTTTTTACATTTATGGAGTACTTTTTTATTTGTAAGATTTTTCGCCATTACAAAAAAATTTAAATGTGATATTTTCTTTACTTTTCTGAATATTTGTAATAAGTGTTGCCACATTTGAAGGTTATTATTTTCGTTTTAGTCCTACTAAAATTTTTCAAACTATTTCCTTTCGTCTCATTGACGAAATATATTTTTGTATTTCAAATTACGGTCACTATACCTACACACGCTAAACATAGTTGAATAATCTGTTTCTGTTTTTATTAATGTTTAAACTTAATATTTACATAATGCCGTTACAACTCCTAACAATCTTCCATAGTATATTTGCCACTCATTTTCTGAACGATCCTTTCAATAGGGGTCTGATTATATTGGCTACGGAAGAAGAAATAGAGTTTTCGACTTTTTCTCATTTATTTCGTATGAGTTTGTTAAAGTTACTAGGTGGGAATAATTACGACCACCAATTCGTTATTCACGGGAAATAATGAAGGTTCTAGGGAAACTTTTATATTTTTTCCATATTGAAGGAGAAATTAGAATTGGGGAAATCTTTGGGGAAAAAATGATCGAATTTCGGGGCTCAAATGAAAAAGTCGTTTTCCGTCACCGCGGAATAGACTACAAGTCGCTTTGTGTCGCCAGTTATCTCTATTTTTAGAAGTATTTTTGCCATTCTTATTAGAAATCCATGCTACTATTCTGTTGTGTGCATGTTGTAGAAAAGGTCAGCTCTTCCTTCTCAGTTTTTGCGACTCTCGTTATTAGTACAGTCTCTCCTTCGGACATCTTTCGATTGCGTGCATTTTCACTCCTCTATGGAGATTTTTTTTCTAATATTACCGTATGGCCTTTTTCCATTCGACATTTTGGTATTTTACATATATTTAGCCACTTACGTGGAATATGGGAGACATCTTCATTTTTAACTTTATTCCTATTTTCAAACCCCAAAGACCGTTTATGTATCAGCCTTTGGTCAACTAGGCTTAGAATATCTCCTCGCAATAAAACTACCTCTGGCACAATTTACTCAAGTGTATGCATGGAACACTGCATTGGGTCTTCTCCGCGAAGATTTTTTTTTTTAACTTTGAAGCAATTTACATACATATTTTACTTCGACCAAATAGAGCTATTATAATCAGAAAAGAAAATCAGCAAAATTTCTATGCGCAAAGAAACAATTATTTTTGGATTATTATACGTTGCAGTTTTATCTGGAGCATTCACATTTAGATATTTCTTGTACCTCAGTTCTAAACTTTAACGCTTACATCTCTTTCTGACTGCAAAAGAGCAACTTCATCAGTCTTGTGCATTTTGTAAGTGTAATTTATTTTATTGTAGTATATTTTATAGGTGTTAACTGAGGTTTACGTCGAGGATGCAAGTATGTGGAGCTGGAGGAACTACATATTGTCGTCTGAAAGGCTTTGGTCCATATTGCCAATGCCTCTCAACATGCAGTTCTTCAAGGATGACCGAGCATAGGAATCTTACTCGTGGGGTATGGGAGAAATTTTTGGTCAGATATACCTAATGTATGATTGTATGAAGTTTGTAAGATGGCCATCCATTCCAGATTATTGGAAAAGGTAGGAAAATATCTTCGATTTTTCCCTCCTTCACAGCACTTTTTCGCGAGACCGATTTCAACTAATTTTCCGTTGCATGCAGTTTGGCAGGAACCCTGGAGTAGATGATCCGATACCAAGAGACCCCTTGCATAAAATTCGACCCCTTTTGAAAATATTCACTCAAAGAATGAAAGAAATTTATTACACGTTTAAAGAACTCTGCTTCAGTAGTCCATGTTTCTTTGGCGTCACAAACGTGGCATAACATTATATATGCTTTCTGAGCCTAATGGCCTCGTGCAAGATGCTATAATTTACACTGGGGCGAAGGATCCTGATGTTGGAGGCAGGGGACATGCAAACAAAGTCGTGCGAAAATTAATCGATAGATTTCTCCTCAGTGGGCACAGTTTATACAGTCGCGTAGCCACGATTTTGAAATGGGGGGTTTTTGACGGAGGTTTGAGGGCCCTTCTGGAGGGTGCGGGGGCCATTTTACATGTTTTTGGCACCTCAACAGGGGTTGTTACCCATAACCCACCCCCCGTGGCTACTCTACTGAGTTTATACATGGAAAATTATAATCATCATAAAAATTATAATAATCTGTTCAAATATCTATTGAGTTACTCAAAAAGACACACCACTGAAACTCTAAGGACAAACAGAAGAAATAATCCTCACGTCCTTAGAACGACTTCAGTGGCGAATCAGTATAACTCTGATGGTGCATGATGTGCAGATGTTCCAGGGCTAAGTTTGAACCCTTTTTTCAAAGAATTTCACAATTATTAGTTAATATTTTCAGCATTAACGCAAAAGAAAATGGCAAAAAGATAAAATAACTTTCATATGTTTGCATCCAAATCTAAGTTACTAGTAAATTTAAAAATTTAGATGAGAAGATTAAAATTCGAACACTTTTATTTACCCAAAATTTGATGCATGGATAGTGGATGACATCTGAAAAATTATTTATCTTATTTTATAATTCAATTCCGCCATCATTTCAGAAATTATTTCAAGCTTCTCAGTTGCTATGTAAAAATATGTTGTCCGTCGTTTCTAATGTTTGTGTAACGGGTTGCATAAATATCCGGAGCATTTATCACATGGGTGCGGATGGCATCACTGTGATGCCATTAACAAATTGTTTAATAAATTGTCAAATTAATATATAAATCCCTTTTTTATTGAAATTGTTTCCATATTTTCGAAAAACAAAGTGAATGCAGTGAAAAAAAATTCTCCGCCAATGTGAAACAACTCTGAGAAAATGTTACGCAGTGAAAGGGTTAAACACACACATGATTTTTAAATTTTGAACTTCAATATTTTACCTTGGGTTGAATAAGGTATTGGAATAAACGCAATGAAATAAAGATTGGTTAAGGTTCAAACCAAACTTCAAATAAAATGTTAAAAAGGGGAAAAAGTCTTCCTCAGGCGATTTAAAGGACACATGTCACTTTGTGACAATGGAGGCTTTGGAAAGTTTCCTAAAAAATTACCTTGATTATAAAATCATATCTCTAGGATTAAATCTAACTAATAATAATATTATCTACACATGAACTTAGGACAAAGTGGAGAGCAATTACATCACTCACGTGAGATTGGTGTCATGCTGCCTATTGCCATCAAATCAATTTTTCAAGGGATTAATCTGAGGCACTTAGCTAAAACACTCACCATGAATTTAGGGAATTCTAATTTGAATGTATGCTATGACAAACAATTTTTTCCCAAGGGATATTCCACCTTAATCAAGGCGTATATAAATACCTGATTTCTTGCAGACCGAACAAAGCCTCCATTTGCAGTCACTGTGATTGCTCTGAGGGCTACTCCAGTAGCAAATACAGCCCTCGATCTCTCCTTAATCCTCCCTTTAGTTTTTAAGTTTTCCCAAGTCTCTTCCCCATCCTCCACAACAGTGAGGCGTGGTATGAATGCAGCAGCTCGCTCCCTCTCTCCAGGCCCTCCCAAAGTGTTCAGGATAGTCATGAAGGAATCAAAAGCTGACTTGCACACACACAGTTGCTTGCCTAGTCGTACATACAAAACAACTCATTAAATTATCACTAAGCTGAACTCCACAAATAGAGAAATATGCACTCAACATTTCAAAATAGGCCCTTTCAATGGAAGCTTAAAAATACTTCATTTCAGACAATTCAGTCAGTTTTTCAGGTTTACCAGGGACTACACAAAGAAAACTTCACTTACATATATGCCTTGGTTGATGTAATACTCACCCAAATGGGACTCGCATCCATAATGCTAAGATTATCATGCAAAGCCTTACCCCTGCCACCACCTTAATCTGCCAGAAATATTCTGCAGCTGATTCCCACAAAAGACAATTTCCCGATAGAATGTCCCCAGCCTCGCCATGGGAATGTATTCCCATTCAGAGTCTCCTTAAGGAACGTCTTAAATACTTGAGCAATGAATTCCCTGCATTCGAGATACATAATAACAATAATAGTTCATTATTCCGTTGAGGTCACGTAGACATTGGAATGCATCAATACAAAAAAGTTCACCATTCAAAGATCACTTTAATGTGATGGGTATTATCATAACAAGGAGTTAGTTATTCTCTTACTTCATATGATGACATGAATGATGAAAGTTAACCATAGTAGTGTCTGTTAAATGTGGGATCTGTAATGTGAGATTCAGCTCTGTGGCTTTGGATTCAAGAATACCTTGAATGTCCTCACTAGGGCTCACAAATGCTAACACTACATTAGGAAAAAGCAAATGCTCACGATAGGATCAATAGGACCTCTTAAAAAATCAAGCTAGGGAAAAATATAAATGTCTCCACTTGGTGCCACAACATACAGGATATCCAGAGGAAGAAAATCATAATGCAGTAGGAAATTTGAATGATATTTCACAAAGGTAGTTTATATGTATTACAGGGCTGCCGACTTATAAAAAATATTGGGGGGGCCCCACGGGGTTCTTGCCCCGGGAAATGTTATAAATGTGAGTTTTAAAGTTTTTTAAGCATTTTAGAAGAGTAATATGATCAAAATTAGAACCATGAAAACTCGACTCTCGATACCTCGACACACCGGGGAAAATTGACAGGCGTGACACATCTTTTCCTCCCCCCATTCCGATTTCTGGGGGGGTTCGGGCCCCTCAGGCTCCAAGGAGTCAGCGCCACTGATGTATTACCTAGTTAATATCTAGATTCCTACATCTGAAGTAAGATTTACAGGCACATTATCGATAAAAACTTTAACTAATAAATTTCTTCGAGAAGAGCACTAAAATTCAGTTCAAAATAGAGGTTTCCATGAAAAGGTTTGAGAACACCTCATAAAAGTATGTCACTCCAATAACTTGGTAACTGACCTAATAATGACAGTCAAAATATTACATCCTTCTGTCAGAATAAGCTGTAAATCTTATGCCCAACAGATTTTTAGTCTAATGGGAATCACATTTGTTGGATTGGAAATCATAAGCATAATGAATACTTATAGCCGAAATCTTACCCACCTTCAAATAATGCCTCAAGTACAGGTTTCACAGGATGCTTCATTTCTTGGGCTGCTTGCTCTCTAAGGATAGGCTGCTTATAATTCCACTTGCAACCACCATTTGTTAAAGCTGACACATATGCCAAAAGAGTAGTCACATCCAAATTGAGGCGGCTAGGCTCAACATCAAGGTCACTGTATAAAGGAACAGGCTCAGGAGAACCTGAAGGCCCTTCACCATTTGATTCTAGACCATCTACATCCACACAGTCATCATCACGTTCTTCATTCTCATCACTACATTCACTATCTTCATCATCAAACTGACATGGAAAACTGTCAGGCATACGTTTGCCGACAATTATCACCCCTATATCCTCCAACATATTGGCAAGTGACTCTTCAATCCCGCTAGAGAAAACAAAAACGACCTGAAAGGAAAAAACGAGGATTTAAATTAGTTTGAATTCTCTTCTACTGCAAAAATATTTTTAGGACCCAATAAAATGGAAGATTAATAAGTCTTAACCTTATTGCTCCAAATAGAAAATCCAATAATGTTGGCTAAAAACTATACATAATTTAGCAATGAGTTATAGTTTGAGCAAAAATTATTATCAGTGATACTCTCTGCACAGATATTTTTGCTTTAATACTACTATACTCTATCAAGTCTTTGCAATGGGTGAAAGAAAATTTCTATACCAACTTTAAGTTTTGATGCATTTTAAAAGGTATAAAATCACTTCAATTTTTTAAATTTTATTTTTCACTCTCCAATTTTTAAGTACTATAGCAGTTAATACCATTTGCATGAATTTGTATGAATCCTAGCTAATCCCAGTTCTCCAATTGAATTGCTTTCCTTGATTCGGGACTGATCACATCCCTCTTGATTCCATCAATGTGCCTGTCCTTGCCCTCCCTATTCCTTGCTTGAATTGCGATCTCCTTTCCCTAATCCACAGTTTCTAACTATGCATCATCATCAACTATTTAGATAGTTAAAGGGCTGATTAAGTCAAGAGGCATACACGCATCTTGTAATTTTTTACCTCAGCTCAAAGATTCCCAATACCAAATTGCAAAAGTATGTAGTTTTAAGACATTCCATTTCCTTTTACAACATTGTAGACATATAATTGCATTTCAATATGGCTAGTTCAGCAACAGAGCAATTTACCAATTTTGTAACGTTGCACACTACCCAGCAGGATAACTGTCATAATTTATCAACAAGTGTACCCACACACACCAGTTTCGGATAGAAAAGTTATATGTATTCCCTTCACTGGATTTAAATCAGGAACCATAAATTATTCACCAAAATTCTTTCCCCAATAAGTATCAATGAATCCTATCAACATCCCCATCATCCCACCATT
This sequence comes from Ischnura elegans, assembly GCF_921293095.1. Lineage (NCBI taxonomy): Eukaryota > Metazoa > Arthropoda > Insecta > Odonata > Coenagrionidae > Ischnura > Ischnura elegans. The sequence goes on from NC_060249.1 coordinate 34,863,641, forward strand.
AACACCATAAAGAAGAATGCCTACTTCCTGAAGGCCAGAAAACAGGCACTATGTGCAGTTTCTTCTCACCAGGGTCCCACGCTTGCCTGAGCCTATGCCAGAATCCAGCCAAACCAAGAAGCTACCCACCAAACCTAACACCTACCACCCATTCTCCTAGCTGACATATGCCTTTTAACCTCAACAAATTAAAACCAGTTCTGAAAGAAGGTATACTATACCATATATAGGGTATACAGCCAAACAAAGCACAACAATTTATAATTCCCCATTTTCCAGGAAAATCTGACAAAATTCCAGGTCAATCATACATGATTACTGCAATAGATAGGAATTTTAAAACACCTAAAATTACTTCAACGCTTTTGAATAGGTAATATTATACTTGGGCATTTACAAGGACAAAAAATAGGTTGGTTAGCACACATTGTATTTAAAATTTAAATTAATTCATTGCAAGCCAAGATGCTGCTCAGTGGCGCCGACTCCATGGGGCCTGAGGGAGCCCAAGCTCCATCAAAAATTCGTTATGGATGTGAGGAAAAAATGTGTCAGGCTTGTCGATTTTCCCGGAGTGTCCAGATGTCGAGATTCGAGTTATCAGGGTTCTAATGTTGATTATACGACTATTCTAAAATGCTTAAAAAACTTAAAACTCACTACTTATAAAATTTCCCGGGGCAAGATCCCCGGTTTGGGCCCCCCGATATTTTTTGGAAGTCGGCACCCCTGATGCTGCTGCAACCTCATAAGTACATTTTGACGTCACCTGGCAATCTATTCTTCGTGTTTTTGAACCTTACTTGAGTCAAGAGCACTAAACATTTCAATTCTGATGCATTGTCCAACATACCACGTTTCGCTGTTAAATTCTATGAAGTTACTGCACTTAACATTACAAAAAAAAACATATTTAGGCAAGAAAATGGTTGCTGAACTGGCAAAATTTTCTGTGAAATGAATTTGAAATAAAAGATTTTGAAATTCCCGGTTGGAAAAAAAATTCATAATTCCAGGGACTTAAAATTCACTCATAATTCCAGAGTTTCCCAGTTACTGGACACCCTGATATAAGGGGTGGCATCGGGTAAAGGCTTACTAAGGGGTTTTCTGTTTTCCTTCACACCTCAGTGAATTGCCTCCCTCAGACATTTTCTTTCCGTCTCCATCCCTGTTGAGCAACCGCTCCTATTGGCAACCCTTTCCTTTAAAATTGCCTTTGGATTGCTTTAAGAGCACATGGCCACCCACCAGTCACCTGGCTCTATGTCGGTCAAAGGTGGACATGCCACTCAAAGCAGTTCATAAATACTTCTAAAATTCATCAATGAGCTTTTGCCGGTTTTTCTCTCCATCTCTTGTGTTATCTCGCAAGAACCCAGATAAAGTGAACCAGTTAACACCCAGTTAAAGGACTACAAGGTGCCTCACTAGTTTCAGCATTCCGAATGAAACCAAGGAGACTGAGCAGCTGTGCTTGTGAATCACTAGTGTTATTCCAATCGGTTGTCAGTACGAACAGTTGATTCAGAGTGGCTGGCAACACATTCAGAATTGTTCTGAAAATTTTCATTTTATAGACTCATTACAATTTTTTAATTAAAAAATATCAAATGATAAATTCTAATCCAGTCAAATAACTCAGAACCAACTGCTTGCATTGACAACCCAATGGAATAATTCCAATCATTGTAAGGCACATTCCCTTTAGTTCACGTCTACATCAAGCCATGATTTTTCCGGGTAATTTTGCACAACAATGAAGGTGGTATCTATCTCTTTAGGCAGTTGTGAAAACATTATGAAAACTTGCACTAAAAAAATTGATAAGAAAAAAAGTGAAAAATTGAATACCTAAAAATCACAGAAAAAAAATCAAGGTAGGTACCATCCCACTTGTATTTGTTTGGGTAACTAAAATACAATCATACCTCTGGTGGACGGAACATGTATAAATGCTGTTTGGCGCAGGCCAAGAATTCCTTTGCCTGATCAATGACATTTCTCTGGCCATACTCTCCAGCTCCTGCAATAAAAGAAAATCAAAGTGGAAATGATAAATGATTACATAAAGATGGTTTCCAATTATCAATAATATACTGAATTCAGACATAACTTTAAAAAATTTGAAGACAAGGAAAGAAAATATTTTTTTTAATTTTGGAAAGTTACTTAATGGAATGCATTCTCCTTAACCCTTAAGGCTGGGGCTTAACACCATTTCACCCAGGGGGCCATCCACCCGGTACTTTAATTAAATATGTCAATTAATCAATCGGATGACCACTTTAAGGTCTCCTTTAACTCTTAAAAAACTGAAGTTCCTATCATGTTGGATTACTATGGCTGTCTATATGTGTATGGTTCTTAAAGCAATTACTGATTCCCTCGAGAACCATGATCACTCACAGTCTTACTCCCATCAACGGATGCACAAAAATACAGATTAAAATATTATTCTGCCCAAACCCTAGAAATGTACACATTTAATGATTGATTCTTACCTGGAGCAACTTGCTACCTCAATAAATCGTCGCCCATTCCTTCGAGAATATAAAATATATTGCCATTGCTAAAAATCTATCTTATATTCTAAGAGAAAATACACAATACCTGAACAAAGTTGAGAGAGAGCTCGTGGATTACGGGCTACAACTTTCATCCATTGTCTTCCCTTTTCTGCAACGACATCAACACACAATCTCGTTGACGACCCATTGTAATCGCCTTCTCCAGACTTAAAAATGAAATGTTGTAAAACCGCAACCAGGCCATTGCATGACTCAAGGGTATTTACTAATGCCCAAAAATGATGAAGGTTGGTGCACAGCAAGTGTTCCTTCTTTACTCGACCCAGTTTCAGAGTCTGCAATACCAAAGATGAAGAAGGCTCATTATCGAAACATTGTTTATGTTATATAATTTTTAGTATTACTTGCTCGTAATTTCATGCTTTTAATAACTATTTAATATCCAAAAATGCATGGAGGTACAAAAAATTAACACACCTTAACGAGAAAATTGATCTCCTGCTTTATTTTCTTCTGGAGTTTAGATATTCCATTTACATCACTGAACTGAGATACCTTGCTCAACAACTCCTGCCCTCCTGTAATTTTGTCGTTCAATTGCTGAGCTAGTTCACTGTTCAACTCCATTTTTCCATCTATATTTTGGTTTAGTTTCCTTCACTTTCACTTTACAAAAACCTTGAGCCAAATTAACCTTCATCACTCAGTTCAATTTTCCCCTACATGGACGACCATGATTGCGCCGAAACAGCCGTCATCTGTTTTCCTGCAAATATAAGCGCCAACTTTAATGTTCATCAACATCTCATCACTACCTCATGTCACTTAATATTTGAATGTTATTGCATTGTTAATAATGGTGAAGTAAGAATTTTATTATCAATAAATTATTAATATTAATCATTCAATACTGTCGGGTAATAGCAAAAATTGGTTTAAAAAATGCAATTCACCGGACAAACTGCAAAATATTGGAAAACAGTGGATCGCATTGTACCCAATACCGCAGTGCGAACATCTTAGAAAACCGATTAAAATGCGACCTTAGTGGCAACAGAAATCAGCCTTCAATAATGTAGTCTTCTGCATGCAGTCCACTTGCCCCAATCCTGGGGGAAACCTTGAGTCACCGTGTTGGATGGTGCCGAGCTAAATTACTTTGCCGGCCAGCAGTCTCTCCTCAAATACTAATGAAAATGTCATTACCCCAGCAGTCCCACCTCAAAATCTTGAAAGGGCAATCCCCTGGACTACTCATTAGCAGCCTTATATACTTATTTAGCCGCCTTTTAGCGACGGGGAAACGCTAAAAAAATCCTCTAATCCGTCCAAGCTGCTATACATTAAGCAAATCTTTTAGTATGCATTCGGCGGCAACTGGAAAGACTTTTTGTAAAGACAACGGCAAGATTCGACCAAACACTATTCATGGGCTAATCAAGAAACGATAATCGCGCCTCTTCATTGGACAGCGAACATTTGAAATTCAGCTAAAACATGGAAATAGTCGCAAGGAAAGGTTATTCATCAAATTGCAAGAAATACACTCTCATTGTCAGTATTATTGATAATTCTCTTAATATATGGGTAATACGAACTAATGTCCTAATTAATGGCCTAAGGTAAGTGTAATGCCTAACTCATTTTCATAACTTAGGCTTTTGAACGTAAAATGACCAAAATACATATCAGACTAAAAAATTAGTTAAATTGGATTGCAAATATAACCATATTTAACTTTCGTTATCTCCACATTGTTGACGCGAAAATTCCCACGCATAAATAAGTCGATTGTTACAAATCTTTTAATTTCGAAAGTAGAAACTAAATAAATAACAGAACACGCCAACGGCAATATATTTTTTAGAGTTCGAAATAAATATAGTTCCTTGATAATAAGAGAACATTTTACGTGCAAGGCACTTTCGTCAGGAAATTTAAGCGAAAGCCCAAAATTCTGTTCCCTCTATCATTTGCTCAATGTTTCGGATAAAATACACACACTAACGCCTCAAATTTCAAAATTGAAAACATAGGTTTGGGGTGGCTCGTTCACCAGATTTCACTCATTGTCAGTTGTGCCGAACTTCGAGGGATGTGCGGTTGAAATGGAGGGAGGAACAAGAGCCGTGATGGATCGCAAGCAAAAAAAAGGGGCAATGGGTAATGGGGGCCAGGCGGTCAATCTACGCATGGAACTCTGGAGTGGTAGATAGGTATAACACCTCAATTGTTGAAAGTAAAGGGGAAATAACTTACATTTATATGAGTTAGATGTATTCCGCGGGTACATCGGCCACGTCAATTCCTTGAAGCTAATTCTTGCCCAAGAGTAACATTTGCGCCCCTCAATATTTATGGAAATGGCAATAAATATTCTATGATTTTTTTCTCGGAATTCCAACCGGGTTAGACGTCCATCGGAACGTCTACAGAAATTAAGAGATGTCGTCTTAAGATATTAAGATTAAGAGAGAACGTCTACAGAAACCCGGATGGAATCCTGAGAAGAAGCAATCGCAGTTCCCCACTGGAAAAGCATCAAATGCTTCTTGGGCATTTTAAGTTTCAGGGTATAACGAGTTTATACCGTGGTTTGGTTTTATGACGCTTTGTTACATTAAGTGGAATGAAACATATTGGCGGTCGGGCTCCGTCGACTGTTTATTTAGCAATTTCGGCTTACCCAAAAAAGACATTTGGCATATGCTACAGCGTGCATATCGAGTTAAATTCTATTTCAACAACTTTTTAGAGGAAGCAAGGGCATGCGAGCGTCATTTTAAAATATCTCTTTTACTCCTGACGACAGCAGATTGCGGAGCAAACTACGAGGTACTTGGAGTCAGCCACTGGTCGTGAAAACCCATCGGAACAAGGGCCAAGTACCCCGGATCAAAACTAGTGGGGGGGCAACCCATGATTGAACATGAGTGGTAACATTTTAGCATAGAAAAGATTAATAAAACCAACATTTTAAGAAAGTTATTACAGCGCTTCATTGTTTTTTATTATTTGCTTGAAATAAAGTTATTTTAGTTATGTGTCGTACACAATTATCATTCTCCGAGGATTTAAAGAAAGTTTCGTTTCAATCCAGTCCCGATTTTCCTTTAACACTTTTGCGATTTTTGCTTCTAGGGGGTAGCTGCCCCCCGCTAGGTACGCCCATTCATCGGAATGATTCCGACCAATGACGAGCCGTATCTGTATTTCACCATTTCCCCACGGAAATTAATGAGAATTTAAGTGCCATCGTACACTTGGGCCGTTTTTCATTCACAGTTATTATTTAAAGCGACGAAATTTTTCCGTCCGAGGAGCAAAACTTTTATTGTCAAGTTTTGAATAATAAAGCGAATTTACCTAGTGTATGATGTGCAGAAAATTATGGAGGCCCATTAAAAAAACAGGGGAAGCTCATGCAAATCGGCAGTACTTCGTATTAGTGACAGTTTTAGCGTGTGCGTTTATTCAAAAAAAGTGACCGTCATGTCGAGTCTGTTTTGTAGAAAAAAACACGTTTTATCACCTTAAGATAATACGCGGGGCTTCTCTACTTTGAGAAAGCTGTTAGGTACTGACTTTCCCCAAAAACGCAATATGTCCATTGGTTTCATCCTATCTTCTCCAAATTTTCGTAGAATAAGCTGAAAATTCAATTACAGATTTACACTTTACTACCAGAACCTGGAAATGTCAAATCGCAAATCACCCCGTGGATCCACAACATAGCATTCTATATTCCTTATGCCCATTTCGAGATTACACCCTATCAAACATTCATTTGCTAATGTCAGTATTCCCTATTTAATTCTGCATGAATATATATGGATCCATTTATCTTAGCTATTACTCTCTGAGCAAGGCGAGAATTTCTAGACATCAACCATTAAGCATCTTTAACGGCTAACGAGTCTTCATTTGGGGTTTCCCACATGCTTCTACTATTTACGCATTACATTTTCGCTCTATTATATTTAATGCAATCTTGTTGTATGAGCATTATTTTTATTTTATTTATTTGTAATTTATCATTGCTACAGGATAAAGGGAAATTGATTATAAAAGCGGGGAAATAAAATAACATGTACTGGAATTAAACATCGTAACACTCAATAGCTTATTTATTCGCCCGAACAAATTTTAGCATTGCGATATAAATATCGAGCATTTCAGCCGAGATAAATTAAATTAAATTAAAAAAACACATTTGACTAAAAATGAGCATTAAATTGGGAGGATAATTTATTGATATAATATTTTTTTATTAAGCATTTAATGGAATTCTCGTAAGTAATGGCCGGCTAAGCTTCATCATCTACATTAATAAAAATAAAAATTAATCACTCCATAAATGCCTATATCAAACAAAAATTATTTTTTATATCTAAATATTATTTTTTATTATATTATTATATTTATATATAATATAAAGATGCATGCCGCAACACAATGAAAATAGAAATTATTTAACCCATTTCAACAATGCATAATATACATTATGTCTCCCTGTTACCGCCACAAATACAACAATTCCTTTGTCAATGCGACACGCCTTGTGGTACAAAACTGAGAGAAAGGAGATTGATGCTAATACGCAGCAAATATTGGGATATTTCTCGCATTTAATAAAACGTGGATAAGATAAAAGCGAAAGGAATACATAATAAGGTGATAGCGAAGAGAGATAATAAGAGTCCTTCGCTATTGTTCCAAGAAATTGGATAAAATGGGCGGCGCCTGTAAGTAATAATTTTATTTTTTATGTAAAGTAAACAAAAAATATTGATACTCTAAAAATCTTGGAAAATTTTACGGCAAAAATATTAATCAAACATGGGCATTTATAAATAATGGGCACTTAATACCATCACCGTTCTACCGTTACCATTATGAAACGTTCGTAAAAAACTAAGACTCTTTCTAACGAAATGAGAGTATTTCAAATTTTATGCACACAGTGAAATGCCGTTCTTTGTAATAGGGAAATTGCATACTTTTTATAAACCTTATGCTGATATACTACAGTAAACACTTAGTACCGCAATATACTTTTTTCCGCTTAAAATTCAGTTTATACCCTAGAAAATGACTCCCAAAAGTCGCCCGAGTTTCGCGGGCTAAAAAATACCGCCCCCACTAATCTTTGGCTGTGACGTCATAGTTCAGTACGAGTCCAAGATCCAAGCCTAGTAACTGCAGGTTTGGAAGAGCCACGTTGCGTTTAAAGGAGAACATGGGTGAAATAAGGAAAAATTACAAGTGGTGCATTGTTCCTCTGTGCAATAACACCCCAGAAAAAATTTTCGTCTGCATTCCCACGGAGGAAATTAGAAGAAAAGCCTCGATGCATGCCGTCTGTCGGGATGATCATCCCGACAGACGGCATGCATCGAGGCTTACGCTCGAGCGTTACGGAAAAATAAGAGTATGATAAACGGAATGATAAACCCGTGTGCTATGTGAGCGAAGATAACTTTAATATAAATAATATTTCCATATTTCATTGACTGAATAACTTGAAACTGAGATTTTTCGATAATTCGGCCGCCGTAGAGTAAAAACTCAACTTCCGAACAAAAATCGAGATAGGTGTTTCTCGATCGTTACGATGGACTCAAATTATTTATGGCCCTTGTTCAATTTCAGTTACGGAAGGACATAGAAAATTCCATGATGTTTAAAATCAAGGGAGGAAATATGAAAATATAGAGCAACGTTGATCCTCATGCATTCGAGTGCCAGCCAAGAAGACAGCGTTTTCTTCTACTCTCGGCGTCAAAATGATGTGCCGCTGTACTTTGCAAATTTATATCCTGGCTTCACTGCATGCTATAATAATGAACTATTCGTCATTTTAAAGGAAATTTTATCCTAAATTCTGATTTATTTTATTACAAAAAATTTCAAAAATGTAGACACGGCCAGTGCAATAAATGACTCCGCGCACCGAAAAATTAGCCGTTTTGTCAACTTCATGAACTTTGCAACTCAACCTAGGGAAAACTACTACGTCTACAGCATTCATCTTCCACATTAATTTACACTCATTAGTGCGGATTAATAAAATGACTTTTGGGTATTTTTAGAACTTATATTTTGTTATAAATTAATGAAAATATTTCAACATTATCTTGTCCCATAGTTTATCCCGAAAGATAAAGGAAGTTGTAGATGGAAAAATAATGGAATCCAGAGGTGGTCACAAAAAATTAATCGCAGCATTCTTTGATTTTATTCTACGCCGTTGCTTGCTTTTCAGAAAAAGTTGAGTCACAAGAGGAATGTTCCGCGGCCCTTGATTTGGAAACTGTGGAGATAGAGGAAGACGTGTGGATCAGCAATTTCCATTTAGTTGGTTGTCAGGATAAACCAAGGAGCCATTCAAAGGTTGTCAGGCCATCGTATAAAGATAGGATCCTGATGTGCAACACAGGGGAAATGGGGTGTTTGAGGGAAAGTCAAACCTAAAGTTGCCCAAAGAATGTGCAGTTCTATTTTGCTCTTTCCCCAGTTAAAACCAAATAGAAATTGGATTGGGATGAAATTTTCACCACGGGTTCCAGTGATAGTGAGAGTGGAGGTGATCACGGTCATCGTCGAAGGTCATCCCTCTAGGATTTCCGATACGGAATTTTTAAGTGACAACCGATCGCAATGACGATGAGCTCGCCTTTAGAATAGGTTTCTGATATATCGTGAGAAAAGCTCCCAAAATGAATTAAAGACTCTGTTTGGAAAACATGCACATTTTAATGCTAATTTAGGAAGTATTTCATTTCAAAAGTAACTTATCAACACCTGAAGACGTTGTGTTTATTATATTGATCGAAGGGCGATTGACCGATTCTTTCTGCAGAATAGGAAGTGGCTTCGGGGTTTTTAGTCACAAGATGGTAGATTGTGTTGGAAGTTCGTCTATATTATCGCTACTAAATTGAAACATTAATAGTCTGGCTTCCTCAGAGCTTCCTGTTGCCCTCCAGGCAAGATATTTTTAAGTTGAAAGTATCGTCGATAGCTTCGAGGTGGAAATAAGTTCACCATAAGACTGATAAGACCCTCTACCGGACTGCCAAAAGAATACACATTTCACATGAGTATACGCTTTCGCCAATATTATACGCAAGTCTCACTTTGTTATGAACTATAAAACATTACAGATGCACATCAGCTACCTTTCCATTTCTCGGCATCGACTTTCCGAGCCGACGAAGTCTACAGTTTCACTAAAATACCCTGTTATCATGATGGAATCAGTAACAGGAAGTTTGCTAGGATCAGCCTAAGAATAACCATATGCCTTCATCTTTACGCAATCTATCGCTTTCAATGGAGGAGAAATAGATCAAATAATAGCTCTGAAGTCACAATGAACAACTCCGATACGTCTGCACTTCAATAAATGAATCATAACCACACCGTCGCATTTATTCAAGTATGCAACCTATACTATGGCCGTGCCGCCGTGCCTCGTACTGAACTATGACGTCACTTTTCTACTAGCCAATCATCGGGCGTTTTCGCTTCTCACTTGCATTTGAAAATTCTCGTGATCTTTGATGCATTAAATATCGCAAACCACGTCATTAAATAATAAAAAAACTTTCACCGAGGTATGCAAACATATATTTTTAAATAATTTTGGGGCTATTGATTATATTTGAAATATATGCAAGTTCCCTATTGATGGAACGAATAATGGATTACCTAAATTTCAATATAATGTCGTTATTGATGACGTAGGATAAAAATATTTCATGAGAAACCTTGAGATTAAATACCAATAAATGTTCTTGCAGTGTATCATGTGCACACATTACAATACTCCCCGGAAATAAGCATCAAAGCGGTGAATATTATAACATTATTTCCGATGTGGAAGCAATACAACCTTCCTATCGAAATAGTAAGTGAAGCGCCGGTGGAAAAAAGAAAGGATTACATATTTATATTGATAATTTTCATCTCTCTTCAAGGCTGCTGTTTTGGGTGGAGGAAAAAGGAGGAGGAGGAAGATGGTGTACTTGAAGAAGATTGTTTCGAAGAAAATTTTGGCATACGAAGAACACGAAGCCATCCATTGACGAAGCCATTAACTGTACTTCATCCACCACCACCAACACCCAACAAAAAGATACCATCTCCATCACCGAAAGATATTATTCTGAATAATTCCTCCTCCTCTTCCCCCTTACCTTTCCCAACCTCTCCCACTCCAGCCACCCCTACCCCACCCGCCTTTCACCAACCAACCCCTCGCCGACCAACCACAGGCCAACCAGCTTCACGCCGACCAAGACATCGGAAACCAATGCCTCGGAAAGTAACCTCTCTTCAATCAACCTCTCTTCAATCGACCTCCCGTCAATCAACCTCTATTCAATCAGTTTCTAGTGAATCAACGTCTCTTAAATCAACATCTAGTGAATCAACGTCTCTTCAATCAACCCCTCGTAAACCAACACAAAGCCAACCTAGCCCTCGCCAAACGACGCCTCGTCAATCAACCTCTCTTCAACCAACCCCTCGCGAATCGAACCCACCCAGTCCTAGAATCTTCCGTTCTACACGTGTACAGTCGGATTCAAAAGTATTGCAACAAATGGAGCGGCGCCACTTTCGCCCCAGTTTTGAAATCGAGTTTCGGTATTTTCTATTGCACCAGTGGGAGGGAAATTTGAACAATACGTGGCTCCGTAGCCGAGTGGGTCTATACTGTGCGCTGTAACTTCATGAAAATCTTCCGAGGGATCAAGTCCGAAGTAATCAATTTTTTCTCTATCTCTCTCTCATATCTCTCTCAATTTGTCGTTTCTGTCGGACCCAGAAATGTAGTGGCATTCTAATATCATGTTCTTCATCCAACATCTATTGAGAGTAAGGTAAGGGTGTACCCTTCCTTGGGACTCCTTCCCCTGCCATCTGACTACCCTTCCTCTACACTCAATCAACGGTAAGGCAAGTTTAGGACTATCCTTCGTCCATCCTTCCTTGGAACCTCTTCTCTGTAAAAGAACATAAGCAGCCTTTGATAGCAAAGCTAGACGGGATGCACAACAAATACTTAAAAGTCCTCTAAGGAAAAGTATTTGCTATAATTGTGTGAAAAGGACCTAAAGTTTCTATGTGGCTGTCAAGGAGACATGGCGAGAGTGATGTTCGGGATTTGAATGCCGATGTTATTTTCTGAAACAAATAAATAAATATATAATAGGCAAGGTTACCTTGGTAGCCGTGGGTCTCACGGTGTGTGGGTCCCGGATTCAAGTCCACATGAAGGGTAATTTTTTTCTGTCTTCTAATTTTAGAAATCACTGTTACAACTCATCCCCATTCGTTTAATTTAGTTGCGATAATTATGTTGCGATTTTTTTATTTTCATAGTAGTCCTACCCTTCCTTTACCCTTCATTGGGAATGACCCAACCCTTCATCTGCCTTTACCCTTCACTCCAGGAAGGATAGGGCCTACCCGCCAATGTTCTAAAATACGCTCCGTCTATCCTTGCTTAAGGGTATAGGAAGGGTAGTTTTAAGAATCAGAAATAAAAAGATAACTGAGAGAGATTTATATGTAGTGAGCCAGATATAATTGCAACAATAAAAAGCTATTTTTTAAGATGGATATCATCATCATCTGGAGTTTTGCCTGTTGGTAGGTCCCTTGCGCCAACGCTGTCTCCATTATTTCCTGTTTCTGGCCATTTCTTTTTAGTCACTATATTTTCCCATCTTTAAATTGTCAACTAACAGCCGGTATGATGAAACAGCATGTTAACTGTAGACCAATTGATAAGACAAATGATTGACCAAGACTGCGTTTGAGAGACAAAGTGCCAAAGGATGTAAAGAGATGTAGACTGGAAATAGAAATGACAGAAGAGTGAATGCGGTTCATTTGCGAGGCCAAAAATCATCATGGGTTCACATGGCCACACGAGTGAGTAAGATAGGTGGGAATCCATAGGCTCCTCAGGCCAGCAATGGGAGGGAGGGATGGAACAAGAAAGAAAAATAACAATTACATAAATACTTGTCAAAAGTAAGAAAAGCTTACTTTTTTGTTTTGTCTATTTACTGCATCTTACACTCCCAACAGGTGTGAGGCTAGCAATTTTCTCCTGGGGAGCTTAGCAATTCCTACACTAGAAAATCGTACACATCATTAAACCAGCTACACATATTTTTCATTGGAATCTTGCTGAAAGTTAAATTCGAAGTTTTTTTTCAGACATTAGATATGGAATATAACTAATGAGGCGATGGCAAAACTACATAAAGGCCTAAAGTCTACCGATTGTGACAAACGGCAATGACTGAGTTTATGCCTAATAGCAAGTAGGTCAAAGTATCAGAATTCTATATGGAGTTTAATTTCACTCATTTAATTTTCTTTATTTCGCTTGTTCTAAATTAATGACTTTCAATACTGTACAGTTATTGACTTTAAATAAAATATTGAATATTGTATGGATTTTGTTGTTTTATTGTGTACTATACTTTAAAATGTGCACATGAAAGAATTATTATACTGTGCTTAGCACCTAAATATTAAAGAAAATAACTATACTGTAAATAAAAATGTCAATTTCTTCGAAAATATTTTGTCTTAGAGCTGTTTGCATTAAGCAGATGTTTGGGTTGCATGTGTCTGTATTAGCTGGACTCCAATGTATTTGGAAAAATGGAGTATTTGAGGATGGATTGCCCTGGGCTAGTGGTCTCCTCAACAGATGTATCAACGGCAGTTGCCGTAAAGGAAAAAATTTTGGTGGAGAGTGAAACCTCCAATGCTCTTCCCTCGCCTGACATTCAGTTGCAAGAGTTAAGGCTACTCCATCTTCATCGCAAACTTCTCCAAAAAAATCACCTCATGTTCATTTCCTATGGGGTCTTTCAGTCAGACCCAATATTACAATTCTACCAGGCAATTCTGTAAGAGGATGGAAAAGATAAGTTATGACAAAAAAGGTATTTCTCATTCAGTCATTTTCTCATAACTTCTAAGTGAAAAAATGTAAAATTTACCACCCATTTTTCATGAGTTAGTGATGTTGTTAAGTTCTGGTTCATTAATTCATTTAGATAAAGAGGTAGATTTCACTGTTCATTTTCATCCTTTTCAGTAAAAAGAGCAATTCTTGATGAACCTTCCCAGCATATTACAGTGGAGGACCTCAAATCCGGAATCCAGAAATCCAGAACATTTGAAAATTCCTCTGCGTAGTGTTTTGACTTGCCACTCCAAGTGTCTTCACTTTATGACCATCAAATGATTCTAATATTAATGACGTGGGTTTCAATTCCACCTTCATCAAATTATCACTTTTACAATCTGTCATTATTCTGTATTCTGTAAGGCAGAACATTCAATTGATCTCCGGTATCTAGTTTAAATTTGACGTTTACACCATTAACATTAATAATCTCAGACCAGACGCTCGAATCATCTGTATACTCAAACTGCTCACAACACTTTCAATTACAAAATCATTAAGATCGTGTTCAACACTTGCGTCTTGGGCAGATAAGTCAACTGATTTTACTTTAGTATTATTATACAATTTTCTAACTTTAAATGCATTTGCAAAATGATTTTGCTTTCCACAATTATTGAAAATTTTACCAAATGCTAGACATTCTCCTTTTTTATGCTTATAATTGCACGTTTTACACAAATTCACTACTGCCTCAGGTAGGTACTTATCAGTATGCCTCACTGAATCCTTCAATGCTTTAGCTCTCGTTCTTTTCCTGCTGACTGCATCCACGGGTTTGGTTCCTTGCAGGGTCTCAGCCCGATGTTTCCCCATCTCAGCTGCCTTGCAGATCTCTTTTATGCACCCTGAAAATTCGAAGTTGGTACATGAGTTTTAAGCTAGTAATCCGTCGCAAAAAAGACCGATTGAGCTCGAGGTATGCGTCCTCTTAAAAACTAACACTAAATATCAGCGCTGATGTTGGGCACTACGTGATAGTTTTTGTATAAGCACAATTTTTTCGCATGATAAATCGAAGCGGTTAACTAGGGCTGGCAACTGATAAGCAACGGAGCTGTGGCAAGGCGACGTCACTGAAAATGAGTTCTAAGAGGTGTGTAAGGAGTTGTAGAAGACCGTAGCTGCTTTGCAAGAGTTAGGCAATGAAAACAAACCTGTCTAGAGACAAAATAAAAACCAAAGCTTAAGATATAGGAGTTATTCGAAGATAAGATCCTAGCTGAGGCTGAGAAGTTCATTCCTTGTCCTGGTTGGTTTGTGAAGGCCGAAGCAAGGACAAGAGGCGGTAGCTTAAAGGTTAGGAGGTAGAATGGTATGTATTGTTATATGGGCACTTTACTCGAGCAGAGAGGTTCAGATCCAGTTGAGTCTACAGGCCTTGACTCGCCCCAAAAAGAGATAATGCGAAGTTGGGCCTAACCGGTCATATCAACGCGTGGAAAATAGTTGGAGACTGATTTTGAGTGGTAAATAGGTCTAACGCCTCAACAGATGAAAGTTAATAGGAAATAAGTTACATTTATGCAAACCGAAGTTTTTTATTGAAGAAAATTGGCCACACCATTCCCTGCAGTTAATTTCATGCCCTAGAGAAATATTTCCGCCCCTCAGCATTTACGGAAATGGCAATTAATATACCTACCATGAATTTTTCTCGGACTTCCGACATACTGTTAGTGAGACGCGTCCATCGAAACGTTGGCAGAAATCGGGGAGCCTAACCCGGACGGAAACCCAGAGAGAAAAAGCCATAGCTGCAGCTCAACGGGAAAGCAGCAGCAGAAAAAAATACTTCTCAGGCACTATAAATTTCATCGTTTAGCCCAACTTGTTGAAATCGTTGCGGTCTCGAAAATATTCACGCAAATGGCAGAAAATAATCATCAAGATGACAAAGAATTTTGAATGATTTTTGGAATGTTATGTGAATTGGCATAGGAAATAGAGTGATTCGACACTTGAATAAACACTTGAAGAGGCATCGCATTGGTGTTAGCCATGTGTGAGAGAGTTACTATATTACCTTTACCGTTATTCAAATCAAGGCCGCGGTCGTAACGTAGTGGAGATAGAACCACCCACGTAATTTCTGGGAAAATTGAAAATATTGCAATTGCTTTTAGATGGCTTACCAATGAAAATTTTCGTTTGAACAGATGAATGAACAATGTTTAACAATAATTCAAGAAAACCACAAAGGCACTCGTCAACATATATCAGGCTTCATACGTAATATGACTGACAAGTATTGTACAACAAGGCGGTATGGAAGTTTATGAACCCCCTAAACAACGATGTACCACGACTGCTCCTGCCATACACATAAAATGTCCGGGTAGGAGGGGTTCATTATGAGGGATTTCGCATATGATCATTCTCTCTAGAATTTCGATAGGAAGAGTAATTGAGATCGCCCTGACTCTCCCACCGCTACCACGCCAATGACCTCAAGCTATTACCATTATTACATTGAAAAAACATTACGAAAATAAATGCTCGCAAATGCGGATGACTTGATCTTTACCATTAAGTTCTTAATGTACTATGTGGAACTACCGAAACCGTAAATATATGGAAAGTGATAAGCAACACAAAAACAGCAATCCGATTGAATCTTACCGTACAACTCAACCACCCACTTAAAAGTGCAGCAAATTATTTCATTTAAATAATAATAATTTTAATGATTTCAACAGTGTCATGGAGATCAGTTAGCGACCGATTTTTGCGTCCTTTAATTACACTGCTATTTTGACGAAAAAATCACATCTCAAATAGCGAGATTTTACAAATGCCTATTACTTTTTTTTCGATTCTTCCCACCCTCCAGATACAACCAGTAAAATAATTACGAACATTATCGTAAAACGCCCGCATGACTTTTTCAAAGTAAGTTTATCCTATGAATTGTTCTACCGCCAGTAAAACATTTTCGTACTCACGTAAATGGCCATCCGAAGAGTTTTTATGTTTCTTTCGTAGTCTCCTTCGCACTGTCTTCTTTCCGTAACTGCTGAGGAAGAGGGTGATCTTGACGAAGAGGGTTGGCTGGTTTATCAGCTGTCTAATCAAGAAATAAGTTGCTTGAAATGACACCAAGGTTCGTGACGATTAGACTAGAGGGGGGTTAGACTTGATAGGAGGCGGGGTAGGGCAGTTACTGAGGCCGTCGAATTAAGGCAGGCTCGACATCAAATAGCCATGACTACTGCCCAATTTTACGTTGCGGAGCAGACTGTTACGAGAGGCAATGGAATAATGCAATACTTTCGTGAAATGATGATAATCTTGCGGATGACGTCTTTGAATGACCTTTGAAGCAGATTTTCCCCCTCGCACAGGATGATTTTTCTAGACGGTCTATGCGCGAAAAAGGTTGGAAAAATTGCCTCCTGACCCTCGCGTAAGGATACTGTTTTCCGCTAAAGTTATTCCGCGAAGACTTAAAATTAAATTCGTTCTTCCGCGTAACGAATCAATTTTCTAATCGCACCTAAACGTATTATTAAATTAATAAGCAACATCAAATATTAAAATAAATAGATTTAAATATTTTGAAAGTTATTTAAGTTATGCTGTCGCTTGCTTTTTACTGTTTTTTTAAATTCATCGGAACTATTTATTGTGGTGGCTAGTTGTCACGTGACACTCGAAGAGGCCCACAATGCTTCTCCTGAAAATCTTTCATCAGTCTGGCGGCAACTTGCATTGAGTTAAGAGGTGAGTACGGGAGTGTTCCCAAAAAGTTAACAGCTTCCATATTCTACATTCCTCTCCGGTGTTGATGGTGTGTGATTTCGACTTTAGGCATGTGAAATAATTCTTGTAGCGAGTGACTATGGAACCCGTAAAGTAAATTAGTTTTACGGGAAATAGTGTTCAACGAAGTGCTGAGAACCAGTGACCCCGTATAGTCTTCAAGCTTATCAAGAGTAATCCTCATATTTTATTCGATGTTTGAGGCTACGTAATGTAATCGTTATCGATATGATGGTCGTGAATATATTTTTCGGAGGGAAGTTTCCATCGTTCGTTTACATGAACCGTTCTCGTTTTTTCATGTTTTGGGACTTGGAAAATACTTACAACGTATGAAATACCCTTTTGTGTGTGTTGAATTTCTCTTGCCTCTCAAATTTTAAATTCACTATTTCTCGGCAAGCGTGAACCAAGGTCGTAAGATGTGCTCCAGAAATTTTTTGACCGGGGTTTCAATGTAGGCTTTTGAATCGGCGATTCTCGGGACCGTACATTGCTCTATACCGTGATAATCAGTTGGTACTGACATTGTCTTTTCAAGTTTTCACCGGTGTGTTATATTGGTTGCGTCAAAAATTGTTAATCAAAGTATTCGTATATTCCATAACTATGTAGTGATGTGAATCAGAATCTGTAACATCATATCTTTTGCCAATCTTCGTTGGTATATTCCACCTGGCAGCCACTTATTCCACGGATTGGTCTAGGAAATGAGTACATTGATACATAATATGAAACGCTTCTTTGAAACTAAGGTTGGGCCATGATTCTGAGGAAGTTGGAAATAAGAATTAGAAATTAGACGACAAGAAGTTATAAATTCTTTCCCTGTATGATTTGTTCCACCTGAACGGTTAAATTTACCGGAGCTGTAATGACGTCATCAACTCGTGAAATGTGGGCGTTACCTTCGCGTGTTTTTCATTTTAAACTGAGAATGGCTGAGTTATGAAGTTTATTTTCCTCGTAACTTAATAATCTTCTGACTTTCCTCGTAACTAATTCAATTCCCACTTCCATCTACCGAAAATGTATCATGAATTATGGTTTCGGGTCTGAAAAATCTACCCTACTGTGGCATTTTGCCTCCTAAGCACTGTAGCGTGGGTGACTACTGGTGACTACTAGTAGCGCTTGGTTCACTATTAGGCGCGAAATTTTTTAAAATTCTCAATCGGTAGGGATCGAATTCCAATAACTTTCTTTAATTTCGTTTATTTCTACTTGAGGAATGTATCAAAATGGCTCACTCAGATATTCTCGCATATTTTAATTCTTTCTAGTGATAATATTTATATTATGACTTGAGGTTTACAAAGGATAGTAATCATTTGAATCGAGCACTAAGTCGAGGCGAAATTTAATTTGTTATTTTTCTTTCTTTACAGCAATGCAAATCCGTTGTCGCTGTCGATTGCGTGCAATGAAATCAGATTTTGCGGGAAATCCTTACAAGGTCACATGGGAGAGGTGTGCTGATTAAGATATGGTAAGTCAGTCAAATTTTCGTTCATTTTAATTTTATATATCCTTGTTGGTTCATTCGCTTCCTTTAGCATTTGCTTCACTTATATTTTTTTTTACTTGACATTGTCTCAATACACTCGCAAAGTAGAACTATGTAATGACGTAGTGACCATTCATTTGGTGATTCACGGGCATTGTAAACTTTTTCTCGACTTAGATTTCTCTGTCTGCTTTCTTCCTCCGTGAGGGAGGCTCCTAGGAAAAAATATCCAAAATATACTCAAAAATTTTATGCAATGAGGTGGCATTAGGCAGGGTCATGTATCATGAGAACATTCAAGAAACCTTTTCAGAATGTTGTTTCAATCATCAACGAATGAAACGCATGTTTCAGCTTCACAGTGATAAGTTAACAGTCGTCATGTTAATCCATTGCGAGGATTTACAGTTTTGTTCAGCTTCATTAAGATAAATAGGTTTACCTATAACCATGAATAATCATCATTAAAGCTTAATTTGAATGACTTGCGCACTACGATTTGCCCAGCTTACTTGTCTCCTTTGCCTTCTATGCACCATTCTTACTTCGATCTATTTCTCAGCTCGAGTGATACGTCTTTATTTGAGCTTATACTTGTTTTTGACACTATAGACCAGTTCAGGACTTCCTTTTATCGTCAATTTTGATAACAGCACTGACATATTTTTCCGTTTACAACCCGTCGTCCACTTATCGAGCAATTCTCGGTGAAAAATCGAAGGTATCGAGACTTAGGCAGAAAATTTGATACCGTCACAAATTAATGCGGAGCGAGTCACCGCCCCTAGAACTCCCAGGCATCTCTCGCGTAACAAGCGAAGTTCATCGCCGCTTGGTTTATTTATTTGTTCCGACGATAACACTTTTATTACTAGAATGAAAACAGTAGAAATATAGTAAGATGCGGATCAGCAGTGGCGGATCCAGAATAGGGAAAATGGGGGATGCTAAGTGGGGGTTAGCCGACCAGCTGTAGTGGGGGTTCGAAAAAAATTACTATTCTCTCTAAAGTGAATTGGACACGCAAGGGGGAATAGATTCACCACTGTGCGTACAGTTAAAAAATAACTGCTTACAAAATAAATACAACAATTATTAGCCCAGGAAGGTTAGGCTATTATTATACGAGATCAACTAGACGGTTCTCTAGTTAGAAATGCTTTCCCTCTCTGATCGGTTCTGATTTATCAGAGATGTAATGGCATCACCAACTCATGATATGTGGGGGTACCTTCTCGTATCTTTTCATTTTAAACAGAGAATGGCTGAATGAAGAAGATCAGTTTTCCTCGTAAGTAATCTTCCCACTTCATCAACCGAATTCTAATAATGAATTGCGGTTTCTTGTCTGAGTAATCGACCCTATTGTGAAATGCTGCCTTCTAAGGGCTGCAGCGAAATACTTAGCGGCGTGGGTCTCTAGTGCCTGGTTCACTGTTGGGCAGTCCAGACTCTCCTTTCACTTCGTGATAAATTTTACAATTTCTCAATCGGTAGGCATTAAAGTCAAGTAACTTTCTTAAGAGCCGTTTATTTTTACTTGCCCAATGCATGATTTTAGCTTACTTCGACTGACTTGCGCACTACGACCCGGTCTGTTCTCGTATTTCTCATCATGGCTAAAACTTACTTCCTAGTTATCATACACATGAGTAGGGTTCCTTTCCCCCAAAGTAGGCGTGAAAATGCTTAAGACCTCTCATCTCTGCTGCCTAAGGAAATAAGAGGTAATCTATAAGGATATCTGTAAGAAAAAGAAATTCTTGATACTGATATAAATTCATTGATCTAGGACATGTCACAAAATACCAAGTACACTTCTTCCACATTTATGCAAGGATGCACAATAGTTTCCACAAATTATTAGCATGTTTCAAACATCAACAGGTCAACATTGACTAATGATAATGACTCGTCATTTTCATTTGTTACAAAATATGATTTTGTTTAATTTTTGATTTCTTTTCTCTCGAATGTCTGAAATTATAAATATGCCGAACCAACCGCAACTCAAATTTCGTTCTTTCAATAAATGCTTGCATAACTTAAGTTTTGAAAGACATATCAAATGAATGTCGTTTCAAAATCTTGAAGGGGAATTTCCATGACTTAAGGGATGTAATATGGAATGTGAGCTGAGGGTTGGTGGTGTGATGACAGGGGAGACCTTAGAGGTCTGGATTTGATCCTGTGAAACTAATTAGGAGTTTTCCTGTGAAAACATTTGTGGTGGTAGATCGGTTACTTTGCGATTTTTTTTATTGACCTGCCACATAGGGTCTAGACTAGGAGCAGACTTTTATGCACAATATATTAGGCGCAGCTTCCCCCTTTTACTTTTTCTCAGAACCTACTCTTCTACATTTGTATACTACGCAGCAAGCCGCGTCAATAAGTGCGTAGCAGGGGGTGTTAGGACACCAGCCGTTATCGAATAAAACGGAAAGGCTGTAACGAATTTCTACCGATAATTTATTAAATTCTTTTATCGTGTGGGAGGAAAACTAATTTAATTATTCATCCATTCGAAAAAATATCTCTTATTATCGTTTCTGAGGGACCTGGAAATACAGTGTTGTTCTAATATGATTTTCTCCGAGTCTTCCTCTTCTTGTCGTGCCTGTTTTCCAAAGCGGAAAAAATTTCAAGCGAATTATGCCTACTATCTGTGGCCTGTCGCAACTAGACATTTACTTTTGAAGCCCATTGTACAATAGCGAGTCGATTATTCAGTCATCTTTTTCTCCTACGGTTTCATTCATATCTGTCGCCATATTAATGCAAGCGTATAAAACCCAAATTTAATAAAACGTGCTTATCGTTTTAAGTTTCCCGTTGATTTTAACCATTGGCTTTGACTTGCAATGGTGAAATGCCTACCTTTTATTATTATCATCAGTCCTCCATAATAGTTACATGTATTTCTCCTTAAACAATTTAAAAAGTTAAATACCATACATATATAAATAATTTTGGAGCTATAGTTGACCTCAGTCTATTGTCTGTTGGAGGGATCACCTACAGAAATACAATCGTAATTCTGTGCATATTGCTGCGAAACAAGAAATGCCTTCCAGATGAACTTTTGATACATTAGAAACACACAATAAATATGAGCTAAAAAATGGAACCAACAATAAAAAAGGAATATGGTTTGAAAATACTTCTATTAGATATCCCCTATAATATTTTTTTAGTATACAGCCAGGTTCACTTGCTTATGGATGGTATATATGTGGTTACTCTCGTAGCCGTATACATATTGTTACTCTCTTTGGTTGTTCTTCGCGAACTAGTGCAAATTTTTGGTCCCAAGAAAAGAAAGCTGCCTTTAAAAAAATAACATTTGGTTTGGGCAATACACATGAAGTATTTCTTCGTAGATAGTATTATTGGGGCTTGTCCGACACTTTTGGACTACCTCCATCCACCACGAAGGTAGAAAACATTAGCATCTAATAGATTTATCAGTGTCTCAGGGGTAGTAAGTACCTACCTGCAGTTTAACAATTATAGGAAAAGAGAGTGAAAGGCCATCTGCTCCGGCTGCAGGGGCAAGTGTAATTGCTCTTAGAGCTGTATGTGGACGCTTGAGCGAATTTTTAAATGCACTAGCCTAGCTCAACATACCATAATTTACCCTCGAATATACGAAAGCATAATAAATATTTTAAATTACAGTTAAAGAACACTTATTACGAATCAAGTAGCGTTTCATTCTACAATTTTTCAAACTATTTGCGATATTTTTTGTATAATGCTTCCATTTTAGACGCTCATCAATTGCTAAACCATGGTATTCGTATTCCTCAACTCGAAACAGTGTGAAACTGTCAGCATGTCATTTAGTACGCTTGGAAGAACGTTACACAACATTAGTCAATGGGGAAGCTGCTGTATAAATTTAAACATAATTTGTGTTTTATCGCTTAATTTAAGTTTGTTCGATGCAAACCATTGGTTGATATCGTTTATTTCACATTTTATGCATTGCTGTACATCAATCCAGTTCACACTTTTGTAAGACAGGACTAGGTTATCCGCAAAGGCGGTTAGTTTACCACTGAAATTTAGATTACACTGATGATTGATTTATAATAAAAATCATATTGGACCTAACGCTGATCCTTGAACCACTCCAGAACAAATATTTTCGGAACTTCTATGGTTGTTGTAGTGCCTTAAAAACTTTAAGCGCGCAGTCAAGAAACTTTCGAAATGACTTCATAGAAATGCTACGAATTTCTGCAAGATGTTGTTTATCCAAAAACATCTTGTATTTTATTGTATCCAAAGCTTTTTTATAAATATGCATACAGCAGTGGTTTATTTATTACATATAATGGACTGTAATCTCGGGGTGATAAAGTTTTTCAAGCGTCCTGTGTACTTTTACCTATCTTAATACGTGGTTCGTTCTATAAGTCCTTAGAATTTCCGAAAAATTGCTCTCTTAGTATCCAAAATTAATGTTATTCAGAAATTAGCACTTGTGACTTGTCAGCAGTTGAAGTTGACTTGTCAGCAGTATCCATCCCATAGTTTTGTTGTTACCGATTGTAGAGAACAACTTTTGCCAACAAAAAATTATAGAGCTGAAAGGAGACTAAAATCAAACATATATAATAATTTGTCCAATACAATTTGTTTTTATACCTTTTTCTAAAGACATATTGAACGACCCTCGTACAATATTGACTGTCACAAAACTACTTCCTTTTCCGGAAAATTTACCAGTAATCTTTTTACAAGTTTTTCAAGTACGTTAGAATAAGTTTAGAGTAAAGAAATCGGACGGTAATTGTGAATGCCACGTAGTTCGACTATTTTGTGAACGGGAACAATAATTTCTTGCTTTAAGGATGCAGGGAACCTTACATTTGGCAAGCTTTGATTGAAGAAATGGCAGAGTACATCTGCATTGTCTTATATGATAATTCTATCATACCAGCATTTAGTTGATCCGGACGGGCAGCTTTTTTAAAGATCGGCTATTGGCAATTTTTAATACATCAGGCGTCGTGACTGGTTCCAAAAAGGAGTTTAGGCTTAGATAATTTTTACTATTTGATGAATTATCAATCATTGTATTATTTTTTACAAATGGATACAATTTAGGAGACTCAAATGTGCTTATGAACTCCTTCTTAAAGTCAATATCAATAATAATTGGGTCATTTAAGGTCCGATTTCCTTGTATTAGTTCATGCATCCGAAGTTTGTTTCGCTCTCGTTAATTCCTTGAAGATGCTCCACTGTGTCTTTTTATTTCGATTTGCTTTGTCCAATTGTTTCATGTAATAGGAGTTAGCCGCATTACGGACACATATACACAGTTTATTTCTTATCTTTAGGTACTCTTTTCTAAAGCCGCTATTGTGCGGGTGATGACGTAGATTTTGAAAAAGATTTTTTTACGCGCAACTTTGCTCATCGAGGAGTCAGCCATCCAGAGCTTTAATTTTACGGCACGTTCTTTCCTGACCAAACTTAAGACTCATTTACACATGTTAACAGTATGTTTGAAAATTTTAGGAAAAATAAAAGTTTAGGAAATTTCATGTTCTTCATACAATACTTCCCGAGAATACAGTCGAACATTTTCATTTAATGATTTACGGCAGCAATACTATAGCGAAGTGACATTACATGGTGTACTTTCGTTTTCTTCGCGAGCAGAAAGATTGGATATTGGGTTGGACTCGAGAGTAATGCGTTATACCTAAATGCATAACCTTGGCTTGGAGGTCTACATTAAATGTGTTAAACCACCAAGTGATTACCTGATCTGAACAGGTAGCTCATTGTATAGTAATTCTGGTTGCTTCAGTCATTAAGGTAGTCAAGCCACATGAACTCATGAGATTTGTAAACTGCTTGGAATCGCAGCTGGGCATTAGTAACTGAACATTCATATCAACGACCATTACTAATTTTTTAGATATGCCCCTTGATTAGTGTTCAAAATCTAAAACAAATTGATCAATAGAAATGTTTTGTCCCTGTAGACGACAAAGAGATCAAATATACAAAATTTGCATTAAACATTGATCAACAAGCAATCAGTAGGGCTTATATGACATGGCCTCATTACGGTTGTTATGTCATGTCTTATAAAAGCTAACACACCTCTTGCTCTTTCAGAAGTATTACAACTTCCATAAGAATAGTACCTACCCACTCACTGTATATACATTTATTTAATCAGATTGTGTTCCTATTTCATTCAAAGCTATAATATCGGGTAATTGTGACATGCTATTTAAATGTGAAAGTAGTAAATTAAAGTTGCGTCTAACACTTCGGATATTTTGATGGACGATCAATAGGGAATTCATTCCATTAAAGGCATTCACAGTAATATTTATATCCATAAAATTGACCTATAGTCTAGGTATACCTTCTATATCATTGGAGTATGAATCACAAAAGCAATGATCAAAGATGTTTTACGTAAGCCATAATGC
The DNA here is from genome assembly GCF_921293095.1 of Ischnura elegans. Taxonomy (NCBI): domain Eukaryota; kingdom Metazoa; phylum Arthropoda; class Insecta; order Odonata; family Coenagrionidae; genus Ischnura; species Ischnura elegans. The sequence goes on from NC_060249.1 coordinate 34,888,910, forward strand.
TAACTACAATTGCTGGCTCCTTTTCTACTTTTCTCAAATAAATTTTACCTCCACGAATCCAAATATGCTTACAGTGCTTATCATTCTGCGCCACCCCACCTTTCTACCAGTACAAAGGGTCTCATTAATGTAAACAAGTATTATTGTTTTCAATGATATGCAGAAAGCCACCAGTCCCATTTTATTGATGGGGCCGTGTCGGCGACCACTTACGGGGTTGGCACTCAATGCGAGCTGCTTCCTTTGCTTTACGTCGCCGACGAGGTCGGACGTGGATGCAGCCCGGATAGCGAAATGGGAGTCGAACTCCCAGGGCAAAAACCCTAGCGGTTACAATGCACTGAGGAAACTCTCGCACACGTTAGGCCGTCTGAGTTTTTTCTTTCGGGCTCAGCGGCAAGTACAAACTATGATGTGACTCACTTGAGGGGGTGTATATCGGCCACACTGGGAGGAACTTCTTTACTCGTGTGTCCGAACGCAATGTGTGCTTGGAGAACCGTTACCCAACTGTTCAAAACGCCCAATGGCACAAAAACATACATCAAATTTTCGATATTAAAATTATTCGGTTCCAAGAAAAAGGGCTTATTTTAGGTGCGGCCGAAAAGTGGGAAATGGTGAAAAAGAAAAGGAAGAAATTTGACTTACTGAACGGAAATGAGTTTTTTAGTCACTCCCCCATCTTATATGTACTCCCCTGACTGCTACCTAACCCCACTTCCTCCCCCAAAACCTTTTTTACCTCGTGACATGACGCAAGTCCGGAATTTAGGTTGGCTGTATGATGAACTCTTCTTGACTTACCGTCTGTGCGTCCTCCTACAACCCCTCCACCTACTTCCTTCTGATAGTTCCCCCTCACTATTTTTCAGTAACGGATATGGAAAAAACTCAAGGGGGAGCGCAAAAAAATTTTTGAGCCTCCTGTACTCTACTCGTAATGAAGAATAATCAAGTCACATGCAAAGTTTAAGATAGTTTTATTCTAAATGATTATACGCATATACAAGACAATGCTATCTTATGATATAAAAAAGTTACAATTTAGGTTCTGAAATATTAGGCGATGCGGGCGGTCCCGCAAGGGGGAGGGGCATATGTATTCGCCACTGCCACTTTTGAAGATATATATTTCTGTCCGGAATAGCAATTTGTTTGTACCCGATTATGACTATATAGGAATCGAAACACGTGCTGTGAGGAGTGGAATGAAATTATTGGGCAGTACGATATCTTTGCATCAATTCGATATTTTGTTCCGCGATATCTCCCCGGAAAAAGGTTGACTTCGCGGCATGGTATATCCTCTTTTCATTTTCATACGTGACTCACCGTTTCTGACTTACGAAGTTGTGGCTCTATAGCTTGCATGTGCGCTCTATATATTACGTGTGCGGTAGTTGCGGTGAAATGTGGGAGGGTTTAAAATCGAATTAATTATTCTCTTTTACATTTTATAAAATAATAGAGTATACAAGAGTCAATACTACATTTATAAAAATAATTCCTCTATCTACCTTAACACATTTCTTTCTAAACAGATTAAATCACTGAGGTAAAATAAGTCGGGGATGTGGCAGTGGTTGTATCTTAATTTCCTTGCGGCTAATCACTGTCAAATATCCATTGAGTAAAATCCCAACTTATAGTATCGGCAATACTCGATAACTAACCAGCTACATTCGTAGTTGAAATCATTTTATAGCCCTATGGTATGAAAATTATTTTAACTCACTAAAATGGGGCACGTGGATGTCTATGATATTATTGAAAATGATTGTACATCACTAGGAGGTAGGATTACAAGGCCAAGAGTCGAATGGAAAAAAAAATTACTTGGCACTTAGCTAACAGCTTATCATTTACGTGCTGATTCAGAATTCGGAGTTGAATTCCTCCTGTTTCCCAACTAGATTTCGTCTTAACCGGGTAGTAGTGGACAATTAGGCTACTCTTTATTTCTGCATCTAATGCAGCACAAACTTTATTCACTACTACTTCCATATTTTCATCCCATTGGCTGGGGATGCCATGAAATTTCGTCTTAATACCTAACATGCGTTTCGCAAGGACATCAGAACGGTTTAGTGCGTCAGAAAGTTGCGTCTTCAGCACCACATTTTCACTTTGCAATTTGGATATTTGATCTAAAATTTTCTCTAATATTTTACCCTGCGATTCAATTAACTTTAACCTGTCTCCCAATTTATCTTATGGCTTATGAATAGTGTTCCCTAGTTTTTTTGATCCGTTATATTTAGTTATTTTATAACCTCTATGAACAAATAAAATATTTCCTGAAGGGATTTACCTTCCGATTTACTTCTGCCCATACAGCATGTCTTTCGTAAATTTTGGCAGTACACACATTTCCAGGATTGTCCTCTTGATTCAATCCCTTCGATGTCAGCGACTCCTGAAGAGAAAATCCATGGAAGGTTTTACGGCAGGTATCGCTATTGATGGAAGTTGTATTCCGTGTAGACGTGTTACACTTTGCACACGAACTAATGCCAGAAAGATGTTGTAGGTATGGAGGATATCACTCCTGTAAGCTCGATTTAGCACACTTTTCTTTACACAAATAAGGCTTCCACTCAATGAAAGCAACTATTTTCACACATTTAGCCGGAAACTAAATGGCTCGCAACCGGCGATGCATTCCACAACGTTGGCCGTTGAGTCAACCACACGGAGTGAGAACACATCCATACCCGACGGGAGCGGAACACGAACTGAATGTAGCCAATCTTAGCACCGGACCTCGTTGCACTCACTGCCCTTTAGTTTACATCTACATACTACCCCGCAAGCCGCCTAAAAAGGCGTGCGGCAGGGGGTGTTAGGACAAAAGCCGTTTACGTATGAAATAAAATGCTCTAACGACATAACGGCTGGCATTTTTTTTAAGTCCTTTATGGTTCGGGGGAAAAACGAATTCACACATCTATCCGTTCGCCAAAATATCTCTCTTAATTGATTGCTTCTGTCGGACCTGGAAATCTAGAGGGGCTCTAATATTATGTTCTCAATGTCACTCTTAAAGATATCTATTCTCAATTGTTCAAACAATCTTAGCCTATCGCGCAGCCACCGAGTCTCCGGTGGCTACTTCGCTGGGTAACGCTGTCTGTACGCCCGTAGGAGTTCTATTAGATACGAATCGCGCAGCTTTTATTTGTACTTTGTTCAGCTCGTGGATTATGTCTTTCTGCACCGCATCCCATATGCTTGCTGCATATTCAAGGTGTGGACAGGAAGAGCGTAAAATAGCACCTCTCTTTCAGTTTTTCATCCGAAAATCTTCCCACAATACGCTTCACGAATCTTAACTTCTTTAGGGCTCTGCCAGAAATATTCCTTATATGTGTTCCCCACGATTTATTGTAAGTTATCATAACTCCAGGTACTTCGTCACTTCGTCCGTTGCTTTAATTTTAATACCACAGTTTAATCAAGCGAAGGGGCACCGCGAAGTTTTCAGACACGGAAATGAACCTTTGATTACCGGAGTAACTAAAACAGTCGAACGTAATTAATTCCGTTACACAGAATGAAGGGAGTCATATCAATATTAATTCGAGGCTGTAGAATCTCACCTGGTTAAGAAGCGCGGCTGCACAAATCTAGTAGTACCAAAATGACAATCAGCGAAATGGAAAATGAAGGCAGGTCTCACCAAATGTCAAATATTTCATATTGCTCCTCGGTAATCAATCACCTTCTCGGATGCCAGTGAAATTAACCCTCCACCACTTGCCCGTTATCGTATATTTATCCAATGAGAAGTGTTTGTAAAAGTGCTGAGAAAAAGAAACTCGGCTATATTGCAGTTCCTTTTAAAAGGTAATCATTTACGTGTATAAATTATTTTAAAAGTAACCTGTAAAATTATATTAATTTCTTCTAAATTGTCCACTCTAAAGACCACTTGGCACTTAATGTCGAATATTGGAGTAAAAATATGGAAAACTAGAGTCAGAAATAGCTAAAGTTGCACTTTAACTCGCTATGCATACAATGATAACTATTGTAACAACACAAATGGGTACAAAATACGACACTAGTGGTGTCGTATTTTGTACCCATTTGTGTTGTTGCTTACAACAGAAGAGTGGCTGAACCTAAGCAAGGAAATTATGGCACTCAAGGATTAGAAGTTATACGTAGGCCTAGGCAAATCGGTAAAATCTATAATGTTAGCGTCGATTAGGAGCAATTAACGATTATATCGATAGTACCGATTCCTCTTCCAACGTAAGTAGTAAATTACAAATAAAACTTGCATTTCGTAAAAATAATTGTTACAAATACAAATGACTGCAAAAGTAATCGTTTTAAGAAATCCGTTTAAGAAATGCGTTTTACTCGATAACCAACCAAAAACTCCGATGAGGTACACTTATGGTAATTATTGCATATTGGGTTATTCACTGCATAGATGAGGCATCAAATGAGATGAGAAACGTTTTGCTCTGCCGTTCCAAGCACTCCAATGCACAAAATTCTAGCGATGAAACACAACATAGTACTCTGTTAACATTAAATAGATTAGCTTAAAGCCAGAGGTAGCACGCTGAATTATTTTTGAAGGCGTACTTGGAGATTCGCACACGACATACTCACCTCTCGCACGCAACGGGCTGATGATTTTTATTGGTCGGATGAAGAGACATTCACACTGCGAATTGTCAAGTAGAAGAATGCTTGTGACTTCATCCGTAAGGGCCCACAAATATTTACAGAATATTAAATGCAATCTCTAGAAATGCAGATATTTTCCAGAAATCCACCTTTTTTTTAACAAATTTCATGACAGACTATAAAAAAATGATTTTTTTCACATATAAGATATTTCAATTTTCTCTATTGCAGAGGTATTAATTCTTTACGTAAAAACAACCGTTCGTTATGTTATAAAGACATGTTATCCGAAATGTCACATTCGGGGACTTTCCTTGCCCTTCTTTCCTTCCACCTGTCCTTCTAAGATAAGATTTTCGTCAGATTATCATGGCTCATATTATTGCCAACTCAATTTTCCCGTCTTATCCTAAGGATTTTAGAATATTTCTCTTTTCTCCCTTTTTTCTTGGCACTTCGTCATTATACTTACTTAGTCGATCCATTTCATATTCATCATTCGTCTATAGCACCTATTCGCTTCATCAACTTTATCTTTATCATTCTCCGGTAGCACCACATTTTGAATGCTTCCACTCTTGACTTCTCTGCTGCTGTCAACGTCCAAGTCTCACAACACGCCATAACGACACGAATTTGAAATATTTCACGATTATTATCAATCGGCGATTGATAAATAGAATAGGTATTTACATCAGCATCGTCATGTAGGTAGATAGGCTACACCATTTTGAATTCAATTTCGAAAAATAGATATCACGACTAACAACGCATATTAATATATTTTTAATAAAATGAACGCTACAGTGAGAGTAATTTACGGTTTTTATTGATGATAGGAATTTCTATCAACGCCGTCATATACGTAGCCAAGCCACAAAATTTCCAATACTTTCGCGAATAATCGTTAGAGGTGGTTTACATTAGGATTCATTTGGATATAATAATAATAACAGAAAATGTTAGAGGTGGTTTACAATAGGATTCATTTGGTTATCGCGCGATTACTTCTCGAAAGTTATCCATTCTTCCCCCATACGTAGATTGTAAGTACTATCGTTTTCCAAAGTATGTAGACACCCAGTAGTCCTACTTAACTGATGGGGCCGGGTCGGTGAAAACTTTAGAGGTTGGCACATAGAGCGACCTGCATCCCTCACTCGTAAGCCTCGTGAGCAACTAAGAGCCGACGAGGATGGAGGTGGACGCGACCTAGCCACCGAATCTGGAGTCAAACTCCATTAGCATAAGCCCAATCAGCATTAAGATTAGCGGATGGAATGTACCGAGGTAACCCACGTCCACACTCACGTTGGGCTGTCGCAGTGTTTTCTTTCGGGCTCCTCGGCGAGGTTCTGCCTATCTTTAGATTCACATTTGGACTCACCGTTTGTCTCTTACTGCTACGTGGCTCCGTCGCCGAGTACGTCTATACTGTGCGCGGTTGTTGAGGAAAAGTTCCGGGGTTATAACTGAGCTCATCATAGGCTTAGAAGTCTTGTACTGCAAAATGTTTTTGGATTTTTCGTCGCGTTGAGAACTCGGAGCTGACAGCTGTTGTTGAGTCCTAGTTTATAACCGATTATTTATACGGATATCAGTACTCCTTTTTAAAACCTTATTTAGGCTTTATATGATAGTTGTTACAGTTTTTATAAGGTGTTCAAGTGGCCGTTGAATGCTGATACGCTGTAGTGAATACATTGCTGATGACTTAATGTAAGTAATACTATCGTAATATGGACGGGCTCTAGGAACCCTTTAACTATAAATGAAATACGGGAAGGACAGACAGGGGTATACGTCATTAGGAAACATATGAAGCGAAAATAAAATGTTTGTGTGAAATATTATAATTGTCGTAACTAGATGATTAAGGTGGCCTCAATAAACTTGGGGAGCCACCTGCCAAAAATTTTCCCTGAATCCCTTCACGGAGGGATTTCGATTTAATCTATCCTTTTACCTTATTACTGAGAACATGTTTTATATATACTAGGCTTCCGGAAACACAGCTCGCGCTCTTTCTTCACGATGTCCTTCAATCTGTCGAATCGAAAAGACATGAATACACTGTATTCTTAGATTTTAAGAAAGCATTTGACACGGTACCTCACAATAGGGAACTTGCATATATTTCAGATATAATCAAGAACCCCAAAATTATATAAAAATATATGCTTGCATACCACGGTGAAAGTTTTATTTTATTTTATGACGTGGTTTGCGATATTTAATTCATCAAAGTTCACGAGAATTTTCAAATACAAGTGAGAATCGAAAACGCCCGATGATTCGCTGGTAGAAAAGTGACGTCATTATTCAGTGCGAGGAGGCACGGCCATGGTAGAGGTTGGATACTTGAATACAAGCGACGGCATGGTTATGATTCATTTATTGAAGTGCAGACGTACCGGGTATTTTATTGTGACTACAGGGCTATTATTTGATCTATTTTTCTTTTATTGAAAGCGATAGATTGCGTGAAGATGAAGGAATATGGTTATTCTTTGGCTGATTTGGCAAACTTCCTGTTACTGATTCCATCATGATACCAGGGTATTTTAGTGAAACTGTAGACTTCGTCGGCGCCGAATGTCGATGCCGAGAAATGGAAAGGTAGCTGATGTGCATCTGATTTGTTTCATAGTTAACAAAAACGTGAGACTTGCATGAATTATTGGCGAAAGCGTATGTGAAATGTGTATTCTCTTGGCAGTCCGGTAGAGAGTCTTATGGTGAACTTATTTTCCACCTCGAGGCAATCAATGATGCTTTCAACTTAAAAATAGTTTGCCTGGAAGGCGACAGGAAGCTCTTTGAGATTAGAATCTGAGCAAGCCAGACTATTAATTGTTTCAATTTAGTAGCGATAATATGCACGAATTTCCAACACAATCTACCAGCTTGTGACTCAAAAACTCAGAAGCCACTTTCTATTTTGCAGAAAGAATCAGTCAATCGCACTTCGATCAATATAATAAACACAACATCTTCAGGTGTTAAAAAGTTAATTTTGTAATTAAGGCCTTCCTAATGCAACATTAAAATATGAACATTTCCTAAGTGCGTCCATTTTGGGAGCTTTTCTCGCAATATATGTGGAACCTACTCTCAATATGAGCTCATCGTCATTGCGAGCGTTGCCACTTTAAAATTCCGTATCGGAAATCCTAGAGGGATAACCTTCACCTGCACTCTCACCATTTTCCTTGTGGTGCAGCTCAGTCCTACTTTATACGATGGACTGACAGCCTTTAAATGGATCCTTGGTTTTTCCTGACAACCAAAATAAAATGCTGAATGGAAATTGCTGATCCACACATGTATTCTGCTTCTTCCTCCACATTTTCCTAATCAAGGGCCGCGGAGCATTCCTCTTGTGATTCAACTTTTTCTGGAAAGCAAGCAACGGCGTAGAATAACATCAAAGAACGCTACGATTCATTTTTTGTGACCACCTCTGTATTCCATTCTTTTTCCATCTACAACTTACTTTATCAGACGTCTCCGATCCATTCTCGCAACAGCTCCCTAGGTTCCGCCGCGGCCCCGTTTGGCAACATGGCATTAAGAGAGTTGATTAACATTCACAAATATCAATATTTTTTATAGATTATGGGTCATAGAAAAATTACAAATAAAATAAAAGGTGTTTCTATCAGTTTTATTTTTTCTCTCAGGGTAAACTACAGGGCAAGATACTGTTTAAATATTTTCATTAATTTATAACAAAATATGCGCTTTAAAAATACCCAAAAGCCATTTTTAATCTACACTGATGTTTGTAAATAATTATGGAAGAAGAGTGCTCTTGACGCAGTAGTTTACCCTAGGTTGAGTTTCAAGGTTCATTTAGTTGACAAAACGGCTACTTATACGGTGCGCGGAGTCATTAATTGCACTGGTGTGTCTACATTTTTTTATTTAAAAAAATCGGAATTTAGGATAAAAATTTTTTTAAATGACGTATGATTCATTATTCTAAATAATCAACCCATTCCCTCTGTCTTATCCCACTCCGATTTAGGCGTCACTTTTGACCAAAAGTTAACCTTTTACGAGCATATAAAAACCGTTGTTAACAAGGCTATGGCAGTGGTTGGGACCCTATATCGTCTGAGCGAGATATCCGAACCGAGTGCCTTAAAATCAGTCTTCATTGGATGTGTGCAACCCATCCTTGAATATTGCTCTCCCATTTGGTCAACTGCTTCTCCCGCCACACTAAAATTAATCAACCGTCCACTCAATTTCTTTTTAGCAATAGTTCGACATCGCATACCTCACCTCAGATTCTCTTCACGTGCCGAAATACTTCATTCACTTGGATTATTACACCCCAACCACCGTAGATTGACAATAGACATCAAATTTCTTTACAGCATCTTAAATGGGTCCTTCAGATCCAGTGATCTCCTATCCTTCTTTTCACTTCGCATTCCTGCTCGCAAAACCCGCAATACTGAACTTCTACACCAGCCCAATTTCCGTCTGGCAATATCTCAAAGATCCCTCTTTTCCGCCTACCTTCCATTTTCAATAGGGTAGTTTCCTTCATCAAAGAAAACGATAGGCATTGCGATTCGTTACCCACCATTAGTGTATTCATAATACACAAATTATTTGGTTTTTTAAATACCGGTTTAGACGAATGGCAAGGGTCAAATTTTATCCTCATTTGAAAAAGGCCAGATTGGCGCCCATGCGATTCCACTCCGCGTGACGTCACAGGGACCTAGTTTCTACACGAGAGGATAGGAGTTATACATCGTCTGAGGTTACCAATGCATGCATGAGGCACAGAGCTCAGGGAAACATGTCTTAATAATCACCTATTAAAACTGGCTAAGGTCGGAAAGTTTTCTTCGTTTGATAAGGTATTAATAAACCTTTTTTAAGCCAAGCGCTACCATTCAGCAAGGTACTCAGCTATCCGCTAGCATCCTGCGTCCTATCAGCGCTCAGAGCCTCGATCAAGGTCACTTCACAAGGAGAGAGGGGGAACCAGAAATGCGTCGCACGGACTTTCCTACTTACGCGTCGCGTTTTTGCGCGCTTGAAATTTTTCACTTTTCATTTAATCGCGAAAAATAGATATCGTCATTTAAAAATCTAAAAGCGCGAAATACGTACTCCAGGAGTAATAATCTTTCGATTTAGGCAATAAAAAAATAATAGGAAACCACCCTATTCAGTCTCCAATACTTCTTCCTCTCTTGAAATCTTCGCCCCCCGCTCTAATTTTAATAACCAAGTGAAAAGTCTATCTTTCTGACCTTTTGTATCTGTTGTATAAGCTGAAAATGATTGTTATTTATGATATTATTTTTTTACATGTTCATTATTATATTTATATTATTTATCTTGTTTATAAGCCCAATTTAAAGGCCTTTGTGCTGTTTTTGGTGTGACATAAATAAATAAAATTATAGCATGCACTGAAGCCAAGATATAAAGTTGCGAAGTACAGCGTCTCATCATTTTGACGCCGACAGCAGAAGAAAACGATGTCTTCTTGGCTGGCACTCGAATGCATGAGGATAAACGCTGCTCTTTATTTTCATGTTTCCTTCCTTGATTTTAAACATCATGGAATTTTCTATGTCCTCCCGTAACTGAAATTGAACAAGTGCCATAAGTAATTCGAGCCCATCGTATCCATCGAGAAACAAGTATCTCGAAGTTTTTATTATAAGGCGGCCGAATTATAGAAAAATCTCAGGTTCAAGTCATTCAGTCGATGAAATATCGAAATATTATTTATATTAAAGTTATCTTCGCACACATAGCACACGGGTTTATCATTCCGCTTATTATACTCTTATTTTTCCGCAACGCTCATTCCGACGAACGGCATGTAACGCGGCTTATCTTCTAATTTCCTCCGTGGGAATGCAAACGACAATTTTTTCTGGGGTGTTATTGCACAGAGGAACAATGCACCACATGTAATTTTTCCTTATTCCAGCCATGTTCTCCTTTAAACGCAAATTGGCTCTTCCAAACCTGCAGCTACGACGTTACTGGGCTTGGATCTTGGACTCCTACTGAATTATGACGTCACGGCGTAAGATTAGTGGGGGCGGTATTTTTTATCCCGCGAAACTCGGGAGACTTTTGGGATTCATTTTCTAGTATATAAACTGAATTTTAAGCGGAAAAACGTATATTGCGGTACTAAGTATTTACTGTAGTATGTCAGCATACTGTCTATAAAAAGTATGCAATTTCCCTATTAACTCATATACTATTTACAGACATGCGGATTAGATGAAACAGTGGTAAACTGGATACGCGACTTTCTGAGTAATCGTAAGTAACAAGTAGTTCAATACGGAATTAGCTCTGATGTAGTTGAAGTGACATAAGGTGCCCCACATGGAAGCGTATCGGGCCCCCTTTTGTTCATTAGGCATATACATAAATGAGCTTTGCGCTAGCATTAACAGTAAAATACGCTTATTTGCTAACGACGCCGTCATCTATCGCGAAATTAGAGGCCACTCTGACAATGAAACTCTATAATCGAATTTAAACAACCTTCATTTGTGAAGCCAAGAGTGGGGACTTAAACTTAATTTGAGCAAATTCATGTCGGTGCAATTTTTGCAGAGTTCGTCCAACCATAACCATGCTAATTCTGTGGATGGTATTAACATAAAGGCTACAGAGGAAGTGAAGATGGCAACGTCGCGACGTTGCCATCCATCCCGCCGTATTAGTGATCACTCAGGCTTTCAAATTCCATCTACGAACAACGTCCATGTGTGGAGCCAAGAGTGGGGACTCGAACTTAATCTGATCAAATGCAATCTGACGGTGATTTTTTTGCTCGGGTCGCCCTACTATCTCCATGTATTTTCTGTGGATGTTTTTAACATTATGGTGACAGATGAAGTAAGGTATCTGGGAGTTACCATAACCTCGACCCTATCTTGGGGAACGCATATAATGGCCTGTTTACACGATACATTAACACGTGCGAGTTAATGTCTTTCCATGAATGATTTTTGTGGATCGGAACGGAACACGTATGAATGCATGAACCAAATTAGAACAGGTTCTATTTTCTGTGCATGCAATCGCATAAGTTGGTTGGTTACACGATGCGTTATGGCGTTTATTCTTTTCCATTTCATACATTTAGACCCGTACGTGTTAATGTGCCGTGTAAACAGGCCTTAAGAAATATTTTTGTAAGAGCCCCGAAGAAGCTGGGATTCGTCAAGCGTTTAGTGGGTAGATTTTCGGATGAGAAAGTAAAAGAGAGGTTCTATTTCGCGCTCGCCAGGCCACACCTTGAATATGCAGCGAGCGTATGGGATGCGGTGCAGAAAGATTTGATTCGTGAAATTAATAAAATACAAAGGAAAGCTGCACGATTCGTAATAAAACCGCTTCGGGCGTCCAGAAAGTGTTACACAGATGTTAAACGAATTAGGTTGGGAACCGCTGTAGATTCGGAGCCTGCGCGTTAGACTTGGAATGCTTGAGCAATTGACAATGGAAACTCTTTCGAAGCGAAAACGGAGAACATCATATCAGAGCCCAGCCACATTTCCAGGTTTTACAGAAACGATAAATTGAGAGAGATATTTTGCCAAATGAATAGGTATGGGAATTAGTTTTTCCCCCGTCGACAATAAAGGACTTTACTAAATGCTGGGCGTAATTTTGTTAGAGCATATCCTTTTTATTTGTTAACGGCAGGTGACCTAACACTCCCTGCCACACGCCTATTGAGGCGGCTTGCTGGTTAGTCTGTAGATGTAGATTTAGGTGATCAAAACAATTTTAAAATAATTTAAATTATGTTGTGGATTAGTTCTGTAAAAGGTTAACGCACCGTCTAAATAACGCCCAGATGACTAGTAACGATTAATTAATGATACATTTCGTTAGTGCATAAATTTTTGCAAATGCGCTCATAAATATATTGTGTGCTTTCGAGTTAATACTTTTCTTTACGCTGACAAGAACACATGTAATCTTCCTTTTTCATTCCGTTAGAATTTTTCACCTGCCCCCTTGTCGAGAGTCAGAAATATTGAAACTTTTACTTTGCGGTGTCCAAAGTAGATGATATTAGTTCTAAAGAATTTCACGATACAGAGGATAATAATGGTTGCCGAAGAGAAGAAATTTGAGTAAAAGAACGTCATATGTTATGCACTGAGAGCAGTAATAGGAAAACTACATAGTAGTAGTGATCCTGTGTGATTAAAATTAGCTTTTCAATCATTATTTGTCCGTAGAAAACTGAAATATCAGTTAGTGCTGGTTTTTATGGAAAAAATCAAAAGGGGCTCCTTAGTTTAAAGCTGATACAATAATATAAATCTCTATCATTCGAATAATTTCATTGGGATTCGGGAAGTACTAACCATTGCCCAGGAAAATTACTGGAATATTTGCTGGAAAATTGCCATATGACAAAATTGATTCGAGTTCTTTGTATGCCGCCAATGAATAAATTCAGATTAATTTTATAGTGTCCGTGAGCGATAAATCATGCGAAGAAAGGAAGTTAGGACCCAAGGAACGCAGTAAATTACATTTTCAACGATAGTTTCATTTGAAATCACGGACCAAACTCCTCTTACATTAATATCATGTCTCGTAAACATTTATGGAAGGTAGCTTACATGCTTGTGATAAGCCAACCCTGCCGAACACTTTTTCAGTTTGCTGGCTGGATAAGTGTTTCTTTTTTTATAAGTATACCGGGACTAGCCACGGCGGTAAATTTGCGAGGGTCACCCACAATGCACAAATTGTGCTAAAATCCACTGAGTGAAAAAAAATCATTCGGGGGGATCCGGATTCGAATCCTGGCGAATGATTTTTTTCATCGTGGATTTTTCGCACAATGCTGGCTGGATATTATGCTGAGTTAGCATTTGACATCGGGATACATGTCTCACTCTCGTTGGCGCTAAACCTTCAAAGGGCATCGGAAAAATTGTCACATGAAGCATAAATAAGCAAAGAAGCTGATTAAGTGTAGAAATAGTCTCTCGCGTACAGAAAGCTAGTACGTGATTCGATTCAGTGAATGAGGCTAATCATTTATGACATGAGTTATAGGATAAGACCGTGCTTTTATTATTTTTTAATCATATCCTTCACCACTGAAGTTGAAACATTCGAAAAATTAAAATATATTTATTCAATATTTAGCATTTCATTCTTTTAATTTCATAATTTTTTCGCAGATAGAGTTTTCACGCTTTTCACGCTCGATACTAAAGCCTTTATACAGGTGAAAAATAAGAGAACCGAGTATTATTATCATATTATTCTCAAAGTTCCTCTCAGTATAAATTGATAGACCCTCCACTTTCCCCTTGACTTGTAGGCACAACAGAGCCATATTTTTCGGACGTTAATGTCAAATAATGCTACGTTGGTTTACTATTCCACCTTCCTTAGTTCCTGAAAGGATTTTATTTTCTTTTTTTTTTCAACATCCAAGCAAAATATACCACTTTCGTCTGTCAACTATATATTTACTTTGTATCATACAAGCCAATTCTTACGAATATTACATCTTTGAGGGTATCCATTAACCCTTTCGACACAGTGGTGTTGTTCCCTTAGCATGACTGAGCCCCAAGGGTCTCTTCCGTCCCCTCTGCACGGACCATTTTTGCAGGACATTGGTTTAGAATGGTCTCACGGATAATCACACTATCTCAGCGCCAACCTTATTCGACTTTTCCTGGCGGGGACTCCGCATTATCTCGGACTCAAAGTATAGTTGGTCTTCCTCCTTTCCGGGTCGATAGCCCTTGCAGCGGAATCGGTTCCGGGTCAACTCATGGTTAGTTTTTGTGAATTAGCTACATGGATAATTGTTGTTTGCCCGTATGTTGCAGATTTCGAATTCAATTCCTCGGTTTTTTTCTGTGCATTGTCAACTTTTGAACGGAGCTATACCGTCCTAATTAAAGAATTTAATGCATCAACAATTTCTATGTTGATTTTTATATCGAAATCGAGATATAAATTAATATTTATGGTAAAATTTCATTTAAAATTTTTAAACGCTCCGTAAAAGGCAAATAATTCACTTATTATTTTATATTTTTTTGAGAAAGGAACAAATGCTTATTTCAAAAACTGACTGAATGATCACTATACCTTACCACAAGAAGGGGTAGTAGAAGACGAGGTGTCCGGGTACCTGCTCCCGGATTTCGAGGGTACGGCCTATGTCCCCGCTTTTTTGGGTCCCGATAGGACTTCGCGTAGCTGCGACCGGCATAAAAGGGCAACGAAACGGATATTCGTTCGCCTGCGTAGGAAAATATGAGACGAAAATTTGCTGCTTTCGTCTTCCGTGTCATAAACCGTCCGAGCGAATATTTACATTGTTAGTAGCGAAAGGGTTAGTTAGGGTTAGTAATGGTTAGGGTGTTTAGGAGGGGCGAGGGGGTCAAGCCGATTCTCACCCAATCTCACGTGGGGTACCAGGTGGTCTTTGCAAGTGTCACGTAATTTTTTTCATAAAAAATGATAAAACATTGTTATTTAATAAATCTGACGAATGAAGGTTAGATTAATGTGTTTACACTGAAAATACGAATTCAATTCTGTCGCGATAATAACGCATGGTTATGGGCCATGGTTTTAAGGTATTGATTTTTCATTTTACCACTAAGATAATCCGTGAAATATAGAAATAAGGTTCACTTGACTGCCTCCTTTGTCTCCAGTATCAATTCCAACGATTTATGTGAAGAGAGAAGGAAATTTTTATATAAATATTGACTCTGATCATTGATTAAAAATGAGCTTCCGTACTCATTTATCCAAAATAAACGTATCCAAAACAAACTAGATAGTTAAATCGTGATCTCGGTGGAACAAAGCAACTTTGAATTCCTATTTTTTCAAATCCTATATAGATAAAGAATCTTGCTCAACTTGTAATATACTAACATCGTGCGGTCAATAACTTCAATTTTTTGAGTTATATATTTAACTTTTGCTGTCTGCCTATTTTTAAAAACAAAATAGTAAATACGATGTAATATTTCCCAAAATGTTTGTTTGCTATGTATTTCTTTGGTACTGCTTATTCTACGGATTCTCTAGTGCTGCTATGAGAATAATTAAAGTTATATATTTCTATGTCATTTTACATATTTATACAAATCTTTCACTGCTAAAATGAAGTGGATAAAAGAATTCCACATTAAAGTACAATAATTTAATCTGTTTACGAGAGATTTTAATATACCTACCCTATTCAATATCACTGTAGCAAGCTCCCTAAAAAATATCCTGTTGTTTAAAAGTCATTGAACAAATATGTGAATTTCTAGAGAATGGGTGTCCTTCTTTTTAAATAAACAGCCTTTGTTTTAGCATCCATTTCCACGATTTTTAAAGACAGACGGGTATAATAGTTTGAGTCATTCCACCTCAATTCCAAAAAAAGCTTGTCGCGTAGGGTCTCAGATTTTGATGAATTCATGGTTGATATTTTATAGTTGACGCTGTAGGTCATACTACTATGATAAAGATTACCAGTCTAATAGTAGACGTCCATAGAATGCTATTAAAAGTAATCGGAAAGCCGCACGGGAGAAAAAGTAAACCTTTAAATATTTTCAAAAATATCATTCAGGAGGTGATTTAAATTTAAATTTTGTAATTCTAAGGTAATGAATGAGCCAACATTCTAAATAATAAATGCTTGGGCCAATTCTGAGATGGATTTTTTTAGAAAAGTTGATTGACAATGTTTAAAACATTTAAATGTAACAATAATAGGGAAGTGCACTTTATAAATATTTTACTCAGAGTGACTTCCGAAAGGACTTAGCTGTAAAAAAAGCAATAAATAATGGCTATACGACAATTTGATAGTTAAATTGTGGGGTTTATATGATTTAAGGCAATTTTTTGGGAAAAAATCGATAACGTATTAAAACCACATTAAAAAAAGATCTCATGGTATTTAGTTTGAGGTTGATGTAGACCCATACAGGTATCAAAATCGGAGACTCTTAGGGACAAACGCTTGGTGAATTTAGGTGGAGTGACCCGTATTTAATAATCTAACCCCCGAATTTAATTTAATTTAATTTAATTTAATTCTTTGGTCTCTCCTTAGGTGCAAGCCATCCCCGGACGTGATAGGAAGGATGAAGGGAGGAGCAGGAAGAATGAAGAAAAGAAGAAGACGATGGCCCCTCGGGATCCAATGCTAATTCCTTTTATGTTATTCGGAGAGATTTGACTCGAATTTTAATCCACATTTTTGATTTTTCAATTTCAGAATGAATATTGAAGAATTAGAACACCATTCATCGACTTACGTTGAAGGCTGGGAAGAGTGCAGTTTTCCTCGGACGCTGGTCTTTGCCGTATCAGCTTTTCATCAGGTTATCTTGAACATGAAATGGTAAATTAGGGCCGACCTAAACCACACACCTGGAGTTATGAGAGACTCCTGGTGGAAAGTGAATTCACACTCTATTATCAAAGCACGACCTCTAGGTAACAACAGTACACGAAAGGTAACGGCTCGAAGGAGCAAGTTCAAAAAGGTTTCGAAACACCGCTGAAACTAAGGTACCATAAAGTGCACTTTAAAGTTATTTACTACGAATGAGACCGGTCCTAGGAGACAAAGAATGCATTCTTAGGCAGGAAATAAATGTGGGTATTTTTGTGTGTGTAGTTTTTTAAGGTATTTGGGCGGGTTTTGTACTAACACCATTTATTGTAGGAGTGAAGAATGAAGAAACAAAACGTAGCTGAGGCCCCGAAGATTGAAGACATCGCTGGGGGCCTCGAAGAATGAAGAGTGAAGATGATGTATGTGTGTTTGGGGAATGAGTGGACATTGAAAATCCCTCGCCTGAACTGAGTGTTTTTTGTACTTAATTGTAACATGTGTGTAACCCTTTCCCTTCCAGCCATGAAGACTGAAGACATCAAATTGAGCTCGAAGAACGGCAAGAATCCGATTGCGTGTGTTTTTTAATCTATCGTGTGGTTTCGTGTGATATTTTTCTGCGTGTGATTATTTATATTTTCGTGTGCTGCGAGTATTTTTCCGTTGCGTTGCGTTAGGGCTTGCATGTTAGTGTTATTTATTTATTTGTTTGTGCATGCACTAATCTTACCTCTTCACAGATTCAAGCCATCGCTGGACTTCAAGGAAGGAAGAGTGAAGGCTGCACGAAGAAGAGAAGATTGAAGACGCAAGTATTCACAGAAGAAAGAAGAGGAGCATCGTAAGAAGACGTGTGCGATATTTGCGGCTTAGTTTTGGGCCCTTCTGGCCAATGAATAAAAATTTGCGTAAGGCTAGGCGTTTTTTCCGTGCGTTAGTTTTAGTTTTTTGTGCCGTGGTTTTGCATTACGGATTCCATTGCGTCATGCAGGAATGTGGCTGTGGCTAGGTAGGAAATTTATGATTTCCTATCGATGCCATTGTCACGTTCTTGTGTGCTGCTTTGGAGTGGTGCAAATCCTCGGAAGGGTTATTTATTTGTGTATGCACTAACCCGCTCTCTCCCTAGGTCCGCAAGCCATCGCTGGATGTGAAGAGAAGAATGAAGATTCATCGGAAGAAGAGAAGACAGAAGAGGATGGCATCGCGGGACCAGAAGAAGACGACATCTTAGCTTTGGGCCCTTCTGGCCAGTGAACATAAATTTGCGTAAGGCTAGGCGTTTTTTTGCGCGCGTTAGTTGTAGTTTTTTGTGCCGTGGTTTTGCATTACGGATTCCATCGCGTCATGCAGGAATGTGGCTGTGGCTAGGTAGGAAATGTGTGGTTTCCTGTCGATGCCATTGTCACGTTCTTGTGTGCTGCTTTGGAGTGGTGCAAATCCTCGGAAGGGTTATTTATTTGTGTATGCACTAACCCGCTCTCTCCTTAGGCGCGATTCATCGCTGGACATGATGATAAGGAGAAAGAAGACACTTGGAAGAAGATTGGATGGTGCACATTACCGAGTCGGCTTCTTGCGGCTCTACAGGAGTTGCAGCAGATAAGGAGCGGTATGATCTCATAATATTCATTCAAATTTGGTTCAGTTTTCCAATACAAATTTTTAAATTAAGGAGTTGCTTGAGAATGTTCAATTTTGCATTCCTAAACGGAACTCAATTGTGCTCATGCTTATACTGAACTTCTAATTTGCCCATAATGCAATCAAAATAAACCTAATATCCTCCTCAATTTAGTCATTGACTACTTAGTTTGAAAATTGTACTTGGTACTTAGTAACTGGAAGTGATATTTCATTGACCTATTAACTTCGAATTGAATTGAAAAATTATGAAATATATTTCAATGGGCAAAATATTTTTTGTGCCAACATTTTTCTGAATGACTTATAATCACCTATTAACGTATTTTCTTTACAAGTGTTTTCAAGTCAAATTATCACCTCCCTTAACAGTTTCCGCAAAATATTTTCGCATTATAAAGCAGTGCGAATAACTTTTATTTGTAATTAGTTTCTAATTATTTGTTTATTCATTACAAATTTTATTTTGATTTTTCATTCTGAATCAGAATTATTTAACTATTTTTATCCTGTGAAAGGTTACCCACTTCAAAATCAATCCTTAATTTTTCCTATTTAAACAAATATATAGTTCTATTTAATTGGAATTAAATTTTTTTAAATAAGTATTATTAGTTAATTGAATATTATTTTAATTTCCGCTGCAACACGGGAAATGTTATTTTTCACTCGAAGTTTTTTTAATCTAATTAAAAGGTGAGCCTATCCACTCTCTAACGTCTATGCGCCATAAGAAAATTTATTGATTGATTCGGCCATGAAGCCGGTTTTCTAGGACATTGATTTGTCTCTTCATGAGTGTTCGTTTTTTTCCATTGCAGAGTTCGTTAGAACGTCTTGTGTGAGTTGACCACTCGAGGCCTCGATGAAAGCACGTGCAAAAAGATCGAAAGAATGCAGCTCGTTGACGCAGGCAGACGGTAAGATTTCATTCATTCCTCTTCCAAGTTTTGAGTTCAGTTCAGATCCATTATTTAGTGATCACATAGGTACACTATAATTTTTATATTCAGGAACCTCGATGATAAAAGTTATGAATGTGTGATAAAATAAATAAATATTTTCACTTTTGCAACGCGAAAATATTTAATTAAACCGCACCAAAAATTAAGATCTCGTGCTTTTTTTGCAACACTCACAATACTTAAATCCCGCGCTGAATATCAAGGCATTGATTGGTTGACGACGACGATAGCGTTTGCTTTTTTATATTTTGGTTTATTACTTCATTTCCATTAAATTTAATAATTCGAATGAATGACAGTTATGGGGATTTTCGTGAATCTATCATAAGTATTTACTTTTCTCTTTAATTATCTCATTGTAATGTGGAGGTCGAGGTTTCCATATTAGCCTTGCTTTTGATAACCCAGCAACCGTCATGCGCGCTCAAGTGCTTACTTCCTCGGAGACCCTACCTGAGGGAAACATGAGATTCCGGTAATATTTTCTACCTTTCTGAATTTTTCCGTGAATTTAATGATTATAAGTGACATATTTCAAAAAAAGTCGCAACAATAATGTCACAATGATTGATACTCTTTTGTGTTTAATTTTGGGTACTTAATTTCTGGTGACGCGTTTTTCCTTGCTATTAAATATTTATTAATCCAATGGTGTCGGAAAAATCAGTATATATTTTTCATTTTTTTCGGCTGTTTTTTTTCTGAAGTGATACTTTGACCTCTGCCTCTTTGCATGATCTTGAGAATTAACTTACATTATTTATTTCGTATCAGAAGACTTAATTATAAAATTACATCCTACAAGAAATTATTAAAATACATCCTCCTGGATAGGTGTGGTGTCCTTAATATGGATGCCATATTTTTAACTTCTGGTGTCGTCTTTTTTAATAATTTCAACGTATTGATTTTTATAATTTCATTATTGTTTTCCAATTCACATAATAGTACATATATTAAATGCAGAATGGTATATATTTGCTATCAATGATTAGTAATACCCATGAAGTCCAAGTAAGTCATAAAAAAAGGTATATTTATAACAGACTCAGCTCACCGTAATGATTTCCGGGAAAATTTTTAATATTGCCCGATCATATCTTTAAAATGTTTAAAGAATAATGAAAATACATTGAAATATCGCCGATGAGATAAGCGTCAAATAATTTGGAATTACCCGATCTTGCATTTTTTTAATTTTAAAAATTTCTTGACCATTACAAAGTTAATATTTTCTCAACGTCTTCCTCGAAATGATATTTCTGAGCTGAAAGTTAACTTTTTAGGTCTCCCCTTCGTTGGATTTTGAGAATTTTTTGTTATATTACCACAGGTCATGCTTGTGGACAACGACAGCGATTGCTTATGGAGACAACTGTGGAGGTCCATGAAATGGACATCTGAAGGTTACTGCGCCGACAACTAGAGACTTGAGGATTTATCGTGAGGAAAGGAAGAATGAAGATAGGAAGAAAGAAGACACCACGCCTGAGGATACTTGTTTTTTTGCATTTTTTGTTACAATTATTGTACAGGGTGTTTGTATATTTTTTATTTATGCATGTATTTTTTCCAGCTATAGTTAGGATTTGCGGCAGGAGAGTAGGGATTTTATATTGCGTCCTACCGTCGAGTGGAAATAACTCAGATTAGGCAGGTCTTCGTATATCGTGGCCACGATTCCGTATTTAGGCGTTTAATTAATTCAGGCGTATAAAGAAGTATTTAGGTAGGCAGGGCTGTATGAATGGATGAATGTGATTTTATGAATGAGTGAATGGAATGTGATTTTATGAATGAGAGAGTGGAATGTGATTTGATGAATTAGTGAATGGAATGTGGTTTATGAATGAATGATATTAGTAGTAGTAGTGCTTGATTTTTATGAATTGCTAATTCTTTTTTGTGTAGTTTTTTGTATTCTTATTAATTTTGGTCGTAGTGTAGTGCATGCCCCCCTCAAATCCAAACTGTTCCCTCATCGTGGGGAGGGGGTGTAACAGGGATAAGTCATTAATTTACGCCAAATGCTTACAATATTGCACCCTTATTGGGAATGTGATGGAATCTTTTTTCTTTCAAAGTTTATGGTTTTTCCGCATGAGTTGCAAATTGTAAATGTTATTTGATAACATGCAAATATGACTTATCCCTGGCTAAAACAGTTGGTGCATTAGTGATTTGTATTTAAATATGTGAAATCATTGAATATGATATATTATATGTTGCTGGGTTCTTTTTTCCAGTGCTAAGAACTATTTGCATTACTGTTTTTGTGGTTTTTCGATAATATTGTACAGAGCCTTCTTTTATTTTTGTGACTATTGCTTGTATTTTTGCCAGCTATAGTTTAGACTTTTGGCAGGAGAGTAGGGATTTAATATTGCATCTGACAGTTGTTAAGAAATGACTCAGAATAGGCAGGTCTTCGTAATTGCGACCATGAAAATATAATTAAGTAACATCTTGACCAGAATAAATTGTACCCATTGCTAAGGTTGATTTGTATTATTGTTGTTGATATTTTTTCTCGATTTTTAATGATGATATTTTAATAGCAGTTGAAATTATTAATCTAATGATTTTAAATGCTATTAAATGGTGTGCATGTAATTTCTCCCTAGTACTTTGTACTGGTAAAGACAATAAAACTATTTTCTATATACCTTTGACTATGTTACAAAGGAGATGTTGTAAAAATAAAATATTTTAGTATCTTTGTGATTGGTGACATAAAATAAAACATTTTACATGTAATTTTTGTGAAAATTAAAGTGCTGGTACAAATCCAGTAAAATGTAATGTCGTTAAGGTATTGACAAAATTTTACATTCGTCAATTGGCAATTAACCTAAATAAAATGAACATTTTCAGAAAGCATCCATCAAGGTGCAATTACATTGGGCATATATTGAGTATATAACTATATTTTAATTCATTCAATTGTATGCAAATAGGCGATTTGTTAGCATTGTTAATCCTTTTTTGGTAATGATAATAGGACATTGTTACACAAAAAAGATTAAGAACATGTATTTTTTCGGCTACAGTTTAGATTTGGAAAAGGACAATAAGGGTTACATATGAATTATATAATGCTGTCGATTATAAATAACTATGACTAGGCAGGCCTTTGGTCATCGTGACAATGAGTCCATATTATGGCGTGAGATTAATTCAGGCGTGCATGTTGAGATTTAGTTAGGTAGGGCTTTAACAATAAATGTATGTAATTTTGTGAATAAGTGTAATAGTACTGGTAATGCTTGATCAGTATGAATTGATTTTCATCATGTATATTTTAATTTTTTATAACCATAGGGGTGTTTTGGGGGCATAAACATCCCCATTATTTCTCCCCTGGAGGTGACTACCTTCAACGCATCTACTGAGAAGACCACAAGCCCACCAGCACTCCAATTTTCAAATTATGTTGTTGCATTTCATTATGTATTCCAGTAATCATCGCTATTTCATTTATTATTCATTTCATTTATTCAGTTATTTCATCGCTAAGTAGCTGAAAAGTTTGTAAAGAGTGTATCGTTGTCTGATACTTCCAAAGCGACGACAAAAGAGAATCAGTGCAGGCAAGCCACATAACACCCAAACTCTTCATACCTTTCTGGCAATGTGGCTGGCTGAGAACTCAGCAGCGATCTGTCAGATCAGTTCAACCATGAAAATAAGAGCCTAAATTGCATAGCTAATTTGCATTGTGTTTTTTTAAATATATAACACTGTTAGACAGTAAGATGGAGGGGAAGGGGCTTTGGGGTATCGGCCTCGAATATGTATACATATAATATGAAAATATTCCAGGTTGGGCTCACACAGTACAACACAATTTAATAAAAATCTTTCCTAAATCTGAAGAAGGTAGTAGGTGCCCCTGAATTATTTATTTATTTTCATCTTTAAGTGTGTATTTTACTGTGTGCGCCTAACCTGGGACATTTTTGTGTTATACACCTCATAGAAGAATTTCCTGAAGTATTTATACATATAATGGTAAGCAGGGGCGGATCTAGGAATTTCTTTCTGGGGGGGCACAAGCGCGACCGTTCCAGGATTTTGTTCTAGGGGGGACAAGGATACTTCGTAATACAAAGCGAACGCATTGATGATGGGACCGTATTAAAAATATTGTATTTTTTTTAAGGGTCTGGGGGTGCACGAGCCCCCGTGCCCCCCTCTAGATCCACCATTGATGGTAAGTTATTAGTTATATATTGTCACTTCTTGGTAGGGTAAGGTAGCTACCCCAAAACACCGTATGCAGTTAGATACAGTATTGTATGTATAATATATTTTAGTGCAGCAAGAGCAATCTCACATGGTCACTAAGTGTAATACATCGCCGGCGAGAGGGACGAGACAATTCCCGCAGCCGCTCCCGTGCGAACTCCCGTCTCCCATCCAGCGACGGGCTATGCTGCTATCACGCGAGGTTTGCGGAGAAGGCTCATCGCTGTGAGTCCCCATGTAACTTCAGGGAAAACATGTAGGGAAGTTGGTATACGCGGCAAGCACCCTGCAGTCAGCCGCCTTTTCATCACTGACGCCACCTCTGAACTGCAGCATCTCATCGACACTGGATGGGACTTGTAGAATCCTGGAGGGAAAACTTCGCTGTCGCTTATATCCTTCATAAGTCAACTCTGTTCCTATGACCATGCCTACGTCCTGAAATTTACACCCGATTTTAGCACTCTTGTTTATAATGCTATGAAAATTAATTGCGACAAAATTAATGTCATATTTTTTAAATTACCTTTCGGTCGGTTCTTTTCTTCGCTGTTTATAAGATGAGTGTATCACTATGAAAGTGCTAATCAATTTAGATATAGTAGCTTTCCCTGGGGTAAGCCTTTTGGATATTTGGTATTTCCCTGCATTACTGCTCCTAAATTTAATTCAGGTGATGTGAGGATTTACGCATGTGTGGATCACCTCGGAGTCTAAATTTAGAAAATTTTACTCCTTAAAAAAATTCAGTATTGAATTTTTCTTAGTCGCCACCATTATTATGTTGATAAAATAACATTCATTTAATATATTATGTTTAAAAAAAGATTGATTTCTTCGGACTTGATCCCTCTCAGGATTCTCAAGAAGATACAGTGCACCGTATGGACCCACTCGGCTAGGATTATAAATGCCTACGGAGCTACGTATTGGTAAGAGGTAAAATGTGAGTCCAAATATGAATCCAAAGATAGGAAATAATATCTGCGGAAAGCAAAAAGATAATTTTCTTCATTAAAAATTTTACAACGACAAGAGTTTAATTAAGAAAATATGCGTTAAAGTGGATTTAAAAAATTGTTACTGCCATAACATGTAACAAAAAAAATTATTTCAGAGAGGTTCGCAGCACCTACTTCGGATTACTACCGTAGTAAGTCTTCTCCACTAGTCCATCTCACTCGTTAACTCCGACGGGGATTCATTATGAGCTTTGTCAGGAAAGGGAATGAACCAGTCTTCTAGTGTCACTAAATCAAACTGAATTTTAACCCTCAGTGGCATTATTTGCTGTGATATTGCGGCGGATATTTCATGTGTATGTTTTGCTCGCTATAGCTGATCGAAAAGCTTCATCGTTAATTGTAAGACAACATACATCGACGGATCGGCCAACTTAAAGAAGTAAAGTGTCGCTCTGGACGTAGATTTATTATGTAGCATGAGCTGCACAATTTATGTGGTATTAAACGCTTCACATATCCCGCATGCATTTCCCTTTACTGATGTTGTTATAAAAACATTGCGGGAGGTGGGAATGTTTTTCAAATTTCCCTCCCACTGGTGCAATAGAAAATACCGAAACTCGATTTCAAAACTGTGGCGAAAGTGGCGCCGCTCCATTTGTTGCAATACTTTTGAATCCGACTATACAGTCGGATTCAAAGGTATTGCAACGTCGCGTGATACCGCTATGCTGGTATCACGCGACGTTTCCGGAGAAGGCGCATCGTTGTGGGTCCCCATGTAACTCCGAGGAAAACAAGAAGGGCAGTTGGTAAACGCGGCAACCGATTATCGCCCTGCTGTCAGCCGCCTTTTCATCACTGACGCCACTTCTAAACAGCAGTATCTCATTGACACCGGATCGGACTGGAGCGTTTATCCTCGAACCCTACTCAAAGGTCCTCGCCCAAAATCCACGTACCAGTTATTCGCTGCGAATGACACACTCATTGCCACCTACGGCTGGCTTGAGCAGCATTTAAATCTTGGCCTTCGCCGGGATATTGTGTCGAGATTCGACAATGCTGCACCGATGGAAAAATGTTTTTATATCTAAAAATACATATATGATATAAAGATGCATAACGCAACACAATGAAAATAGAAATTATTTTACCCATTTCAACAATGCATAATATACATTATGTCTCCGCGTAACCGCCACAAAGACTGCAATTCCGTTGTCAATGCAACACTAGCCTTATGGTGAAAAACTAAGAGAGAGAGGAGATTGATGCTATTACACTGCAAATTTTGCGATATTTCTCGCATTAAATAAAACGTGGATAAGATAAAAGCGAAAAGAATACATAATAAGGTGATAACGAGGAGAGATTTAAAAAAGTCCTCCGCTACTGTTCCAAGAAATTGGATAAAACGGGCGGCGCATGCAAGTAATAATATTATTTTGTATGTAAAGTTAAAAAAAACATATTCATCCTCTAAAACTCCTGGCAAATTGTATGGAAAAAATATTAATCAAACATTTTCTACGTACATTGTTAATCGATTTTTGGTAATGATAATAAGACATTGTTATGCAAAAATATTGGAATCATGTATTTTTCCGTTTGTATGTTCTAATTTTTTATAACCATTGCAGATATTGTGGTATTTCTCGCATTTAATAGATTTTGCATGCGACAAAAACCAAGAGAAAGTTCATAAAAATGTGATGACGAAGAGAAATAATAAGAGCCTCTGGCTATTGTTCCAAGAAATTGGATAAAATGGGCGACGCCTGTAAGTAATAATTTTATTTTGTATGTAAAGTTAACAAAATATATTGATACTATAAAAATCTTGGAAAATTGTATGGAAAAAATACAAATCAAACACTTTGTACCTACATTGTTAATCCATTTTGGTAACGATAATATGATATTGTCAAAGAAAAATATTAGTATCATGTATTTTTCCGATTTTATGTTTTAGTTTTTTATAACCATTGCAGAAATTGTGATATTTCTCGTACTTAATTGACGTGCATGAGATAAAAGCCAAGAGAGAATTCATAATAAGGTGATGACGAAGATAAATAACAATAGCTCTTCGCTATTGTTCCAAGAAATTGGATAAAATGGGCGGCGCCTGTAAGTAATAATTTTATTTTGCATGTAAAGTTAGCGAAAAATATTGATACTCCAAAAATCTTGAAAATTTGTATTGCAAAAATATTTATCAAACATTGGCACGTATATTGTTAATCCATTTTTTTAAATGGTAATATGACATTGTTGTACAAAAAGATTAGAATCATGTATTTTTCCGTTTGTACGTTTTAATTTTTTAAACCACTGCATTAATTGTAATTTTAATTGCATTTAATAGAACGTGCATGCGATAAAAGCCAAGAGAAAATTCATAATAAGTTAATGACGAAGAAAAATAATTGTTATTATAATAATCGCTATTGTTCCAAGAGATAGGATAAAATGGGCGGCGCCTGTAAGTAATAATTTTATTTTGTATGTAAAGTTAACATAATATATTGATACTCTAAAAATCTTGAAAATTGAATGGCAAAATATTAATCAAAAATTGGTACGTACATTGTTAATCCATTTTTGATAATGATAATATGACATTGTTATACAAAAAGAATATGATCATGTATTTTTCCGTTTGTATGTTTTAATTTTTTATAACCGTTGCAGATATTGTGATATTTCTCGCATTTAATAGTACAGGCATGCGATAAAAGCCAAGGGAAAATTCATAATAATGTGATGACGAAGAGAAATAATATGAGCCCTTCGCTATTGTTCCAACAAATTGGATAAAATGGGCGACGCCTGTAAGTAATAATTTTATTTTGTATGTAAAGTTAACATAAAGTATTGATACTCTAAAATGGGCGGCAAAAATATTAATCAAACGTTGGTACGTACTATCGTTTTCAAAAGTATCTAGACACCCACGAGCCCCACTTAAATGATGTGGTAGGGTCGGTAAAAACTTGGAAGGTTGGCACATGAGGTAGCCTGCATCTCTCACCAGTACGCCAGCAATAGCCGACGAGGCCGGACGCGGGGGCGATCGGGATAGCGAGACAGGAGTCAAACTACAGGCTCAAATGCCCTAGCAGATAGAATGCACTGAGGAAACTCACGTCCACGCACAGGTTGGGCCGTCGGAGTTTTCTTGCCAGCTCCGTGGCGAGGATTCCCTCTCTTCAGATTCATATTTAGACTCACCGTGAACACGGAATGTGTCTGTGGCTCCGTAGTTGAGTAGGATTACTTCACGCGCATTTGATGCACTGTAGTTAAGGGGGGGGATTCGAATCTGAGTCAATTGTATTTTATTTATTTTGTGAAAGGTCAACTGATAACATCAATATAATAGATACAGTTGACTCAATAAAAAAATTAACAACGAATTTTTTTAGCGACTAATTTTTTTATTTTTTTTTTATCCTCAATCCGCCTCAATCAATGACTCAATCCGCCTTAACACATTTCTAAGCAAATTTATTCAAAGAGTGGAAATAAGCAGGGGAAGAGGCAGAGGTTGTAATTTGTCCTTTTCGTCCGTTGAAGAAATGGATGATATCCATCCGGTCATATATTTATGTTATTTATATCAATGACGAATTTAAATAATTTTTTCTCATGAAAACAATCTTAATTTTTGCAATGATGTTTTCCCTGTTATGGATACTCTTAGTTTTGAATACAGCACAGATGATTAGGCTCATTGATTCCTTTAACGACAGTTTAAAGGCTGTTTTCTAACATAATAAAATTGAACTCCCCTCGAAAGCATTAGGTCATGGAATTGACATGAAAGAATCTTACCAGAATATGTAGTAAATTTTTCATTACGAAACATTTGTGGAAAATTAAAAGTAGCTGCATTTTTACTAGGCATACAGTTTGACTGCACGAAATATTATTGCTTCTTTTGCGATTGGGATAGCAGAGACAGAAAAAAATCATTACTTGAAAAAAGATTGGCCATAACGCAAGCACTCGTTACTGGATTCAAAAAAGTCCTTTCATCATTTTTTACGATCCTAAAAATATTATTTTGCCTCCTCTAAGTATTAAATTAGGGCTTTTTAAAAATTTTGTAAAAGATATGTGTAAAAATGGTGCAGTTTTTACTTATTTGAAACAAATGTCCTAAAAATCAGTAAAAAGCAGACAATAGAAGGATTTTGTATTGGGCCACAGATTTTTTTTAAGATGCGCTGAAGAATTCGGAATTTTGACCACAAGAGTTCCACAAAAAAGCGCGTGGAAGGCATTCAAAAATGCATTTGAAGGTTTTCTATGAAAAGAGAATGGCTAAATATCACCACAATCTGGTGGTTGATGTAATTAAATAGCACAAAAAATGGGCTGCTCTACGTATTCAAAACAAATCACTTCATTGGCTCACACCTGGACTTCTTTCTTACAAACCTTGGCGCCGTTAGTGATCAATATTGACTAAACTATATATTATGTTGATGTTATCAATTGATTTTCCACAAAATAAAAAAATACAATTGGTTCATATTCGAATCTTTCTTCACTTCAGTGCGCGTGAAGTATTCCTACTCAACTACGGAGCCACAGACACATTCCGTGTTCACGGTGTAACGTCTGATTTTTTGAAGTTGTTATTTTGGTTGTGAAGGGTTTGTTTGGGGAGAGGGATTGTTGAGAGAGATGTGAAAAGGAGAGGTTTTGTGGAGTATTGTGGAGAGAATTGAAGTAAATAAAAAAGGTTATGAAAATTAATCGTCTTACGTTACAGACGTAAGTGTGAGCCCACGGTTTTTCTGGCGACGAGGATGGGATGTTTGACACAGGTTTGGAAAAATTAGCCTGAGTGAAATTGAGAAGACGCAGCGGCCGGGTTGAGCGTTGGAACGGTTGCTGGTTCGAGGAAGCGGACTGGAGATGGTATTTTCTTCAAGGGAGGACGCACATTGAGAAGTTGGAGCTGCAAGCAAAGACGACTTGGTGTTTTTCGGAAGAAGTGGAAGTTTAATTCGCTGGTGTGGCGTTTTTGCTTCGGGAAAGGTGAGTACCCTTTTTGCCGGTTGGTGTGAGCATACTGGGTGCTGTTTCTGACTTCCTCATTTTAGTGAGTTGTTTAGGTGATAGATTTGCGGAAAAACTTAAACAATGTCGTATTTGGCTAGAGTCCCTAAAGATGTTTTGTGCAAAATCGCATATGAAGTAGGAGCTGACGTGGGGAGGGAAGCTAGAGTCGTAGAGTACAAACAAGCGATACTAAAAAGTAAAGATTATGATGAGGAATTTGTTAAAGAGATGCTGAAGTTTTTGACTGAAGAGAAGAGATTGGAACGGGAACGAGAGGCAGAAGAGAGAAGATTAGAACGGGAAGCGGAAGAGAGAAGAGTGGAACGAGAAGACGCTGAAAGACAGAGAAGTTTTCAGTTAGAAATGGAGAAACTAAAATTTTCACAAACCAATTTAAACCGCGAGTGTGATGGATTGGAGATGGAGACCGCTCAGAGGACACTGCCGAAAATAGATATAACTCGGCATATGGATAAATTTGATCCTCACGGGGAAAACATTAGTTTATATCTTGAACGTTTTGAAAGGCAGGCAGATAGGGCCGGTATTCCGGAACACCAATTAGTATTTTACTTGACGGGATTACTATCAAACGAGATTAATGATATAATTTCTCGAGAACCTAGGGAAAAAGCTGATAGTTATGAATTTGTGAAAAATTTACTGCTTAAGAAATACAAATTGAGCTCAGAAATGTTCAGACAGTTATTTTACAAGCAGTCCAAATCAAATGGTATGGCGTGGAGTGATGTAGTATATAAAATGACTAATTATTTCCAAGGATGGATTGACGGGATGGATATAATTTCTTTTGAGGAGTTAAAAGGACTGATGGTGACTGATCAGATGAAAAGAAAAGTACCCATAGAGGTGCGAGATCTCCTGATAGACGAATGGCCAAATTTTAAGGATCCGAATGTATTGGCTGAGAAGTTGGATAGTTTTGATGCTATTAGAGAAAGCATGGGACGAAAAACCACGGATCATTACATTAAGGATCAACAAAATAA
Source organism: Ischnura elegans (assembly GCF_921293095.1). Lineage (NCBI taxonomy): Eukaryota > Metazoa > Arthropoda > Insecta > Odonata > Coenagrionidae > Ischnura > Ischnura elegans. The sequence goes on from NC_060249.1 coordinate 34,919,883, forward strand.
AAGGATCCAGTTTACAAAGCCGAAGACTGTTTCTCTAAATTCTGATGAAGAAAGGCGTGACTTGGCTATGGAAAAGATGCCTAAATCATCGTCTTCGGGACTTAATTTCGAAAAGAGGTTTCAACCCAAGTGCTACGGGTGTGGTTCCACTCAACATTTTCTCGCAAATTGCCCAAAGAAAAAAACGAAGGATAACGAAGAAAAAGAATTCGTTGGTTCTCTAAAAAATGAAAATAATAAAAATATGTTTGGCAAATACTTGACAGAGGGAATGGTAAATGGGTATTCAATGAAGATATTACGAGATACAGGTGCAACAATCGATGTAGTGGCTCAGAAATATGTTGCCCCACACATGTATACAGGAGAAACTGTTTGGATACAGCAAGCTTTAGAAGTACGCGATCGTTTTCTTCCTATAGCAGAAGTAGAAGTAATTGGAGAGTTCGGTCGAGTATTTGGGAAGGCTGTGGTAGTACAGAATGATTTGGATCGCGGTGTATATATTTTGGGAAATACCACCGCAGAACTAATTGAAAAATGTCAATTAGAGCAACAAGAAAAACATTGGATAAATACGGTGCAGACTCGAGCGGCAAAGAGAAGAGGTGAATTAGAAGCGGAACGAATAAAACATATGGAAGAAGGGAAAAATAAGGAATCTTCAGAGGAAATAGGCGATAGAGACTCAAATCAAGAAGGAGGATGCCGGTTTGAAGTCGGCAGAACGCCGAAAGAGGCGAATAGCGTGATCTCAATAAGACAAGATGAATTAATTGAAGCACAGAAAAATGACTCATCGCTACAGGAATGTTTTCGGGAATTAAAACCCGCAGGGGCAGAGAGCAAGAATGAAGAAGGATTTTTTCTTAGAAACAAAGTGCTTGTTCTGAGAAGAAAGGATAAGTTAAACGAAATGAAGAATTTAGTTGTAATACCAACGCAGTATAGATTTCAGATTTTACAACTATGCCATGAGACAACGCTAGCCCATTTAGGTGTTACAAAATCAAAAAGTCAACTAGTGCGTTATTTTTATTGGCCAAAGTGGTATGTTGACCTGGAAAATTACATACGAACGTGCGATGCATGTCAAAAGGCTGGGAAGAGAGGTGACAGAAAGAAAGCTCCCTTAACCATTGTTCCATCTATGTCAGAAGTTTTCTGGTGTCAGGTAATTTTCCGAATTAACATCGATACTTGTGGACCAGTACCAGAAACTAGTTCAGGAACAAGGTATATTTGATAAAAAATATTTGTTTCGGTAACCAGTGGACGAAATCTTCGTGCCACTATGAAAGCTTCGACAGTTAATCCGGAGAAAAAACAGGATCAACTATCTACTTCAAGTTTTATTCTTCAACCATTTTTAAAGAGACACAACAAAGTAAAACAACAAACCCTTGACTACAAAAAAGTACATAGATACTTTTTTCTGTTGATAAAAAAACGCATTATCCGCGAATATACGAAATATAAATTTCATAGAAATCTTAACACTCCCCCTCGGACAATACCTGTTTTTGAAAATGCAATGATCATTTCACCTTCAATCTCTGAATGAGTACCAAACAACACAAGACATTATAATTATAAAATATTCAAACATCTTAAATTCTATTGTACAGATCCTTAAGTCCTATCATCTTTGATAACACTTTGATTCTTGTCCCTGGCAGTCTTTTAGTAAATATATCCGCAGTATTCTTGTCTGATGGTACATATATAAAATACACCATTTTTTCTTTGACTTGTTCCATGATGAAATGGTATTTAACAAAGAAATGTTTGTTTCCTTCAGTTATAACATCATTTTTGGCAATGGCAATGGAACTCTCATTATCACAATAAATAACACAAGGTTTAGGCATTAAACATCCTTGATTAATTTCTATTAACAACTCTGATAACCATACTATTTCAGTTACACACTCATACAATGCAATAAACTCTGCATGAGTTGATGAGGTTGCCATGCATTTGTGCTTCCTTGCTCGCCAGATAAATGGAGCCCCTGCTAAAGAAATATGATATCCTGTAATGGACTTACAATAACCTTTACTGCCTGCCCAGTCTGCATCAGAGTATGCGTTAATTTTACTTTGACATTTTTGATAACATAAAGCATAACCTCTAGTCTTAGACAAAAATCTAAACATATGCTTGACATTTTTCCAATCAGTTTGACATGGCTCCTCCATATACTGACTTAAAATACACACTGCATAGGAAATGTCCGGTCTTGTATTTCCAGAAAAATGCGACAAACAGCCTATTTCTTTTCGATACAAATAATTGCTTATTTAGTTCTCGACATCTCTCTCTTGAAAATCTACTGGTAAAGGAGTATTCACCCCATGACAATCTTGCATCTCGAATTCTTCCAACATATATTTGATATAATTCTCCTGATCAATATATACCACACTTCTTTCAGGTCTCTGTATTCTTATGGACAAAATATTATGGGCTGAACCAAGATCCTTGACTCCTACATGCTTACCTAGATAACTCTTAAACTGTGATATCTTGTCCTTCGTTCCGACAAGCAACATATCATCAACATAAACCCCTACTTTAAGGTCAGACATGCTAAAAATACATAGATCACTTAAACACTGTTTTAATCCATACACAGACAAAATTGAGCTTAGATGCAAATACCAATTTCTACCTGATTGCTTTAAACCGTATATACTCTTGTTTAACTTACATACATAAAACTTTCTATCAACCGTTATATTCTCTCCGAGATATTTTGGTATCTCCATGTACATATCCTCTTCTAATTTACTGTTTAAATATGCCCCTACAATATCCAACTGATCCATTTCTAAATCTGTCTCAACAGCAATAGCTATAAGAAGCCTCAGACTTTTCTTTTGAATAACAGGACTAAATGTGTCATGGTAATCAACTCCATGAATTTGACCATATCCCTGAGCAACTAATCTTGCCTTGAACTTTATAATTTCCCCTTTATCATTACGTTTCAAAGCAAACACCCATTTTGAACCTACAATATTTAATCCCTCTGGTCTTGGCACTATTTCCCATGTCCCTTGGTCTGACAAAACTTTTACTTCTTCTTGCATTGCCTATTTCCAAAACTCAGAATCTTTACTATTTAAAGCCTCTGTTACTGTCCCTGGAATGGAAGTACACTCAATACTTGCATGAGCATAGTTGCAGCTTTGACAAGATGTTGGCTTCCTAACACGCTTTGACCTCCTTGGAATGGACTGGCTTGGTACCTCACCAGGGTCAAGGTTTGTCACTGGTACCTCTAAATTAGTAACTGTGGGGTAGACCACCAAGACAGGCTGTTCAACGTCATCCTCCAAAACTGCAACACGAGGCGCTGCCTCCTCTGGTATCTCAGGCACTGCTCCCCCTGAAACTGAATCTGGGACCACTGGAGTCAGACCTGGGATCACCACCGGGTGTGATGAAATTTGGTTTGATTTAGTCTCCTCAGCTTTTCCATCGCCTGTGAAAACATAGCCTTGTTCCACAATGTCTTCTCCTGGATCAGGTTCGCCATCGCTGTCTAGATCGGGAATCTTGATATCATCTCGGCTCATCTTGAAAGGAAATTTTGATTCGTTGAACCTGACATCTCTGCTGATTATTACTTTCTTCTTTCTCAGACTCCAAAGTCGATATCCTTTGATGCCCTCTTCATATCCTAACATGATGCTTTCTTCTCCTCTGGGACTCAATTTTCCACCTCTTGTCTCTCTTGGCTGCCATGCCCATGCCTGGCATCCAAAAACTCTTAGATAGTTATAATCTATCTCTTTTAGTTCCCGTCCTTTCCACAAACTCATTGGAATATTGCTATTTCGTGCAGAAGTAGGAGACAAATTTCTGAGATGTACAGCAGTCATGAGAGCTTCTCCCCAAAATCTTTTGTGAAGACCAGATTTTATCAGTAAACATCTCGCTGTATTCAGAATAGTTTCGTTGTACCTCTCAGATAGCCCATTTTGCTGTGCCACTGAGAAACGATGTAAGATTCCACATTCTTCCAGGTGTACTGAGAATTTTTTATCTGTGTATTCTCCACCATTGTCACTCTGGAATTCCTTAATTTTCCTATCGTGCAGGCACTCCACTCTACGTTGAAATTTCTTGAAATTTTCAAATACTTCTGACTTTTTTTTCAATAAGTATACCATAGAATACCTTGTAAAATCATCAATAAATGTGACAAAGTACTTAGCCCCATTGAAAGTCTTGGATCAACTATCTACTTCAAGTTTTATTCTTCAACCATTTTTCAAGAGTCACAACAAAGTAAAACAACAAACCCTTGACTACAAAAAAGTACATAGATACTTTTTTCTGTTGATAAAAAAAACGCATTGTCCGCGAATATACGAAATATAAATTTCATAGAAATCTTAACAATATTTTGTCGGCGATATGCGTGTCTTCGAGATTTCCCGAAGCAATAGCGATTGAGGATATTTCTTCACCAACGACTGTGGAGGTATTAATTGACTTATTTTGTCGAATAGGCTTCCCACATGAAGTTCATTCGGACCGTGGAACGTCTTTTACCAGTGAGCTGACTACAAGTTTCTTTAACAAGTGTGGTATTAGTATTGTATATTCATCTATTCAACATCCTGAGTCTAATCCGGTTGAAAGAATACACCGAACACTCAAAAAGGTTTTAAGAGCTATGAGTGTAGATTTCGGAAACGAATGGGACAAATATCTGCCGGCTGCCTTATTTACATTGAGGACCACTACACATGAAAGTCTTGGATTTGCACCAGCCGAATTGGTATACGGAAAAAACTTACGTACCCCATTGAAAATAACTTACGTACCACGTTGATACAAGAAAAATGGTTGGAAGAGAATCCGGAGGAACAATCAGTGGTGGAGTATGTGTTTAATTTGTTGAATAAACTCAGAGTTACACGTGAACTGGCAGTGGAGAAAATGGAGGAGGAGAAGCTTAAAAGGAAAATATATTACGACCGTCATGCAACTCACAGAAGTTTTGAAACGGGGTATTCAGTTCTGGTATTAATGCCGGGAAGGAAGAACAAATTATCTGTACAATGGATGGGTCCTGGTGTTATTGAGAAGAAGCTCTCCGACACAAACTACGTGGTCAGTTTGCCTGGGCGACGGGCAAAATCTCAAGTATTCCATGTGAATATGATAAAAAAAATACCATAAAAGAGAAACGATGGAGGTGATAGTAAATTTTTTATCACAAGTCCCTGACAGTGAAACGAAGATTATTCAGGACAACAACCCCAAAGATCTAGAATGGATCAAAGCAAGCTCATTACCTGATCGTTTAAATTTTTCTCAAATTAGTAGTCTTAGGGAATTGTTGAAGATGTATGCAGAAATATTTACGGATAAACCCGGTATTACAGATATAATACAGCATGACATCGAGTTAGTCGATTCAGAGAAGGTGCAAATCAAGCCATATCGTTTGTCACCACGGCAAACGGAGATTTTGGAGAAGGAGGTGAAAAAGATGGTGGATATGGGAATAGTCACAGAGAGCCCTTCCGAATACACATCTCCAATGATTTTGGTGGAAGTGCCGGGGAAAGACCCAGACCATGTGTGGATTATCGAAGATTGAACAAAAAAATTAAAACACAGTATTTTCCGGTACCTAGCGTAGAGGAATGCGTGGAGAGAGTAGCTCGAGCTAAGTACATAACCTTGTTTGATTTAACTAAGGGTTACTGGCAGATTCCCATGACTGAGAGAGCAAGTATTTACGCTGCATTTATAACCAGTTTTGGAACTTTTAGACCATTACGAATGACCTTTGGATTGAAAAATGCTCCACATGACTTTTGCCGTTTAGTGACTGAAGTACTTAGAGGATTAGAGAAATTTGCTGTGCCATATATTGATGATGTAGCTGTATTTTCAGAAACTTGGGATGAACATTTGAAACATCTTGAAGCAGTAATGACTAGAATCAAAGCTGCAAATTTAACAATAAAACCAGGAAAATGTAGACTCGCTCAGCATTCAGTGAAGTATCTTGGTCACATGGTAGGACAAGGTAAACTGTCTCCGGTAGGCACGAAGATTCAGGCTGTGAGACAGTACCCGACACCGAAGTCCAAAACAGAGGTAAGAAGTTTCTTGGGATTGGCAGGATATTATCGAAGATACGTTCCTGATTTTTCTCGTATAGCAGCACCTTTGACAGATGCATTAAAAGGAAAATCCAAGAAAGGCAAGATAGAATGGACTGAGGAATGCAATCATGCATTCAATAAGTTGAAGAAGATGCTGGTGGCGGAACCGGTGCTTAGTGCACCAGATTTTTCCAAAGAGTTTGTGTTGCAAACGGATGCTTCGGATTTGGGAATTGGCGTAGTTCTTAGTCAAGCAGATAATCAAGGACATGAACACCCAATTGTATACTTGAGTAAGAAGTTCAATGAAACCGAACGTAAGTTTAGCACCATCGAAAAAGAATGTGCGGCAATAGTTTGGGGAGTAAAAAAACTCCACGTTTATCTAGATGGCCACAGACCTTTTAAGGTAGTGTCAGATCACAATTCTTTACGATGGCTAGATAGAACGTCACGAAGTAATCCAAGGCTGTTGAGATGGTCATTGATGCTTCAACAATACGATTTTGAGATCGTGCATCGGCCGGGGTCAGCTCATAAGAATGCGGATGCGCTAAGCAGGGCGATAGGCGACATCAAATAGATTGGAAGTCGGTAAGTGTTCGGGTGTGGCACCATCTGGCAAGGGGTACTCCAACGGCATCGCAATAAAATTTTGTCCAGTGATTGAAGCATTAAACATTTATGGACAAATTTCTTAAAAGGGTGGAGGAAATACTGTAACGTCTGATTTTTTGAAGTTGTTATTTTGGTTGTGAAGGGTTTGTTTGGGGAGAGAGATTGTTGAGAGAGATGTGAAAAGGAGAGGTTTTGTGGAGTATTGTGGAGAGAATTGAAGTAAATAAAAAAGGTTATGAAAATTAATCGTCTTACGTTACAACGGTGAGTCCAAATATGAATCTGAAGAGAGGAAATCCTCGCCACGGAGCTCGCAAGAAAACACACCGAAGGCCCAAAATGAGCGTGGACGTGAGTTTCCTATCCGCTTGGGCCATTGCGCCTGTAGTTTGACTCCTGTCTCGCTATCCCGGTCGCCCCCGCGTCCGTCCTCGTCGGCTCTTGTCGGCGTACTGGTGAGAGATGCAGGCTACCTCATGTGCCAACCTTCCAAGTTTTTACCGACCCTACCACATCATTTAAGTGGGGCTCGTGGGTGTCTACATACTTTTGAAAACAATAGTACATTGTTAATCAATTTTTCGTAATGATAATATTACATTGTTTTACAAAAAGATAACGACCTTTTTTTCCATTTGTATGTTTTTATTTTTATAACCATTGCAGATATTGTGATAATTCTCGCATTTAATCGAGCGTGCATGAGATAAAAGCCAAGAGAGAATTCATTATAAGGTGATGACGAAGATAAATAATATAAGCCCCTCGCTATTGTTCCAAGAAATTGGATAAAATGGGCGGCGCCTGTAAGTAATAATTTTATTTTGTATGTAAAGTTAACATAAAATATTGATACTCTAAAAATCTTGAAAATTGAATGGCAAAATATTAATCAAACATTGATACGTACATTGTTAATCCATTTTTGATAATGATAATATGACATTGTTATACAAAAAGAATATGATCATGTATTTTTCCGTTTGTATGTTTTAATTTTTTATAACCGTTGCAGATATTGTGATATTTATCGCATTTAATAGAACGTGCATGAGATAAAAGCCAAGAGAAAATTAATAATAATGTGATGACGAAGAGAAATAATAAGAGCCCCTCGCTATTGTTCCAAGAAATTGGATAAAATGGGCGGCGCCTGTAAATAATAATTTTATTTTGTATGTAACGTTAATAAAAAATATTGATGCACTAAAAATCTTGGAAAATTGTATGGCAAAAATATTAATCAAACATTGGTATGTACATAGTTAATCCATTTTTGATAATGATAATATGACATTCTTCGTTAAAACTTTCGCGGGTGCTCGTCATGTTGAATTAAAACTTTTGGGCTATGTCGCCGCGTCAGATTTGTGGTGACCCCAACGTTTCCCGACCGATGCTTGTCGCTTTCTCAAGGGAATCTGAAGAGATGGGATTTAAAATTGATATATATAGGTATACGTGTCAGGTGGTGGGGGGAGGGGAGTGAGAGGTTGGAGGAGTAGGTTGTCGATTATTTTTGCCGATTACGGGGGTCCAAGTACGGCTGATTTTAAGGCCAGTGTCTCTGTTGAAGTTGTTTTTCTCCTCTTCAGATATTTCTATTGCTTCTCTTACGAGTCTCTGTTTAAAGCCTTTCACTCTCGCAACAATTTTGCAATTGGATGTCAGCCGACTCTTACACCACCTAAGGAAGTCCGTAACTGGTGTAAAGCGAATTGGAATGCATATCTGCAGGAGCTATCGGAACTACTGCCAGCAAATGAGCCGCACCTGGACAGCGTGGACGCAGTGGAAGACCATAACGGATCCATCACAACGGCCAATGATGCGGCGCTACAGAAGGCAGTCGCAACCACCGCACGGAGGTCGTTCAACTATCCACACTGGCCGGATTTCATCCTGCGGAAAATTCGTCAGAGGAACAGACTTCTGCGCAAATTCTAAAGGAGACGAAGAAAATGGTAAGTGTTTTCGTCAAGCACAGGCATACATGCGCCTGCTGATCCAGGAGCATCGCCAGAAGGAGTGGGACGTCAAGGTTACTAACCTTGAAGCAGAAAACGGCACCCTGTGGAGAATGGCAGCGGCGCTAAGGAACAGGGTACCCGTTGAGGACTCCCCTTTCAACTCACCAAGCGGCCTTCTCTGCACAGAAGACGAGAAGGCGACCTATGCTGCGGAGTACCTGGAGGGAACATTTACATCCAATGTCCACCCTCTGGCTTAAGATATTCCTGTCCCGCAACCGGAAGGCACGGCCAAAAATTATCCGGATGAAGACCCACCAAAACTGAGGCCAGAAAAACTGCGGTATAACTCTGAGGCATAGCCACCTAGAGAGAAGGCCCGAAGGCACAAGTGATGATTATGGCTCTGAAGTCAGCACTAGAAGTGCTGTGTTGTGCCAGCTGCCGTTGGAGACCACGTTGTTTACGAGTGAATTTACGTTACGTTTCACCACATTTCTGGGATTTTTGTGGTGTCAGTTGGTGAAAATCGGAGTTTCCTAGGATAGTGAAGTTTCCTCTATTCTTGAATTTCATTCACTCGGCTTCGGAAACGTTGGGCGATCAAGAGAAGCGAGTAGGAGTGCATACCTTACTGTTTTTCCTGGTGGTGAAATTGGGCGATCAATAGAGACAATTTCACCACCAGGAAAAACAGAATGGTATGTACCCTTTCTCGCTGTAATTATTTGGATATAATTTATAACCAGATGTGGCTTGGGGATGTTGATGAATGACTCCAGGACTGAAAGTGGTGATGTAAAGAATTGTGGCGGCAGTTCATTTGAAAATTCTTGTATTTTAGCTGCCATTTTTGTATTCTTTCGTTCAGTAAACGCGTGGTTGAAGGAGTTACGGGGAATTTGCAGCTGAGTTAACAGGATCGAATATTTTTTCTTAGCTCGCCCTTTGGTGTGCTTTCGTCGGAGGCTCAGTAGAAATGCTTATTTATCAATACAGTAACAATTTAGATTTGAAAAGTTAAGGTATTTTCGATGAAGCCATGTTATTTTTATTTTTGGCGTAGTGCCTTATATTGCAGAGGAAAGCACATACATTTTTAGCAATTCTTGCGTCTCGATTAATATCATCTTATGTATATGCATAAAGCGTTCAATCATGAAAAATTCATTGAGTCTCGTCAGGAACTTAGTTACGTTATTTGTGTGTCTGGACCGCCGTAAATGTAAATATGCGTTTTTCTTTTACAATCGTTAGTGGTGCAATGAACCGGAATTAAACGGTGTCCGGGTCTCAACGGTGTCCGGGTTATCATATGCTCTATCCTAGCGTTATCGTCTCCAAAAAATAGAAGATACCCGAGTTTGAGGAGCTCTAGCGTCTATACGAAGCAATCAATTTCAATACAACAAAAAGCATACGCGAGAAAATTTATTTCTACGTTGTATCATGTACTTTTTAAAAATTTAGACTCAATAATTTTTCCTGTACTTAATTTATTCTCAAAAAAGTACCCGTTTTTTGCGCGTAAAATCCATATTGCTATAGAAGATATTTATGTACTCAAATACGGCAAGGAAAGCCAAAGTTTTCGAAGTCCACATGTGTATTTCTTTCTCTAAAATAAATAGAACAGCGACCTACACGTCAAATTTTATTCGATCGCAGTGTTTTAGGCATAACGAATCCCGATTCTCGTTGTGTAAAATCATAAAATTGAATCTTAACATTAGAGGAACTTTTTCTAGGTAATCTCAGACTGACAACGTAAGCTCTGTCAAAAAGAAGATTTTTCATTATAAGTTCTCGGCGGAAGACGTTCAAGTGTTGGTCTCGAGTGCAAAAAAAAACTGGTGGCTTTAGGAAAAAAACTCATTTGATAGAGTTCCCGAGAGACTCTACACCTCATATACACCAGGAAAACACCAAAATTTAATGGTATGCAACAAAATCATAGCCTTTAAAAACTTCATCGCTATCACCCTTCTCATTATTAGAGAATCTAGCCTCCGTGTATTTTATCGTAATGCAGCGATAGAATTAATTATCTTATCACTCCTTGTTTTGTTTACTTCATCTATTCTTCCCCTTAATATTTTTAAGTACAAAAAATTAAATAAACTTCCGTGTTCTCTCTCTTTCGTCAAAATAAACAGTGACCCATTATTGGTTTTTTTCATCTCCACTTTTAAATGTGGAGTTATTGAGGGTTTTCTACTCCATTTATAACTTACACGTCAATCATCCCCCACAAAACGCTCAATAGGTAACTAATGGTCAACCCTAGGCCTTAAGTTATACCTAGGTTCGACCGTCTCTGTGACTGCAGGTTATCTTTTTTGGACCTCTTCCGGAACTCCATCTTCCCTCCGTAGTTGTCGGGGTATTAATTTCAGTTCTTATCACGTTGGTAGGAGGGTCAATCCTTATCAAACAGACTCCATTTCCCAGTTTATTTTCGACCTAGAAGGGTTCGATCAATGTTGGAGCTAAACCAGCATGTTACCCCTGAAGCTTGTTGCAAGGTTGGTGGGTCCTCTACAGTACTAGCTGTCCAGGCTGCAAATCTTCTTCAGTAACCTGGTCTACTGCTTCAGCTTCCTTTTTAGAGCGCTTGGTTGCTTCTTTGTATATCCGGTGAACTTTTCACTGATGATTCTCAACCCAAGCCATATAGGGGATATCCTCTTCAACAGCTTCGATCCCCCAGTCGCCAGTGCATCGAATCGGTCTTTCCAAGAATAGCTCTGCCGGAGTGTAACCAGTGACGCGGTTGACTCGCTGTCTAATGGCAAAAAGAGACTCATGTAGGTGCTGGTCCCATCTGTTGTGTTTTTTGTTCAAGAGGTGTATCCGCAATATCTTCTTCAATTCCTGGTCCCTTCTCTCAGTTGGGTTTGCCTGAGGATGATAAAGAGGTGTAGTACAGTGTTCATTTCCCCATGCCTCTAATGCTTGAGACCATCGCCTTGAAGTGAACTGAGACCCGTTGTCGGTGTTACGACATCTGGGATAACCATACCGACTGAATACCTCAGTCTTCAGAAGATAGAGTATTCGTTCTGACGTTCCCTCGGGAATAGCAAAGGCTTCTACCCACCTAGTGAACAAATCTGTGACAACTAGGATACCAGTCTTCCCACGTGCCGTCCGAGGATATGGTCCCATCAGGTCTAAAGCCAATACTTCCCAGGGCTGATATGGAGGTCTTCCTCTTGAACTGGTACTGGCCTTCTCGTTGCTAGTCTTGGTGCATGCACATGCTGGACACTCTTGTAAATACCTCTTTACGTCTTGGCGCAAATGCACCCAGAAGAACCGCCGACGAATTGATAAGAATGTGTCCTCCTTTCCTGAATGCCCAGCATCCGGCTCATCGTGGAACTTCTTTAATTAAGTCCTAGCTTCAGATCTTGGCACCATAGGCACCGATGACTGATCCGAGTTATGGGAGACATATAAAAGAACATCGTTCTCGAGACGAAGATTCTTATAACACATCTTGAAAGTAGCAGGAACATTTCTGCTATCAGCGCAACGTTGTCCAATCCAAGATTTCATCTTCTTACAGGCCCTATCATTATTCTGCCATCTCCTAATAATGCCCATATCGAAAGGTTTCCTTTCACAAGTAGCAGCCAAAAGAACAGGTATATCTTCTTTCCTTTTTCTTAACTCCGGAACTTCCCTCTCCACTAGTCCCCTGCCTGATTTGGTTCAGTCACAGGATCTGCTGCTTGATTACTTGGTCCAGGGACATGAAAAATGTCAAAGTCAAAGTCCACTAGAACCAATGACCAACGCATCAATTTCGATTTTGTTCCAGCCACTTCATTTAGCCATTTAAGAGATGAGTTGTCAGTGTAGAGTTGGAATTTCCTCCCTTCAAGATAGCCTCGAAATTTCCCAACAGCCCAGACCACTGCTCATTGAGCAGTGCTCAAGCCTCCTTCTCATCTGTACAGTAATTCCTCTCCGTTGGTGACATCTTCCGGCTAGCATACTCGATAACCCTCCTCTCACCTTGTTCAGTCTCTTGAAATAGTACAGCTCCAAGTCCAAGATCGCTAGCATCGGTCTGTAGATTTAATTTCCTGCGAGGGTCTGGGTGTGCTAACCTTGGAGCATTACAAATGCTTTCCTTTATCTGTTCAAAGGCTCTTTGTTCACGTTCAGTCCTTTTGAAGGGAACTGTCTTATTGAGTAAATCAGTCAGTGGAGCAGCTTTTACTTCAAAATGAGGTATAAAACTACCAATCACTAAGTCCAAAAAACTGACGGACTTGCTTCTTAGTTTTTTGTTGATTGTATTCCTCAATGGCCTTATTCTTTTCTGGTTGCCTTTCTTTACCTTCAGGAGTAAAAACATGTCCGAGGTATTCCAACTTGGGGTTAGCAAATGGCATTTCTTCAACTGGCGAGTTAGTCCCTGAATCTTCAGCCTTTCCAGTACTTTAGATAGATGCATCAGATGTTCTTCAAATCCGTTTCTACTATAGACAAGAATGTCATCTAGGTAAAGTTGACAAAAAATCGCCTATATATCCAGAGAGTACTTCATCCATTGACCTCATTAAAGTGGCGGGAGCATTTTTCAATCCGAAATGCATGACCCGGAATTGGTAGAGACCACGAGGAGTAGCAAAGGCAGTTATTTCTCTTGAACCTTCTTCCATCTCCATCTGCCAAAATCCTGAATTTAAGTCGAGAGTACTGAATACCCTAGCACCACTAACTTTCTTCAACAAGTCCTTCAAATCAGGCATGGGATAGGCATCACTCACAATCTGAAAATTAAGCTTTCTGAGGCCAACACAAAGCCTGTAATCCCCGTTTTTCTTCTTTGGCAACACAACCGGCGAAACCCAATGAGAAATTGATGGTTCAATTAATCCTTCGCTCTACATTTCCTGTATTTTCTTGTATACAAATGCTCTCTCGTCAGGATTCATAGGATAAGGTCTCTGTTTAATGGGTTCATTACTCTTGTAAATAATTGCATGTTTTACGGTGGAAATATACGCAATGCTCTCTGTAATTACCTATGGAAACTGGTTGAAAATATTCATCAATGCTTGTTTCTGTTCGGGTGCTAATGGTCCAACATTCAACTCATCCAGATTGATTCCACAATCGTTCGTGCTTTTAGAAAAATTCCGTTTCTCCAAGCTAGACGAGTCCTGATACCTTTCCCTAAGTACATCTCATTAGTATTATAATCTAAAACAACTCCATATTTAGTTAAGAAGTCATGGCCAAGGATCACATCGCTGATCAAATCCTCAATAATTAATGCAGGAATATCAATGTCTAAGTTGGAACACATTGCTCTAAGGAATGTTCGGCCTTGTACTATGTAAATTACATCATTTGCGGCACCGATAACTCTGTTGCCAAGAGAAATTTCAATATCATCAAAATCATTTGTCATTCCATGCGAGATAAATGTGTTACTTGCTTGGGAATCTAAAATAGCTTCATGAGTTTCATTTTTGATACAGATCTTTATGGCTGGTCGGGGACTGTCCTGGTCAATCCCAATCTGTCCAATTGTATTCTTAGTAATCCAGTGTTTTATTTTTGTACTTCTTGGGACCTGGGGCTTTGTGACGTTGAATCCAGGGATATAATGGCCCCTTAGTAGTTTTCCGGGCAACGGTCTCGTATGTGACCAATTTCTCCACAACCAAAACATTTCCTCTGAAGGCCAGTTTCTCGAGGAATAGCGTTTTCGTCTGCTGAAGTCTTGGTCTTCTTATACTCCTCCTCTAGTTTCCTAATGACTTCCCTTAATTCGTCAAAGGTCTTCGGATAAGCCGCCACTCTCACCAACGGTCTCATTTTATCATTGAGTAACTCAATCATGTAGAGTAGAGGAGTACCAATGTCTTTTAAGGATTCAACCTTATAAAAAGATGGTATTTCTGGATTATAAATGCGCCAGCTCTCATACCAGTAGGCTGCGTTTCGGTTAAGAATTTCCTATTAACAACAGACCTTACGCCATCAGAATCGAATCTGAGGCATAACTCCATACCAAAATCGTCCCAATTCAGGTCCAGGCCCTTTATGTTATTCCACCATGTAGCTGTTTGTCCCTTCAGTTGTTGTGACACCAAATGCACATAAATATTCTTCGGCAGAATCGACCATTTAAGTAAGGAATCAGAGTTGATCAAAAATACCTTCGGGTCTTCTTCTAATCTACCGTAATACTCTAATAGGCTTTCCCTAATTACGTTAGGATCAAGAGGCAGTCCTATCGAAGTAGCTTATGGAATATTTGCTTCCAAAATCACCATTTTTAAGAATTTATTCACTAATTTTGATAATCTTTTAGATACATTATGTTGTTAGCCATCTAATCTCGATGTTTTTTCAAGGTCGGTGTAAAGGTTAAGTTCAATAATTTCTAAGTTAGCAACTCTCTAATTAATATCGGTAATCCTCTCATTCTGAGTTTCAAATCTAGCATCAAATTTTTTACTTAGTTCTTCAATCCTTGATTCTATTATTTTGGATTGCGATTCAATTTGAAATTTAATATCTTCTTTTAAATCTGAATTCATTTCTTCGATTTGTAATTTCATGTTTTCGGATTGAACCTTCATTTGCTCCGTAAATTCATAAACATTACACTTTCTTCTTGTCCTACCTCATTAATTTCGTAGTTCTCATGATCTTCCCCGGATTCAATGAGATCCTGCCGAAGCCGTATTTCTTATTTCCCGTCGACAGAAGTCCCCGCTGGGCCAGCGCCGTACTCAGCTCGGCGATCTTCATTTCAGCGATCATCATGATTCTATTTTTTTCTCCGAGAGCATACTCCTTGCGCTACGTACTGCTTTGGTCGTCAATTTTCGTAATGCAGCGATAGAATTAATTATCTTATCACTACTTACAGTTTTGTTTACTTTCTTTATTCTTCCTCTTTATCTTTTTAAGTACAAAAATTTGTATAAACTTCCGTGTTCTCTCTCTTTTGTCAAAATAAACAACAACACAATATTGGTTTTTTCCATGACAACTTTTCTATGTGGAGTTATTGAGGGTTTTCTATTCCATTTATAACATACACGTCGAGTTTTCCGATAACTTTTCGTAAAAAAATCTAGTAATTAATTTTTTCAGTGCATTCTTTCCGTATGATACTCTAATTTGACGAAATACCGGATAATTAGGGTAAGACAAGCGTTAAATCTCAACTTATTAACATATTTTGACAATTATGAAAGTATATGTACCGGTATTTTTTCGATGGTACTACCGGGAGTGTACTACTATTGCTTTTTAATTCCCATCACAAATATACCGGTACTTTTTCAAGTACCGCCCATGCCTAGCCAGGTCGGCTGGTCGGGATCGCCGAGGGCCCCGAGCTCAGGAGGGCCCCAGAGTCCTCTGGATCGCCGATAATGTCATACAGCATAACCCTCATAACGCTATGAGGGAGTTATGTAGAGAACTGCCATCAAGGAGACTCTGGGGGCCCCGAGAATCGGGGGCCCCACACAACGAGTTCGTGTGAATCTCCCTCGTGTGATGAGACGATGGTGGCAACCTCAAGTGCGACCGTGCATATGTCAGTATATTTTGGGGACCACTACAGGTCATGTGACATTCCATTTGTTCCGTAGTCGCTCTTCTCACTTGTATGATTTTTTGACTAAAGGGGAAAACCGTGGGAATCTGTGGCAAGTAGTTCTTCCAGGACTAGGGAAGGAAGAGTTGTTGGTGGGGGTAGGTTGCGCGCGCACAGCACAAATATTCTCTATTTTCCCTAACATAGATCGCGAAATACTTAGTACACCTTAGTAGTTCAGAGAATGCTGGTTTGGTTAGTGAGAGAGTTTTATCCTTTTTGAAGTGTTAATATGAAACGTGTTTACAGAAGCGGTGCCCAGAAAAGAAGTGAGAAGAATGAAAAGCTCTCTTATGTTAATAATATCTCAAAAGCTTCAGTGCTTGGCTGAACAAGAATAGTGGTTCCTGTATCGATTTACTACGCAATGAGTGTTTAAATACAGATTCCGGTACGTTGGAATATTCTCATTTTAATTTTAATAGTTGAAAAAATACCGTCTTGTGACGCGCTTCGAATGAACATTCGGTGCGGTTCTCTCTTCTCTCCATAATTGAGTTTATTTTTTAGTTCGTCTTATACTTGTATTTTAATTTTTTGTGCGCTTAGGTTCTCTTTTCAATATGCGTATTGCGCCAAACGCAAACAAAGGAAAGAAACGATCAACTATTTCACAACCTACAGAGATACGCAGGATACCAAAGGCGGATATAACTTGGGACTAGTGGCGTAACTATGGGGGTGAAATGAGGGGGATAGATCGCCCCAAAGCCTCAGTGAAATAAAAATAATATTAAAAGCTATTGTCTAGTAGTTGACATATAGTAAATTTTAACATGACCTTCCAATGAAACCCAAATTTTAAGTGCCAAAATTAAGTAAAATGGATTTGCAGCAGGCATGCCATTTTTCCAAAATTTTTCAAAAGTGTGGTTATTTTTATTTATATGCAATTGGGGATCCTCCGAAATGGGAATAGTATTGAAAGTAAAAAAAAAGGCTTGGAAGTCTGTTTGTGAGTTAGGCTATAATAAATTCATTGGTAGGGTGGATCTCAAGGACCTGTAATTACATTCTACCTAATGAAAAGAAAACGCCATAATAAGTGTTGTATGAAGTTATTTAGGAAACAATTGAATTCCGCAGTCCTAAATTCATATGCTGTTTACAGGGAAAACACGAATAACAAATTGGCTCTATTATCAGTTCGCGTGCGGCTGGTTGAGGCAATATTTTTTAAATATACAACTCCATACTTACAGTTTGGGCATGGCCGTCACTCCTCTGATAATTTATTACCAAGACTCGCCGAATGACATTTCCTAAGGAGAACTGCTGCTGCTGGGAATAAAACCCCCTAAGGATGTGTGCAGTTGCCCCAATGTGGGAAAAGAAGAGACAGCGGGTACTGGTGTGAACAATGTGTTGCGAGCTAATGCATGAATTGCTTCCAATCGTGTCATACTAAGTAGAATTACTTAGGTCATGTCATTTGAAAATTTTTATATTGACTTTTGAAACAGCAGAACGTAAGTATCTATGTGAAATTATTCGGCAATAATGGAACAAAGTCAAAGAAATGGGCGAAGTTATGAATTTTCAAGTAGGCGAAACGGGTAATCCTATCGAAAATATCCAATTGGTTATGAATTTTCAATCCCAAATCACTAAAATACTTCATGTAATTATAAAAATACATGGAATGTCAGAGATCTCGCAGCTTAATCTAAACTAAATTTAAATCTTTGGAAACTGAAAATTTATTCATTAGTTTAGAGAGCGAGATACATAAAACAGTAAATATTTATTAAGATTGCTTGAAGAAATATCATAGACTAGCGCATTATATTGCACATGTTCACAACATTTTTCGACGATAATGATCATGTGTCATGAAATATATAATTTATTGAATGATAGCACGCCAATAAGGCGAAATCTCATCCGGCCGCTGGTTCCACGATTAGCCGGATGCCCAGCATCCGGCTAATCGTGGAACTTCTCTAATATGGTCCTAGCTTCATATCTTGGCACCATAGGCACCGGTGACTCATCCGAGTTATGGGAGACATATAAAAGAACATCGACACGAAGATTCTTATAACACATCTTGAAAGTAGCAGGAACATTTCTGCTATCAGCGCAACGTTGGCCAATCCAAGATTTCATCTTCTTACAGGCCCTATCATTATTCTGCCATCTCCTAATAATGCCCATATCGAAAGGTTTCCTTTCACAAGTAGCAGCCAAAAGAACAGGTATATCTTCTTTCCTTTTTCTTAACTCCGGAACTTCCCTCTCCACTAGTCCCCTGCCTGATTTGGTTCAATCACAGGATCTGCTGCTTGATTACTTGGTCCTAGGACATGAGAAATGTCAAAGTCCGCTAGAACCAATGACCAACGCATCAATTTCGATTTTGTTCCAGCCACTTCATTTAGCCATTTAAGAGATGAGTTGTCAGTGTAGAGTTGGAATTTCCTCCCTTCAAGATAGCCTCGAAATTTCCCAACAGCCCAGACCACTGCTCATTGAGCAGTGCTCAAGCCTCCTTCTCATCTGTACAGTAATTCCTCTCCGTTGGTGACATCTTCCGGCTAGCATACTCGATAACCCTCCTCTCACCTTGTTCAGTCTCTTGAAATAGTACAGCTCCAAGTCCAAGATCGCTAGCATCGGTCTGTAGATTTAATTTCCTGCGAGGGTCTGGGTGTGCTAACCTTGGAGCATTACAAATGCTTTCCTTTATCTGTTCAAAGGCTCTTTGTTCACGTTCAGTCCTTTTGAAGGGAACTGTCTTATTGAGTAAATCAGTCAGTGGAGCAGCTTTTACTTCAAAATGAGGTATAAAACTACCAATCACTAAGTCCAAAAAACTGACGGACTTGCTTCTTAGTTTTTTGTTGATTGTATTCCTCAATGGCCTTATTCTTTTCTGGTTGCCTTTCTTTACCTTCAGGAGTAAAAACATGTCCGAGGTATTCCAACTTGGGGTTAGCAAATGGCATTTCTTCAACTGGCGAGTTAGTCCCTGAATCTTCAGCCTTTCCAGTACTTTAGATAGATGCATCAGATGTTCTTCAAATCCGTTTCTACTATAGACAAGAATGTCATCTAGGTAAAGTTGACAAAAAATCGCCTATATATCCAGAGAGTACTTCATCCATTGACCTCATTAAAGTGGCGGGAGCATTTTTCAATCCGAAATGCATGACCCGGAATTGGTAGAGACCACGAGGAGTAGCAAAGGCAGTTATTTCTCTTGAACCTTCTTCCATCTCCATCTGCCAAAATCCTGAATTTAAGTCGAGAGTACTGAATACCCTAGCACCACTAACTTTCTTCAACAAGTCCTTCAAATCAGGCATGGGATAGGCATCACTCACAATCTGAAAATTAAGCTTTCTGAGGCCAACACAAAGCCTGTAATCCCCGTTTTTCTTCTTTGGCAACACAACCGGCGAAACCCAATGAGAAATTGATGGTTCAATTAATCCTTCGCTCTACATTTCCTGTATTTTCTTGTATACAAATGCTCTCTCGTCAGGATTCATAGGATAAGGTCTCTGTTTAATGGGTTCATTACTCTTGTAAATAATTGCATGTTTTACGGTGGAAATATACGCAATGCTCTCTGTAATTACCTATGGAAACTGGTTGAAAATATTCATCAATGCTTGTTTCTGTTCGGGTGCTAATGGTCCAACATTCAACTCATCCAGATTGATTCCACAATCGTTCGTGCTTTTAGAAAAATTCCGTTTCTCCAAGCTAGACGAGTCCTGATACCTTTCCCTAAGTACATCTCATTAGTATTATAATCTAAAACAACTCCATATTTAGTTAAGAAGTCATGGCCAAGGATCACATCGCTGATCAAATCCTCAATAATTAATGCAGGAATATCAATGTCTAAGTTGGAACACATTGCTCTAAGGAACGTTCGGCCTTGTACTATGTAAATTACATCATTTGCGGCACCGATAATTCTGTTGCCAAGAGAAATTTCAATATCATCAAAATCATTTGTCATTCCATGCGAGATAAATGTGTTACTTGCTTGGGAATCTAAAATAGCTTCATGAGTTTCATTTTTGATACACATCTTTATGGCTGGTCGGGGATTGTCCTGGTCAATCCCAATCTGTCCAATTGTATTCTTAGTGATCCAGTGTTTTATTTTTGTACTTCTTGGGACCTGGGGCTTTGTGACGTTGAATCCAGGGACATAATGGCCCCTTTGTAGTTTTCCGGGCAACGGTCTCGTATGTGACCAGTTTTTCCACAAACAAAACATTTCCTCTGAAGGCCATTTTCTTGAGGAATAGCGTTTTCGTCTGTTGAAGTCTTGGTCTTCTTTTACTCCTCCTCTAGTTTCCTAATGACTTCCCTTAATTCGTCAAAGGTCTTCGGATAAGCCGCCACTCTCACCAACGGTCTCATTTTATCATTGAGTAACTAAATCATGTAGGGTAGAGCAGTACCAATGTCTTTTAAGGATTCAATCTTATAAAAAGTTGGTATTTCTGGATTATAAATGCGCCAGCTCTCATGCCAGTAGGCTGCGTTTCGGTTAAGAATATCCTATTAACAGCAGACCTTACGCCATCAGAATCGAATCTGAAGCATAACTCCATACCAAAATCGTCCAAATTCAGGTCCAGGCCCTTTATGTTATTCCACCATGTAGCTGTTTGTCCCTTCAGTTGTTGTGACACCAAATGCACATAAATATTCTCCGGCAGATTCGACCATTTAAGTAAGGAATCAGAGTTGGGTAAACCGGAGTTAAAGACCCTTGTCGCATTGGCGGCGGTTTCTGGAACTATTTTTCCCGCGAGCTATGGTTACGAAATATTATCAACAAATCTTACGTTTTATCAATTTTACCATTTCAAAACACATTCTAACATGACTCAATTCGAAGTCGATTTTAAAAAGAATTTGGACGAATGTTTGGCGAAAGAAGTCAAATACTCTTGCGGATATTTCGCTTTACTGCCAGTGTATGGACAAAAGTATGTGTTGGAGTGGTGTATGAATGAAGGTTTGATTGCGTCCAGTTATGAATGTCCAAAGTGTGAAAGAAAAATGAAGTTAACGAAGAGGCCTAAGAAGACTGATGGGTATGAATGGGTGTGTAAAAGTCAAACTTCAGTTAATCCGCATGAATGTTCACGGTCTGTTAGGAAGGGATCTTGGTTCTCCAAGAGTCATCTGAGTATTTGTCAAATTCTAAAAATTACTAGTTTATGGTTAGGACAATGTATGCAGAAGTATGTAGTATGGCATTTTTGAACGTAACAGATAAAACAGTGACTCATTGGTGTAGTGACTGATTTGAAAAACGAAGGTTTTCAGCATTTAACTGTCCAGCATAATTTGAATTTCAAAGATCCTGAAACTGGTGCCCACACAAACACCATTGAAGCTACATGGTCGGCTATCAAGAGGACGTTGAAGAATACTCCTCACAAAGCGAACTATTTCGATTCGTACCTCTACGAATACATGTGGCGAAAATATCACGATCACTCCGTGGGCCCTGACAAACACCATTGGGTGACGACAATCGTACAATGTCCAATTAAGTACTATTTTTCTGTTAAATTTCATTTCACTTAATAATTTTTCATGTAATAACAAATAAAATTTATTAAACTTACGATTTGTTGATAATATTTCGTAACCATAGCGCGCGGGAAAAATAGTTCCAGAAACCGCCGCGAATGCGACAAGGGGCTTAAACTCCGGTCGCGCCTCAGAGTTGATCAAAAATACCTTCGGGTCTTCTTCTAATCTACCGTAATACTCTAGTAGGCTTTCCCTAATTACGTTAGGATCAAGAGGCAGTCCTATCGAAGTAGCTTATGGAATATTTGCTTCCGAAATCACCATTTTTAAGAATTCATTCACTAATTTTGATAATCTTTTAGATTCATTTTGTTGTAAGTCATCTAATTTCGATGTTTTTTCAAGGTCGGTGTAAAGGTTAAGTTCAACAATTTCTAAGTTAGCAACTCTCTGATATACATCGGTAAACCTCTCATCCTGAATTTCAAATCTAGCATTACATTTTTCACTTAGTTCTTCAATCCTTGATTCTATTATTTTGGATTGCTATTCAATTTGAAATTTAATATCTTCTTTTAAATCTGAATTCATTTCTTCGATTTGTAATTTCATGTTTCCGGATTGAACCTTCATTTGTTCCGTTAATTTCATAAACATTACACTTTCTTCTTGTCCTACCTCATTAATTTCGTAGTTCTCATGATCTTCTCCGGATTCAATGAGATCCTGCCGAAGCCGTATTTCCAGGTCTACTTTATTTCCCGTCGACAGAAGTCCCCGCTGGGCCAGCGCCGTACTCAGCTCGGCGATCTTCATTTCAGCGATCATCATGATTCTATTTTTTTCTCCGAGAGCATACTCCTTGCGCTACGTACTGCTTTGGTCGTCAATTTTCGTAATGCAGCGATAGAATTAATTATCTTATCACTACTTACAGTTTTGTTTACTTTCTTTATTCTTCCTCTTTATCTTTTTAAGTACAAAAATTTGTATAAACTTCCGTGTTCTCTCTCTTTTGTCAAAATAAACAACAACACAATATTGGTTTTTTCCATGACAACTTTTCTATGTGGAGTTATTGAGGGTTTTCTATTCCATTTATAACATACACGTCGAGTTTTCCGATAACTTTTCGTAAAAAAATCTAGTAATTAATTTTTTCAGTGCATTCTTTCCGTATGATACTCTAATTTGACGAAATACCGGATAATTAGGGTAAGACAAGCGTTAAATCTCAACTTATTAACATATTTTGACAATTATGAAAGTATATGTACCGGTATTTTTTCGATGGTACTACCGGGAGTGTACTACTATTGCTTTTTAATTCCCATCACAAATATACCGGTACTTTTTCAAGTACCGCCCATGCCTAGCCAGGTCGGCTGGTCGGGATCGCCGAGGGCCCCGAGCTCAGGAGGGCCCCAGAGTCCTCTGGATCGCCGATAATGTCATACAGCATAACCCTCATAACGCTATGAGGGAGTTATGTAGAGAACTGCCATCAAGGAGACTCTGGGGGCCCCGAGAATCGGGGGCCCCACACAACGAGTTCGTGTGAATCTCCCTCGTGTGATGAGACGATGGTGGCAACCTCAAGTGCGACCGTGCATATGTCAGTATATTTTGGGGACCACTACAGGTCATGTGACATTCCATTTGTTCCGTAGTCGCTCTTCTCACTTGTATGATTTTTTGACTAAAGGGGAAAACCGTGGGAATCTGTGGCAAGTAGTTCTTCCAGGACTAGGGAAGGAAGAGTTGTTGGTGGGGGTAGGTTGCGCGCGCACAGCACAAATATTCTCTATTTTCCCTAACATAGATCGCGAAATACTTAGTACACCTTAGTAGTTCAGAGAATGCTGGTTTGGTTAGTGAGAGAGTTTTATCCTTTTTGAAGTGTTAATATGAAACGTGTTTACAGAAGCGGTGCCCAGAAAAGAAGTGAGAAGAATGAAAAGCTCTCTTATGTTAATAATATCTCAAAAGCTTCAGTGCTTGGCTGAACAAGAATAGTGGTTCCTGTATCGATTTACTACGCAATGAGTGTTTAAATACAGATTCCGGTACGTTGGAATATTCTCATTTTAATTTTAATAGTTGAAAAAATACCGTCTTGTGACGCGCTTCGAATGAACATTCGGTGCGGTTCTCTCTTCTCTCCATAATTGAGTTTATTTTTTAGTTCGTCTTATACTTGTATTTTAATTTTTTGTGCGCTTAGGTTCTATTTTCAATATGCGTGTTGCGCCAAACGCAAACAAAGGAAAGAAACGATCAACTATTTCACAACCTACAGAGATACGCAGGATACCAAAGGCGGATATAACTTGGGACTAGTGGCGTAACTATGGGGGTGAAATGAGGGGGATAGATCGCCCCAAAGCCTCAGTGAAATACAAATAATATTAAAAGCTATTGTCTAGTAGTTGACATATAGTAAATTTTAACATGACCTTCCAATGAAACCCAAATTTTAAGTGCCAAAATTAAGTAAAATGGATTTGCAGCAGGCATGCCACTTTTCAAAAATTTTTCAAAAGTGTGGTTATTTTTATTTATATGCAGTTGGGGATCCTACGAAATGGGAATAGTATTGAAAGTCAAAAAAAGGCTTGGAAGTCTGTTTGTGAGTTAGGCTATAATAAATTCATTGGTAGGGTGGATCTCAAGGACCTGTAATTACATTCTACCTAATGAAAAGAAAACGCCATAATAAGTGTTGTATGAAGTTATTTGGGAAACAATTGAATTCCGCAGTCCTAAATTCATATGCTGTTTTCAGGGAAAACACGAATAACAAATTGGCTCTATTATCAGTTCGCGTGCAGCTGGTTGAGGTAATATTTTTTAAATAAACAACTCCATACTTACAGTTTGGGCATGGCCGTCACTCCTTTGATAATTTATTACCAAGACTCGCCGAATGACATTTCCTAAGGAGAACTGCTGCTGCTGGGAAGAAAACCCCCTAAGGAGGTGTGCAGTTGCGCCAATGTGGGAAAAGAAGAGACAGCGGGTACTGGTGTGAACAATGTGTTGCGAGCTAATGCATGAATTGCTTCCAAACGTGTCATACTAAGCAGAATTACTTAGGTTATGCCATTTGAAATTTTTTTTATATTGACGTTTGAAACACCGGAACGTAAGTATCTATGTGAAATTATTCGGCAATAATGGAACAAAGTCAAAGAAATGGGCGAAGTTATGAATTTTCAAGTAGGCGAAACGGGTAATCCTATCGAAAATATCCAATTGGTTATGAATTTTCAATCCCAAATCACTAAAATACTTCATGTAATTATAAAAAATGCATGGAATGTCAGAGATCTCGCAGCTAAATCTAAACTAAATTTAAATCTCTGGGAACTGAAAATGTATTCATTAGTTTAGAGAACGATATACATAAAACAATAAATATTTATTAAACTTGCTTGAAGAAATATCATAGACTAGCGCATTATATTGCACATGTTCACAACATTTTTCGACGATAATGATCATGTGTCATGAAATATATAATTTATTGAATGATAGCACGCCAATAAGGCGAAATCTCATCCGGCCGCTGGGATGGGATTTAATTAAATACCCGCTGCGTTTGAGGGGTTAACATTATTTTTACGTTTAAAAATTAGAAAAACACTAGGAGGAGCAAAAAAGATATCTTGAGCTACCGTTATTATTATCGAAATAAAAAAATAATCAAGTCGCATGCAAAGTTTAAGAAAGTTTTACTTAAACTGATAATACACGTATACAAGACAATGCCATCTCATAATATAAAAATGGTTATAATTTTAGTTCTGCAGTGTTCAGCAATGCGGGCGGCACCGCAGTAAGCCCTTGAATCAAACATTGATGCTAAAAAACCTAGCTGCAAGGGGAGCGGGTTGGGTGGGCAAGGTAGGCCTGAGGGCTACGGAACGAAAGGATATGAGACTGGATGGGGAGAGAAATAATGGGATGAGGTGTAACAGGATGGGGGAAAAGCAGAGGGTATGATGGAAGTGGAATTTTACGTGGACGAATAAGCTGATAACCATGACGTCAACAACTGACCTATCGATGGATAAGTTCTAATAACACGTATCTCAAAATTTGGCCGGTCTGAGTTAACACTGCTAATACGGACAATAAACAATAAAATTTAAGCAAAATACAACTCCTTGTTTGCACATGTATGCTTCTTTTTCAGTTTTATGTATTTTTGGTTTTTAACATCAATTAAAATTATACGCAATTAAAAAAATTAATAGTTTTATTGCTCTCCTGAAAAGTTGCTATTTTTTAGATACTTGTTGTTAGAACTTAGCCATCGATATATCTATCGTTTTCTTCGTGTTGATGAAGAAGATTGTGAAGGTCGTTTTACACGGTGCACGTGATTGCACTATCTGGCGTATGTAAGACGGCGCAGTCAATATTGTGTCATTTGAAGCGTTGAAATGCCAGAACGCATGCGAGAATCCATTGTCTTGAGCTGGCAAAATAGCCCGTTCAAATTTCGTTCACACATTCGCGCAATTGCACGCCACATTGAGAAATAAATGCAATCCCCACCTGTGAAATTACGTGCCTCTTGTAAAACGGTTTTAAGAGATTTGTTCCACATGGTGGTAGGTGGTCTGTATGTCCCGCGTTTCCCAACGTTGTTTGGAGGCAAAAGCGTTGAAGGACAATGGGATTGATTCATTAGCGGCAGATTAAGCTGGAGACTGGGGGAAGTCGATCCCCGTTATTTCTGGAATAAATGTACAGATTGTAATTTTTAAGGTGGCTCTGCTCGTTGTAAGATTTTATTTTACTAGCTTAACAAACCATGTTTCAAAACTATTGATGCACATCTATAAATCACTTGTCTCCGCATATCAGGCCTCATACGCATTATCATCGGGAGGCGCTGGCGAGTACCACCAAGACAAATCAGCAAAGTCATAGACGAATCGTTTCCGCATGTCGTCCACAACATTTTTTTTTATTTCGTACATTTACTTCATTCATTATTTTTAAATGTAGCTCCTTCCCCTTCCGAATATTTTTTTATCAATATTATTCGAGCAACGCCAAAATATTGATGCTCCAATATTATTAACCAGAGTACCGAGCGCACGACACTTACACGAACGTCAAATTAGAACTCAATGTGAAGATACACTCCTCAAAGGTAAAGAAAAAGTCCATTTGAGAATTATCATCAAATACCGAGAAGCAGTCGAACCGAACCGGATGAATCTCATGGCTTGTTTCGGCATCAAATGTCTATTAATCCATTTTCTCGCGCAGCCAACCTCGTCGAGACTCGCATTATTTGGCTTTTCAACCGTACCGGTAACCAAAGTTAGCCGCAATCAGCCAGCTTATATTACAATAATTTTTGTGCCCATCTGTTTGTGTTGCGTGGGTACTGTGTTGTTTGTGATAGCTGAAACTTGTGCACTAAATTGAGAGCATTGATAGAAAGATTATTTTTTTTACAGATTCTACAATATTTTGTATATTTCTTTTTTAAATAATCTTATCATTTTTTCATTTGCAAGTAGAAATTTCAACCATTTTGATCCTTTTTAAGTCTTTTTTATTTATTTGTATTTTTGATGCATTTCTATTTTTTTATAAATATTTTTGTGTTGAACATCGTCGACGGTATTGTTGTCCACTATAAACAATACTACACTCATAATCCGCCTTCTTCTGGCTCCAAGCCACTGTGTTTAAAAAATTCGTGGTATTTACTCTCGGAGAATAAAAGGTTACACCACGACTCGATCAGTCTTTGCCTCCTCCCCTCAAACTGTATGGGGGGAAGGATGGGAAGAGGAAGGGGAGGAAGTAAGCGAGGAAGGTCATGCAACGCCCTAACCGACTTCTCGACGGGCACTCGACTCGCAGCCAGCAAGACCGAACACGTCGAAACTTGCAAGAGACAGCTGCGGTGGCTGCGGATGCGCGCTATAACCAACCGGAGCATTCAGTTGAATCGGATTTTCCCTACGCGGAGGTAACAACTGAAATATCGGACTGGACGGCATAGTGTTGCGCTTCTGGTTTGTGATTAAGTTCACCTTTAGCCGCCCTCACTCACTCCAAGGTATGACAATTTTTAACATTGAACGAAAATTTTCAGATTCATGATGAGTGTAAAAAACACCGGTCGTAATCGTTTTCGCTCGATATCAATATCAGTATCATTAGAAAGTTGTCCCGCTTGTATTTTGCGCGAAGTTATTATTTTTTTCATTAAAAGTTAACTTTAGGTATACCGGGACTGGCCACGGTGATAACTTTTACGGGTGTCACCCGCAATACACAAATTGTGCGAAAAATCCACAGGGAAAAAAAATCATTCGCCTTCAACCGGGATCCGAACCCGGATCCCCCGATTTTCTGTCGAGTGATTTAGCCAGTTAAGCTACCCGGTCAAAGCGAATGATTTTTCCCAGTGGATTTTTCGCACAAAAGTTAACTTATTTCCTCAAATCAAGATAGTGCCGTATTTATCATATTTTAATGGAAGAAATGCGAAGCCAAGGGTACAAGTGATTTTTTTAAGCAGAGATAGTTACAAAAACCGATAGAAGAAATATACAAAAACTTGGTTGCCTAGGGATACGACTGAGTCTCTGCTCTATGCTGACATCGAGTGGAAAATCAAATGCACTAATTAATATGCTGTTGATATCGTTTTTTTTCGTTACCTAATTTCTGTTTCTTCTGTTAAGAATGAGAAATCACTTGTACCCCTTGCATTCTCATCCCCTCAATTGTTGTCGAAGCGCTCCCCCGGGATTGTTTATAATGTGAAATAAATTGTAAACCCTGAATTTAGGAAAGATCGGCAGAAAATTGGCATTTCGATGAAACTGTACCGATGCCAAATTGTGTACTTTTTTAACATTGGGGCTCATTTTACACTAATTAAATACTACTTCTGATGATGGAAATAGAAAATACTCGAGATGGAAAGACTTAAACTAAGTTTTCCTCATCCCACACTCGCTTCGTTTTCTTATTTATTTATGTAGGGTAAGATGTCTCAATTTCATGAAGTATTGGTGATGAACGTACGTAATTTTTGACATTAGCCTACGCGGTTACTCACCATTCTCGATTATTGAATTATATGGGGTATCATTCCCATTAGCAGTGGTAAGTCGCATCTGTATCAGATTTTTGTAATGACAATTCTAGAAATGTTCTAAATAACTTGCGGTGCAGTGGTACATGGTGTCTTTTGTTAACCAGTGCCGGAACGTCGTTCGACGTTCCGGCACATGTTAAAAAGACATGATTGTCAAGTAACACTTTTATCAATTTGTTGCCTAAAAATTACTAATGTATACATTCGTAACCAAAACAAAAAAAATAGTAAGAAAATGTAAATAATGACTTATAATAAAAAAAAACTCTCTGAGTAATATTTCACCTCTAAAGAAAGTTCCGCGACTAGTAATTTTTTTCCATGACGTCACCCCTGCAGTGGGTATGAAATGGAGGTTTACAGTTGTTAAATTCCCCGCTAAATTGTTCCTTAATAATAATCATTGCCATTGCCTAGGCATTTCTACTGAGTTAGGAGGGGTGCACAAGGATTTTCCTGCATCGTAAATACCGTAAACTTGTACCATAAATGAGTCACTACTAGTGGCGGTCTGGCCAGGTCAGCTGATCGCCCATCGTCGAGGGACCCTATTATAGCTTAAGGGGTCCCTACAACGCTCACTTCTATCGTCAAGCGTATAGGAATGGTGTGAATCAAGAAAGACTCAGATGACTTGAGGCCAAGTTTTTTTGCAATTATAAAATTCTAAGTTTTCACAAGTCGCTTTACACTGTATGCATACTCCGTGTAAAAATATTTCACAAAAAACAATACGTCTGAAGATAAAAGAGAACCTGATTAATTTTTTTGAAAAGGTTATCCGAAAAGGTTATTTCAGAGATTTTTTAGATTTAAGAGCAGTTTCAAGGAAAACATTCTCTACAAATTAAATAATAGAACCATTGTGCGTTATTAAATTTTAAAGCCAATGAGATTCTGATTTTTAATAGTATTTTTATTAAAAAAATTCCATTTTTATTAATTTTCAAGCAATTACATTTTATGAGTCAGAAAATCGTCAATAACCATTTCCGGGCAATTTCCTTAAATTTTCGCGCGGGGAAGGACCCCCGAATCTCCCGGTAAGTGAGGCCCCATTATGAGACCGAGCCGAGGGCCCTTAGTCACCGGAGACCGTCCCTACCTTCACAATGCTGCCGGTCGGATTTTGGAGGAGAAAACGTTAAATGTCGGCCGGAAGGAAGAATAAATCACCGAAAGAGATGACGCGAGTTACTAAAGCCGTTTTACACGGGACACGTAATTGCACAATCTAACTTGTGTACGAAGGCGCAGTCAAAATTGCGTCGTGCAAAGCGGTGAATCGCTAGAATTCATCGGCAGGAGATGGCAAAAATAGCCCCTATTCTGATTACGTTCTTGCATTCGCGAAATTGCACTCCATATTGAGAAATGAATGCAGTTCTAACCTTCGAAATCACATGCCCCGTTTAAAACGGCATTTACAATGTAAACTCGGGAATCCGTTTGCGGCTGATATATCGCTCCGATTTCTAAAGAATTGTTGCCACATTGTGAAGTGATTATTTTCCTAAATATTTCTTTATAGCTGAATACCCACTTTGATGTTGTTCCAACTTTAATCTTGTAGACAATAGTCCTGCCTTGCTAAATTAATAAACACCAACAGTCAGCACTATCGTATATTAGCGTGAGAGGGAGGGTGTTGCCGGGAATCAACTATTTCGTTCTACTACATACTCGTATGATGCTGATGAAGAGTTCGAGGAGTGCACATATTGTCTTACGTAACACATTCAATTCTCAATTGTTCCTGCGGATGTCGGGTTAAGCTGGTATAATCGAAAAAATATAAATGTGCACATTCACCGGTATTGATATCGAAATTCCTTTTAGTACCTGCAACGAGTGGCTTTCCTTTTCTCGAAGGGAATGGTTTCTACTTCTCGCCCTGTTGGGCCTTTAGCTGTAGTGCTCGCGACTTCCCTCGCATGTCGGCGATTTCAGCCGGTTTTCTTTTAAGATTTCCGTTAATTGCAGGTTATATAAGTTTAGCAAGAGATAAATTGAAAAACTAATATATATTTCCGTTCATTTGAAATTCAAGGGATTGGTATAGATGCGGGCATTCCATAAAGTCATCAAGTGATGGAAGAAAAAAATCAGGAAAGGATCAACATCAGGAAACTGAAGAAACTAGCTTGGGAAAGGGAGTAACGGACGACTGCAGTACACTTATCTTAGGATTGAATTTGCGTGCATTAAAGAATTCTAAATACTGTGGAGTTAGGTAATCACAAAAATAGTGACGATGACAAAAAAAAATCAATAATACGAGGGTGGTTTTTTATAAGTCCGTGACTTTTTGTAGAAAATGTATTTTTTCGGCAAAAATATGTTTTAATTCTCCTCATAGTCTCCTTTTAGCTCGATACAATTAGTCCCACGTTTTCCATTTTTTTTATTCTTTCTAATTAACAGCTTTCGTAAAGGCCCTCAAAATAGGCGTTCGTTTCAGTGATAACTTCTTGGTTCGACCCAAATCTCTCACCGCCCAGCCATTTCTTCACATTTGGAAACGGGAATTAGTCTCAGGGAGCTAAATCTTGAGAAATAGTAGATTGGTTTGCATTTCTTAGCCTAATTTATGGATTTTTGCCAAGGTAACTACACACGAGGCCACCCGTGCATTGTCTTGATGGAACAAAACTTTTTTCTTCTTTATAAGCGGTCGTTATCCCTACAAATCCACATTAAAAATATCCAAAAGCTATATGAATAATATTCGCCGGTGATCGCTTCACCCTTTTTAAGGTAATCGATGTAAATGACACCGCGTTCGTCCAGAAAAACTTGTTGGCCAAAAGAATAACCATAGCTATCTTCGGTGCACGTTCACCCGCAGAAACCAATAGTCTTGAATATTATTTGTCTCTGGTGAGTTCAGATGGATCCATGTCTCGTCCACGGTTACGACACGGCACAAAAACTCCTTCGGATTGGGACTGAACATCGCCTAACGCTCCTTTTCTGTGGTCATACGGTTGTGTTTATGCTCGAATTTGAGCAATCGCGGTACCCGTAGCGCTGATATTACATATTTAACTTCCAAAAATTCATGTAAAATGTGAAGAACCCGCTCGTTTGAGATGTCTGCAGCATCAGTCATCTCACGCAGTTCTTACGCTTCAAATCAGACGCATTCTTCGATCGTCCAGTATCATCTCATGGATTCTATCGATGATTTCTAGCATGACGTCCTTTTTTACGGACGTCCCGAACGTTCCAATTCACTTGTGCTGGTATGAACACGACGGAATTCAGCAAACCACTTCTTCACCATTTAAATTGATGGTGCAGAGTTTCCAAAGTGTTTATCAAGCTTTTTCTTGGTTTCGGTTACGGTTTTTTAAGCAAATATAATGTTTACGCAGCACACAAAATTCACTCTTTTTCCATTTCCGTTAAAATTACCAATGTTGTCCACTTTCAATGGCTGTCAAATGCAAATTAAAAGACAACCAGATCAAAATTC
Source organism: Ischnura elegans (assembly GCF_921293095.1). Taxonomy (NCBI): domain Eukaryota; kingdom Metazoa; phylum Arthropoda; class Insecta; order Odonata; family Coenagrionidae; genus Ischnura; species Ischnura elegans. The sequence continues at coordinate 34,952,383 of NC_060249.1, forward strand.
CACAGCTGCTTGTTAATAGATGTTATTTAACGGAAGTAATGTCGTCTTTTTGGTTACTACGCGGTAAATGCAAGAAGTCAAACGACCCTCGTAATTACCAAAGTATCAATCAAACCAATGCATTGCAATTGCAATGGTTTGTACCATTTTACATCTTAAGAAGATGTTATTTGCAGTAAATAAAATAATTATATACAAGTGGTCACACTATGCAGTGAAAAATCGTTACTGTTTTTTTGTGATTACGTTAGCCAAACTTTTGACTTCCATATTCGTTCAATGTCAACATGTCTTCTCGAAGACGTAAGATAACGTCGTTCAAAATGCGCGCGAGAAAAAAATCAGGAGTGAAATGATCAGCGCACGTCGGATGCTTCCCGCGCAGACAACCAAGAATTCGATGTCGAGTGAGTGTTTGAGAATTATTTGGTTTTTGAAAATGACGAGTTTAGAAGTTTACTTACAATCAATTTAGCATTCTATTCAACCTTTAACGTACTCTATTCAATCGTTATCTGTCGTGGTAATGTCTTTTTCGTTTGCGTTCGAGAGTAATAGTAGTACAGCGTTACACACTTTTTCGCTGTATGCGAAAATTGACGGTAAAGCTATCATGTAATCCCTTCAATCGTCACTTTACAAGTTGTATGTCATTATAATCGTGAATTTGGCTATTTTGAGTGTTTACTATGCTCGAATCGTCTCTGCCTGATAAGTTACTGTAACTGTTAGCGACAAAATGAGGCACTTGAATTAAATGACGACCAAGATGAAGTGCATTTATTAACAAATACGGCAGAACGTGGAAATGGCATTCATCGTAGCCACCAGTCGTGGGCTACCTATTCAAGATGCTTGTAGTTAATGTACCGCGAGCAATTGATAAAGCTTTCAAAGCCTATCACGAGTATCGGTAGTCGATGTTGCTGCGTGTGGGCGTATCCAGGATCATGACTAGGTGGGAGGGGGGGGGGGCAAGTCATGGTCAAGTTGCTACATTTGAGTACGGAAAAGGTGAATGAAACCAACATTTTAAGAAAGTATAACAGCGCTTTATTAGTTTTTAAATGTACAGTGGCGGAAAAAATTAACGCCAAGCTCGTTGGCGTCTGAGAGCATTTGGCATTGTATATTTGGCAGAATAAACCATCTTGTCTTGGAGAGCCTACAAAAGTCTTAAGGGGAAAAATGTCTTTGCAGGTCAAGTCGCAGAGCACCTGGTGTGAATTCAGGAGATCCTGGTTCGAATCCTGGTCGATGTTAAAAATTTATCCTGCGCATAATTTTTGCTCACTAACTTGTCATTTGTCGAATAATACTGTGGAATGATTTCATCTAATCAAAAACGTACTTGCTTGTAAACCGTTGGTTGAAATGCCATTCATCTCTCTGCAGGGGCAAGCTCGCAACATAGTCATCCATCGGAGGAAGAGTTCTCGGGTTTCCAGCCGGGTCCAAGGGTTTTTCTGCAACGACGTTTCGAAGGCTAAGTCTGCCATCGTCTTCAGGGTGAATGCTTAAATGATGCGATGTGAAGACGATGGCAGACTTAGCCTTCGAAACGTCAGTGCAGAAAAACCCTTGGAGCCGGCTGGAATCCCGAGAACTCTTCCTCCAGTCTATTCGCCGGGAAAACCTTAGATCCTTCATAGTCATCCATCGTTTGCTAGATTCAGTTATTGGTACTCTCCATTAGTCAGTGCCATTTGAATTGTTGCATCAGACATGTGAACTATATGCTTGCCTTAAGGATAAGATAGGGTATAAGGTTATGATAGTAAATGGGGTCATTTACTCAGGCCCAAATTTATATTAGAAATAAAGTAAAACCAACATGGCAGTGACCAGCCGTGGGCCACCAAACCTCAGGCCAAATCTCCTGGTGTATCACAGGGCATACACCTGTTTTGTAATTTTTCATAGGAAGATTGTTGAAACAGAAGCATCATTTTTTCTTATCAAGATGCACAATATGCCGTAAAAAATAAAAAAGTAAAACATTTTTACAATATAGCATGTCTAATAAATACCACTTCAAAACTTGAAAATGTTTCATAAAAAGTGTTTAATTTGAAATATTTTAAGATTTCCAATGAGTGGCAGGGTTTGAAAAAAACAAACCAATTTGAATATTGTTGATAATGGCTTCCGGGTGCAGCTGCGTGTTGCGCTTTGTCGTGCAAGCTTTCGCGACCGTTGCAGGACGCATCATCAGGCGATGAATGAAATTACGGAAATCGGTGGTCAATTAATATACTCGTCCACCTCCCCCATCCACCGGAGTAGTGGGGGAGGGGGGCGGAGTTGACGTCAGCAGAACTCTCACCCCTGTCCTTGAGCGACGAGCGGACTCTTCTTGTCTAGCGCATAACCTTGTTGGTAACATATTCGTCGTCTTCTCTTTCGGAAAATCGTTTTCCACGTCTGGCTGAGTTTAACGCCGTCCACTCTGTTGAAATTTTGGGGGCATTTTTCAATTTCAATAGCCTCCCGAATTAGTCGTCGATGATAAAATTTTTCTTGGGCTAACACCAAAAGAAAAATTTTATCATCGACGAATAATTCGGGAGGCTATTGAAATTGAAAAATGCCCCCAAAATTTCAACAGAGTGGACGGCGTTAAACTCAGCCAGACGTGGAAAACGATTTTCCGAAAGAGAAGACGACGAATATGTTACCAACAAGGTTATGCGCTAGACAAGAAGAGTCCGCTCGTCGCTCAAGGACAGGGGTGAGAGTTCTGCTGACGTCAACTCTGCCCCCCTCCCCCACTACTCCGGTGGATGGGGGAGGTGGACGAGTATATTAATTGACCACCGATTTCCGTAATTTCATTCATCGCCTGATGATGCGTCCTGCAACGGTCGCGAAAGCTTGCACGACAAAGCGCAACACGCAGCTGCACCCGGAAGCCATTATCAACGATGCCCCTCGCTGCGAAAACCTACGTTCAAAGCAATTTGAATATTTTTTCCTAGCTCTCAAATTTATTAACCACAACTCTTCTGTGCTCTAGCAAATTAAAATAATGATGTCTTTTACACTACCCTGCTGCTCCTTTGACTATACCACAGGCAGGATTTACTGTTATAGTGTCATTTTTTTCATTTCAGCACCTCTCGATGTCAAGGAGAGCAAGGAGAAGGAAAAGAGCAAAGCCTTTGCAAGATAATGACACGGATAAAAAGGGATATGATTTTGGCTGTGGAGTTAATTGTGATCTAATATTTAACTCCAAAAGAAGTGAAGAATGGCCTACAGATCATGTTCTCATGGAAAAATCTGAAGCAAATGCTCTATCTCTTCTCATTGATGAGATAAAAAATATTGATGTGGGTGTAAAATTTGACTTCCAGTGGTCTGCTTTAACAGAATTGAGAGCAATATTAGCTAAACTTGTACACAGGCACAGCACTGCACCATATAAGTACATAGCATGGCACTATGCTTCGAAGGTGGGGAGTAAGAGAAAGACAAGATCACAAACTTCAGCATCCAAGCCTGAAATCGAAGAGGCATGGTCACATTATAACAGCCATGAATCTCCGTCCTCAGCATGTAAGAAGGATAGGCTCAAGTTGCTCTTGGAGCATGCAAACCAATTTGGAGGAGGAGGCAGTAATAGTAATCGCTTAGAGCGGAACAACATGCATGAGTCTGTACACCCAAATATCATCCTTCTTTTCCTACGATCAAGCATTAGGCATACCGTTCCGGATGAAATTTTTGGCACTCAAGCTAACAAGAAGGTCTTTATCAAACGATGGTTGCCTGTTTTGTACCAATTTCGTGGGAGAAAATCAATGGCATTGGGGAGGCTGATGAATGGCGTAGCTATTTCCAAAGTTCATTGGTCACGTGAAGTTGGATCGATCGGAGGCCGGGGAAAACGAGCTCATGTGGTTGCAAAAGTATGGCTGTGGCTTCTTACTCAATACCTGGCATGCTTAGTTTCCTGTCATTTTGTGTTAGTTAACGTAAGTGGTGGGAATGATGCTGGTGTTCAAGAGGCTTTCTTTGCAAAAAGAATTTGGCAGAGTTGGACAGAATCAGCTATAGCTGCTCACACTTTTCCTGATGGGTAGGTTGGTTGCAGGGAGAAAGTGAATGATTGATGAAAATTAGAGTAGATTTTTAAAAAAATTAATTTTTTGATCCAATAGGACGCATCTAAAAGCACCCCAAAAAGGATGGCGTTTAACTCCTGTGTCAGCAGATGAAAAATTAGTAATAAAGCAAAGTGGTGATAGTCTAATCTCAACTTTGCAGTTCAGGGTGAAGAGACATGGAGTGAGACCAATAATGAAAGTGAGGTAAGATATAGCAGTTCATTGTTCAGGGAAAGTGAGTACACCACAATTAGCACTCATCAAAGGTGCGCAACGATTCACTGTGCTGGTTTGAGGCAATGGGGCAACTCCCAGCCATGATCATCAACAGCCGATTAACTGGAAACCCTTGGCAAATATGCAAACATTCTTTCATCCCATAGGGATCTTTTGCAAGGGTTGTGCTAAAGTTTCCTGGGTTGAGGCCGTGTTCCAATCCATAGGGTGCACTCTACGCTCTTGCGCTCTTACGCTCTAAACGGCTCTTTCGCTCTTTCCTGCTCTTATTGCAAGTAGTGCCACCACTGTCAAGTGGCAGATTTCGAAACTGAAAAAAGTTGAGTAACAAATTTGGAGGGTAAGAAAATAGTGCAATGTTGTTGTTGTTATGGAGTGAGTGTTGCAATAATTTAATGCCTTATAAACATATGTACTTATATATATGCTTACATGTACTTATAAATGGAATTGCAGAAGTTAAAACGAATAAAATACGGCATAGGCGAGATTTATCAATTGTAGGCTACTAATTTCGTGTAGGCAACCAATTTCGTACATTCAGACAAATTTAAGTGGTTTTTATATCTGAAAACAATTTATTAAAGATGTCGCTAAAATGAAAAATTATCACTGTAAATAGGTACCCGTCATAATATTTGAAATACGGCAGATTTAGGGCATCCAGCCAAAGCAGAAAACCCATGCATAATTCCAGCTTCTCCAGGGAAATTTTACAAATTCCCAGATTAATCTTACGTGATTACTGCGATATATTCGAATTTTAATACACCCGAATCTCTTACATGATTTTTAAACCATTGAAGTGATTTCATGTTATATCATATTAATATATTTACAAGGAAAAGAAATCCGTTTGTTAGCATTGACATTATTCAAAACAAGCCTGACAAGCTGCTTCAAACTCGTAACTAGATGTCGACGTCACCTGGCATTCTTTTGAGTCTTACTTGAGTACATAGTTAGATATTTACATTCATTCAGATAGAGTACATATATTAGTATATTTCGGTTCTGTTGTCTCGTCTGACATTGCACGTTTCGTTGCGGCTGAAAAAACTCTTCTTAGCTATTGCACCTAAATCTACAACAATTACATTTTAACCAGATAATGGGCGTTGAACTGGAAAAATTATCCGTGAAATGAATTTGATATAAACGTTTCTACAGTCCCGGGTTGGATCAAAAATTCATGCATAATTCCCGACTTTCCCGGTCGCTGGACACCCTTAAATTCGCATCTATTCAAGATTCATTCGGATTCGATATTCACTCGATTCCTTATAAACGATTTAGAGAACCGAATCATTGCTCCGAATCAAATCCCATCCGAATCCACGAAAATTCCACCTCAACGGCGGTAGACGAAGGGCTGAAGAGCGAGTAAGGGTGGATCCATGCGCTCTCTCGTGCTCTTCGACTATGCGCTCTTCAGAGCAGAACGTAGAGCGGATTGGAATCGCACTACGTGACGTCACTTCCGAAATGTGACGATCCAAAAGTGCGGGTAAGAGCGCAAGAGCGCATTTACGGTGGATTGGAACACGGCCTGAGTTTACACTCACTCGTATACTCACAGAAAAACACTCACTCCCTCACTTCATGGGTTCAACTCCAGGTGTAGCTGCTAGAACTCATCTGATTTTAGGTTAAGGAAGACCACAATTGATCAATAGGGTCAATCACCAAGTGTTCCTCCTCTGTGCTGCACAAAAGTCAATGCAACTAATTCACTTCAGCTTCCCATTGATTTTAAGATTTAATTTGCTCATAGAATGCAAAAATTCCTCAGAGGAAAAATTATTTGTCTCGACCAGGATTTGCATCTGAATTGCCTGAATATGTTCGAGGTTCTCTACCGCTTAAATGGCAGGTGGACAACTCTTCACTTTATTGTTGAGGGTGACTCCAAAAAGGTATGCCCCAATCTTGTCCAAGATAATTTCCTTGAATTACATCTATGGTGATAGACCAAGCATTTAAAGTTTTGGATTTAGCTGAAGAATGTGATACTATCCAAAGAAACATGCTGGTGGCACTGATTGTCTCTCCGCATGAACTGCCTTGTCCTCTTAAGGCAACAAAACTCAGCTAAGAAAGAAGGTACCTTGGTAGCTAATGTGGTTGAGCACCTGGTGCGAATTTGAGAGGTTTAGATTCAAATCATGCTCAAGGTGAATAGTTTTTTCAGGTGACTTTTTTATTCTTTATGTTGAGAGACTGCAAGTCGAGTTGGAAGGAGAGTGGGGACTAATGTGGTGATGGGTACAGGGTGTTAATCAGTGAATGGGATAAGTTTCAACAAGAGTAGTCATTAGTTCTCAATGAGGAAACTGAATAAGTGTGTATTAAGTAAAAATCAGGGGAGCGATAAGATTCTGGAGATGGAAATTGGAGCACAGTCCTCCAGGTATGTTGTGGTAATCCTGGTGTTAGATGAAGGCCACCATCATTTGTCACCAGTTTGACAGCTGGCACAATGCACTGCAATGCCACCTGGCATTAGAGCAGGGGCTATCATCATACAAACTTCACCAACCAGAGTTCATTTGTGCTTGAGACCTACGTGGAAATTTGTTCCTTAGCAGGGTTCATACTGGTTAGGGAAGTTGCAGAAAAGTCAGGGAAATAAAAATCAAAACTGGAAGTCAGGGAATTAAATTATGGTCGGGGGAAAAACTCCAGAGATGCAGCGGAAATCATGGTTGGATGCTGGGAGGGTTGCTGAGTTCGTACAGTGAGGTGGGCATTTTGCTGCTGTCCTTGCTGAGCCACACAGGGTAGTTGTGACCTGAGGTGCAGCTAGGAATTAAGGCTAGGGGGAGTTTTCATCACAACTACTACTTTGGGGTCTGGGGGGATGGAATACCAGCCAGGATAAGCGAGAGGTGCAGGGGCCCTCCCCCAGAAAAAAATTAAGATAAATGGTTCAAAGTGGTGAGTTTTACGGCCTTCTGAGAGATAATTTATAAATCTGTACACTATTCTGTAAGTAATATTAATCCAATTAAGTACAACGGATTAAACTCAAAAATTTCTCTGAGCTCTGGTGGGGTTTTATTCCCTAAAATTCACCCTTGCTGCACCACTGCATTAGAGCACATATCTTGGTAAGCCAACATCAGTGCATCCCTAGTGGAAATATTGTGCAGAGAGCCTCTTGGGCTTCACAGTGAGTTCATCCCTCCCAGAAAACCCGATAATGAGAAACAGCCATTCTATGTAAAGCTGTGCTAACTAGACCCTAAAGGAATAAAATTGTGAATCGTTTCTCAAATTGAGGTGATTATTTTCAATGGAAATTCCCCTCCCATTCTCGGGAGAGTAATTTATCTTCAATTTCCATATTTGTACTAAATATATGCATGTTGTTGGATGACAACAGTTTCATACTTTCTCCTCACAACAATCTCAGTTCAAAGAAATTGTTTTCATTCTACAATACCAATGTGGAGGAAACTGGGAATGTTGAAAGCTTTGATGCTATCATATTGTTGATTTTTATTGCTATTCTGTTAATTCATTTTAATTTGGTCTCCTAAAATAGATATCCACCTGAAAAATATGAACTGAAAAAAGCTTGCCAAGCTCTGCTGAGATATCTCCTGCATGATGATGCAAATAAGGATCCAATTACTAAGCTGTCTATTGCATGGAAAAAGTTACATGACATGTGGAGAGAGAGGTCACTGAAAGCAAATGAAGCTGACAAGGGTAATGAAATATAAAATTTATCTTTTGAATCATCAGATAGAAATCTTTTGTATGTGCTAAAACAATTTGGTTAACCCCTCAAGCGTGACTTTAAATGCCCGTGGACGTTCTCTCAGCGTGTGCGACACAGCGTTTGTGTCGTCCGATTGCCATGCCTCAAGCGTGTGCGACGCACCCTATGCGTCTGAATGTTTCATTAGGTATTCCTATCTCTTAAGCTTCCATATATGTACTTTTAGTGAGTATATATGTGAGACACATCTGCCTGCTATCGTTCTGTGCCCCTGTGTGGTCTGTGTTTGCGTTCTCGTATTTTTTAGAATATTTTTTTCTAGCTGATGTCAGGAAAGAAACGCTTCCTCTAGGGTCAGCGTCTGGTGAATGCTAATGAAAGATATCCTTCCACTCAAGCTCTGGTTATGTGCTTTCTTAGCGATTGTGTGTGACGTGTCGGGATGCTGAATGCTTTCGTCTCTGGTTCATTATCATCTGCTTCTCTGCCTCATCGTTTCCTTTCTCTTTCATCGAGGCAATGATAGTGAAGGCATGGTCCGTCCAGGCATTGTCACTCAACGCCTCACGGAGCCTCGAAGACCGGCCAGCATCCCCGCATCTTGGTATCTTATTTACGACGTTTGAGGCTAAGGGTTGGGGTGTTTTCATCCCTACGCTTGCTTTGGTGATTTTTTTATTTTTTTTCGGCCTTGAATCCACTCCATATCTGTGCCCCTCTTTAGTTGACCATGGCTTCTAGCTCGCGTGAGTTGTGCGATGAGCAAGTGCTTGACGCTTTGTAAGAAGAGAGCGCAGGATGCTCAGATACTACTTTGGAAATTTCAATTGGATACTCTCTGGATTCCAGTTCCGAAGAGAGCGATGGACCTTCTCATTTTTCTGTGAATCTTCAAGAAAATAATTGGCAAGAGATCGACAGTGCTGACCCTCCTCAACCTTTTGCGTGTGAATTAGTGGGAAAACAAATATTGCCTGTTTCGTGTATAGATGATCCCTTGGCATATTTTGAGTTATTTTTTGATGATGAAATAATTTCAATTATAGTGACTGAGACAAACCGCTACGCAGCACAGTTTCTTGCTCGTGAGAAAGAGAAAATTACGAAGCAAAAAAAATCACGCTTCCAAAAGTGGGTCCCCACAACTCTGGGGGAAATAAGGGTGTATTTAGGTTTACTGATGTTGATGGGAATAATTCAGAAACCAAGCCTCAGAATGTATTTTAGCAGAAAGCATTTATTAGAGACTCCATTTTTTCCCAATGTAATGAGTGAGCAAAGATTTTTATTGCTCACCAAATTTCTCCATTTTGTAGATAATACCGATGAGGAATTTGTAAAAAAGGATCTAAAACTGTATAAAAATTTACCAATTAGTGAATATTTGAAAAATAAGTTCCAAAAAGTGTATATACCCGGTAAGGAAATCAGTGTAGATGGGTATTTGTTGTTGTGGAAAGGTAGACTGTCGTGGAAACAGTATATTCCCATGAAAGCTTCCCGGTTTGGGATAAAATTGTTTGAACTTTGTGACTCCGCAGGGTATTTATGGAATTTTATTATTTACTGTGGCTCAGGGACAAAATTGGGCTTTGAAATCACAAAGGACACAGATCTTTTTTCAACTACAGTTGTTCTAAGTTTGTGTGAGAAACTATTAGACTCAGGTAGATGTGTTTATATGGACAATTTTTACAGTAGTCCCGATCTTTTCCATAGGTTAGTTCAGAGGACAACAGATGCTGTTGGAACCGTGAAAATCACGCGTAAAGGTATGCCAGTAAACCTCAAAAAGAAACTAAAGAAAGGAGAAGTTGTTAGTGCAAAGTGTGGGGAATTGGTTGCTTTGAAGTGGAAGGATAAACGCGATGTTGCATTGCTGACTACAAAGCATTCAGACCAAATGCAACCCGTAAGTCGAAAGGGCGGGCTAGAATGTGTAAACAAACCTATGTGTGTAACAGAATATAATAAATATATGGGCGGTGTAGATTTAAAAGATCAACTTTTAGAATCGTTCCTGCTGGAAAGAAAAAGGACAAAAGTGTGGTACAAGAAATTATTCAATCACTTAGTTAATACGGCTGTATTAAACGCGTACATTTTATACCGTAAGGCTGGTAATAACAAAGATCACCTAGCATTCAGAATGAGCTTAGTGAACAAAATAATTGCTAAATATCACGGACAAAATTTAGTACAGCGCAAAGGACGGCCCACTGATATCGAAACGGAATGTACGCGATTGACCGGGCAGCATTTTGTTCAACAAAACCCGAAAACTGAGACATTTAAGGTTGGAAGATGAAAGTGTGTTGTGTGCACAAAAAACGGAAAGAGAAAAGAGACAAGATATAGATGCAAAAACTGCCCAGGAACACCCTCACTCTGCTTAGAACCCTGTTTTGAGCAGTATCACACACAGGTCAACTATTAGCCATCGGATAAGAGTAGCAGGAAGAAGTTAATGGGTCTGAGAATTGTAAGTACGTATTCATAATTATAAAATTTAAACAATTGTTTATATAATATATTTTTTTGGATTTTTTTTGCATAGTGATAAGATTCAAAAAAATATTTTACTTCATGTCTGCACAAAATCTGAAGTGCCTCTAAATTAAAGCACCCTGGGTGGTTTAAATGCCTTCAATTAAAGCACCGTATAGGGACGGAATAGCGAGGACGCATATGTTGTGTCGCACACGCTTGAGGGGTTAAATATTGCTTGGACACGGTCAGTTGACAAAAAAATTGTGCATCAAAATAATTATTGATGTTATTAAAATTTCAATAAACCCAAGTGAATTCGCTTCCAATGTATCTAGTGAAGGTGCCACAAGAAATGTATTTGTATCTGTAACTAATGGAAAAAAGTAACTTTTTTCATCATAGAGCATGTAGTATTCTAGGTTGAATTTGCTAAATATAGTTAGTGGTATTTTGGCAGCTATCCATACCACTCTCTGTTTTACTTAACCCTTTTTACTAACTACCAATTTTTTGGCATTGTTTATTTCCAAAACCCATTGGTATTCCCTGGTCCAAAGATGTATTACTTGCCCTCAACACAAGATGTTTCTTAACATACGTATAATGGTTGATATTAGAAAAAAAAAATTATCCTGTGAGCTCAGGCATTTGAGTACGTAATATTTTTTCATATCATCTCCTTCTGCAGGCCTTTAACCACGCCTTTTCTATAGATTTGTCAAGCTGTCACTTGATGTTCATCTTTGGGACCATTTGCTATTAGTAAAATAATATAAGACACGGTCTATGGCGTTACTTTGTGGAACTGCTTCATCATAAATTTTAAAAATACTTTGTTATATTTTATAGTAAAATAAGTTTTCATTATTTTTCTTTCTGAGATTGCAGGCATAAAAGAGTGGAAAATATTGTACACAATGCATTTCCACCTTTTTTAACTGTGTGAATGGCAATAGGGATATCCACTACAATTTTAAATGCAAAAAAAAGTTGATAATTGGAGTTGGGAGTCTTATTTCTTTATAACTTCAAGTTTTTAGTCCAAGGAGCCAATTATAGGCCTAAAGTATATCAGGAAAACATAATTTTAAAGGCCTTAAAAATAGAAGCCATGTCAAAAATTTGCTACGAGGATGGCTCAGAAATTCTATTATCAGTGCAAACAGTGCCTTGATTGCTTCTTATTTTCAGCTTCACAACAAAAATTTTCTTTCATTTAAGCATGTAATCATTCTATTACAGAACAGCCATTTTTGTATGCAGTCAAGGTTGACGTCGAGGATGCATATGGCAGTGTCATCCTTGAAAAAATGTGCGATATTCTTTGGGAAGAATTGGTGAAGGCTGATTTGAGAAGTGATAGCATGGTCTCTATTAAAGCGATGAAACGGTTCAAGAAACTAATTAGTGGAAAATATGTCTACAAAGAAAGGTAAGGGCCACTAGTTTTCATAGAGGTACATGGCATGTCCAAGAATGGACTCAGTCATTAATTAATATGAGAAAAAATTTATTTGCTGGACTGAGAGTTGAAGCACAGATCTTTTGTACTCCAGGCCATTGCACAGAGCACTCAGCTAACAAAGAACCAGGTTTAAAAAATATCACTTTTTTGTGGGATTTTTAAAAGAGATCTTCTATCATGATATCTGAACTTAAAATAAAAATTATTTTTAAGAGTAATAGTGAATTCCTCTGTTTTGGGCATAGATATAACAAAACTTTTCCATTACAAAGTATTATCTGTGATTCCAAGAAAATTTTCACGTAAAAGTACCTTTGTTGTAACAAAATTTTGCTTATCAAAAGGAGGTTAAACATGATTTAGTTTTCACACCAATCACTGAATACATAAAATTCTTCTCCACTTTTATTTATAAATTCAGTTGAGTTCCGTGACTGAGGAAGTGGTGTAGACATTCAATTCCCAAGATTATTAGAATGAAAATAGTCAAATTATGTTTAGTCCTCTGAGCCTCAAGGAAGTGAAGGCATTGGAGAGGAAACATAGTGAGTGGTTGGAACATAGTTGTCACTACAATCATTTTCACAGAAATAGCCAGCAAGAATACATGCTTCACTAGATGTGAACATGGTAGCTTTTCAGCACCTGATTTTTTTCCCTTGCATGTTTATGACATAAATTTGAGGGCCTTGAATGCAAAGATTAGAGGGGAGGATGTCGTGGAAAGACTTCCGTAAGACCGTAAACCTTTTTAGTCCATCAGTTCTCTAGATAGGAAGGGATATGGGAGGCATGCACTGTGGAGCTTCACTGTGTGAAGAAAAAATGGTGCAGATGCCAATGAAATAAATAATACGGGGATGTACAAGCTTATCTGATACAAGATTTTTTCATGACCATGTATGGGTAGGTATATTAAAGGATAAGTAAAGTCACTTTCAAAAGTTTTAGGGCAAATGTTGTGGGCCCACTTCTGCTTCCCAAGGAAATTTATTACATGCAGTTGCATCGCCGTGTCTCTTACACACGTTTATAATGCACGTTTGTGTGTTAATATTAATTTTGGATAGCTAGCATAGCATATTTGTGACCAATGAATGAACATCAGCTAGCACTTCACTAACCTGGAAATATAAATAATGCTTGGTGGAATTATTAATCAGATTCCTTAAATGTTGGATAAAGTGTAAAATGAGTCAAAAAGCATTTCAAAGGAATCATTTCACTGAAATTAGCCAAAAATTCAATGGAATTGTTTTGTTTGATTTTTCTACGATACTTTATTTTTAGACATATCCTTGAGGGAATTAATATAAAGCCTGACAATGGACAGAATGAATCATCTTTAGGATGGAAATTTAAATGGAAAAAGGTAATGTATAAGCTATGTCAAGTTTTATTTTTAAAATACCTGTATTCCTCTAGTACATTCTTTTTTATACTAAAACTGCTTTAAAGATTATTATAAATTTTTTCACATTTGTATGGATTTGGAGAATCCTCAAAACCTTTCCTTTTGGACAAATACCCTCCCATTATCCTTCACATCCTCTTTCTTATCCATTAATTACATTTATAAACTCAAATCATCATGCCACTAATGTTCACCCAGCTAGCATATCATAAGCCATTGAGATAAGGTGAAAGGAAGATATGAGGAAGGCGCTTATCAAGTAAGGTTGGCTTTAAAGTTAAGCTTGTTATGGGTTTCTTACGGCCAGGCCGACAAACATCCTGAGTAATGACAAAATGGATGCCAAACTTTCAACACTTCCGTAGATGTTATTTTTATTCCATCGTTTTAGAGTATTCATTAAGGGATTTATGTATAAGAATAATTTTGCCATTCTTGGCACTTCTATAATATGAGTAGAAATATCATCATACAGCCATAATCTGAAAATCATTCACATTTATGAACTGATGGTGAAACGACAGCCGTAAGAAAAACACATAATTTCACAGGAATAGCGACGTAGAATAATATAAAAATGTCAGAAGGAATCTCTAATATACATATTGTATTCGTCGTGTTATCAGGCCATAAATTAGAATTCATAAATGTTGTATTGTGTGGACTTTGAATAATTTCAGTTTTTCATACGCAAACCAGCCAAGTTTTTTCCTACATAATTGGATTTTAAAACTGGTAACTACGCCCCTAGCACTCATCAATAGCCGTGGTGAAGTAGTTAGCGTACAGAACTGCAGATGCGTAGGTCATACGTTCGGACCTACCGAAAGTTAATTTTTTTTTCGTTCCGCCAAAAGGACTAATTAGCTCAATCAATGAGTGAAAACGAGGCACCGTCGGATGACGAGTTAGATGACCTGGAGATTCTACTGAAACGTGCGGAATGCAGTCGTAAGAGAAGCCATTCATCGTCAGGAGAGCATCCAGTTGATATTAGAAGTATTTTGGAAGAATACATGAAATTGCCTCGAGAAAAAAAGGATCAAAATATTTTACATTTGTGGGAGAAGGAAAAATTAAAAAATGAAGAACTATATAAGCTTGCTTGTGTGGAAAATTCCATTCCAACGACTCAGGTCAGTGTTGAGCACCTCTTTTCAGGCGTGAAATTTGTGCTCTCATCACAACGCTATAATTTATCAAAAGATATGCTAAACTCAATCATGTTAATTCGATGTAATAACTTGTTTGGTATTCAATAATTATCTGATATTTAGGGTTTTGGTATTTTAATTTATAAAAAACATCGTTTTAACTAAACTTTTCGAAGGTGTTAGGACAATTTCATAATGTTCCTTTAGCGATTACAGCCATCGGGTGGTTAAACGAAATTTACGCAGCATTTATTGCCTATAACATAATAAATAGCGCTTTAAGTGCACATGCGGCTATCCTTGAACATAGTGAATACAGTTATTTAAAAAATCATCATTGACCAACATGCTGTATTGTCCATGTAGGTACATGGCAGTATTGTCAAATATTCAAACTATCAAATCTGAATTTTATTGATAGCAAAGAATAGTATAACCAAAAACATACGATAATCAGCTATAAAAAATCATGTTCACAAAATTAAAGTATTTTATTAGTTTTTTATTTGACTCCAATGCCATTAAAACCCGCATAAATGAAAATCATTGTGAACTATTGTTACGGGCAGGAAAAAAATCTACATAATACACGTATTTCAAAGATAAAAATTGCAGTTGGCGTAATTGCTGTGAAGACATTGTGTTACATGTTGAAAGGTATTACGTATGTTTAAACGTATACTTAAAATTTGAAACACAGCGGAAAGTAGTGAATCATTTAATTTTAATTTACAATTAAATTTTCGTCATAGTGGTTGATTTGGCTATGGACATATTGATGAATATTAGTCTCCTTTTATAAGGGTATCATTATGCTAAGAATCCGATATTTCTTCATAAAATGATGTATTCTAAAAAAAACGTCCCAAAGGGAATTGCTATTAAATCTCGCTGTGCCATTACGTGCGGGTAACCCTTCATTATATTTAAATATAATTAATTATGGGTAATTCTATTTGGAAAATACGCACTTCCAGGTGGCAACAGAAGTTATGGAACAAAGTTTACATAAAAGTAATACCGGAGCAGAGCGGCATTATAGCAATTCGCTCCGCTCCGGGGAGCTCCGAAATCCCGCTCCACCTGAGTGCTCCGCTCCGACATTGCTCCAACCTGCTTCGCTTCGGCCAGAGCGGAGCACCCTAGTGCAACAATGAAAATTCGCTCTGCTCCACTGCTGCTCCAGGTCCCTGGTCTCATCTCTCCTCAATAATAAGATACCAAATGTAGCTGTTTGGTCAGTAGGTAGTTACTACTCTAAGGAGCAACTGCCCTGACATACTTGATTGAAATTCTTACCTAACTTTTATGTTTTCAGAAAATCACTATGATAGTATAACATCCGTTAGATCTCTATTTCACAATAATTCAATAGTGGTAGCAGTGACTATTAAATGATATACTTGATATTTATGCCTAAAATAATTTTTTTTAATATCTAAATAAATTGCTGAAATATATCTTAAATTGTAGTCTTGATTCACAATTTTTATACCATTGCATTGTAAATTACCTCACAAACTACAGTCAAAATGAGCTAAAATGAAATTTTATTTTCACATCGAGGTTTGTTTTATGTAGCAGACAGTTATTTAATCTGCCTCAAGTGGCAATATAAACTTTATGAATTAAGTATGAGGAGGCTACGGAGCACTCAGATGAAAATCCTATCATATTGAGATTGAAATGCTTTTGTAGGTAGTCATTGGTGAATTACTTGGAGTGAGCACATCCAGCATCGCAGAATAATTAAGAAGGTCTCCCTACAAATAGCAATGCTGTCCAAAGAATTTATAAACTTTCCTAGTGGAAGAGAGGAACTTGCCAGAATGAAGGAAGAATTTTTTGGGATTGCCGGATTCCCAGGCATCATAGGGGCTATTGATTGTACCCACTTTCCTGGAACTTTGCCTGGAGGGGAAAATGCAGAATTATTTAGAAATAGGAAGTCCTATTTTTCTGTCATTGTTCAGGCAGTTTGCTCCCCAACCCTGAAATTAACTAATTTGGTGGCAAGGTGGCTTGGGTCTGTTCACGACAGCACCATTTTTAACAATTCTTATTTGAGAGCTAAATTTGAAAGTGGAGAGATACCAGATGGTTATTTATTAGGTGATGGCGGTTACCCCTGCATGCCATACCTCCTAACTCCATTATCACACCCAGTAAACAGAGGAGAGAGGAACTATAACCTGGCTCATGCTCGAAGCCGAAACCCCATTGAACGATGTTTTGGGGTATTGAAACGGAGGTTTCCTTGCCTCCCAATTGAGCTATGAACAAAAATAAATACATCTTTGATCATCATTGTGGCCACTGGGGTTTTACACAACATTTCAATCTTGTTCAAAGAAGAGGAACCCATTCCTGATGCCAATGTGAGTCCTCATCCTTTTGATGAAGTCAATCAACCCGTGGCAGAGGGAAACGATAGAGCCACAGGAGCTGCTGTTTGACGAGCCTTAATAAATGGCATATTTTCATGAGTTTTCTTAAAAATATGTATATTCTTTGTTCATGATAACCATAGGATAGTTCCTCGTGGTAAATGGTTTTTTTACGTCTTCATAATTTACCTCAGTATGGAAAATTAAATAGCAAATTTCATCTATTGAAGGTAACTAGTAAATAAAATTTTAAACTTGCAGCATTCATTATAGAAATCAGTTTTTACCTTTTTTACAGATAGTATAACCTGGGGCTTAGATTTGATGACATGATTTTGAATACCTATTATATGAGAAATAAGACTTATGTATTTGCCAGTAGTTTGGCCAAGGTAGCCTTTTTGATTTCAGTTTCTATTTTTTGATTTTCCAACGCTAGTACACTATTTTTTAGATCATTTTTTAACACTAGAATGCCGAAGGGTGTCATTTTGACACCCTACGCGTACATTTTTTACGGAGCTGGCCCTTAGAGAGTGTTGCAGAAAAAAATCTTTCGTGACTTTTATTCATTTTTAGATCTTAACAAAACGACAGTAAAAGGGATACCCCCCTAATTTTTTTCGTCTCAAAAATTCAAATTTACCTTGAATGCCAGAGGGTGTCATTTTGACACCCAGTATATTATATCATTTCTTTCCTCGGTTTAGGTGTCTCGTGGGATGCGGCTTGATAATTATTTGTCAAATTAGTATAGTGTGGCACATTATCTTCATGTGTAGTACCTTTATGTATGGTATAGTATATTTTAGTATAGTATATTACCTTCATGATTGTTTGTTTTACATAATTTCAATGAGCATCAGCTGTATACTACTTTTTTCAAAAGTTTAGTAGCTAGTAAGGTAAGTATATTCCGCTGCCTTTTGCAAATGATTCGCCTTGAAACCAGCTAATTTTTTTACCGAGGTGACACTTATATCCCCTGAAACATTGCAGTAAAGTGACGCGCGCGACAATGCAGTTAGCTGCTGCCGAGCCTCTGTGTTCGGCTGCCTGGCTCGCGCGCGTGTTTGGCGGACTGGGTCGCTAGTGTGTCGCGACCTGCTGCTTGACTTGCTTCGGCAGTTCTGTCTTGATAATGGCACTGCATAGACGTGTTACGACGGAGCAAAGTATTGCAATACTAAACGATATTTCTGGAGACGTGTCGGAGAAATGGTCTGATGCTGACCTTGAGTCTGACAACGATTGGGTTGCACAGAAGGTGCAATTTAGATCATCCAAAAATGATTAAAATAGTGAGCACGGTCAGTTTCAGTGTTTTTTATATTTCAGTTTAGTAATTTAATCACGAAAGATACACATATTTATTTTGCAATACGCATATACACATAATTGAGTTACTGGATCTGCACTGGTTATCAGACAGAAAAGAAATTGTGCGTGGTCGTGACATGGTGTGCCGACGTGGAAGGGGCGCTGGGTAGACTTCAAGGCGACGTCAACTCCTTGTTCTAGATCCTAAGAAGGAGATGGCCATGCTGAGGAATCATAACCTGGGCCTAACATAACCATTGACGAACAGCTGTTTCCAAGCAAAGCTAGATGTCCATTCAAGCAATTCATGGTAACAAAGCCTGATAAGTATGGGCATAAATACTGGTTTGCAGTATATAAAGACAGCATGTATTTGGTAAACTGATTCCATTAACTTCCAGATTGACCAGAGGCGTCAAGGACGGCTCTCGTCAAGCTGACGATCGCATTTCAGATCATGTTGTATTGAAACGTATGCAACCCTACATGAGCAAGGGCAGGAATGTAACCACAAGCATTTGTTTCACATCACCTTTGCTAGCTCTACTCGAAACAAAAGGGTACTTGCCTTTCGGGAACCATAAATAAGGGAAGAAAGGAAATCCCTGGTGAAATAAAAGCTTCTCGGGAAGAGTTGTAATCAACTAAATTGAACAAAAATGGTGACGTAACACTTACTGTTAATCAGGGCAAACAGAAAAAAATATGTTCTTGTTCTATGATCTCTTCGCCCTCTTATTGACATTAGTAACAACTCTAACAAATCGCCCGAAACAGTAAGGTGCTGAAATGAGATAAACTTTGAAGTAAATATTATTGATCATATGGGGCGGAAATACTTGGTCAGAACTAGAACCAGGCGACTGCCTGTTTTTTTTCCAGAATACTTTTGACTTGGTCACTATAAATTCCTGAATACTATATATAAGGAAATAACTTCACAAAAGATGTCCCAAATTATTTTTACAAAATTTATCAGAATAGCTTGCTTTCCCTTAATTTGCGTCAACGAATATCTGGCAACCTAATCCAGAACTGACTAGGGATTGTCAAGTATAGATAAAATGCAATGAAAACAAAACTGTTGCTTTTTGTAAGCTTAGTGAAAAGTCAGTGAACCTAAGGCCAAAACAAACCAAAAGTGCCAGAATGTAGAGAATCTACTATTTTGATGAAGCTTTTCGTAAGTCTGTATGAAAAAGCATTCGATTTCTTTTTGGGTTCATACGAGGTTTTTGTATTTTATTTTTAAAAATTTCGTAGTTTTGTGACCGCAATGGTTTTATTTTAATTTTCGTCTTTTGAAGCACACTTCTACATTCTAAGACGAAAAATCAATGAAAAAAGTTAACTATAATAATAAAAAGAAAAACAATGTCCTATTCATTTTATTCTATCCATTCAATCCTGTCATATTCATTTAAATTTTTTATGCACATAAAATTTAACCAATTACAGTGAACTACAAATACTCATAAAAAAGTATTCAATGATTATATATAGGTATTATTACACCTTCATGCGTCCTCCGACATTTCAGCGCAATCTTTTCGATGGATGCCGCATTCCACGAGAGTATTTTTTTGTAAACAATTTTTACTTCAGTGGTACTCTATTAACACATTAAGTTTTTTTAATATCAGGGCAAAAAATCAGTATTAAACAAAATTTGACACTATCTACTCAAAAATAAAACTAATCTGCAACGTTAAATGCATATAAAAGCATGGGTGTCAAAATGACACCCTCCCGGCATTCTAGGGGATACAAATTTCCCGGCATTCTAGTGTTAATATATCCATTTTTATTTTATGTTGTTCTTCTAGGATTTCCAGTTGTCTGTCGATTAAAATGTTTTTTTTATTTGCCATGGTTGCAACTTCTTCTGCTTTTCATTTGCGGGATGGTGGTTTGCATGATGAAATTTTGAAAGTACTGGCTCTAATGCTTTCTGTTGGCTGTTAAGTAAAGTCATAAGGTGCATCGTTGGATGTTATAGGAATTTCTATTGTTGTTTATTCATCCTTATCTGTGATTGTCTCAATGATCTTAAAAATAAGAAAATAAAGGTTTTAGTGAAATTTTCCTCAGCCATTTGGTCTTCCGAATTTGTAAAATAAGGATAAAATGTTTTCATTGACAAAATGAGATGCTTAGTTGGATTTGCAGTTACATATGAAATTGTACGCTAAAGAATGTATTTATTTAAAAAATTAATAGAATAGGAGGCCATTAATTTTTTAGAACTTACTTCAAAAATATCTCCCTCCGCACTCACATCTATAATGAAAGAAGAATATCAGAGCCAAGTGCATACACTCATTATCAATATTAATTTTTATAATAGCAAAAATATTTCATCGCTGTTGGTTCATGATGTATATCTATTCGCATATGACTCCGTAAAGTTAGCGTGGGCATTTATGTTAGCAATCCCTTTGTAATTGCTAGAAATTATCATCACCATAATTATCACCGAATAAAAATATTCTATCCACCTTTAACCCGCTGAAATTTGCATCGCTGTCTACAGGGTTCCTCATTGAATTGAACTGATCCTTAACCATGCCTATCAATCTCTCCTCCTGGCTGTTTAGCTGTGTGTGACAGCTTCCTCCCCCAGTCTTGTATCTTCCTATCTGAAATTTAATGGATTTCATTTTACAGCCTTATTAAATACAACTTTGTTACAGGAACTTAATGTAATAATCTTTATACAATGCATGCGTAGCTCCTCACCTTCTCATTGGCCACGTTCTTCTTAGCCTGACATTTCATATTTTCGTATTCAATTTTTCAATTGCTTCCATGTTCTGACAGCATTTGTTTTGGTGGAATTGAAGGCTACACTTATACCTTCCCATGCTTTCATAATCTCATGGCATGTAGTTGCATCAGTTCTTTTGTTTTCTATAATATTGGAATATGTTTCCACAAGATCTTAAACTTCGGATTTCTCCAACTCTGAGAAATTGTTGGCTCGCGCTGCTGAAGACATTTTGATCTTTAAACTCAAATGTCACGGTTGTCACGTTGTTAAAAAAATGCTGTCGTCATTCGCCGTAGACAGCCAATATGAAAGCTACTTATAAATCTATGAGAATAATGATGCTACACGATTGCCAATCAAGTAATTTTGATTCTTGATCAAGGATCAAATATTGGTGAAACGGATGCGAGATTTGATCTCGAATCAAGGAATTGATGCCGATCAAAGAGAGGTTGGTGAAATCGGCCTTAAGTGTCGCTAGATTCTGTTTTAAATGAAAATAAGTGAGAGCCAATTAATCAAATACAAGTAAAATTGAGTTCTCCACAAAAAAGAATAAGTAACCATTAAAAAATTCCGTAAATAATGCCTAGATTTACTTGTATCATATGCAAATAATTTTATTGTTTTCTTGTATGAAATCCTTACTACGATGCTAGGAGGCAATGGATTAATTTCATTGTGCTCTAATGTACTCTAACTTAGTTTCCCCTTGGAAAAAATACTAACTTAAACAATTTTTCTTGATGAAGTCTTTTCAGATTCGACAGTTGATGCTATTCCTTGAAAAGAGTATTATTGGGCAAATTGTACGCAATGGTCGGCAGCTATATCATCTGACTCAAGGATTGGTGCAGGGAAGCATTTTTTCTCCAATGCTCTGGGATATATATTTGCGGAATTTGGTGGTAAAGCACCTTCTCCCCCACCTCTCTGATGGATCAACAGAATTAATTTGTGGGGCTGATGACATCCTGTTTTTGACTAACTCACAGGAAAAAGCAGAATGGTAAGATCAGAACTTCTCATTCCTTCTACCTGAAATTCTGAAACTAATGCTTCAGGTTGGCTACATTTTGCTGAGCATTCCACACAGATTACTCATGTTTAAGTGTTTTGGCACTTGGCCACAACTGCCTAATCTGTGTGTGTTGGTAAATGTACATCAGTACATGAAATGCATGACTCATTACTTGGAAATGAAAATTCACTCTGTACATCCCACACTGACCATAGTTCTGACCATAATTCCTGACCATAGTTTTGACAATATTTAGGCAATGTTGACAAACAGACAATACTTTGACAAACTATGGTTTGGAAATTGAGTGAGAGTGGCATGTACAAAATGAATTTTCATTTACTATTTTGTTGTTCCTTAAAGTAATGCTCCTAGCATTAAACACTGATTACTACTATGTACATATTTTCACTTGCATTAGAAGTTGATTAGAAAATAATTGGGCTTTTGAACATGAGTCAAATCCTTGAGGTAATTATAGGCCTCGCTTATTAGTGCATATTTTGGTCAAAAAACAAGTATTTTACATTGCTGCAATCGTCAATTGAGTTGAGTTGAGTGTATCTATCTAAATATTAAATAGTTGGGAATAGAAAAACTTTCATTCTGTGGCTTCCTTGCTTCCGAGCTCCCCTCCTGCACCTCCTAGGGTCCCTATGGGCTCCTCTTTCCAACTATCTGCCTGCAAAAATACAGGAAGACACGTGAGTTTAAGAAGCTCTATCATCCAAACGAGGCGGCCAATTTTAATCAAATAAAAAGAATAATACAGACAGATCATTTATTACTACTATTGGACTTTAAAAGTCGGTACCTCATAGTATTTCTTGACAATATTTTTAAAAAAGTACTTATTTTGGTGTGTATAATCAAGTTGACCAACTTTGACTGCTTAGTATTGCAATAGTTTTCATTCTCATTACTAGTAATTTCAATGCAAAGACGCCAAATCTATTTCTATTAGTTTGCAGAAAACAATTTTTTTTATGCCATAAACAACTACAGTGGAACTTGGTTAGTACGTTCCTCCTTAGTGCGTTTTCCTCCTTAGTACGGTGATTTCTCTCGGTTCCGGTACCATCCGAACAAAATACAGGTAAAAGTATTTGGTTAGTACGTCTGAAAAAGTTGCGATTTCCTGGTTAGTGTGCGCAATTGCTTGCCATGACGCAACCCGCAATTTAACCCTCGGAATTCATGATTTAATTTAGTATTATGAGCCACTGACATTCTTACATTCATTCCACATCTGTCTTTCTACTGCTGTGATTTATCCAATTGCATTTCTCAATTCTTTTGACGTGATGAAAAAAAAAATGCAGCCATTTTTCGGGAATGTCTGACAATGCAAAACTGCACCCAATGAGAGACCCCAATTTTCCCCACCCTGAGCTCCTCACTTCTGTTGCCTTTTGAGTGCCACATACTGCACAAATTTCACGAGTGGGCAGTTGTTGCCATTGCACGAGTTATCGTAGCGAGGGCAGTTAAATTACAATTGAAATGGAGAGAAAACAAATAGTGAAGCATATTACAATTTTAGAAAAGATTGAAATTCTCGAGGAAGTGGAGCGAAATCCACTCGTAAAGCGAGAGGAATTAGCGGGAAGATGAAACATTCCTGCATCCACATTATGCACGATTGTAAGAAACAGCAAAAAAATCATAAGTCAGTGTGACAAAAAGCGAAAGCGCGTTCACGACAGGAAATTTCCAGAATTGGAAGATGTTCTTCTTAAATGGTACAAACAAGCACAAAGTTCGAATGTGCCATTTGATGGTTCCATTATTAAAGAAAAGGCAATGCATTTGGCTGTGAAAATGGGCATTGAAAATTTCCATGCCTCCAATGGCTGGATTGATAGTTTTAAAAAGAGACATGGATTAGTTTACAGATGTGTGCGAGGTGAGGCAGCCAGTGTAAATTATTACCAGAATGAACTTACGCATTTAAAGGAGAAAAATGCCATGGTGGAAAATTAAACAAAGAAAGACCGACAGTTTTGTTGTGCTGCAATGAGAGTGGGACTGACAAGCTAATGCCCCTTGTTATTGGAAAATCCAAATACCCAAGGTGTTTCAAGAACTTTCGAACCTTCCCCTACCAATATACAGCTAACCCTTCAGCGTGGATGATGACCTCTATTTCCGAAACCTTTTTGTGTGGCTTTTATGCCAAACTAGGAGAAAAAATAGAAAGATTTTACTTTTTATCGATGAATGCGCTGCTCATCCCATTGATACCAGTTACCTAAGGAACATTCAAGTGGAATTCTTTCCAGCAAACACAACGAGTCACCTTCAGCACCTTGACCAAGGCATCATCCGGCGTTTCAAGCAAAAATACAGAAAATTACTTGTGCAAAAGAGGCTGACAAATCTTCAACCAGCTGAGCGGAAGATAGATGTTATGCATGCCATACGCTTCGTCAAATATGCATGGGATTCCGTAACCAAAGAGAATATCACCAGTTGCTTTAAAGCTGCTGGATTTAATCGTCTAGAGTGTGAAGTAGAGGATCACACAATAGAAAAAGCAGAAATTACTCCTTTTCCCCAATAAAGAGTGGTGTCAAATTGCTTGAGAGGTTATTTCAATTAGTATTGCTAGTGTGATGATGATCTCACTGTTTGCCAAACCATGTCAATCGATGAAATTCAGGAACAGGAGTTGAAAGAAAACAAAGATGGAAGCGATGAAGATGATGCTGAGGAAGGAAATGAGTCTTATCCAGTTCCCACTTTATCTAAAGCAGTCGAGGCTATGGTGCATCATTACTTGACTACTGTTGCGGGAGCAGACGATGCTCTGTATCTCCACGCAAAGCTTTGCGTAAAAATACTTGATCTCGGCACAAGAAATAGAAAGCAGACGACATTAGACAAATTTTTTAAGTACCATATTTGTCTGAACATAGTCCCCCCTTTTTTTCAAAAATGCCAATGGTAAGAGTAAAGAGGGGACTATATTCAGATGCATTTTAATAATTTTTCCCAAAACTGAAGCCTCGAAATTAAAGTGGGGGACTCTATTCAGAGGGGGACTATATCCAGAGGGGGACAATATTAGGAGAAATACGTTAAATTACAACTATAATATAAAAATCTTATTGTAATGATGTTATAATCTAACAGTCTTGTGTGTTGTTGATCGATATATCGATCGATATAACAATCGATATGGTTTCATTCCAGAAGCGAATGTGTACGGCTGTTGCCGTAATTTAAGATCAATAAAATTTTGCCCAATTTTTATGATGTTTAATAACAACCAATTGACATACTCAGTGTTGTCGTTATATTCTCCGAGTACGGTATGAGAAAGAAGAAATCACTTAGCTTCACTTGTCCTCTTTCTATAAATGTGCATATAGGATAAATCACAGGAGATTGACAGAGTTTTCATGTAATTGTCTTAGGGAAATCTAGGAAACAATGCGATTGTTATTCACATGGTATTGTTTTTCAATTTAGTGCTCATTTTCTTGATTTTAAATGTGAAAAGAGTTCAGGAAGGCAATCCTACGAGAACTACCGATAGTAATTGTAATTGTGATGACTTTTCCACAGAGATTGCAATTACCCCAACTGCTATTATTTACTTTCCTTGTTAGCAATTTTTCCTCATCAGTACGTTCATTTTTTGTGATCCCCTCAGAAACGTTGTAAACAAGTTCTACAGTATTTTGTCGTAAGCACTAAAAACCTCAGCAAACTTAGAATCCAATGGTTCAGTGGAAAATTGATACTCTTGTGTGCTGTAGAATTTAAGCAACAGAGGGGTAGGGGAGCATAGGGGGCAGTAGGGACTGGTAGGATAGGAAGAGGAGCTTAGTTGACCAGCTGGTCAGAAAAGTGTTCACTTGATTGGTGAACTTAAAAAATATATTTTAGGAATACAAAAGCCACTGTAAAATATGGGGGAGTAGGTATATTTCACTACGATATTTCACTTTGCAAAATTGATGAAGAGTCTGGGATCAATAGAATTTGATTGCCATTTCAGCTTGCTCCTTGGCATTGGTATATTATTTTTGCAGAGCCAGCATTGCTTTGCTGCTAAGACGCAGAACACTATGGTACTTAATATAAATTCCCTTATATTTTAGGTTCCTTCAAAAAATGCTTGGTGGTTTTCCAGATTACAATGTAACAATTAACTCAAGAAAAATTTACACAAATTTAAGTGGCTATAAAGACAATGATTTTATCACTTTTTGGGGGTTTGCCCTTGACCCAAAGACAGGACATGCCATCGGCCACTTTGCTGGTAATCCAGACAGAGATTTATGTGACACTATGAAGCTGAGTGTTCTGAAGGATCCATGGAGGTAAGGTGGATTTTTTATTATTGAATGACGGTCAGTTGAAGTCTCTTCACCTCTTTCTGTTACACTTGTTGTCTATTTCCTCAAAGTTGTTTATAATATCCTAGTATGAGAAATTGTAGATATGCATAAGTGAGTTGTATACATTTTTTAACTCTGTAAAGTCTGCCATTCTTGTCTATATGATACCCCAACGGAATCATATATGTATGTAGTAGCCATGCTGTGCCCTGATACCTCACTGAGCTCCTATATCAAGATGAAATCCAGCAGACTGGATTGTAAATTAAAACTTAAGAGCAATTTTTTGCAAACACTTTTATTCAAGTGAACAGTTTCATCATATTGTATTATCGTTAGGTGACTTTTTATAAAAAATGTCATTATAACACCCTAGAGGGGAAACAATTAGGGAAGAGACTGAGGAGGGAGGGAAGAGGAGGTGGAGGTGCTTGAGGGAAGAATACAGAACCAGTGAGTTTGGAAATAAGAAGAAGGAATAGCGTTTTGCAGGAATGCAACACAAGGGTTCAAAACAATCACACAATCGTAGTAAACACCTTCAGAAGAATTACGGCTGCGAGGACAAGGTTCTCTAGACTGTTTCTGGAAAGTCCACTGAGGATTGAGGGGGAGGGAAGTTTGGCTGTTAAGGCCGCTTTCAGGCTAGCCAACTTTTCACCATCCACGGCACAGCTACGTGCCTTCAAATAACCATAGGTATCTATGGATGTCTTCGAATGAGTCGAATCACTCCGTCAGGTTCGCAGCTAGGAATTAAAGCCAGGGGGGGTTTTTTAGGAGCAACTAATACTGGGGAGGGTATGGAATATTAGAGGTGTGGGTACCCTCCCCCAGAAAATTTTTAAGATAAATGGTTCAAAATGGTGAGTTTTACGGCTTTCTAAGGGATATTTCATAAATCCTTACACTATTCTAAAAGTAATATTTATACAATTTAGTGAAGTAGATTAAAAATTTCTCCGAGTTCTGGGAGAGGTTTTATCCCCCAAACTCCCCCTCTTGCTGTGCCAGTTAACTCTGTTAATGGCCCAGTGCCGTCATCACCATTGTGCCCATTTCAGTCCGGCCTGGTACTGCACCGTCTATGGCATGAAACATAATGGCGTACACACAGTGCTACCTTGAGGCTGCTTTCAGACGCGACGACTTTTCACTGGCCGCTGTTCACAGCACGGTGCAGCGAAATTCAGGTCTCTTTCAGACAAGACAACTCTGCATTCCACGGCAACCGGCTAAAAGTTGTCTCATCTGAAAGCGGCCTAAGTTTTTCATGAGTCCTTCTGAGTCTGCGTTATGCACAAGGTGGCACTGCATTGAACATTGTGGGAAGGAAGAGGGTGGTGGTTTTTTTCCCAGTCAGTGTATTGAAGCTGGTGGGAACGGTGCTGGGTTAGGAATAGGAGAGGATTTTGTCCACGGGCCAGTGCACAAGGGTTCTCACATATAAACGTTATGTACACAGAATAAGAGGGGAGTTTGGGGCAGAACCAATAATTGGATATACAGTCAAATAGAGGACACCACCCTGCAAATTGTTCTCAATCATTCAGGTTATTCTAAAGTTTTGTTTGCAGTGAAATGTCTGCATATTCAATGACAGTCATTTGAAAAAGTTGTCAATTACATATAATGTAACTTAACTTCCTGGTAAAATGTAATTCTAGGACTGTTTGATTCAAATTGTCTTTCTCTGAATAGGTTGCTGAAATCAACATTGTTGTTTGGCAACACCAAATTGTGTCTCCTTACTATGAATCCTGACCACAATAGAAAAAGGATTCTTCTGTGCAATGTCTTCAGAGCAGCATTGTGGCTGGCAGCCCGGTATCATGCTATTGCTAAAGTGGTCCTCAAGAGTTTAGGGCTGAAAGTGAGACTATTGAAAGATGGAAATACTTCAAAGCCATCTCTTCAAAATAATATTCCTGACTGCCCTCCCAATGTAGTGGATCCATGTACTGCTCCAAAAAATGAAGCTAAAGGAGAAAAGAAATACCTCAATAACCAAATATTGTTGACAAACTATATAAAAAACAGAGTCAGATTTTTATTTCGGTGCATTGAAAAGTTGAAGGAAAAACATGGAATTGAGACAAGACTAACTGCTGAAGAAATTGAGTGGCTGTCATATAAAGCATTTAAGGTTATTCTTGGGAGAAATGGAGGGTATTATCCGGAGGTTATGAAGAGGATTAAATTGCTGCAAAAGGGTGTTGCTAAACGGTTGGCAGATGAAAAGATCACCGAGCTGCAAGACATTGCCGAGATATGCCAAAAATAAGACCTGGATCCATGGAGACTTTATCTTCACTCACAATTTATTGTAAGATAAAATCTTATTTTTTAATTTCCTAATACAATATTTTTCACTCATCCAGAAATGTATTTTTATCTTACAGTGGGATAGTAAGTACACTTGCCCTATCTCATACATGAGCAATACATGAGCCAAAGAGTACTGAATATCAGTGAGCTTGTTTTAATCCACAATTTAACATTGGAATGAAAAGTGCTCTCAATGACTCTCCAGATAGATCCTCCTCAGCTTGCTGAAGTTCATGTCAAGTAGGAGCCTCAACAGGTTCAATTTACGCAGCTTGTTCTGCACCATTATCTGGGGTGTGCGGTCCAGGAGGGACATAAGCCACCTCCTGCCTTGTTTCTGAATTTCATCAGGAATCTTTGTGAGGCACCACTTGGTATGGACTGGATAGAAGATAATATCCTCATCAAGGTTCTGCTCCAAAGTGCAGTTTTTGGAACAGTCCACCACATTTATCGTCACGTTCGGCCCTAGCTGAAATATAATAAAAATAGGGGCTGTATGCATGAGTATTGTTAATTTCCTCATTATTTTTAATATTCATGCTTTTGCATTGTTGTTATCTCAAACATTTCTAGTAAAAAGATACTTTTTTGTGATTCACAGTGTAGTGTACAAACAAACCTTCTTCAGTCAGTTTACTAATTTTTGCTTAAACTTGCAAATGTTTTTGTGTTCAGAGGATGTAAAAGGAATACAATGATGTATGAGATTATTTATGGACTGATAAGATGGACTTATACTTTTTTGTGGCTTGTTTTATTATTTTTTTGTAATTCTTCTGTGATTGAGGATAAATCTTTTATGGGCCTGTTTTCCACCTTTATTATTAATCCTTTACAGAACCTGGTTATGGAAGTCAGCTCCCAAAATGAAAATAATCCTACAACCGTTCACATCAAAAGTGAAAGTGCTATTGAATCATTTCATTTTGTCAGAATGACAAAGGATTTATGTATAGTTCCGACTATGGTCTTTGCCACTATATAGTAAAAAAACAATTTTTTTCATAAAAACAACTTTTTCTTGTTATTGAACCTTAAGTTTTTACTTGCAACCGATTCAAATGCGAACAATTGGTGATACCACCTTGAAATTTAGGAAGGATTTTAGTTGGGAACTAATTTGGGGGCGTTAAACCCCATTAATGTTTCTTTGTAATTATTGTAAAGGAAGGTTCCACAAAAAAGATTTGTGTTGATTTACCTAAGCATTTCCTCTTCCTAATGACACGGGAGTGTGGAAACCTGTGGCAGTTGTACCAAATTATACAGCTGTTTGGAATAGACTTCAGTTATCAATATATTTTTGCTTTTAGATTTTTACAGCGATGAGAGTCACTTTTATCGACCATTTTTGGGTGCACTGCTGAATGGAGTTCATTCAAAAATCATTTATGCTACTGCATTAGTATATTTTTTTAATAAGTATAATATCTGCTTTGAGAAAAGAATAACATTTCTGCAGAAAAAACTGTTGCGGTCCACTGAACTGATGCTACAAAATTGGAAAGTTTTTTCCAGAACCGTGAACTGAATTTTGATCAGCACTGCCTTAATCTCACACTGTCATTGAGACGGCATGAGTTACCACTAATGACACTTGAAAATTACGTCTATGAGATAAATGTAACCTGTTTCCTATATATAATCAAACGCAGGCACAGAAAAAGCTGGTATGCAGCCATAAAAGTACGTTTGGGTGGGTACTTGGGTGGTAAGCGAGTTGCCCATTCTCATATTTTGTTGTCAATTCGCATGCATCAGAAAACTATAATTTCATTAAATCAGCTATATATTCCGTTTGCATACCACTGGAAGTTAAATCCATCGTTTATTGGCAGACTTCATGAAATGTAACACTATCGAAATATGGCATAAGGGGAATGGAATGCCCTGGGCTAGTGATCTCCTCATCATATGTATCATGGGTAGTCGCCATAAAGGGAAAAATTTCTGGGGGCCAAACCCCTTGAGAGACACCCTCTGGAAACGTGCCTGACAGTCAGCATTGCTAAACATTAGGCTTCTTGCACTTCCACAGATTTTGGTTGACCGGTAAAAAACTAGCACACTGACTGACCACGACCCGGTACCGATAAAAAGTCGGTTGATCACAACAACTAGGCAGGTGATCGTTTGATCGGTTAAAATCCGGCGTAAGTGCTAGCAGCCCTTACAGGTTTATTACCGGCCTATATTTTAACGGTACAAGGGCATACCCAGGATTATAGCTAGGGGGGGGGGGGCAAGCCATGGTCTAGGAGGGAGGGGGCAAACCAAGTAGTGACATTAGTTTATGACATTATTTCCTTGAATAAATAGTAACATTTTATTAACATATCTTATACTAAAACATACCATCTTTCGTGGGTTTAAGGTAAATTTGTTGAATTCTTTCATTTCAATTCAGTACTGATTTTGCTTAAAGACTTTTGCTTCTAGGGGGGTAGCTGTCCCTCGCTGGGTATGCCCTTGTATCGGTAGTATCGGCTGCTTGCCCCTAAGCCGGATTTTAACCGGTAAAACGAAAATCGCTTGTCTGGCTGTCGTGATCCACAGTGGCAATGACCAGCGGCTAATCGAATATTTATCGGTACCGGTGCGTGCTCGGTTAGTGTGCAAGCTCCCATGCCCTCCGATTGTTCACGATTAGTATGTGGACGGCCGATATTTTACCGACCGTTCAAAATCGAAGTTTGTACAAAGAGCCTTACTGTGGGCACAGAGGTTCACGCAGCGGGAGGGGTAAAGGGAAGACGATATCACGGCGCAGGCGCCAGTCCCAAAGCGAGAGATATTCTCCCGATCGCGTTCGCTATCGGCAGAGTCGACCCTGACGCCGCGGCGTGAACAGGTCACCCGTTATTCCCTGTGCTCTCCTGCTCTCGCACACCCCTTCTCGTTAATATTCAAACGCAAACTCTTTCGCGGCAGCTCCCTCACCGGAAACCTAAACGCAATCGGGGAGAAGTGATTAAATAGTGTCCCCATTTCCACATTTGTTAAAATAATGAATTAAATACGTTTACTGCAAGCGTAACGAATGGACGTCTAACGGATGGCACCTCAGAATCGGACACAGGCGTGTGTATTTCATACATCAGGCTACCGGTGAAAGTGCCTTTCTCTGCGTCACCCCGTAACGCGCGGATTTTGAGGGTGTCCAAGGACTTCACCCGGATTTGAACCCGGTCCCCTTCAGTAAACAACCAAACACGCGTAACCACCAGGTCACCAAGTTCACACCCAGTGCAACTGTGGACAAAAATAATATCAAGTTCACTGTCACTGAATTATGGAGAGAACGATAGAAATTCGTTCACAGCAGCCCATTGTGAAAACGTAGTAAACTTATTCTCAGCAGCAAAAGGGTGAAGCACCGTCCGCCGCGAAACGGTAATGTCCTTTAGGTGTTCGCGATGACAGCATGCCCGTGCTCAGCTGTGATGTTTCTCTGCATCGTATCATACGGCTGTCTCCTCGGAATGGCCGTCGCCTTACTCTTCTGGCCCGGGTTCGAACTGACCGAAAGGGAGGAGGCCACGCTCTCGAGGGCTTGTGAGGGTATTGGCAGGCGACAGGGCCGACCAGCCGCGGTCTTCGGCCCCGTCTTTCGCCACCCTTTGACCATCCCGACCTCGGGAGTCGGGCGCGGAGCTGCCGACATCCCTCTCGCTCACTCCTGGGAACGAGTCGACGCCGATGCGAAGAACGAGAGCGCCGGCGAGAGAGACGACGACTTCTTGGGCGGAGGCGGTGATTCCGCCGGCGTCAGGGACCTCGAGTGCTCCGCTGTGTACTCCGCGACGGATCTCGAGTTTGTGGCTGGCGGATGGACGAAGGCCGTTTACAAGGCCAGGGTGTGGGGTCATGACGTAGCGATAAAGACGGTCAATCTCAACGGGCTTGACTTTCGAGAGTGTCGGAGGGGTGGAGGGTCCCTGTCGAGCTGCTACAGGAGGGCCGCGGTCAAGATCCTCAGGGAGATGGTGCTTCTGCGACAGCTGAGGCACGAAAACATTGTTCAGGTAAGACAATGACAATTAATTAATGGCCTTCTGTACTCGTGCTACCCGAAGATATTTTGAAGATCTATGGTGGTATGGTATTTGGAGGAGGCGACCGACAGCCGAGGTTATTTGCGCCATGAGGGAAGGGTACGGAAGGAAGGGTTGAGAAAAACCTGGCGTCGGCACCTGCTCTTAATGAAAGGCGTCAAGGGGGTCACGGCTTAACGTCCCATCCGACGGACGAGTATTGCGCTTGGAATATCCTCCACACAACATTCAAGCGGGGAACTCTGAAAATTTTCTGCCACCGCCGGGATTTGAACCCGAGCCTCCGGGGTGGGAAGCCAGCACTAGCCACCACACCAACCCGATCCCCTTCTTCTTCCCTGATTCCCCTCAAAGCTAAAATTTTTAAGAGAAAGTGTGCATCGATTTCTGGTTGATGCCAACAAGATAATGAAGAGTGGGAAATCGGTTTATTTGGTTCAAACTTCATTCGTTACTTGTATGATACTACTGCACTGATGTAGATATTCGAATTAATGTAATTTTTTATCATGGGTGTTTTTTCTGTCTCTCTTTCATTCATTTATTTAAATCTAATACTGTCACCACGCAATAGCCTACTTGTTGCAATATGTAATAAATTAATAAATATGCATACCGATCCGGTGCATGAACGCTAGTACCCAAAAGTAGTTTATTTTTTCTACTAGCTTTTTTTTCTTCAATTCCGAAGCTGAGATAGGAAAATATTGTCCAAGAGCAAAAATTGATAATTAAGCATTTTATTCTCGAGGTTGGTATCAATGCTGATGCGGTGCAAGAAAGGTGACACCAAGTAGCAGACTCCTTTATCTAGGGATTTTTCAGTTTAATCAATTCTTTTGTCCTCCCGCCTCAGCATTCTTATAGCATCTTATTCATCGCTTTGGTATACTACTTCATCAACGGAATTGTAATGAATGGTAAGGAAAGTATGTGAAAGTACTTAAATAATTGATTAGGAAATACGTTACGTTGTAATTGATTAGGAATGTACGTTTATAATTCCAAGGAAATGAGCGTACGTTTTGAACCCAATATCCGATGAAAATTTCTTGCGTTAATTCCAACGTACATATATTCAAGAATGGACTGATTTTTTTGCTAACTCAAGTCTTTGGTAAGATAATTAGTGAAAAACGCGGATGGCATGGATCCTTATTAGAGAATAATTAAGGAAACAATAAAAGGCAAATAATTTATGCTGTATCTGAATAATTCGTATTTGTTTACATGTGCCACTGTGAATTTGATGTTAAGCACGGTTTATTTTCCCACGATTGCGCTAAGCGTTGCTTTTGTTTTGCAGAAAATCCGTGGAGGTAAACTTGTCTGATCAACGCTAATCGACAGCGAGGTAGATCGAGTATTAGGGCAAAATTAAACCTAAGGGCGTCAGAGGGTTGAAGTGCCTTATCCCTTCCAACAGTGCATTTCAATAGTTCCGTTAGGGCGATTTTTATATTTTTTTCACTCAAAAATTCTGCCATTTCGAATGTCTTATCTCTAATTCTCGCAGATCACCAGTATTTTGTACAACATTCTTGGTGAACTACGGAGAGATACTCGAATCTTTGCAGGTCGTAAAGTAAACACTCCTCTCTTCTGTTGCAGGAGCATTGCTAGGCTACCCTAGTTTCATACGTGCAGGTTGGGTTGCATAATTACAACTAGAAAATTTCTTGATTCTGGTTCGTCATTAATTTATTTCCAATTACCCCGTAAACACCACATAACGGCCTAAACATCGGGGTTACTAACTATCGCTAACTTGGAAAAAATTAATGAAGAACATCCATGACCTGAATAGAGGTAAACTCCCTAGGCGGGACACGTACCCGCGACCTCGAGTTTAACAGGCGAGGATTTTACCCCGCCGTAGAGCATTCATAAGTTGAAAAAAAACAAAGGACCCCATACTATACTAGGCGCTCTTCGAAGGTATTTTACAACGTAGCTTCGGTTATACAAATATACAGTCGGAACTCATTCATCAACATGTGGTGGGATAAAACAATTCCTATTTACAGCCTGGCGAGCCAAGCCCACGCATGCAATTTAAGCCGAGATAAGAGGACAAAAGTCGGGTGCGTGAAAAAAGGCAAAACGACCATTCAATGACTAATATTTCAAAGAGAGAAAAAAGACGTTCCAGTAAAAACTTTCTTGCATTTCCTCTACTTCAGTAATATTAAGTATTTCGAGGTCATGAAAATGTAGTTCCTTCGATAAAATTTCTGATTGATTTATTTTTCAAAAGTTTCACTCCACAGCAATAGTTTTGGCAGCATGCTTAGTATGGCAAATATTTTTAAAATATTTAAAATTGCCGGAATTCATAAAATCCTAGTCTTTCCTATGGTTAATGTATTCATTGTTTATTAAATAGCCGACTTCATTACCGTTGCCGAATTCAATTTAGAGTTACATTTCGGTCAGTCCCTTACGTTACCTTGAATCTGATTTTCTCAGTTGTTAACAAGTTTACATCATTTAAGTTAAAACCATTCCCTCGCAAAAAAATTCTATCTTGTGAAATTTTCGCCTAATTTTTGACGCAATAGGTCGATATAGATTCAACTATTCTTCTAAATGTCAGTCGACGGCAAGTGAAAAATAGTTGAGCCTATTTCGGGTTTTAGTTATTTACATTTCCACATTCCATTGACTGACATTTGGAAGAATGGCTGAACCGATTTCGACCTATTGCGTCAAAAAATAAGCGAACATTTTTAATAAGACTCCAGTAAAATTCAGAATTTTTTTACCATGCCACTGACTGAATCACTCTACTAATGAAAGGATGATAACAGGTGCGAATCTAGGACGGCGATGATTTATAAACCCAGTAAAACGCTTGAGCTGACAGGTGAAATGTAAGTGCATGGAATACAAATCGCAGAGCAAGGAATAGACTATGAAGAGAGTAGGTTTGCTTTTGTTTGCCAATGTCCTTCTCCGTAAAAAAGGGTCAAAATTTATAATCTACGCTAGGGGTAAAAAACTTTAAAAACGAAGGGGCAGAGCGTTGAATAATATTTTTCTCGCTTTAGCCGGTACACATGAAAAATGCGTTGCATTTAGAAGCCCTAAATGCAACGCATTTTTCATGTATACCGGCTATTAATCCCTGCGTATTTCTTCGCAGTAGTTTTTTTAACAAAGTGCTACCACTTTTTTATTTGATTTTTCCTCGCATTAAATCTTTACTCCTAGTGTTCCTGGTTTCTTTTCGAGGTGCAACAATACGAATTTTGGTAAAATGAGAGAGAATTAGCCCTTTGCCTCTCTATTTTACATCTAATGGCTTACAGCAGCACACTTAATGAATCACAGTTTCTTCAACACTATGCTACTAAAGTTACATATGCGTGTTTCCCGGGATATAATGTGTATTTAGTTTTAACTTTGAAGTTAAGATGACTCTTACAGGGAATTTCATTAATTCTGGAAAGGGAAAGGTAAAACGGAACTTTGAAAAAATTTATTAATTTTTGCCCATTTTTAATTTATCAGCATTCTTTTATTTCCTTTTGTTACGATTCAGAAGTGATCCAAGATTTATGAATGATTTATGATGCATTGACCATGGCATTTAGAAACCTTTTCCATAACTTTTTCGATTTTATAACATTAGACATTATGATGGCGTAATACTTAAGAAATTAAGGTAATCCAACGAAGCATATACCACATTGTATACCTCGTGTACAATATGACATGGTATTTGGCGGAGGAGACGGACAGCTGAGGTTATTTGCGCCATGAGGGAAAGGTGGGGAAGGAACGGTGTAGAAATATCCGGCGTTTACTCTTTCCGAAAAACGCCAAGGGTACCACGGCTTAGCATACCATCCGACGGATAGTGTTGCGCTTGAAGTGTCCCCCACTTAACACTGAAGTAGGGTCCAGGCACTCTGAAAATTCTCTGCCACCGGCGGGCCTTGAACCCGGGCCCGCGGGGTGAGATGCCAGCACTGCAATCTGAACCCCATTTTTGTCGCCTGACTGTAATGAGAGGGCATTCTCCTCCAGTTTACAAGGGCACTCTTATTGACAACTACGCGGAGGATGTCTGAATGTATTTACTCTAAAAACAGACAGCTTTTTGGGAGTTAAATTACGTCATTCATTCATTAAATCACACGAATACGATCGAAGAATTGAAAAATACTGCTATTCTCTCATTTTAATAGAATTAAAAAAAATTGACAGCGTCCCGCACGCTGTCACACGGACATGTGTCTATAAAAAACAAAATGGAGGGATATTAGCCACTGAAGTTGATAAGGTAGTTATTGGTTGTTTTCTAAAAAAAAATTCTCAGCAGGGTATGATTTATGTTCGCTGATTAAAAACCGCGTCAACAATAACGGTTCGCTGCGAGAGAACTGAAGCATCATAAGACTGCAAATTGATAAGGTTCTCCTACCATGACAGGCATTCTAAAAAAAACATATTTTAAATGCCAAAAGATTGGACTCATTCCGAGTAAATTCTAAAGAACCGCAAGAGCATTCTTCCCAGCCATTCACGATGTGGGTCGAGTGTTTCCTTCACCGAGATTTTATAACATGAATTCAACCGTCAAAAATCACGTTCTTCGATATATCGAAGGATTTCTTCAACCGCGCCACCGTATTCACGCCCAGCAATACTCTATCTTATCATTTCTGTATTTCCCAATTCATATTTTTTTAACTACACTTCTTTTTCGGGACCACTACGGTGATTTATTGTGGACGTAATAAGAAATAAATTCTAGAGAACATATGGCATTCACGTGGAGTTACACATTTTTTTTACATTTCATTATGTGAGCTTTCATGGTCATCTCACGGCCATAACCTGCATGACCCATTCAATACTGCCATCGAAACATCATTCTTCAGCCGTCTCAAAGAGAGCGAATTCTAATAAATATCTAATCACGGTAACCACCACCTAATGATCTACACTTCTATTTATTTTCAATGCTGAAATATTACTAATTAATTGTTATTCATTGCTAACGTGGCGATAATTTTGAGAGCGTACCCAAATTTGATGGAAATTAACAGCGAATCTTATGCGTATCTTATTTGAGATCATACACTGCTAACGAAACAGGATTGATGTATGAAATATACAATTGCATTACCTGACGAGAAACTGAGTAACACTATACTCCTTAGTAGCACTATGCACTAATTTTAAAACGATGAGAAATTCCTAAAACATGAAGCTCATTTCCAGTTATAAGAAACAGGTTAAATTTTCATACGTGGATATATAGAAGAAAATAAAATGTGAAACTGATAATTTGAGTACTAGATAAAGATGTCACTAATAATTGAGAACTACGTTTCAATGGGTTGAGGAGTTATCACAATTTTATGCAATATCGAGTGATTTTATTTTATGAGGATAAAAAAACAGCAAGGAAGCACCTGCCACTAAAACTGCTCAGGTGAATAGTCTTAAGTTCGGTGCTACCAAATCAACAGAGCGAAAGAGTGAGAGCATTCTCCTCTCATTTTCCCTCAATTTTTCAGCATGAGAGATTGTGATTGAATTACAGCGTGGCACAACCTAATTTCGGTTCAATAAGTATACCAGCCGCTCTTAACTTATCATGGAATTGATTTGGAGGACAGGAAACTTTGTCAAAGGGTAGCATTATTCGCGAAATATAATGTATTATGAGAGAATAAATGGAATACAGGAATAATTCCAAGAATTATGAACTGTAAATATTTTAAAAAATAAATGTAAATATAAAAAAAATATTCCTAGTTTCATCACCACTAGCCGAAACTTAACCGTGGCAAGTAATTTTACGGCGTCTTTGATGAGGTGAATATATTACTTCTATTTTAATCGGAATACACCATTTAGGGAAGCAAAATAATTTCATGATGAATTATTAAGGAGTCGTCATTGAATTTCTGTCCTGCCTTCGAGTTGGGTCACGAAACGAATAGAAGTGGAGGCAGACTAAGAACAGGGAGGACAATTCAGAGTTTTCATAAAAGCATTATGCTGTTTTGAAAATTGTTAAAATGAAATCAAAATTACTTACAACTTACGTTTTTATATTTTACGAATTTATCGTCTCAAACAGTTTTTTGCTTGCATAACTAATGACTTTCATGTGTAACTTAAGCCGCTCGACAAGATGTAACCCGGCGTGGACATTAACCTACTCCTAAAGAAAGGCGCCAGGGGGACAAAGGCTTAACTTCCCATCCGACGGACGGGGTACTGCACTTCAAGTGGCCTCCTCAAAGCACTCAAGCAGGAATCGGGCAGCCCCTTGAAAATCTTTGCCACCCTATACCTACTATCTTCCAATGATTTATTAGCACCGCAGCATTCTTTTATGATAGGTAACCCAGTATATGAAAGAAAAGAAAAACGAAAGACGGGAGGGAATGGAAGGGGAAAGTAAAATTTTGGAAAGTGGAAATGTTTCTTAGAACAGCCACTTATATTAACCCTTTTAGTGCCAGCCTTTTTTACCTGGTATACGCGAAGAATTCCAGGGCTTTTTTGATGAATTTGCACGATTTTACTTAACATTTTATAAAAATTTTAATATGAATGTGTTGAAGCTAATTTTTTAAATTTAAACTTCTAATAGTTACGTCATTGATTAAAAAGTTCACCTATGTCGTTATCTCTTCTGTACAACTTGGGAAAAATATTTAATTTTTAAATTAATTTAAATACACCCGGCCGATAGATCGACCCGTGGTATTCTTCGCACATACCCCTCGGGCCGATAGATCGGCCGGATGCCACTAAAAGGGTTAAGAGAGAAGAGCATAGATGTTATTTCACTACCACGTCGAACAGTTTATCAGAGTAAACGACTAGGTCAAAATACTGATGCCATTGGTATAAGCGTAAACCTGTGTATGTGTAATCAGCGTCCGGTATTTATCAACCGTAATTGAAAGCCTATTTTACGGAAGTGAATCCGAAAGGTAAACAGATCATTTAAAATTGAAATCTTCTCTTAGAGCCCCAATTCTGGCAACAAACTACTTTCATTTCCAACCTTATTTTTCCATTGCTAAAAATATGTGTTTGGGTGGTTTGTGGAATCACGCAGAACTATCATTATTTTAAAAAATAACCAGTCCAACAATTGGATAACAAATCAGCGAGAGTTCTCACGGGGTAAAATTCCACAATTGAAAATTTAGTTAATCTGAATAATGTTAATTCGTAAAATGTGCAGATGTATGCAATATTTTTCCTTTATCATAAATAATTCAAAAAGCAAATATTTTTGTTCATAACATTACTCATAATCAAATTCAATTCCCATGGTTCGGTTGGCAAATAATATTGAAAATTAACAAGCATCACGATGCAATTTATCGTTCGTTCCATAGTTTAAATTAATTCCCAAGGTCCGATTGCAACATGATGACGAAAAAATATCATAACTCGTATTCTGTCGTGGAAAGGCACAGGTCCTCATAGTGTGTGGCGGAAGACGTATTTTTTGCGAGGACAGTGGTGGAAATGTAGAAAAGCGTTTGGAGTTCCGTATTCGCAACAAAAAGATGAACACAGTTTTTCTCCAGGTGTAGAATAAAGCGTATTAGTAGACCACCTTTAAAAGATTAAAGGGGATCGGATCATTAACCGACAAAAGTTAGAGAAGTCATCCAGGTGCCTATTCTAACGGGAATCAAACTGGCCAAGATTTGGTTTGGTTTCAAATTGAATGTAAATACAAGCTCAGTTTTAGTCCTCCAGGAGAGCTCTGGATTTATCCTCCGTGTTGTATACGTCTGCGGAAAGCAACCGTAATGCAATTGTCTCGAGAAAAATTATTGGGTCTCCTGTTATTAGTCTATTAGTTAATAAGTGGATAAACTAAAATCAAATAACAGAGTAAAATATAAAAAAGTAAAGTCTTTATTTATTTTGGTATTATAAACTGATTTTTTTACACGCTTCTTCCTAACTTAATTCGTCTTAATGTAACAGCTTCCGGCGATACTTGGTGGAAATGTTTGATCTCCATGAGAATAAAGAACGAATGGTGAAATCCCACACTATTTTATTTAATGAACACCGATCCGGTGTTCATTAAATCCGCTTTTAAAATAAAAACGCTTTTCCAAAATCAGTAAAAAAATGCATTAATAGTAAACAAAAAATAAGCTTTCAATCCCTCGGAGAATAAAGCGTGGGTGCTGATGAGGTTTAGATAATTTTATTGCGTACCAATCCTTACAAGAAATGAAATTTGACGTTGACCAAATAAGACATAATTTGGAAGAGCCGGCTTTCCTCACTTCACTTCTGCTCAAATCATCCCATTAGCCTCGTAGCACGGATCCCTTCTTTTTCAATGTCTTTCAACCTCGCAATTTCCGCGTTCCTTTCCTTTCGCTTTCTCCCTTACTTCTTGATTGGACAATTCTTGGTTACTGCGCGAGATTACTTCCTGCTTCCAATTTCGGGAGATCGAAAACCGACCTATCTGTATTATGTGGGGCAACTTCCGGCAATTACGGAATCTTGGAAACGTGCCATCGATCTCTAAGAGGGTCATAAGGGTCGCTCCCATTGATTTATAGCAAGTTGAGCGATTTTATTATGTACTTTCCCGTAGCATTCGCTTCCTTGAGTAATGAGATAAATTATTTTCAACTCTGGTTGGATGGAATTTTAATGTACTATTTTTTATTGTTTCCATGCAAGCTTCCGCGGAGATTTTGACTGTGGGCAGTGATGCCTCCGGGTTTCCTTGCGGTTTTATTTTTCTTCCGCGTTGTCCAGAAGATGGATAAACGCGGAAGAAAACCTCGAAAAATCACTGCTTGTTTTTTATTGGGTTTATCATATGGTGAAATTAAAGTATATCATTAGAAATAATAGTCACGTTTTTATTATTCCTTCCGTATTTCTCATTTTTACCCGAATACGAACCCTCAGTTACCTTCTATGCACTTACTGTGTGCAAAGTTTTCTATGATATTTCGGATTTTCCAATAATATCTAATACCCATAAAAACGCGCAATGCGTAGATTATACATTAATTGACCGACAGGAAAAATCTCTATTGCAGTATTCATGCATTGACCATTGGAAATCGCCATCAACTGTACTCAAAGTCTATGACGCTGTCAGCCCATTCGATATTACTTAGACTAGTTAATCGTTGTTATTTTGTATTTTATTCGGTTATAAATGAAAGAAGGGAGATATTAGAAGTATAAATAAGTTTTTATAAATTATTTATATTGGTGGTGGTTGCCATGAGGTAGTTATGTTTGTTTGTTGTGGTTGTTTTACTTTGCCTTAAGAGATTGTGATTGATGGAAAAACGATTGTAATTAGAAATAAATACTTCATTTGTGGAAAAACTGAAAACCTAAACAGTTGTGACACGTCATCACCACTCTATGGAGTTAGCCTATGATCATCAACGCAACATTTACATAAATAATTATAAAGGTATGGTACCTTTTTCACAGAATTTATTTTATTCGACCGGTTACGTCGCATAGGCGACATCTTCTGGTACAGAGTTTGTTACTTTCTCCAAAATATACACAATTAAAAAGGGAAGGAAGGCGTGAAGATTGAAGGTGAAATGTGCATATATGGGAGAAAATAACAAACTCTGTGCCTGTTATTATATGCGACGAAACCGGTCGACTTAAATAAATTCTGTGAAAAAAATACCATACCTTTTTAATTCTTTTCTATGGATTTTCACAAAGTAAAACCTGAAACCATCGATTTTATCGTAACATTTACATACCCTATATCTTAAGTGTTCGGTTCGAACACGAGCTAAATATAATTAATATGGGCTTGGGACATCCGTGCGTTCCAAATTCCTACTAGATTTCTAGTAATGTCTACACCGCCCGGGCGATATCATTTCCCATCTAACTCACTCCTTGTCAGTGATAAACCTCGAAAGGATGGTTGGAATATGTGAGGATTGAACTCCGGCCACTTAGTCGTGGGTAAATTGTAAACATTCCGGATAGAGGGGCTATATTCTTTCACTGAACCACCTTTGGCTTCGGAGGTTAATTTGAGGGTGCTGAGATTCACCCGGGATTTGAAGCCGGGACACTTCTACCAGCAGCCAAATGATCTACCCACTATTATAGGTTACCACTCTAACTGAACTAAAAAGCGATATTAATAAATGCTCAACTTCAGCATGATACATTAAAATCAATTGAAATATTTAGATAAGAAAAAATAATAATCTAATAAGGAACACGCTCCGCTTACACTTGTTAGGTCGTTCTCTTTTTTTTTTCCTTGATCGCTGAGGGTTTCCAAACACCCATCACAGCGGCTAGCCCGGATGGCACGTGATAATTTTCCTGCGTGAATTCGCATGGTGCCATAAAATCTCCCCACCGATTCAACCCCAATGACCTGAATGAATTTTCCTCTCTCAGTTCACGAAAAGGGCCCATTATCGACTAGTAAGCAAACCTCTGAGTTGGTTGCCACCTTTCCAAGCCACATGAGAAGTATATCACATCCCCATACTTGGTCACATGAACAGAACAATTAGGGTACGAGAAAACTAAAAGTGCTACCAATATACTCTTGGCTGTGGACCAGATGTCGCCAACTGTTGCAAAGATCAGAAGGCCAGGCGACCGCAGCCTATAGCCAGCAGGTGAAGCAACATGGAGCTCAGAGCTAAGGGGGCCATACGGGCGATTCCGCAGTGGTTTTACACTACGAGAATGGAATAACCGCAGAGTACATTCGCACAAATCGTTCGAACAGGCTTTGAAGGAGCCAAAAGCTAAGAAAGAATTGACTCAGAGGGACTTCAAAATTATGTTGATATTATCAAGAGAAAAGGAAAAGGATAATAAGTTGCATCTTAAAGTATACAATCTTTAAATCTTGATACATCTTTAGTTTCGTGAGTTCTAAACTTTGTAAGAATGATATTTTTCTATCGAAAATAATAACCTCTAAAATAATAATAACCATACAATTCAAATAAAACCATTGGCGGAATCAACCGTCTACCCTGTCGAGAGCAGGTTGATCATTAATGATGTCTCTTTAGTTTCTAGCAAAAAATATGATCACTCTGGCCAAAAAAATCAAAATTAAAATCATAATTTTATCATTTTAGAAAATGCGACGGAAAAAAACAATGGAAAAAGGCAAAAATCGATTGTAATACAAAATAAGCATTTGCAAAAAAATTTGCAGGAGACTATTGGTCGGGAATTGCAATGCCTTCCGCGAAAAACGAGCCAAATTGAGGCAAATCACTGCCTACTCAAGAGTAATTGGTGTCACTTCAAGTTCGCTTGCTTACGGAAGTGGCGTTCATGCACTGCTTTATATTATTAGAAAACGCGCCATGTTGCATACACTCAATGATAAGAGACGATTTGAGAGATCGTATACTTTGGATATACTCGTCAAATACCGTTATGTGCATTCGGGTTAGTCTCTTTCAATATATCTCATTAATACACCCACGACGGATAACACTATCGATATCATTTTTTCACTGCATCGAATTCCAAATTTTAATTTGAATACTGATTCATTAATTAGAAATCATCCCTCAGAAAAGAAGGAAATCCATATGATGCCATCGTATACACGGTTTGAAAATTTTTCAGGACAGGCCTAATGTTTGTACATTTGTACAATCATTGGATTTGGTGGATAGAGCCTACGTCTCTGATTGAAATAATTGGTTTAGGCAGATATTGATAGAATATGTAGGAAAGAAAATTTAATTGGGCGACATTACAGGCCATTTACCCATAAAAATACATGAAATAATACAGATGGGCCGTGCTACGAAGTTTTGTATTAACTACTGGCGGAATTTAACTATGATTTCTTAATTGTTTTGACAATTACATATCGATAGAGTTGGAACCAAGGCATAATTTATGATTTAATAGTTTTAGTATTTATCAAAGTTATGAAATGCTAACTAAACAAACACGACATGCACTATAAAACATCAGTCAATTCATGAATTATTCCAATAAATGGATAATTACATTTTCTCACTATGGTATTAATATCCTTTTCTTTTTAATTAATCTCAACCACACGATATAAAATACTTAAATACGTGAGTATATTTTTTTTCTTTTTTTGCTTGTTTTTACGCAGTAAT
Source organism: Ischnura elegans (assembly GCF_921293095.1). NCBI lineage: Eukaryota > Metazoa > Arthropoda > Insecta > Odonata > Coenagrionidae > Ischnura > Ischnura elegans. Next base: position 34,997,358 of record NC_060249.1, read on the forward strand.
TCGTAGGCTTGTATGAAAATCTGAAGGAGGTATTTCAAAACCAACCAGATTCCCAAAGCAGGAAAAGTTAAATCATGCATACTATTAAACCTCGTAGCAGTGAAGTTTTCTCGGGTTTCACACCGGGTCAGGTCCTCCATTTCTCCTTCCAACGTTTCGATGAACAACTCGCCCATCGTCTTCAGGGATTCAGGAATCCACTCAATCCAATCATTGGATTCCTGAATCCCTGAAGACGATGGGCGAGTTGTTCATCGAAACGTTGGAAGGAGAAATGGAGGACCTGACCCGGTGTGAAACCCTAGAAAACTTCACAGCAATTGTTCGCCGGGAAAAAACCAAAAATTATATTAAACCTCGTAGTATAAGGTGATAATATTTTCAAAATTGCAAAAAAAATTATTGCATCATATAATTTTAAATACATCTAAATTCTCTGTTTAGTTGAAAGTAACTCCAAAGTGCTTCATCAGCGGAAACTTCCGCGAACTAGCAAGAAATACACCTTTCTCAAAGCAATCTCAAGTGGTATTTTAGTGCAAAAAAATCAAAAGACGAAAATTATTCACCTTGGGCTCAACTGACCACCAGGTTCTCTGGGTATACACCAAGGTCCAGGTAAGGGGAAATGATTTTGCCTCAATGAAATTTTCTCCCTTCGTCTCCAGGAAATATTGACCTTCTAGACTTTATATCGTCCTTAAGAATGCGTTTCGTTATATCGTTTCTCCTATGTGGACTACATCTGGATTAAATCACTGCCATGGCCATTATAGACTGTTTGAGGAATCACGGTTTCATGCCTGGGTTCTCTACTGAATTTGATAGGTTAAAGGATGAAGGGGTGGTTCTGCCGTCTGCTTGATCCAAACACCCTCGAACACTTTAATCGGCTCACGGTAAAACTCTTCAAAACTAAAATTCTCCTGAATTTTATTTGTTTATATTCCCATTTCCCGACATTACGTTTTTTCCAGGAAAGTGAGTCTACAAGGTCACTATGTATTTGAATTGGCGGATAAAAATTCTGGATCCTTACTTTTTCATAGTTATTTAAGATCCACTTAAATTTCCTCTAAAAATCGCACCAGAATGTTTATTTCTCCTTAACGTTTCCTTTACGAATATCTTCCTCAATTTCAATCCAGGAGGACACAGTAGCCATCAAACCGTTAAGTACTGTGTAAAAAGTACATCAAACTCCGCAAACAACGCTTAATACAGCTACTGAGTTAATGATCTTCATGCAGTGGCGTAACTATGGGGGGGGATGAAGGGGTAGATCCTCCCCTCCTCAGAGAAATAAAAAAATACTTTAAAATATTGTCTAGTTTTGACATATATTAACTGCATCCGCTTAAAGCTAAAGATCGTTTATTAATATCTTGGCAGTTTTATTTGAGTCATTGAGATGAATCATTTTTCAAAAATATTCCCCGACCGCCGGTTGCTTCAATGGGGGAATCGGCTCCTCCATCCACCCTCAAAGCATATTACTACGCCACTGTCTGCATGTATCTTAATCCGTTACACCCAGAGCTGGAATTCATATTTTTTCAATAAATTACCAAGCAAAATGCAGATACCTAATTCGTTGGCATTAATAGTGAGGACGACTATAATAATGCCGCAATGAGCTTCCCAATTTTCAGAGACTGCCCGATCCCTGCTTGAATGTTGTGAGGAGGACATTTCAAGCGCAACACTCCGTCCGTCGGATGGGACGTTAAGCCTTGGCGCCTTTCGTTAAGAGCAGGCTAACGCCGACGCCGGGTTTCTCTCCACCCTTCCTTCCTCACCCTTCCCTCATGGCGCAAATGACCTCAGCTGTCGGTCGCCTCCTCCAAATACCATACCATACCATACTGAGCTTCCCAATATCCTTCATGAATTAAAAAAATAATCTTTACCACAATAAATAATAGAGTTTTCTGAAATTTTATTCACGATTGCGACCAACAATTTTCCTCGCATGAACATGAAAACCAACCGTTGAATCGGTGCATAGCAGATAAAAACTATTCAATATGAAAATTGATTTTAAATTTAACTGTTATTTTTTTCATTCATCTTGCTAAAACTCACTTTCCATACGCCTAAAATGTATCAGCTAAAACATTTTCCACAAATTAAATTAAATTTGATGCTTCTACCCAGGTACTTATATCACTATTCAAAATACCGAAAGTTTTGCGAGAAATGAGAGACAGCAAAGAGTTTATTTATTATTCACCATGGTTATTCAAGTTTTCTTTCTAGGTTACCATTACTTAATTATGAAAAACTAGCAACAAAAAAATTGTTTTCATTTATGGGCATAGGCACCAAAATTTCCAGTTATAATTAGTGTGAATAACAATGTAACATACACGCTTTCATCAAGCAAGTAATTTAAAAGGATACTATCGTATCATCCACGTCAATGAGTTATCCAAAAATATTGGGTAAAATGTAAAAAGAGGCATTCGTTCGATCACAATTTTTTCGAGGCATCAACCGATCACCACGTGGATCAATAAGACTTTAAGATATTGAATAGACAAAAAACGAAGTAATCAATGTTATTTTAGGAACTTAGTCACATGAAAGAGAAGAATGTGGCAAACTTAAAAGGATTCAACTTTTAGTAGATTTATATAAAAGTGTCATAAATTTTGTAAATGCGATCTACAACTTAAGGCAAAATTTCATTCAGCAAGACATGTAGGAGTTTCCATCAATACCATTGGTGAAAGAGCATCTGAGGCTGAAACATTTGCAATTTAGGAGAATAAGGATCAACCTTACACAACCTCCATCTGCTTTAAAAGCTGCTAAAATTTCATATGTGACACCAGTAAATCAATTCATCGAAGAAAACAATTTATCAACGTATAATCAAACAAACATATTTTTAGCGCGGCAATCTTATAAATATCTCCCTCACTTGCTCCCGCAATCAGCCTTGTTTGAGGCCGTGCGGTTAGCATTTCAAATACTCGTACATCACTCCGTTCACCGGGAAAGGTTGGCAATGCCTTTGTCACCTCAGTGCTCTGTCCTTAACAACAGAATGACTTCGACGCCAGCTTTATAATCTTAATTCCTAACCTTTTCGCAGTGAATTAAATGACCTTAGAAGTTGATTCCCTACTCTAAATAGTCTCTTAACTTACATCAAAGAAAGCCAGTCAAAATAAACTCTAAGCGATTCATAATCGGAACAAAGATTAAGGGAGCCCAGTATTTCAGAGGGTTATAATTTTCAAAGCTACGGGAAATAGAGTTGTGTATTAAGCGAATCGTAGAAAACAGAAATCAATTTAGCAATCACGATATACTGGAAACGTTGGGAACGGTGCCTGGTGTAGACTACGTATCAGTGTTTATCAAATTCCGAAGAAGGAAAAAAATTGGAGCGATGCAAGGATTGAACCCGTCATATCTTATTGCGTAGAGGGAAAATGCTCGGATAATAATGCCGTGCCGAGTAAGCAAAATTCACACGAAATATCTTGATATTTTAGAAAGGCTGGGAATGGGATCGCATCCTATCTGTGATCCAAGAGCCTCTGATTAATGCTAATGCAATACAAACACTCAGCTGGATAAATTATGATTAATGACAGAAATTTCCCACGAGAATCTGAGCATGTGCAGTAAATTTCTTTCACAGGTGACGTAATTTTGAATGGATGGCAAAAATTGCTCAAAAACGCTCCAAATGCATGTGACTTCGGAAACGAGATAATTTGGTGCTATGGAATCAATAACTTTTTAATATTTTTGGGATTGAAGCCTTAAATCTCATTAAATATCTTGTTTTACACTCTACCACCCTCAAAATAAAGACTTGAGACTAGGAAAATCGTACTTTATTGTAATTTCAATCGATAAAATTAAAGAAATGTCAGTTTTTCAGCACCAGAGCATTTCTGGTTTCGCTTTCTCAAACGAAAATAAAAATAGCTCTAGGTCATCATTGGGAAAGAAATGAACTAGAGTGCCATTTGGAGTGACAAAAAAAACAGGTTTTAGAGCTATCCTATATCGATGGCTAAGTTCTAACAACACGTATCTCAAATTCGGCCGGTTTGAGACAGATATCTTAAACAAAGTGTAATAACATTAAAAAATAAAATTCAAGCAAAAAACAACGCTCTGTTTGCAAATGAATGCTTCTTTTTCAGTTTTATGAACTTTTGGTTTTTAATTTCAGTCTACAATCGAAAATATTAATCGTTTTTTTGCTCTCCTGAAAATTTGCTATTTTGGAGATACGTGTTGTTAGAACTTTGCCATCGATATATTTCATTTCGGTTGCTAATCGCTCGAGGAAAAAATAATTTAAACGATACCGAACGAACACCATTATATTTTTAAACAGTGAAATTAGGCGGAAAAATAGTTTTAATCAAATTCGAAAAGCTATATTTGAATGCTTACTCCGACTAAAAGTTGGGAATATTTTAATTCAAGCTCAGGATATGTCTTAACGGGAAAATATATAGCCTCGCACATGTCATTGCCATTATTGAGTGCACGCTTACGAGAGAGAAAGTCTTATGCGGCGATTCGCATCTGAATCCCACTGATAAAATAATTCGGCGTTGAATCTCTCAATTTTCTGAATAAACGAATATAATTATGTAATATTTCAACCCTTTTGGATTTTCATCATTCACCTACAAAAGCAGCACAGAGAAAATTGAATCGTCTCCAATTTTCCCAGTCTCACATTCCGGCGCTTGATTCACACTTCGGATGAACTTACCCACCATACCTTTTATAAAACCATTAATGGACGATTAACAGGTAAAGATAAGCGGTATTTTTCAGCTGGAACTTCAACAATCTCTTGAAAAGAGTACTTACATGGGCACATGAATTCTTGGACCCGGTGGAGTACAAACTAGTTCGCCAAGGAATCCTACGATACGGTTTTACTACGGTACGAGTAGGAACATATTTCACACACGCACTTGACTGGAAGAAAAAAGCAATCTGTTTTTCTTCGCTGCTATAGAGGCCGTAACCTGAAGTCTTTGTCACGATTAAATGGCCGCGCCGAAGCCGCGTTTACATACACTTTTCCGGTAAGTCAATTGAACCAGCCAGACAGTTTACATTAACCTTGAATTTATAATGCGCTTATGTTTGTGTAGCCGAAGTAAAATGTTGTTTGTGTGAGAAGGAAACTTAAAACTACAATTTTACAGAAATAAAAACAATTGAACACAAAAAAGTTTCAGATTGATGCAATGATTTTTTCCAATTTTATTATTAATTTTCTTAATCATTTCGATTGTTAATAATTTCGTGATAACCAGCAGTATTCTTATCGTATTTCGGTGAGGAATTTTACAAGAAAATAGGCCATAGATTCTCACGAGGAAGCTCGGACGGAAAGAAACCTGTATCTGATTTCCTATACTTTATATGTAGAACTCACACTTAGCCAGAAAGGAGTTGAAAAGGTAAAGACAGATAAGGCGAATGTAATAAGTGAAATGCGAGCGAAGGAATTTGAGGGAGAGCGAATGAAGAACAGAAGTAAAGCGGAGGACAAAGAAATAGAGGGAAATATCGAGACAGAGCTTAATTCGGATAACTCCTCGTAGAGGAGCAGTATGCTTCCTGGATTATGTTATAATAGAAAGCGAGATACATTGATGCAAGATATCTTTTCTCTTAGTTCTTTCCACCATATATCCGGAGAAATCTCACCTTTTAACTCATCGGTCTTTTCCATAAATTCCCCAGATGCAATTCACCAAACAATTACTGTTTTGATCCATCAAGATCCCAGCGACTGAAATGCGGTGGTCACATAGGCCTTGTTCCTGCTATTTTAGCTCCTATAAATTCTGTAAATCACGTATATTTGATGCCAAGATAGCCTCACGAAATGGGCTTTTATTATTCCTACCCTACCAAGGATAATCACATTTACAATCTCAATAGCGACGAAGACGGCACCTCTCGATAATAGGGAAATACCTGGCGAATGCAAAACATAAAAATTTATTCAATGGGCCCAAAAGAAAATTCTATTATAAAACGCAAAATCAAAGCAGAATACAGGTTTTTCTAACATATTATGAATTTTTAAATGAGATGGTCCTTTTTTATCGTACCCCTACTTCACGCTATGAAATTCACCAAAAAATGTTATAGAACTCAAAGCACCATCAATAAAAGAGTACAATATTAAAAGGATAAATAGTGACTTGGGCATTTTGCGTACTTCAATGCCGTGAATGAGATTTAAAATTTAATGGAAGAGACTAATCAGTTCCCTAAATAGCGCAAATAGAAAATAATCAATCCAGCTCTCCCTCCAATGATTTTGATGTACACAGAGGCCCAATATCTTCAGTTTTGGACTCCTCTCATTAACGGCACTAAAAATACAGGAGTAAATTAAAGTGAGGACAGCATCCCATTATTCTTAACCGATGAGCCATGAAACACACATTCCCACGCTCCTTATGGAAGGAAAACAACAGCGGACAGGAAGTCCGTTTGCACTGGTGGTGGACTCTCCCCTCTAGCCGTAATCAATTACCGTCCGGCCAATTTTTCAAACATATCACGTCACTCCTCCAATTTAGTATTCTTTACCGTTTCCTGCCCTTTTCCCCTGAAACTTCCATGAGACATTTTAGCCCTCTTTGCTTCTACGGTAACATAGTCTTTACTAGTGGGTATATCTATATTTATATCGCATTAATTCTATTGGGACAGGCAAGTGGATTTCAAAAACCAAAGCAAAAATTTAAGTTTCTCTGCAGTACGTAGTAGGTTATACCGCTGGCTGGTGGGATAAGTTGAACTGCCTAAGGAATTTTGCTCCTAATATCATATTCAGTCTCAATTTTAAATTTTCTGCTAATTTACTCAGCAATTTTGAATATGTAAAGTATAACACAATATGCATCACTGAAGGCATTCTAACTTTTTGTCTGTGAAACGCTAGTTTCTAAGATTATTTTTTCTTAAATGCAAGAAATAAGTTAAATAGGACTCTCGAATCATTTTCAAGATCGTTTTTCATGTTTAGAACCACATCTTTAAAGGCATTTTTAATCAATAACTAATCATTGAATATTGAGCTGAGTGCAAAAGGAATGTAAAATACTCAAAAGCCCTACCGAGGTGGACACTCGAGTTAATTTAAATCCAAATATTAGCAGGAGGCATATACTATAATTGGGCTATTTGACTATCGGTTTGATTAAGGATTAATCCATATTTTACGCTGGCGAAACCGGAGAGTCTCGACTCATTAGTCTTCTTCATTAGACTTCTTTATTCATCTGTGAACGAATAACTATGCATCAAAGACACAATGTCTGCGTTGGCTTTTGGGGAAAATGCAAACCGTAAAATTAATTGACACGTCATAAAAATCAGAAATTTTCCCATCAATTGAAGTCAAAATGGCGAATGAATATTAAAATAACTCGTGAAATTTCGAGTGTAGGTACCCTGTAAATTGCGCGACCCCTTCTAAGAAATCATACTTTCAAAGAAGGCCACACTTTGTAAAACCAATATCACCAATGACAGTGATCATAGGTAGGGCAAATTATCTTATCCCCTGCAGACCCATGAGTCTCGGAGCTGTCTTATTTATATTTCAGGCTCCTTTCATGGTAAGGGTGGACGGAGAAAATAACATCACTGTGAAATTTAAAATACATATAGATTAACAAATATTTTACAGTATAGTACACATACCTATGTGCACCTCGGGATTATACGACAATATTTTTATGCACTACGATAATACGAACACATTATTCTCGTCAAGAATACTTTATTATCATTCATTATTTTCAATTGATATAATCTTTACAAGCATTATTTATTAGTTTTAAACAACTGAATGCATATCTTAATGAAAACACTTGACGACGCACACTCATTTTGCTTGCCGTTGAGTCATCCATCATGTTTTACCAATGAGGTTGTAAATATCTGGAGGCGATGTATTCGAGTTTTAAGCGTGATCAGAATTCCGCCATCTTGGTTTGACAATTTTCGGTTGTTAGCCTCAAACAGTGTACGTATATAATCAAGTTTTCTATTCCTTATATCGCCTCTGATTTATAAAATGAAAATGCAACAATTACTTCTGGATTGTCGTCGGAGTTTTCCGATCGTTCGTCATACTACTGTGTATATTAAACTGTCCATATATTCGTATCTTGGTGATAATATATCGTCGTGAACACACTTTCGTACTATTATTGCGACCGGTCCGCTACCGTAAGATTTCCATTGGCTGTAATCTTATTAATTACCAGTAGAAGTGTAGGGGAATGGATATTTTACACTCGCAAAAAGTTATTTTCGGCACAGCGGAACCGTGGTGATTGACAATAATTTTTTCTTGGGAAAAGATATTCGAGGCATATTTTCACGAAGCCTTCTCAAAATGATAGAAAAAAGGTTTACTGTGTTCGTTTGCGATAGTTTATTTTAACGTAATAACTGTCATGACCGAATATTTCACCAAATAGTTAGCATTGACTCTCATGGCATTATCAATGCTTAGGTCAAAGAAGGCGTGGCTATTCTACCCAAGCACCCCCATTCCTGCCACACTGCGCTCAACGCTCGGAACTAGTGGTGACCCCTCCAGATATATACAATCTCGTTGTGATTTACTAATGCAAAACAAAAAAACACGAGTCATGTTGCGGCAGAATCGTGTACTACAAGGTACAAAGAAATGTAGCGGCGGGTTTAAAACACGAGAATTCACACCTGAAGGATTATAATAATAAATACCAGGAGATGCACGTGCGTTTACCTTGGGTCTGAAGAGGTTAATACCCATAGTATTGGAAGACGAGTAACTCATCACACCGGAAGGATCATCTATTTTAATGACGGGACGTATCGAATTACACTCACCAATCCTTGAATGAGATTTTCCCTCTTAAAACGATTGGTGCTTTCAGACCATAACTCTTCACCAGCCACTTCTTCAGCTCTTCATTAATGAAGGAAATAATTTTTTATGTCTAAATACTTAAATAACAAGATGAGGAGATTAAAAAAATGAACCCTATTAGCGGCTATGAAGTTCGGTCTTTTGAAATTTTCTTGGATTCGAAGGAGAATGAAAACATTTTGCGCACCACCCCCTTGTAGGGAAGTCAAACATTTAATTAGAACCCTTGAAGATGACGCAAAAAAATAAAGAGTTCACGAGGGTCCGTGTGTGCCCGTGTGCTTGGGTGAAAGGAAGTGAAGGGAGAAGAGAAGATAAACACGCTCGAAAGGGGGTCGTCCAATTTCAGTCTCTTAGATTTCGACGCGCGATTATCACAACGAAGCCAATTACCCATGAAAATGAATTGGACACGCGTCGCAATGTTTGTCCCAGAGCTTGACTTTCACTTTGGACCTACCAAATAGAATACACCATCCACCTGGGTCCACGTTTAAACATCTGTAGCTGAGAATTTTTAGTTCAAGTCAAGAATGCCATTTAATTATTAATTGGGGCAAAACTCAACACATTTACTGCGTCTTTTAATTGTTACGTAAAATAGGTGACTACTTGGTGTCCTTTAATTTCATTCACTACTGTATTTCCTTCGTCATTTAATCGTATTAGTCAAACGTTTACATAAACAGAAACGCCACACGACTAAATTATCGTTACCCTGATTTAGATCCCATATTTTTACTAACGGATGGCCTAGATAAGTCCAGCCACACGTATTTTGCATACCAAAGTCACATAATTTTCTCCTGCTTCTCGTTGCAGTCCGGTTTCACTATGGGATACTGAATTCGCACGAGATAGAAGAGATATACTGACGCTTCACTTTGATGTGGAAATGCATTGATGAGTTCGGAGACGACATCATAGCTTTGGCGAAAAAATGCCCAGTAACGAGTACAGCCGACGTGCGAAACAAGACCCTTTTTGATGTTTTGAATCAAAACTTTGGGCGGCGGGAAAAACACATGATACACTATGGGGAACAGTTGGACATAGAATTGAAGTGGAACTGAAAGCAAGGTATGGAGTAATATATTCTAGGAAAGAACAAAAGAGAAAAAAGTCTCATGATACAAGAAGACATCAGAAAGGAGCAGATACAAGAAAAATCGAGAAAAACGACGGGGACAAGAACAGCCTTCGAACGTATAAGGATCTAATTTACATAAAGAATTGAGAATACGCACCTCATATCATTACACTGGGCAGTTTTTCCATAACTGGAGCTTGAAATGTTCGTCTATTTCTGGTAATAAGTCTTTTTACAATAACAAAACTCTAAATTAATACATCATCAAACCTAAATTTACTACATACATTCTGATAATATTTTAACGTTTGCTAACTGAAATAGCTTCGTATTTTAGTATATACACGTATTTTTAATGTTTGAATATTTCCTGCTAATTATCCATTGACGATAAGGAAGTATACCAAAGGAAAACTGAAGCACTATGCATTTAAAATCACATTTTTGACTTCATTCGAGAAGAAAACGGTTCGAAACATCAATGGAGATTATTTTCCTTTGCTATCTTCGGAAAGAAAAAGAATATCTAAGAAAATATTATGGAGCCTGTACCTTGCGGTGACCAAAAACAAATGAGAAAACTTATCACTTTAAGTGATTGAAATCGATTTTCGGAAAATTTTCACATTTTCCTATTAGCATTTGTGGACAACATTTAGAACAGTTTTCGCTGGAGACGAGAAGATTTTACAAAGAATGGTACAAGGAAATTTTTTGTAAACGTATCCCTTTTCAGAAATTAAATTCCTGCTCTCCACGAGATTGGTAATGTTACAACTACTAAGGTAAGAAGATCGGTTATTTTATTAGAAACTTAAAGGAGCGAACAGATATTAAAATGAAAAGGAAGAACGATTAATTTAAATATAGACTTACACTGTTGATATATGACGCTGAAAATCAGTTATATAGAACACGATCCCACGTCCTCGATCAGCAAAAATCTGTAATTAAAAAAAAGTTGCTCTTTTTTGTACTGGAGTCTTTTCTAGCGTAAAGCCTTTTTTTAACTGCTGAAATAAAACCTTACAAATAGAAAAGCCTAGCAGATGTCACCGCGCGCACCTAAATTCCAGAAGTTATTTGCAACGATGAATCAAGATTGAATTCGTGTGTGATAATTTGCGCATACATACACGGTTTTGAGTATTTTCATAGGTCAGTGCCGGTTCTTAAGATTTTAATCACACCAAACTCGTTTCGCAGACGTTATGATATGTATCACTGAAACTTTAGTTTTCCAGGCCCTGAGATTGCATTAATTCTACCAAAAATAGTGCAAATGCAGTTTTGTCCGTCGTACATTAAACGTAGTGGAAAATTTTTCAATATTTTAATGGGGCTCCAAATTGAATTCAAATGTTCCCATTTGCAGCAAAAAACTTTATCAGTACTTACTAGAAGCAGGAAAATCTTTACAAAAATATAACGTGAAAGGAAATAATCGGTATTTGCGACTGCACAATTTGCACCGGACGGTAAAAGTTTTTGCCTTCAGATTTTGCCACCAAAAATACACACATACCAATATTTTAGGGAACACCAATACACAACAACGGCTATTAGGGAGTCAATCCGTGGTGTTTCTTTTCGCCCCTTATATGAAGCCGCAAAGCCTTCAACTTCGAATGAGCAATTTTTTTTCGTTCGGCATGACCAGCTGAAATTGAATATTACGCATCCTATATCCCCAGAGAATACCGCTTTCGCCCCGTTCTCATTTTCGTCCGGGCCGTAAGAGCGCTCCCTAGTGACCGGGAGAGAAGGTTGAACATAGGCGAGGGGTGCAAAATACGTGTCACTTGACTAGACCGACTGTTAGTAAAAAGAATAGACCTAAACGATACTTCAGTGCGCGCAACTTATGTTTTTTTTCTGTTACTGGTCCGGGGAGTGATAAAATCTACCTGAGTATTTACAACTCAGGGTAAATACTCTGCGTTTATACACGTACTACAAATAAACAATATTCTCGAATACTGGGGTGTTTACATCTTACACGAAAATCATTATCGGCAATCGAGTAACCCCATTAAGCATCGCGACGATAGGCAGAGCTATTGTTATACTGTGATACTTATCCGGTGAGTGATACGAACTATCTGAGTATTTACAGCTCAGGGTAAATACTGTGCGTGTATACACGTACTAAAAATAAACAATTTTCTCGAATACTCGGGTGTTTACAACTTACACGAATATCATTATCGGCAATCGAGTGACCCCATTTAGCATCGCGACGAAAGGTAGAGCTATTGTTACAAAAGTAGGGATTTTCGGACGTTTAGATGTCATTTATCGAAGACTTTTTTTTTTCTACTTAAAATTGCGAAGAAAAAACTTCTCTTAAAGGATAGGTACCCATGGGATTATTCATACACTTTTGAGGTCACAGAATTGCCCTAATATTAAAAGAAATTCAACTTTATTAATACAGATCAAAACAATCAAGAATGTGCTTTTACTGATTCTCTACGAATGCAATTCTATCGTACCGATGCCATCCATTAAAAAAAATATAGATCATTCTCAGGTCCCAACAAAAAAAAAACTGACAATTCGTGACATTAAGGGTACCAAAAGGATTTTTTGATTTTTAGACACGAGATTACTGTATATTTTCTTACTGCAGAAATTGGAAATTACATAATTGAAAATTAGTGGAAAAATTCACACAACCGAATGCATACTTCCCTTGGCTTAGTAAACTTAATCTTGATTTATTACCGTTTTATTAGCCTTAAGTGCAATTTATGAGGGTATTGATGTTACCGCATATGCAAGGATATGAAATTTTAATGAGTGGAGTGAGATAGAAATATTGCAATTAATTTCAAATTTAGTCAACCATTTGGACTCACATTTACCGAATGCCTCTTTTTCAGCAAGGAAAACAAATTCATCAATAACTGGAAGCTTAAAAGAGCCGACTAAATGCAAATGTAAAATTTTATAACTTAAGTATGTAATGAGACTGAGGTACTATAGATGACTGTTTTTGAAAATATATCATCAATAACAGCAATCAGCTTAAATGAAATAGTAATTGGTATAGTGATAAAATTTTCAAACCTATATAAGTTTAAAAAAATTGATTGCATTCACTAATTCGTCTTTCATAATTGAAAAGGCTTAAAAAGAATGAGTACAACTGAACTTCAGCGAAATAGTATCATCACACGCTTAAAAACCTCTCATCAAATGTATGGGGAAAGTTAATAAATAAAATTTTTAATACTGATGAGTATATACAGTCTGAAGCAAGCAATAAAAGAAATTCTATTAATTGAACCCCGGCCAACCAGTGGAAACAATATACAGTACGCTTTTGGAACGGTCGTTGGATGCTTATCCTTTAAAGAACATAAAATCTCATCCTTAATAATTACAAACATTAATAAGAATTGCAATAGATAGTTCTACAAAGTAGGAACTATTACATTTAATTTTCTTCTTAAGTCTACATCTCTGCGGCAAAAAGTAAAAGTATTTCAATTAGCAGAAAAAAATCCTTATTTTTGCTAACAGCTGAACAACTCATTAGGTAACTCACTGCTAACGGTTCAATTGTAGCAGATAAAATTTTGGTGTAGTATATTTTCCTTTTGATGGCAATGATGCTTTTAATTAAATTAGGTTATCATTTTACCTCGTGATTTTAATGTTTCTCCGCAGACAAAAAAAAAGATCTATGCTCAGATGTAAGGATTCACATGGTATAAATATTATGAATATCTATATATATGACATTATCATTATTATTTTTCCGCTTTTAATTATCCTCATGGATTTTATAGAATATTTAAAGAGCGTGCACTTTGATCGACAACGACAATCCTGAGCGGAGACGCACTAAATTATAACTCGATATTCTCAATATATATACGCGGATAAAACACCGTAAGTACATTGTAAAACACCTATAAAACTTTGGGCTCTATCCCCTTGCTTTAACGTTAACGAAACTGAAAGAAAACGAACGTTTTATATATGAACAGCATCATTACTCGTCAGTGGCGGATCCAGGATAGGGACAAAGGGGGGGCTAAGTGGGGTTAAAATTCCAGCAGTAGTGGGGGACGGAAAAAATTACCATTATATCTAGTGTAAATTGGACACTCATTGGGGCTATAGCCCTTAAGCCCCCCCATATATCCGCCGCTGTTACTCGTTACCATCCTGCCGAATACCTGGACTCCTACAAGTACCTACTCTGCGACTTTAAATGCCCGTGATCCTCGAGGAAGATAAAATGTCATCGAGATTATTATGAGAATAATTAACTAGATGTAAGGATTCGCACGGTCTACACATTATGAATACATTATCTTTATTATTTTTTCCGCTTTTTAAATATCGTCATGGAATTTTAAAGAATATTCAAAAATCGTGCACTTCGCTGCTCAGGGGGATTTAATCAAAATGGCTACTTTTTCCAGAAAAATAGCGATAATAACATGATAAATCAAGACCCACATTAGGATATTACCACTTATGTTGGATTAGACTTCATCTATTCAATGGTAAAATTAAAAATTCTTTTCATACAGTGGTATAAGGGGGTAACAAAATTGCCATTGAAATATAATTGGCAAACACTTTCAAAATGCGGCAAAATGAGGAAAACGCCGTCCAAAATGAAAAGGCAACGTCATAAATTTCCCTGCGATTCTGCGGTTAAAAAAAAAGTATATTTGCGAAGGAAACAGAAAGCCTTCTTAGGAGGATTGTTCAGTTGAAGACATATGACGAAGGCACTACTACAAACATGAATGACTTTTGATTCTCAAGTTCGTTTCTTTTAGCTTTATTGCCCTTGAATGAGCTCAGATTAAAAGAGCATTTGAATGAATCTATGAAGGGCATTAAGCCGGAATGACTAGACTCGAAATAAATATCTAAGGAAATTTGTTTTTGGGGAAGAATCGCTTCATTACAGGGAAGAATTGCATGCGGAAATGGAAATTTGAGTCTAGAAGAGAAAACACTGTGATGTAGGCACCTCGAACAACTCGGACACACTCTCGCTGGAGACATTTGTGAAACCTACAAATTATTCTGAAGGAGCTGCCGCCATGACTACAAGTTTCAAAAGGAACTCATTATTTCCTGATTATCTTTGGTACGTTTTAAAAGAATGCTTTCAGTACATGTGGAATCCAGAGATTCTAAAATCAATACTACTATTAGGCTACATACGATGTATGTAAAAAATACCTTTAATTTCTGATTCATGCTTTCCCAAAATTTGAGTCAACCGTAGTAGCACGAAAGCAACTTTGTAACGTGGTAATTCGAAGTAAACCATGGAAATATTAGCTATAAAAAAGAAATATTATTATTATTATTTGATATTTTACCTGAGACGAGCAGCAATTAAGCCATTTACAACCACAATCCTTAGAGCCGATACATACTAAGCAATTCATACATTGTCTAAAGGGGAATTGGGTTGGTGTGGGAGCTAGTGTGGGCTTCCCATCCCGTGGGCTCGGGTTCAATTCCTGGCGGTGGCAGTGATTTTTCAGAGACTGCCCGATCCCTGCTTGAATGTTGTGCGGAGGATATACCAAGCACAACACCCGTCCGTCGGAGAGGACGTTTCCCCTTGGCGCCTTTCGTTAAGAGCAAGCTAATGCCGACGCCGGGTTTCTCTCCACCCTGCCTTACCTACCCTTCCCTCCTGGCACAAATGACCTCAGCTGTCGGTCGCCTCCTCGAAATACCATACCATACCTCAGTCCATAATCCGGAGTCAAATGTCGGGTGAAACCTTTGGATTCCCCTAAATAAATTCTCGAAAAGTGAAGTGGCCCAGGGAAAGGAACTGGAGCCACCATACCATTACCTTATTATATTCATTCTCAATCTCAATCTGGGGTCAGCTCTACCCTACCCAACCATACCATACCTCCGGGTTGACTCACTGAATAAGTGAGTAAGTAAGACCATAAATCAATAGTTATGATGCTATAGTCTATCGAATTCATAACTTTTGTTACTATTTCACGAAAGTTCAAACACTGTATCGCAAATATTAAAAATTGAATGAGCCCACTGCTCTCATCACCCAGCTGCGAACATTTTTGTAAAACCGTTAAATAGGGAACGAAGTGGTGGCATAAATCAAACTGTCACCGCATGGTCCAGGGCCTCCTACATATTGTCCTTAAGCCTGGATTTATCGCATTCAACCCACACGCTGAATATTATATTCATCGGCGAACCATCGCCGTCGATAATGCCTCTGCAGCGACATCAGCTACTAGCCGTGGTTGTGCAGGGTTCGCTCAAAATAAAAGAGAACAAAATCAAAACATGCAAATTCTATTTGAAAAAATACTCACATGTACGCACTTCTCTCCGTGGTTTTCGGTTTAGCTGCGTCCAAGTTGCTTTCAGGATGACGTTTCGTGGCCTATGATGGCAGTGGCGTAGCCAGGAATTTCGTTCGGGGGGGGGGGGGGGGTCAAAAACCAGGGGGGGAAATTTTTGAAAAAATATGGTACGAAGTAATGGAGTTAAAACTAATTTTAACACTATTCACAATCGAAAAAACTTAATTTGTTACAGAAATGTTTTGTAAATTCATGATAATTCAATATTTTCTTTTATTTTATGAAGAAAAATAATTGTGTTTTCATAATTCGGGAGGGGAGGGGTCCCCCTCTGGCTACGCCACTGCATGTTGGCCAAAACTTGAGATCAGGTTTGAGTGCCGACAGATGGTATTGGCCCTCTATATATACCATTCTTATACAGTTACTGCAAAAAGAATTCGGACAGTGCTTGGTTTCAGCCACTATTACTGTTTTCACTCCTTTACACTTGTTCTTCGGATTCAACATGAATGTGGTGATATCAATTACCTCTCTGGTAAATGTTTACTAATTGAAAGAACGATGATTTTATGCTACTTTACTATAAATCGAGTCCAATAGTCGAACATGCAAAATTTTTGATCCCAAAAAGTATTCGGACACACGATGCACGTCAATTTACACACGTTTATCGGAGCCCACCGGTGTCATCGCTGTCGAGCTGTGGGCGCACGTGCTTCCCCTTGGCTGTGGCGAAGTGAAACGCAGCTTTGACAAAACGGCGGGCGACCTGAAGTGTTGACAGCCATGGGACGAAAGGCCACTGAGACGACTAAAGCTGTGCGAAAGCTCATTATTAGACATTATTATCAATGTTAGTCACTGGATCAAAAGCTGGACTTGTCAGACCAACAAGGTCAACTCTGCACGACCAGGCGAATCGGTTAGGGAAGACCAAGACAGTTCTAAACAAGCCCCAAAGCGGAAATCGACGGAAATTGACATTGACGACTGATTCATCGTGCGGGAGATCAAGGACTCAAAAACCAGCGCTCCAAAGGTAACTGCTGACCTACTGAAGAGTGGAGATGACATATACATCGCCCGGAATGTGTTGCATCAAAACGGTTACCACGGCCGAGTAGCAAGCAGGATGCCGTGGATCAGCATGGTCAATCGCAAAAGGCCAGTATATTTCGTGCGGAACATCAATCTGAGCCTTAAGAGATGTATGTTCGCTTTATTTTCATTGACGAGAGCAAGTAGAACATATTCTGATCCGATGGCCATCAAATACTGTAGCGACAGTACAATACTGAGCTTTCATCATGTGCTCACTTCATTCTACTTTTCTTTTTAGGAGATTTTCTAGGAGAAAATGAATGGGGTTGCAATGGATCGCCGTTATCTCTGGCGATAGCTAATTTCTTCATGGAAGATTTTGAGGAAAAACCCTCCCCGCCGCACAGTGGGGCCAAATGCTTAAAAGTTGGTCATAATTATTAAATATCATGTAATTTGATGCACAAAGGTTAAGAAAACACTTAGCTGTTTCACAAAATAAAATATATTGCGACCGGTTTCGATACAGCGTATCATCATCTGGCCAGATGATGATACGCTGTATCGAAACCGGTCGCAATATATTTTATTTTGTGAAACAGCTAAGTGTTTTCTTAACCTTTGTGCATCATGAAGGAGTTTCACCATGTTACGCCAACCACCATCGCATTTATCATGTAATTTGTTTGAAATTTGGAATATAACAGTTTTAGAGGTCGCTAATTCCGAATATGATATTGTAATATAAAGAAAATTTATATTTTGCCAAAAAATTGGAATTTTTGCTAAAATAAGACAGTAATTGTTCCTTATGTCCAGTGAAAGGGGGGAATATTTTTAATTATATTATATTACGAATATGAAACTGATTTTGAAAATTAGATGAAATACATTTCAAAGCTTTAAGGCAATCGATCCATAATTTTATGAATTATTTTAAATAAATATCATCATTTTATGGCTATTTTTAATTTTCAAACATTCTAAACGAATTAATTTCCGATATTGTTACATGTATCTTAAAGTACATGTTATAAGCATGTATATATACTTATGGCTTAAAAATATATCCTGGAACATAATAAGGTAGCAAAGAAATTATAAACATTATTATATAACAGTCAGTCAGCGTAGAATATGAACAGGCCCGCGACCACTCACTTAAAAAAATGCAAACACTAAATATAATCCGTCTCTAATTCGTCCCATGAATAATTATCTAAGCACAAAACTGCATTATTGAATAAACCCACATATTATTTTGAATATTAAATGAAAACTAATAACTTAAATGTCTTCATAAGAATATATAAAACGTTAACAAACACATTTACATCACACATTATTATATAGTAGGTTTTCTACGTTGAATATGAAAAGAGCTGCGCGCACAGGTTTATAAACGTAAACACTAATTTCAATCAGACTTCTTTCCATCCAAAGAATCGTCTACCAATTCCGATGAAGATCCTGATTCTATCAGGTAGGATTCATACAAAATATTCATGGCTCCGGAACATAAAACTGTCGATGACTTGGACCGCATCACAATCTGACTTACAATAATCGAGTCGGAATGTAACATCAATCTCACGACCAAGCCCACTACAGTTTTTTCCTCGAACACTTTCGGGTAAAATCTTCCCTGAATTTCCTCAACAATTTGTTGTACGCTTCCTGCGCTTCCTCTGACATTTTTTCGATTGGTAACAATGATTTTTGTATGGCATTCCTTTCGTGCAACAGTATTTAGGGTAAACATTGTTGGCATGCAAAACCAGTGATATAATTCAACAATAGCCGTGCTGTTTAGATAGAATACACTTTGCAGATATCTATATTTATTCTATAGCCAGAAGACAGCTTGTAAAACAGTATTAAATATCTGAAGAAGCTCCAAATGGAGGCCTGTTATATTGGCGGAAATTTCAGAGTTCTCGAGCTGTGTTGTCGTCATTACTACTACCATACACCTGCTGTGGCCGGTTTAAACTAAGCTCCTTTTTAAGTCCTTCTCCTTCTTTGGCTCCTCCACCAATTTTTTAGCGTTTGTATTGCAGATCTGCCAGGTTTTAACTTACATTCTGAAAGCTACTTGCAAGCAGCATCGAAATTTCGAATCCATGCATGCAACGTACTTAAACTACATTAAGGGATATCATTCTTTACTGGACGAGATCTTATAGCATCAACTTTGTATATACTTTGTCTTGAGTCTTTGTTGCGTCAATTCATTGCAAAAGAACTCATTTTGTTTCGCTGATTATAAAGTAAGTGCTCCCTCTTGCATGCAGCGTGTCAACGAGCTGCGCGCTTCGGCGTCCATACGGTTTGAGGTTACTTACGTATTTCTTCATTGATTCACGAAGGGGCGGGTTGGGGCGGTTAATTTTTTTTTGTTTTGATAGCTGAGAGTTGTGGCTACAATAATATAACTATATAAGAGCACTGCAGAGCACTGCTATATAACTTAATGATGTTCGTATTTTTATTTTTAAATAAAAATTGTGCAATTTATTGGTTAATATTTATGTTAATAATAATTTTAATTTTTTTTTCAATGTTATGGTAAAGCAACATTTTTTATCTATGCACATTGCTGCGTTGATTATATTTTTTAAATTTTAAATTTAGGTAATTGGGTAGCTGAGGAGGAGTCTAGAAGATGAGGGTATTTCGAAGCGAGAGGGAGGATATGTATCCCAGCAGCGCACCTGTCACTTTGAAAGTGATTTTTACGAAGAGGTGCACACTTACCTGCTTCTCAAACTTATTTCTCAGCAGCTCAAATAAGTGCCTTCCCAACCATGTAAAAAGAAATCAAAACCCCGAACTTTTATTTTTCTAATTATGGCCACCTTTTATAGATTTGGCCCCACTGTGCGCCGTCCAAAATGTTTTTTTCCGAAGTGTGGACGATTACTTTTTGTGTGGCCACATGGTACGGCTGCGTTACAGGAATTTCTAAAACATATGAACAACCAACACCCGAGCATCACCTTTACAATGGGGATAGAAGAGAATGGCCAACTTTCTTTCCTGGACATCTTAATATGTAGGTAAGAAGATGTTTTTCATAACAAACTGTTTACCGGAAACCAACGCATAAGTCAAAGCGTTCTCTCCCGTTGTATAAACTCGAACGCCGCATGATGCCTTCTTCATACGCTTAAGAATGTTTAGTAAGCGCTATGAAAGATATCCGTGAGCGAGTGGCCATGCTAGACCTAGAATCCAATGAGAAGATAAGGATGGTGCCAGACTCATATAGGGCCCCCTTGGTGAAGTTCCCGGACCTTTTGCTGCAAGCCCCTGCTGCTCTTCTCAAGGTGGCCGGCGTTGAAACCCCCATTGAGTTCACCCCCCATAGCCAACTTGACGAGGTTCAAGTTAATGGGTTATTGAATGACTATAGCACATCACTAAATCGGGTGTATAAATCTTCGATCAAGCGGGCCGTCCATCAGGGCAAAGTGCTCGAGTCGATGTCCTGGGCCCACACAACCTTGACCTATGCTGTGAACAGGACCAGGGATGCTTTCATGTGCAAAGGAGTATCACTGGTTCTAAATAGATATAGGAAGCACTTCGACATTCTGACCATGCAGGACATAAAATTGAATTATGATATAGAGCTAGGAAAATTAGGCCTTCGACTTCACCATACTGAAAGGGATCCAGACAGACTCACAGAGTATGTATGGTGGAGAGTAAACTCTTTGAGTCTTATATAAAAGGTGTTAGTTTAGGACTGAATGTCATATCTTTAATTGATTGTATACATCTCACATATTAACAACCAAATCACAGAACAGAAAATTTAAAGAATCCACATACTAACCCTAAGCCATAATAATTTCTGTGGCCTTTCTGAAGAGTGATCAATCATCATGTTATATCCTGAATGATCTTGACAACAACTGGGCCAGGACCATAAATGACGAATCACAGCGGAGAGGGCTGCTCCTCCAGCAACCGTTCCATACCATCGGGGTCCGGAAGTTAGATACGGCTCTGCGTGATTCCACCGCTAAATACTTCGTGAGAAGATACCGGAATCAGGATCAGACCGAACTTGACAAGTTCCTGGTCGACCAAGCTAGGGATAAACTCTCATTTTGTGACGATATTGATGAACTGTGTCAACTCTAATCTTTTCCCCAAGCTCTACTTGAGTGCCCACAAGACCCACTACCCTAGACGTCAAGTGCAACAGAAATTTGATCGGATACTGAAAATAATCAAGAAAAACCTGCGAATAAAGATCGACTATTTATATAAAGGTGTCAAATCCAAGCCCACGAGGGCTGATAAAGCTAACCTTATGGATAGAATAAATAGTTTAGTGTTACCAGATTCACTGATCCAATACATCGGGTATACATGGGACACTGAGCTTATGATAACAAACACGACCCTAACTAAGTTTAAGTTGTGGGACATGACACACAATAGGGACCATCTTAAGGAAAAAGCATACTACTGTAGTGAGTCGGATAGTTTCTCATGAGTCTGGAATGGCCAAATTGCTATTGTTGAGCATGAAAACAAATTTCATGTGGTTCCTCAGGCCTATCTGTTACTCATACATAACAAGTTCTGTGACATACTCTCTGTGCTGATGTATGCTATTATGTGCAATGGAACATTCTATGAGGAGGGGAGTTATGAGACCACGAAGGGCTTTCTGGATGACTTCGCATCTCTTTCTATTAGACATGTTGGAGGCAGTGCGACATCTTAAAAAGAAGTTTATCAAGACACATGTGTTTAGACATAAAAAGTGGACCATCGTTGAAATTGAATCAGGCTGTTCCAAGGGCCTTGTCCAGGCCTGCATGAGGAATCTTGACCCAGATAGCAACGTTATGCGAAACAAATACGGTAACATACCCATAGAAGATTATGACAAGGTAGAATTTCGACCTATCATGAAATATATGAAGTATGAGAATATAATACCCCTCCTCAAGGACAGGACTCAACCAGTTGTTAGGTCTGAGGTCCTTAATACCTATCTGAAGGAGGAAATAGATCGAGGGTCAATTACATCGGAGGACACAAGGGTCTTATTGTACTATCTGCTATCATGCTCAAAGAACACAGACCACGTCACGTTTATAGACAGTTGCAACAACAGCAATGACCCTGAAGAATTTATGGAATATATTTTAACGGTTCAAACCGCGAGAGCCGCCAGCTCGCCTCCCGTTCGATATCTCCCCGTACATGTGATTGTTAACTCTCCACTCCCCCAAAATAGAAAATTGCCCCTACGGAGACTAACCGTATCCGGGCTTAAAATCAAGTTCCCCAATTGTTCGTGCCTGCACGCACACTCACTTACAACAGTATTTAAGGAAATCGTGGCAATAGCAAAACAAATAACTTCAATGACGTCCCTTTTACAATTGATTTTTAATAACTGATCTACCATAGGTTCCAAAATTTACACTGACACTTAAGTATTCCCCAAACACACACAATAAATCCCCGTTCCAAAATCCATCAGCGTCACCTCCAACATGAAATATGCACCTTCGGCTTCTCCTTCAAAATTACAATAGCACTTTCTCAATGATTATAAAAAAATGATGTTTCCAACAACAAAATATACCCACGCTCTTTGGCGAATGAGCAACGTAAAAAATAGTGACATCAAACTTACACAAAAAAAACTTTCCGTGCAAAGCAAGTATAAATTGGGCGTTAGTCTGGTCACGTGGCCACCCGTCTTGAAGTCGGGCTCAATGATCCGCCAAGTGACACTAACATTCAGATATTATGCTCAAACTTCACCACGTGCCGCACTTAAGTCTTGCAGGGCCGTGACTAAGACCAGCTAACAGTAAATTCACTAGGGCCTTATTGTGGGGAGCACACTTGGGACTTTCAAAGGGGGAACAATCTGGACACAAAAGGATCTATTCGGGCTTTGGTAATTTCCAAGCTTACTTCCTTTATCCGATGTTCTCGCCACCCCTGAAGAGCTGTCCTCGTATCTGCCTCCTCCACATGCCGTAGCTTGGCTGCTGCTGCTTGTCACTGAACACCACTATTTGACTTTTGTCGTGTCAGACCGTAGGAGAGAGAGAGCACTAGACTTCTCGTCTCTCCCTTTTATCACCTCAGTACTACCCACAATCACCTCTGGTGCACCACAACGCCCTCTTTTTCCCCGGCCGAAAGGCGGGTTTTCAAACGCATTCCGGGAGAGAACCTTTGCGTCGCCTCTCCCGGAAATTCACTCTCACACAAATTCACACGACTTCCCGTACATAAAAAAAATATTCTACAATGAAAAAACAAAATAAACCCTTTACATAAATCCAGGACAGAACTCCGTAAAAATAAATGCTAAAATTGTGAGTGTGCGCGCAGACGTAACACCCCAGCCGCGATGTTTTAAAATGATGCGTCGGGCCGGCTCCGGTCCTTACCGCTACAATATGGTGATTAGGATAGTGCCAAAAGAGAAGGAACTTAAAAAGCCGTATAGGGGGTTTGGATGTCAGACCTGGTTTGACAGAGTACGTAGACAGATACAGGAGAGGAACGCGCACAGATTCGTGGACTTATACGACACCGAGCAGGCTCTCACACTTACTGAACTAGGGATTGCCCGCAAACTATTCTCGTTCAGGGTTATACAGACAGCCTTCCCTGGGTATCAAGCCATCCTGATTGTACTTGACGCCAAGAAATGAATTCGTTCATGAGGTCAGGGTTCGTTGATGTCATAGGGAAGGAAGTGCTTTACAAAATCATTAATGTTACCCATTTCCAGAAAACTATGGAATGTTATCAGAAGACCATGTTTTATGTTCCAGATGAGGAATCACCGATCGATTATTGGGAGGGTCAAGAAGGTGAAATGAGGGTCTCAATCAGGCCACCTGGGAGATATGCTGGACGCCAGGCCTTCAAGTCATAGCGGAAAAAGAACTTAAGGGACTACGAATTATCAAATTCGTCAAGGGAGACGACACTAAAGTCGCCATACTTGTGCCCAACCATCTTCTGGCCAGGACTCCATTACTAGACATCAAGAATGAAGTAGTGAAGGTGCTAGCGGCAGGAGCTGCGAGGGTCACAAAATTAATGAGGAAGAAAGTTTTGGCTCCCTGCACTACTTTTCCTTCTCAAAGAATGCTTCAATCGATGACATAGAACTCCCGCAAGCTTACCGTAAGATCTAGAAGACATACGGAGCCAACAATGCCTTTGTTCCCTCATTAGATGAGTACATCGGCTCCGCGTACAGTAATGCCCATAGTACCTGCCGAGTGGCTTGCCATGTCATACCTGCCTATAGTGTGGCGCTTTTCTGGAGCATATTTCACCTCCTAATGCATCGAGGCTATAGCAAGCTAACGAATGACCAGCTGGCAGGCCTACTCCTGGTCCCTAGTATCCTCGGAGGGTTTCCGGTCATCTACTTACAAAATATGTTTGTCAGGGCTGAGGGCGACCTGTTAACCTCGTTCATATCAATTCTGTCCATAACAAAGGACAAATGCGAAGGCTTTCTCCTTCTTGAATAGGACCATAAGGGACTGGAACGATCTACCAGCAAAACTATTTGAGTCCTTCCCGAAAAATTATGCAGTTTCAAAAAGCAGTTGAAGAAGTAGGGACCAAGGGCTTTTTATAATGTTTTCTATTGTTTTTTAAAAATGTTTTCCATTGTTTTATCAAATCTTTTCTATTGTTTTTTCAATGTTTTCTATTGTTTTCTTTCATTATATGTACATGTTACCACCAGGCCAATGGCCTACTTGTAACACTTTTAATAATAATAATGCAGGCAGACTACTACGAGTGTTGGCCAGCAGCTAAAGCCTTTATGGATGTTCAAGTGTTGCCGGTTGAGTCAGCCATCAAGGGCTTACTCAGGGACCCATACTCTCTACCCATCATAAAGCCAACAATGCCCACTTCCGTTTTACGGTCTCAGATAGCTACCATCCTTAGGAGATATGGTAAAAATGATCAGCTTAAGGCTCTGCTCAACCTTGTTTCTTCTGATGTTAATAAGGAACTGACTGACATTCTCTTGTCTCTGAATGTCTTCAACCCCAAGGTTATGGCTCTAACATATGCATCAAGCCCTGAGGGTCTTCTCAATGAGCTTCTCCGCAAATTCGAGTCGGGTAGGAGTGTTTGCGAACTGATCATAAGAACACTGGGTAGAAAATCTGCCGCAAGGATACTGAGGATCATGCTGAAGGCTGAATGGCACCTACAACGATGGCGGATTTAACTCATCAAGAAGTGCAGCACGGGGAGCAACACCCAACTTCTCGATTATGTCTCAACATGCCCGGCTGAGTCAGCCAAGAGGATACGTGAAATGCTGTGGGGCAGACCAGTGGAGGCCATCACGATGCCCGGCATGGCTCACCTTGTATACTATATCGACGCTAAGGAAGGGCCTGTAGATCTTTGGGCGGAGAATCATCATCTCCATTATAAGTTCCTGCCTCCCGTAAATACACTTAAGCCATGCCACCTGCCGGGTTTCCAGTCTTCAGGGCTACGGCCCTTCTTTGGCCATAAGACAAGGACCAACCTGTTACCAACTCCCATACGGATGATTGACAAAGATGAGCTCCTTACAAAGGTTCAAACACTGATTGACCTGGTCTCTTGGACCAATATGGTTACCATCGACATGCAAGGAGAAGAGACTGAGAGCAACTACCCGGCAGTGATCCGATTCCTCCTTAGGCTGTATCTAGATATGGACCCGGAGGAACTGATGGTTTTTAGGGCAACCAAGAGGAGCGGATCCATCCAGCATCATGTTAGAGCCCCTGGATTCCGGGAAGAAATCATGCCCAACACTCTTAGCAACATATACCTGTCCTCATCCGGTGCGTCAAGCTCCCATGTTCACTTCCGCAAGGACAAGAGCCATTATAGAATTAATTTCCTCCAGATCTACTGTCATACGATCGCTATGTACTATACGTTCCGGAATGCAGGGAGTAGGCGGAGAACTGCACATAAGCTGTGGGCAGTGACTACCCCATGTGTCTACTGCAATAAGCCGATCACAGAAACACCCCTAATAGTGAATAAGAACTTGATCCCGACCCATATAAGCAGTGAGATGCATTCCATCAAACTAAGCCAGGATGCGACGGAGATCATTGTGGACACCTTTAGAGGGACATCTCGAAAAATCCATCGGAAATTTAATGATCCGTCAGCAGTGACTGAAGATTATACGTGCCATGCAGTAATGCAAGATTTCATCCAGGAAACTTACATGTCTAGGGTACGTTTGCAAGACATGATGAACCAACACTTAATAAGTGATGAGGCTTATCCGATTTGTCCAACCTCGTGTCCGGAAAGGAAGCACGAACGATAAGGATGACAGAGGTGAGCTTATCACCCGAGATGAATGAAGACAGCAAGAAAGCACGCGAACGGTGGGATGAAGCTCAGAAAGTAGCCTTAGAAAGACTCGCAAACCGCCAGGTAAAAGACGCGGCACGCTATGACGACAAACACAGGGATGTAACGTTCAAACCCGGTGACCTGGTGCGCGTGTACACCCCCACGCGAAAAGTAGGGAAAACCGAGAAACTTTTACCCCAGTACCACGGTCCATATGAGGTTATGAGGCAAAAAGGGCCCGTCACATACGAAGTAAAGATGAAAAAGGGTAAATTAGATACGGTTCATGTATCACGCATGACGCCGTACCATGTACGCGGATCTGGAGAACCTGACGCCCGGAGTGGAGAACGAAGCGATTAGGAGCAGGCTCGTGATGAGCGATATGTCTTTGGAGGTCACGCTCCGAGACATGAGTTGGCGTGGGAGGAGTTGCGACTTTCATCGCCCGGCAGACGGTGTCAGCCGCAATCAGCAGGCAGTTTTATTCAGCTGGAAAAATATTGAATAAGAATAAACCCCACATCACGAATTTAATTTTGCAAATAGGCTGTTAGTTTAAATGAAACTTAACCTTCTTCACAGCCGCCACTTTTTCTTTCCATGTTTCTTCATTTACATTGCATCTTTCTCTGCCGGCGATGTGCTCGAGCCTTTTTCTTCTCTTCGAAATGCGTTCTCATCCTCCCCTCATTCGCGCAGTTAATGACACTCGCACCACAAATGTAAATGTTGAGCACGTCGCTGGCCCAAGAAATTTTACGAGATTTTTATTTTTTGTGTGAGTTTATATGCCTTGTAAGAATAATACGGTCGACAGACGACCTAAAAAGATGAGACAACTTATGATGACATCGCCTAAAGGAGAAAGGCAAGAAGTAGAGGTAAGAATTAAAATGAATAAGAGACATGATAATTTATTCGCAGCGGATACCAACCAGTAACCGGCTTGGATGACCCTCGCAGGCCACCGCTAAGTGCTTTGTGAGAAGATATGTACAGGAATCAGGATCAGACCGAGCTTGACAAGTTCCTGGTCGACCAAGCTAGGGATAAACTCTCATTTTGTGACGATATTGATGAACTGTGTCAACTCTAATCTTTTCCCCAAGCTCTACTTGAGTGCCCACAAGACCCACTACCCTAGACGTCAAGTGCAACAGAAATTTGATCGGATACTGAAAATAATCAAGAAAAACCTGCGAATAAAGATCGACTATTTATATAAAGGTGTCAAATCCAAGCCCACGAGGGCTGATAAAGCTAACCTTATGGATAGAATAAATAGTTTAGTGTTACCAGATTCACTGATCCAATACATCGGGTATACATGGGACACTGAGCTTATGATAACAAACACGACCCTAACTAAGTTTAAGTTGTGGGACATGACACACAATAGGGACCATCTTAAGGAAAAAGCATACTACTGTAGTGAGTCGGATAGTTTCTCATGAGTCTGGAATGGCCAAATTGCTATTGTTGAGCATGAAAACAAATTTCATGTGGTTCCTCAGGCCTATCTGTTACTCATACATAACAAGTTCTGTGACATACTCTCTGTGCTGATGTATGCTATTATGTGCAATGGAACATTCTATGAGGAGGGGAGTTATGAGACCACGAAGGGCTTTCTGGATGACTTCGCATCTCTTTCTATTAGACATGGGGATAAATTCTCGCAAATTGCAAAGATTCTGTAGTCCTTAAGGACAGGCATAACTCTGATGGAGACTGATGGTGGGCTCAACAACCAATTCCATGGTCATATCGTCAACAGCATCCTACCGTATCGTCAATACCGTAGTGAGTCGGATAGTTTCTCATGCGTCTGGAATGGCCAAATTGCTATTGTTAACCATGAAAACAAATTCCATGTGGTTCCTCAGGCCTATCTGTTACTCATACATAACAAGTTCTGTGATATACTCTCTGTGCTGATGTATGATCTGTTGTGCAATGGAACATTCTATGAGGAGGGGAGTTATGAGACCACGAAGGGCTTTCTGTCGTGAGCGTGAGCTCCACAAACCTGAGTGAGTGAGTGCGTGTGTCCTACGCGGCTATTTGTTCCTTGAAACAAACCCGCGAGGTGCGTGTGTGAGAGCGTGTGTTATTTATTTTATCATTTGTCTTTTCCTTTTGTGTGAGTGGGTCACTATCGTGAGCGTGAGCTCCACAAAACTGAGTGAGTGTGTGTGGGTGTGTCCTACGCGGCCATTTGTTCCTTGGAGCGAGCCCGCGAGGTGCGTGACTGAACGTGTTTTTATTTATCTTATTGTTTTGTCTCTTTCTTTTGTTGAGTGGGTCACTGCCGTGAGCGTGAGCTCCACAAACCTGAGTGAGTGTGTGCGTGTGTCCAACGCGGCCATTTGTTCCTTGGAGAGAACCCGCGAGGTGCCTGACTGAGAGCGTGTTTTTATTTATCTTATTATTTTGTCTTTTCCTGTTGTGTGATTGCGTCACTGTCGTGAGCGTGAGCTCCACAATCCTGAGTGAGTGAGTGCGTGTGTCCTACGTGGCCATTTGTTCCTTGGAACAAACCCGCGAGGTGCGTGAGTGAGAGCGTGTGTTATTTATTTTATCATTTGTCTTTTCCTTTTGTGTGAGTGGGTCACTGTCGTGAGCGTGAGCTCCACAAACCTGAGTGAG
Source organism: Ischnura elegans (assembly GCF_921293095.1). Classification (NCBI taxonomy): domain Eukaryota; kingdom Metazoa; phylum Arthropoda; class Insecta; order Odonata; family Coenagrionidae; genus Ischnura; species Ischnura elegans. Next base: position 35,026,834 of record NC_060249.1, read on the forward strand.
CGTGTGCGTGTGTCCCACGCGGCCATTTGTTCCTTGGAGCAAATCCGCGAGGTGCGTGAGTGAGTTTCGCGTTTGTATTATCTGTTAGTGTCTTACCCTGTCCATTACTCCTCGTGTTAGCATTATAACTCCCCACTTCGAGGGGATTGATATTTCCATGACTACGATCTACAAGCACATGACCGACTGTAGTTCTCCTCTGCGTCATGAGCTAATGTGCTTGTCCAAAGTGATGGGCCATCCATTCGTCGATATGAGGCTGGGGACCCCCCTGCGGTGCCGAAAGTCTACTGAATCCCGGGTCCTTTCCTTGGGTCCAGCCACGTTCCTGATTACACACCCCCGAAGGATGCTGTGATCCTTTGTGATGGCGTCCGTTGGAGCAATTGGGGCGCAGAGAATAAGGGATCTTTCCGAATTTCCTTACCCTGTGACTGTCGTCTTGTGTTCGACGGCAACGAAGTCACTCCTTCCTTTCCTTGCCTCCCCTCCACGGCCCCTTCCCTACTCTCCCTCCCTTCTCTCTAGCGCATTCGTCGACTTGCACTGTCTTGAATGAGTGAACTAAGTCATCGTGGAGCCCTGAGCATGACGCGCCGTTGGAGCTACGACCATGGATACTGTTCCTGAATATGGCTGTGATCGTCTTTCTGTCCTTACCCGCCTTATTCCTGAGTATCCGTCCACATATTGAATGCTCCCGCACACCTACCCCCTTCTTTCTGAGAGAGTATAATCCCTTGCCAGCGATTCGCCCACCCACACCACCGCCGCTTAGCCCTGTGAGGAGAGGACCACCAGCATTTGCCCCTCCAGCGGTGCCCTCCGCGGCCGCCACCTTTCGCCGTCCGGCGCCGGCCCTGTCCGCTGAGAACCCTGTCTACGAGGTGATTGAAGAGACGACGTATTTCCCCATGCGTCGCCCCCCCCCCCCCTGTGCGATGACGCAGTGTTGTGTTTCGAGTGTATTTCCCCACGTAGTGTTTGTAGTGCAGAGCGTTATTCGACCTCCCTCATGTAAGGTGCTGATTTTGTCTGTTTTTTTGTCTTTGGACTGCTATACGGGTAGCATTGTGACGTTTAGCTTCATTCAATTATTTGCTTTTGGTACAATGACTATGTTAAAGTGGTATTATCTTTTTCGTAACATTGTTGCTTTTATCTTAGTAGTGACTTTATTGGAGTGGATTTATGGCTTTGGTGTCAGTGATGTTTATTTTGCCTCTAGATCATCGTTCGTAATTTCGTTTCATTGTTTACATGTAGGACTTACTCATGTGTTCTGATAACTTTAATGTGGACCATTTGTCTCTTTTTGCGTTTTTTTTATTTTGAGTTGCATTATCTGATGTTTTATCTTGGGATTTGGTTCATGTTAGATTTTGTGTCATGAATTTTGATGTCTTTTTGTACTCTATTCAAGCTAGGTTTTTCGCTTCTAATTTGGGTGTTTTGGTGTATTTTTAATCTATCTCGACAATTTCGATTTATTTTATTGGATCATTTATCGCTTAGCTATTAAGGTTCAGTGTTGCCATTTGTTTATCATGGCTTTGTCTAATGTGCCTATCTTTTTGCATTATGTCAGTTGCGTTCCCATTTTCCTATATTACTTTGCAATGATTTTTATTTTGATTCTCTTTAGTATTCTTATACGCATCGTTTGCATTTGCTATTTGGTATGTTTCATTTTCTTACAATTAATCTTACTTGCTGTGGATACGGTATAGATCCCTTCTTTAGTTCGGCTCTGCATCGGCTAAAGCTGATTTTTGACCTCTTACATTCCACCGTATATTATGTTGTATTTTCTGTGTTTTATTGCACCCATATTTTTTATTGTTTTTTAAACGTTTGTGTCCGTATCTTTTTTGTGTGGGTTTGGTATGCTTATTTTGCTGCCATGCCGACCTCATCGGCCTCTGTGTGCCTGCTCGATGCAGTTGGTGTTCTTTTTGTTTTGTTTAACCTTTAGTTTGTTAACTTTCGGTTAACTTGTTTTTTTTGCGTGTATCCTACCGACTTTCTGGGTTCTAGCTTTTTGTTTCGGCACACAATTCTCTTATTTGTTATTTCGGTGTTTGGGTTCATTTTGATGTTCTCTCTAATGATTGTTGACATGGTGTCTCCCCTTCCGCGACCTTCCGCCCCTAGCTTGCTTCCTGCCTCTGGTAGATGGCGTTTTGTGATTGACTCCTCGTGGCACCGGGTTTTCTTCCCGGAATCCGGGAAGTTCCACCTGTTATGTGGGGGCATGTGCTATTTCCCTGCCCGTAACCTCTTCCCAGTCACTCCCCAAATTCCATTTCTGTTCGAGTTGGGCCAAGGTTAGGCTCTAGAGGTGAGACTCAAGGTTGAATGCTCTATTATCCGACCAAGCAAAAGCCATCTCCAGGTGGGCTGGCCCAGGGCCGCTTTCCCAAACTTTCCATATCTATTATCCTATAAATTCCTTTCTCACGATGCAAGCCGCTCTCACGATGTCACAGCCCACCTGCATAAGCGCTAGGCTTTAATCTGTTGGGCTGTGGTCGGTGAGTCGCCTTAGAGTTGCGTCCACCCAACCGCATTCTTCCTGTCGGTACATCTGATTGATGCGTGAGTACCTCTTCCTCAAGCTTGGGTATTTCCCATGCTCCCAAAAGGACACTGCATAGAGGTCACAAGGCTGCGTCTCTGGCGCCATCCCCCACCCCACGTTTTAACACCTCAGGCGTGGCATTTTCCCCTAAAAGAACATTCTAGAACCTTTTCCTGCGAGTGTATAAATAGTGCATCTTCTGTCGAAGACGCTCTCTCACTGTTTGAACTCTGACGGCGAAGCTACGCACCTCAAGACATCCCCTGTCAATCGCCACTTCTACGCCACTTGTCCGACTCGCCGCCCGCCTGACCTCTTCGCACGTGACTCTCGTCCTATCATCCCCAGAGACACCATGTTTAATACTTTGTGAGTTAATTGTACTGTTATAACTGACTATTAAATGGAGCTTATCTAAGATATGGTGTGTACTTCTTTCCTAAAGACTACCTCTGCTGACATGCGATCCTAAATCTGAGTAATTACGTCCCTAAACGTCAGCGACCCCTCTTCGGGCCACGACAATACCTCTACCTTAACGGACAGAGCCACCACCATCCATCGCAGAAAGATGCTGTATTATCTACCTTGGTCCATCGAGCCAAGTAAATATCAGATAATGTAAGCATCTAAGCCAAGTTAGACCACCTTAAACAAACATTTTTATGGAATGGCTATGGAAAACATGAAATTTTTAAGGCCCTAAGTAGATCCATATGAAACAAAAGGAGTTGCCAGGATGAGCTCCCTGAAAAACCGCTGTCCAAAGCCTTAATCCCATATTTTTCTCCCATATCTGGTAAAATCCACCGCATTCTAGGACGGTATGACATCAAAACCATCCATATGCCACCACCTAAATTAAGACACCGGGCGAAAGATTCTGTCGGCCTGAAGACATCAGAGGTTTATGAGATTCCTGGAGAATGCGGTGAAATAGATGTGGGGGAGACAGGCCGAACGATTGAGACGAGGCTAAAAGAACACCTAAGATTTTTCAGATTAGCGCAAGCATAAAAGTCGGCCGTGGCGGAACACAGCATTAATGAAGACCATGCTATTAGATGGGGAGATACAAAAATTCTTTTCCACGCACAACGTTACTGGGACCGCATAATAAAGGAAGCCATAGAGATCCGCCTCATTCCCAAAAATTTCAATCGGGACACCGGCTTTCATCTCAGCAATACATGGAGACCTGTAATCAGCTGTATAAAAACATAAGGGAGTAGCCGCGAGAATGGGTAGCGAGTCGGTACCCGAAACGTCGGCGCTCTTACATAATCTTACCCGCGCGGTATCCCGAGAAGATTTTTCAAAAAAAAATAAGGGAAGAACATGAAGAATTTCAAAAGACCTAAAGCCAATCGGATGACCTCTGAGCCGTATGTATTGTTGTCCTCGATAAACGGCCGTATCGGTTCAGTGTGAAATTGGACTTTCAAAGAGTAACACGGCCTTGAAGATGGGAGACAAGTCGTCTCTCGAAAGGTCGGCTTATACGACAGAATTAACCTGGCAGAGAACCCGAGAAGAATGCATCCATAGTATTCAGCAGGAGAAATTAACGTTTAATCAGCTTGATCCCAAAACCTTGAAAGCAGCAGTGAGACATGGGATTGGTTCTGTGATGGTGTGGGGGTGCATGGGTTTGTCTGAAGTGAGTAATTTGCTCTTTGTGGAAGAGATCATGGACCACAAGATGTACCTCGTCATATTGAAGCAACATTTTTACCTAATACTGAGAATATGGGACTGAGAAACAAATATATTTTTCAACAGGACAATGATTCCAAACACACGGCAAATAAAACAATGCTGCGGATCGTGTATAACACATTCAAACAGTTGAACACCCCTCCACAATCACAAGACCTCAAATTGATAGCGTGTCTGTGGAGTATTCTGAAGACAAAAATTAGGGAATGGCATATATCAAACAAGAATGACCTCAAGACTGCTTTGCTAGAAGAATGGAAAAAAATACCCCCTATTGTCACATCAAGATTGGTCCATTAAATGCCAAATCGCCTTCAGGCAGTCATGAAAAACAAAAGGAATGCCACAAAATACTATGCATTGCGTAAAGTGCGCCTTATGACCTCATTTAATATGAAAAATTCATGATCCGAATACTTTTTGTGCGACACGTTTGAAGTTATTTTTCTATTTTGTTTAAAATTTCGAAAGTTAATTATTTGTTGCTGTTGCTGTAGTGTATACATACATAAAGTGTCTATAGTACACACTGAGAAGCATTTCAAACCAGATCAATACGCGCAGCACAGAGAAAATGGAAATTTTACCTAAAATCAAGAGCTGTCCGAATACTTTTTGCACTCACTGCACATGATCCTCATCCTTATACATACATCTTCATAGGAGATGTAATGGTATATATGCAGTGCCCTTTCCATCTGTCAGCTCTCAAACCTGATCTGAAGATGTGGCCAGAATAGGACACGAAACGTCATTCTGAAAGCAACTTAGACCCATCTAACCCAAACACCATGGAGAAAACTGCAATCCATCGCTGCGAGAGTCACAAGCAGAAACTTATGTACGAGCAAAAAGAGATATCGATCACGAATACAGTTCTTTTTCCTTTATTTAATCTTCAAGATCAATCACCATGATAAATACATGACCCTTCGAAACACAATACTTTCATACTCGTGAATGGTAGGGTTTTGGATATTTCAAATCACAAGTTATATTAAGAAGTTGCTAGCAACCGAAATATTTGATTCGGTCTTCATTCAAGAACGATGATGAATGTCCTATTGTGCTCCGAATATAATCGATCCATAGCTGTCTGTGACGCTTCATATTGCGCCAAAATCACGTCCGTGGGATTGGAAAAAAAAGGATCGCCTCGAATTCCAACCAGTAGATGACCCAGCGAAAACAGCAGAAGCACGTTCGCCGTGCCGAGTTCCTCTATCTCTCACCCCAAGCAGCGGGATTACTCTTTTCGATTTAGCCGAGGAATCACCTTCTGTATTGTGGGAGACCGCTCGCCCTCTTCATATTCCCAAATCATCCTGCTTCCATGGCTGAATGTGGAACGGGAACACTTTTTTTGACCCAGTTCAAGCATTAAAAAATCATACATAAAATACATACAATCCAACGATCACACTAATTCACATGCTAGTTTTGACATCTCCACATGCAAGCAGCACTTTGAGAAATAATGGTTCCTTTTCATATGATATCGGTGGTGATAATGTGATTACGTAATAATTTATCGGGATAGCATTTTACTGATTTCGTGAGATCAAGTGATGTTAGAGCATATTTTATGCATGCAATTTTTTATAAACTAATAGCATGCATGCTTATAAATACATATATCATGCATTTTTTCAATTACCTGCGCATTTTAATTGTCATATTTCCGAAATAGAATGTTATTCATTTTTAGGTTTAACGCGCTATGAGATGCCAAAAATGCTCCAAGGTTTGCAATTCAGAGTAGCCAGCGCAGGAAAGAAATCTTTTGATACAAGAGACGCTCAGTCAAAGCTTGACTGATGAAAAATCAGCCGATTATGAAACTTGGACAAACAAGCATAGCATACGTGATCAACTACTACAGCAACTGACACAGCGGTTGCCATTCCGTCACAAGTCAAAGGGGACGGATGCGATGTGGAGAGACATAACAATCAGCAGAAAGTCGACGCAGGACACAGAGGGATTAGAAAAGTAAGTAGGTCAGCTACGACTGAGCAGTAGGCTTAGGGACACACAATCACCTTGTTAAAGACTCAGAATCACCGTCGACTGGCATGAAGAATAGGTGAGATTAGAGAGGGGAAATCACGAAAAAAAAGTCACCGTAGTTACTTAGCCAAAAATCAAGCTTACGTGATTCTATGCATTCGAAGAAATTGACCCCAATTCCCTCCTTATCCTGACTCCATTCTCATTTCAACGTCTTCCAGTACTGCACCTAAGTGCAGCTCAAGTATTCATATTGGTAATGTACATTTTACTCAGCTTCAGTGAGTGAAGATTGGCGATTTGACTATTATATCGTCATTTTCACAGTATCAACATCGTAGTCTTCGTAATAGTGTATATTTTACAATAGAAATAGATGATACATCCTTAGAAATAACGCCAAGAATGAGTTTTCTGTTTGAAAAAATTTCCTTTTCCGAGTGATTTCAAATCTATTTCTACTGAAATCTACCATTCTATACTTGCAACATTTTTCTAAATAACAAATTGTGGTTTCTACATATTCTCAGGCAACAAAATGTTTAAAATTGATGTTGTACGTCTATTAACTTTTAATTTTTCCTTACACATCATCTTACGTTGCCATTGTATTGAAGTGCAATCAAAACAAGAATTCATTCCATTTACATCCACCTTCTGCCAGTAGGTTATGAGTTCAGATTGAATTCATTAATATTAAAAACGCTTCCACAAAACGCTTGCGGAAACTAACTACGATAAAATATTTAATCAATTAATCTAGGAGGAAAAAATGTCGGAAAGAAGGAACTTTTAAAATATGCACCTCTGTTAGAAGAACAAATGTTTTGCTTTTTTATGAGGTAATAACGGGCTCTCCAATCTGTCCCGGTGGCAACAGTTATGAACTTTTGGATACTAACATTTCCACACTACCGTTCATAGTTCCGTTCATGTACAAATATGTTGATAACATAATTTTAGCTATTCCAAGATTTATTAGCTAATAGATTGTATAAAGGAAGATATGGTAAAAAATTAAACCAATTTCATGGTTAGCTTGAATTTACCGTCGAAACAGAGCAGGAGCACCAACTTTCACTCTTGGATACTGTCGTGAAACAGAATCTGATGGTAGAATATCAGTCGATTGATACAAAAAAAGCATTCAAAAGCACAGTAAGCGTAGTAAGGGATTTGGAAAGTTCGCTAGCTACCATCCCTTCAAATAAAAAATTAACACTAGATTAGCTTTGAAATACAAAGTTATACCGAGTATCACACTAAAATTTTAAAAATTATAGAATCATTGTCTTCTTGTGATCAATTCTCACACCATTACCCTCACATCGCCTGTCTAACGCCTCCACTAGATCGTGCAGCCCCCTCGCGGAATGCCTCATCAACACCTAATTATCCGCGAACCTCACTGACTCAAACAAGTGAGGCTCGCTGATGATTAGACGCTGCTTAGCCAGTCAGCGAGGGGGCTGCAGGCTCTAATGAATGCGTTAGACAAGCGTTACGAGGGGTATGCCATGAGGATTAATCACAAGAAGACAAAGGTCCACTACATGGTGTCGTAATCTAACGTGAGGACTGAAACTTATTAAGGCGAACATTTCCACCCTACGTAGTTAATGCACACTTCTTCAGAAGTGATGGGCGAACGGAAGCGTTTTCATGCTAATCCTGGACCAATAAATATCTTCCCACTACACGAGCATTTACGGCTCGACGTGACACTGAGCATCAAAATGAGAAGAGCGAATATACATTCGCGTTTTTTCTCGTATTCGGTAGAAAATGTCCCTCGATCTGCGGAAGCAATTACTATTTCTGCCTGGATAGCAATCACACCGAAATTTCGGGGGTGAATCACTCAGGCATTACTCGTTACTGGAAATCCATAAAAGAGACGCAACACCCGAAATTTTGCGATCTGGCACCTATATATAGGAGAAGGTAGTCGTCAGAATTGATCAAGTCTCATTTTACTCCCTTTTCTCGAGTAAATGGAACGCAGCACCGCTTCGTATTTTTCATTGTATCATATAACTCAATAATTCTTATTTCTTTGGAAAATGATTTTGGGAAATTGGAAAATGATTGGAAAAGATGTATTAATAGAAACCAGATGACTTAATTTCAAATTAGTTTAAGAGTTTTTTTTTCAATTTCAAAAGAGACATTTACAATTACGAGAGAGAGATTTTTTACAATTTAATCCGAGGTCATTACTAGAAAAAAATGAGCGAAAAAGCCAGTATGAAGTAATTTCACAAGATTTTAATAGGTAAACGTTTCACAATTAATATGTTAACGAGCGCTTCGAAGATCATTACATAGGTTAATTCACAATGCTGTCATCATTCGTTCCCATTGAAATTGATGTTTTCCCATTGGACTAGAAAAATAATTTAAGGTTCGGAGAATATAGTCAAAATCAATTCCATTTTCATTAGCTTTCAAAATATTACACAGCACGCCCTCTATAGTCCGGCACTTCATTTCTCCGGCCCAGCCAGTAATTCCGTGTTCTTATACATGCAGCTAACAAGCGGGTAGCTTGGTAATTTCGAGTAGTCTACTTCTCTGGTTAGCCTACTCCTGGCCTGGTTAACCTAGTTATTGTATTTTTACTTTACGTTAACACTTCAATTGCGCATATGCAATAATGCTGTGTATAATAAAATGTATTTTATACGTGTACGTACACAATAAAACATAGCTTCTGCTGTTTAATTGAGTCAATATTAATGATTTCCAGTAATCCTGCGTTTCGTTATCCGGCAGTGATCTGGTCCCATATCTCCCGGATACTACCGAGAGACCACTGTATTAATTTAAACAATTACACCACTTAATCGCTCAAAAAACACCAGGAATCTTAATTATCTATACATTTTATTTTTTTAATTCTCACAAAAAAAAGGTATTTGGGGTGATTTGAAAAAGCCGAAATGCACCACCCTGTGCCTCAGTAAATTGAAGAAATTTTGAAAAGAAAAAAAAAACAAATACTCGCAGCCGCGTTATATGGGCAAAAAAACTGCTTCCCGGGGCGGCCTGAAAATCCAGAATGAGAGCCGGATCCGTCATTTCTCACTTTTTTCGGCGTTTCGCTCACTCGCGCGCGTTCTCCGAATACTAACGATTCACCGCCGCTTCAGTCGTGACGACCCTTCCAAAGCAACGCACCTGCATGGGGCAGTGCCCATGCTACCGCGCAGTAGGTCATAAAAGAATATGAGAGTGTTAACTTTACCGGTCACTGCGCCCGGGAATTGCACTGAGTTCATGCAGCATAACGAACCGGGAGGAAATTGCACGGGAGAAAATATACATAAATATTACACACAATAAAGGAAGTGGATAAGATGGAATTGTGACATTTTTTACGAGAAAAGTATAAAATAGATAGAAACTAATCTGAGCTTTTAGTTAATTAAATCTGGGAATCTGCGCTCGCACGAAGAAAAAAATACGTGCAAAACTTAACAGAGCAAATTTAACGTTTATTATTTTTCGAGTGGAATCCCAAGCTGCGAAGATCTCAGATGAGTTTTAATTCCACTCATAGTAATTAATGTAATACCTACCAGTGCATGAAAAATCAAATTTATAGTTGGATGTAATTTCATTGCCCATGTTATAAAAAAATAATATACAATTTCCTCATTCTAGCTATACCGGCTAATATAATATTTATCTTAAAAATATATACCCCCTCGCTTATCGTGTTCTGCACTCATTTCATTTTCTTCAGGTGCTGGGGTCTTGTATTCCCGATGCTTCTAGTCCAGTGGCCATGGTGACAGAGCTGGGGGACCCGCTGAACACCGTTAGTTTGCTCCAATTATCATGGGAGGATCGGCTTAAAGTAAGTCTCAGTTATAAATATCGATAAAATATACCAAAGCGTACTTCCTACTTTAGATCATAGAGGAATCCGTACTTTTAACTTAAACTTCAACTTAAAGACTGCCAAGCAAAACCAGGAGCCCACGAGGGAGATTGTTTGACATTGAGAAATTTTGGGAGAGGAGAGGGAGACCTTTATTTCAGGACGAAAAACAAATAAGAGCAATACAATAACAGCAGATTGTATGTTCGAGGTTACTTTGTTGCCAGGCCCTTCCAGAGGGTAGAAAAGAGTACCGTGTGAATGGTCGCCAATCCAATCCTTATGTGGGTCTTTTATTACTTAACTTCGATGATCTTACAGGAATTATTATGTCAATGTAGCCAACCCCTAGCACAAAAATCCATATCTTAAAATGGATTAAGAGTGGTACCAGCTACAAATAAGCTATGATAAATACACAAAGTTTAGGGTGTGAATCATGTTACTTATCATCAACGAAAAGCAATCTAAATATAGGTTTTGTACGTATCTCCACTCAATTCTCCGATCGGCTTATACTCCAACACTTACATGATTCTTGTTTTTCATCCTCCGTGATCCAAAAACCTCTCCTGAGGCCTTACTATGCCGTTCTTCTCATCATCTTGTCATTCAACGATTGTTTTCAACAGACCATTGGGTCTCATCATGTGGCCTATTAATTTTTACTGTCTTTTACTCAAGGTTTTCGCAATAATTCTTCGCCACTCTCCTTCACACTTTCGCATTATTCACACGATCTGTCCATTTGACCATCATCATTCTCTTACACTGAACGCTTCCATTCTTTACTTTTCTGCTGCTGTACCGCCCATGCCTCACCACCATTTCCAAATGAAAGGCCTAATGCTTCTTTACTTCATCGCTCATATTTCCAGGTGTCAAAAAGCTCTCTTTAATTGGGCTATTCTACTCTTCTCTTATTATTTCACGCATCGGCGGTCACTCGGGTACCCATGTAAATGTACTCATTAACCGACCCGAGTTAGGTTTAGGTTTCTCACTTTACGTTGGTCTCAGCCATCTGCATTTTCGTCCAGTTTTAAAGGAGAAAGTAAGACGTCGAATTAGAGGGACTCCAAACCAACAAATTGACCCAATTTTACAAATTGCTCACTTGTCTACTCACCACGCGGTTTAAAGTAAATGAGCTACTTACGTCCACATGTAAAGGGAAAGGAACATAGGCATCACAGACGGTACTACATATCACTTGAAGCTGACGAGTGGATTCGGTGAATTCGGCTAAATCAAAGAGTGACAATGTAATTAAAAAACTAGATGATAAAATAATTTTTACAACAAATATTAATCAAAATTTTCCTGTTTCCTGATATGTCACATAGCTTAGCCTGACAATAGATGACCTTTTTTCTCTTGACAATGACTAGGTTCGTCCAGGCTTTATAAAATATTTTTCCTGGACTCGGCCTGTCGATGTTCAAATCTAGCCTTTGGTCCTCAAGCCAAGTTTTTTTGGCATCTTCCAGCATAAAAACTTATTCGCGGATTTTCGTGACCAATTTTACGTTGAAAAAAACTCAAAATCTTAAGATAAATAGTTTTTGAACGCAAATAATCACCCACAAACGCTTCAATTCTTTTAAAAAAATACGGTGTGTTGTTATTCTGCCACAGTGGTCTACGAAATCTATGACAAGAAAAGTATCCTTTAACTTTGAATTTCTGTTCCAGATGTCCCTCGGGATGGCCCGCATCCTTCACCTCCTAGCCCATTCACCACTTGGATCGCTGGCGATGAATGAGTTTCGGAGGCACCAGTTCGTCCTCGTCGGAAGGACTACCCTTAAGTTATCGGATGTGGATGACGTCGGAGTCACTGAACCTTCCTGCGTAAGCAGTGACGACTGTTTACAACGCTTGCCATCTGAAATGCAGAATAACTCGTACGGGGTAAAAAGCTCCCAAAGCCCTTGTATCAAAGGCCGCTGCGTTGGACACAATGAGAAGTTGAACGTATGGCACGCAGGACGTCACTTTATTCGTCTGTTTCTACCGCCCAGTGCTCCGTATGCACTAGAACCTCACATCCAAGAGCTATTAGAGGCTTACAAAACTGCCAGATGGAACTCCGAGCAAATCTTGGAGGCAACGAAGAGGTTGGTCACTCGCTTCGTACCTGACGCCAAGCTGAGACAACAACAATCGATGGGACACGGCCCTGATATTGGCAGAGGTGCCATAAATTCGATTTATGAAGGATAAGCAGGAATCCAAGGTATGGAGAGACAAATTCACTACATAAGTAGGATACGGTTTCAAACCTGACGTGGTAGAAATGCGATATATCAATGATAAAATATAAACACCACTAGCAATATCCACAATTTTATGTAAAACTGCATTGCACTGCCAATCATGGTTCCAACACTATGCGACATCATAAGATGGCCTTGAAAGTGTGATAGAGTGTCGAAACCATGGACGGTAGGGGAGTTATATATTTAAGTGTGGAAATAACTATTTGTTTTCATATTTTATCACACCATATGTATTATTCAACAAAAGTTTAAATAATTTTATCCACTGAGAACCAAGTCACCTTATTCTTTAATATTTTCTCAAGTCCATATAAAAAATACCTTACTTTGTTAAATTCCGAGGATACTAGTTAGCATTCATGAACCTATGATCACTTTCAAATTCTTGCAGTCTCATCCAAGAACATAATTTACATATCCCACGTATTCATACCTTTCCACTCATCAATTCTCCAAGGGTTTACCATTATCAACTCAAAATTCATTCACCTCCTCCCGGCCAACGCAATTTCAACTCGTATTAAAATAAGCTTCTCTTGACAAGTATTTCCGACTGCACTTTAAAATAAAATATTTTAAAGAGAAAAGTATAAAGTAGCCATTTTTAATATTGATATGATAATACTTTGGCTTGTATAATATGTTTTTTTTTTGTTACAGGCTATTCAACATTGAGGATGGCTAACAGCGCAGCAAACAAAACCTAACGAAAAACATAAGTTCAAAGAAATCTTAACACAATACTGTATGAATTAAAGTGATCGGTTAGTTTTGGTCACATGAGACTAATTGTAAAGTATCTATTTTTGTACAATTCAATTCATTAATTTTGTATGTTTTATACCAAGGAATGGATGCGACACCAAACAACCAATGTAAGTGTTTTGCACTTATACTCAATAAACCACTTTCAAAAATGCCTACCTTACTTGTCTATGACGTATTATACTTAAGGTTTCCTTGACATGTCTGTTGAATGATAGAAACAACCCGATATCCACATTTTATACGCCCTGTCTGGAAACTCTTCATTAGTGTGACCTGGGCATAAAATCCTAATTTTAACAGTTTGAAGGGAAGCCTAAGAGAGTTGAAACTTTTCCTTCTCTGAGATTCTCATATGGAATTAATGATGCAATACAATTTAGTTCCAGAATATTTTAAAAATTCAATCAAAGAATACTTTGATGCAACAGAGCATTTTGAATTATATGGGTGGCCGGATAATGGAAGGGCACCTTTAAAGGCCGCTTTACACGGGGCACGTACTTGCGTGTGTACGAAGGCGCAGTCAAAATTGCGCCGTGTAAAGTGGTGATTTGCTAGAACACATGCGAGAATGCGTGGACGTGAGACGACAAAATAGCCCCTGTTCTAATTTCGCTCATGCACTCGCGCAATTCCACGCTATTTTAGAAATTAATGCAGCTCTAACCTGCGCAATTCCGTGCCCCGTGTAAAACGGCCTTAACACATTCTTTAAACACTGTTTATTCTAACATTTCCACTTCCTTTCTCGTAAAAGGAGTTCGTATTTTTCAAATCAAAATTTTCTTATTCATGAAGCCAATGCACACGATGCTGCTCAGTCCACACCGCCCTCTTGTATAAGTCTACTTCAACCACTTTCTCACAAGCAGTCAGCACATCAGACAAATTATGAACTACAATACGACTTATCCATCATAATTTCACATTGCGTAGTAAAATTATTAACAATTTTCAAAATTCAGACAACCATCTTAAAATGCGGCTGCGACATTACCGAGGTAAAACAAAAGGTTTGATATTGAGGCGGGAAATAATTTTAATATTTAGTGTATGACCTCTATTTTTAAAACTCCTATGAGTTATAAATACAAAATAAAAGAGGCATACGATCGGCAGAATGGAATTCATACCATCCCCACAACCGATCAATTGAATCACACAAATATTTGTCTAATTAAAAAAAATAAATTAATCTGTATCAAATGTAAACTCAAATAATGAAATCATTTCTAAAATAGCAATTAAATATTCCGCATCACACAAATTCACTTAGGTAACCACATACAGAAAATATTCCACATTTATTGACAGAAAATGATCATTTTTTGTAATAAAACAGAAACTGTACCTTTTCAATTTTCATCGCTATATTAATGCACACTTTCGTTTCATTTTATTTCAATATTTTGCATTTAATATATCCGAAAAGTGATTTTAGAACAAAATGAGTCCGCTGATAAAAGAAATAAAATTAATACATATAACATTATGATGACCGCGAAACTGCGTATTTCATAAAGCTGGGCTCGATAAAACTTAATAATAAAAGGAAACTACAAAAAGCCAAACCACTTAAAAAATTATTAAAATCCATAATTCCATCATACTTATATGATAATATATTTTTTAAAGCCTTAACTTAAAATAGGCCAATCCAAATTACAAAAATGTATTACATTTTAAAGTACCGTACCACTGTAATTGATAGTACATAGACAGTTTGTAACAGATAGTTTCCACATAGTTTTCTTAATTCTCCTTTTAAACAGTGGAACTCTTAATAACATTATATTCTCCTGAAACGTGCCGCAACTCAAAAGAAGCATCTCTAAATGTGGAAACATGACTGCCTTTGACAATAAACATAATATGATCGTAAAACTTCTATCTCCCTTATTGTATGCATATCCTTTTTGTAACAAATTACTTCCCATCATGAAATGGTATTTAAATGTATGTTCTACGGGATCCAGTCTCAAAACAATAAAAAATTTCTATTTTATTCTACACACACGCCCAATGATGTGACTTGCGCCGTAGGATTTAAATGTAGGTTAACCCCGAAGCTCCCGAAGATTAACCCCGAAGGCTCGGGTTCAAATCCCGGTGGAAGCAGAGAATTTTCAGAGACTGCCCGGTACCTGCTTGAATGTGATATGTAAGACATTTCAAGCGCAACGCTCGGAACCTGACTTTTTTACTTTGAAGCGTAACGTCCGTCGGATGGGACGTTAAACCGTGGTTCCCTTGGCGCCTTTCGTTATGAGCAGGCTAATGACGACGCCAGGTATCTCTCCATCCTTCCTGCAATACGCTTTCTTCATGGGTCCAATGATTTTAGCTCTGTGTCGCCTCCATGCGAAGGGCGTGCGCTGACCAATACTGTTTCGAAGAATTTTAGGCTTACAATTAGTGACAGTAGAAAGAGACATAATTGTTGTTGATCTCACTCAAAAAAGGTTCCGCTCAGGAAATCATGCGCTTGCCACAGCGATGCTACGAGAAGAACTTCTCACGCCTGAGGGCCGAAGGAAGTGAACAGGTGAATCGATCGACAACCAACTCTTAAACGGTGGCGCGCTGCTTCAAGTGGTCCTCCTCTCCCTCATTGTCTGTCCCCGGGATAAGTTGAGTGCCGGCAGCGAGAGGCTACATTCCTCTTCCTTTCGCTGCTTAAGCCACAGTGTGCACGTTCCAGTTTCCTCTCCATTCTTGGCACCCCCGTGCGACGTCTCGAGTGAAGATGGCCAATAATCGATTTCCAGTCTCAAAGGTAAAATTATACAAGGGCAGTAATCACAAGTTCAGGCCAAAATTGAAATCCTAGCTTTCGTCTAACTACGAGAAATGTAAACATTTTACCCAGAGATATACTATGGCATATCTTGCGTAAAAATCTTGATACGTTACCTATTTCTTGTGTACTAAATTTATTGGAAATAAGCATTCCAGTAAAAATAAACAGCATGAAAACAATCCTTATCGTTTTGTTAAACTATAAGACCTATAAGGTGATCAGGATTTTACCATTCCAATTCGGCCGCACGCACAGAGCCGATACCCACTTTTGTTTACATTCATTGAATTTTCAAGAAGCACCAAACAGAAGAGCCAACCAATCTCGTCTCAGTTTTAGTAGAAATTGCAAAAATACTTTAATGGGTGCTTCGACGACTAAAGCCATTCCGAAAAATACAATTTTCAATTAAATAAAGAGTAAGTAATTGAATAAATCTAAGGTAATCGCAGCGACGTCAATGGCGTGGAGACACAAAAATAAATAAACATTAAAAACTAATTCACACTTGAGCGCAAAAATCAAGTGCACATAACAGAAAACAGGAAATAAGGTGGCCTGTGAGAAAATTTCTGCGAATCGGATTGGCTAAATCATAAGGCCAAACTGACCCGTAGTTTTACAAACGCAAAAATATTGTAATTTGTTTATCTTTTAGCCAACAATTATTAACAAATCATTTTTTTAAACTGTAATAAATTATACTGGGCGAAATTTAAACCTCTACTCACTTTTTCCAAGAGCCGAAATATTCAGATAAATAATAAACTGGGACACGAGATTCATTAGGGAAGTGGAATATTAAATTCTACGAAATTTAATGGCACAGCCGTTATTTCTTTCATTAAATTAAATATGGTAAACAATTTCCACCAAATCGAAGAAAATACATTTGAATACGTAGAGGGCCTTAAAACAGGCAAAACAAATAAATGTCCAATAAATAATGTTTTCAATCTATTTTATTCTTATATCTCGATCGTTTCTACAAAATATTTTGAAAGACCTCCTTCCTTCAGCTAATGTTTGTCTTTCACATATACTAATCTTTATTTGAAGACTTTTTGTGAAAGGTGCCATAATTTCCGAGGTGAGCTCGAGAAAATTAATAGGCTACAAGTGACGTGCGTAATCTTTGGGAAACAGGCAATTCCTGCAAGAGGAGAAGACCAGGAAGATGAGGGTCTTATCTTCCTCTTCCTCAGACGGAGTACTGCCAAGTTGACGCTAAGCTCTTCCCTGCCCTTATCTACCTATTTTGCAATGCACGAAGGAGCTGGGGCCATCCTTTCAAGGTTTTCTGTCATCCGATTTGCAAGAAAAGCTAAAACCACATGATTCTGTGAACTCCTGAAAGTCAATCCAAAACATTTATTTCCAACTTATCTCGGAACTAAGTCTTCATTTGTGCTATCTCATTACAATTCCGCTCCGGTACAACGTTTACCGTCATGAGATATGACTGATTAATATAATTAATCCCTTATCTAAGTGGTATAGGAAAACAGAGTTACCTTTTTCAATATCCATCGTATTTTTTATAAAACAGAGGAATGATTTCTAAATTATTTTTTGCGAAACGCAACATTTAAAATTTAAAATGTGTGACAAAAGTAAAATATTTCCTATGCCAAGGACTCTTCTAATATTTAAAGGATGAAACTTTCGATACTAAGAAAGCACTTTAGTATAGCAAATTTCTTTAAGCTACCTCTTACCTGTCGGAAGGAGAACAACTCCAGCCGACGGGAAAAAGTGAAAGTTTGGTAGCGCCCATTGTTACCGGAAGGACTCTTAAACCTTATTGCGCACACGGGCCACTAAGAACACTCAGCGAAATTGTTACAAACTTCAATATTCCGTTGTTGTATACTTGTGGCGGAAGATGCCAATCGAAAAAAAAACTTTCTTCCCATTTTTTTCCAGTTACACCTTCATTGATCAAAGTATCATTCTTTTTCTTGCCAAAAATATGAAAATCTTAAAGTAACTTTATCGAAGAAATTTTTACTTTTTCTTTCTCCACATACCTACTGAATGAGTAATGAACTTGATCCGACGGCGAATAATTACAATGGCAAGTTCATTACAACGGCAATTTAGAGATAAACCAAAAACATTCTTGACAGAAAGTACGAATAAAATAGGTATCGTTGGCGCCATAGATGTACAGTAACATATGGGATACACGTATTCGAAAAGCTCGGATACATTGGAGGGCATAGACATTGATGGATTATTCCCGAAAATTTATGTGGCATTAGCACGGAATAAATCGGAAAAATTGTTGAACTACAGGCATTTCGGTCGCGTCACCACAGCTCTCGCGGGACAGAAAACAATGTAGCCTATATCAGCGAAACTTCGAAGTGAACATAGAAAAGCAATTTTCGACTTCTTGGCATGCGAAAACCATTTAAATGGAAACATTCCAGATCACGTAAATTCTGATGGATCTGATTGGCTGAATTCTGCGATAGCGTTCGTTTACATGCAGTTCACTTCCATTGGAAATTATATTAAACACACAGATGTAAAAGTAGTAGCATTTGCAAACAATATGTGTATAAGTATATAATTTTCCATTTACCTCAACAATAGTGAAGATAGGGGGCTACAATGATGAAGCTTTTAGGCCTGTTTACCCGGTGCATTAACACGTACGGGTTAATGTCTAAATGTATGAGCGCGAGAATAAACGCAAAAATGCACCGTGTAACCACCCAACTTGTGCGAATGCATGCACAGAAAATAGCACCGGTTCTAATTTGGTTCATGCATTCCTATATGTTCCGTTCCGGTCCACAAAAATCATTCACGCAAACAGACATTAACTCGTACGTGTTAATGTATCGTGTTAACAGGCCTTCATGCGATACTTTTCTACCCTACCATACTTTCTTTACTCAAACGTCGCGGGAATACGTAAAATTTCTTGGGATTTCTATTTAAAAAATGCAACTTTCAGGTTTTAGCGAGCAATTACTTTTTCCCGGTGTTTGACGTCACAAACGGTGCCATCTTTTAGCCTTTTTGAGCACCAAGTACGTCCACTGTTAATTTTCGTTTATTCCTTTGACGCAACATTGCGATTCGTTTCCTTCTTGGACTATCAGAAAATATTTGCTATGGTTGACTATACGAATTTATAAATAAAGAAAACTTGTTTTTTAATCTACACGGCTAAAGCTAAGTTTTATAGTTCGTTCACTTATTCCACTAAAATTCGATGAATATTCAAGATCCATGTCGTGTAAACAGGCCTTTTGAGTTATTGAGCATCAACCGTGAGCGCGTTTGTTTATATTAACTCTGAGAGCGAAGTAAACATTTTGTTCTTTTCCCCTGACGCGAATGCGAGGGCTTTTCGGGTGAAGACAGAGTCTTGTATTAGAAGCGCAAGTTGCGGGCAAGTGAAATGAATGGACCGGCATTGTTTTATTGAATCCGTGTCTAAAAATTTATTTTTCAAGAAATAAGCGTGGACCGTAAGGTGGGTAACTATGCAGAGTCGCCAGCGAGTGCACACTTAGTACAAACATTCCCTGCATCAAAAATCATTTGTCTTGACCAGGATTCGACAACGGATTTCCCACTAGAAAGTTATGTGCAAATAATAAAAGCCTTCAAGAGAAGAGGTCTTTCTGGTAGCAAAACTGCTCTGAGCGGAGGTCGGCAACTCACGGGTCACATACGCCCCTAAAAACAATTCCCGTGGCACGAAAATTCGTTGTTTAATAATTTTAGCACTGATGGCAGCTAAATCAATTGAGGTGTAAGTCAGTGAACTTTTTGCCATGTACTTGTTGGTTTGATAAAAAGATTAAAAAAGTATACAATCAAGCAAATAAGCTAGGTAAATTTATGAAAACATCTTGCTAAAATACTGGAATGAAAGCTCAGAAAAATGAAATCTTGGTCGAATGGCCATGTTTACGGCTATTGTTCACCGTTACTGTCTTCTACCTTAGTTCAAAGAAATTATTCGTGAGGGACTCATCATTCCTTTTCCTCTATGCCTAAACTTTCTGACCTTTTTTCTAATTACCGTACTTTTGCGTCTAGATTCAAAAGCAAATCGATATCTGGCTAGCATGCTTTGTGCCGTATACAGGACCCTAAGAGCTCGTCCTTCATCAACCCCAGGTCCTAAGTCCTAACCCAAAATATTTCTTTCCCCACCCAAACTGAGACACATACTAAAGGGTGCTTTGCCAGTGTTCGGCACCTTGAACGTGACGGTCACCAGTCGAAACCTGGGTCGGTGTGAATAATAACTATGAATAATAATTAAAGAAGTGTCGTACTTTCGTCTTCATAAATACAGCCATTCGCGTCTCATACAGGCCCGCCACCTAAACAATGCATCCCGAAATGGTTACTTGGCGTGAAATCAGAAGCTCCTGGTTGGGATTCAGATTAAGGAAAATAATATTACTCCGTGGAACATTCCAACGTTACACAATTTCTTACTATTGACACGGCCGGGTCCGTGCCTTGTTCTCCGGAAAATGAATATTTTTTAAATATGATCGGTAGAGCACTGCACGCGATGGATGGAACATGGCGAGAAAATCTTGAAATTCACATGAAGAGTAGCGCCATATTACCTAGAAACGACTTCCTCGCATCAATCCATCAGCGCGAGGAGCTACAGCAGGGTTAGGGTCAGCAAAGCCGTAAGCTACGTGACAGTTATGATTGCATTCATCGCATCCTCATTTCCACGGGGTACAAAATCGAAGAGCGTGCTACCTTATCGAGCGCATCAAATTCGTGAGAGTATTCTGTCAGGCAGCAATTCAGTCGGATGTCAGTGGCAGATCCATAGGGGGGCTAGAGAGTGCTTTAGCCCCCCTGGGGTATCCAATATCCACTACATAAAATGGTAATTTTATGTGCTTGCTAGGAGGATACTTGGCCTCAGTTTATCAGTGGTCTTCGATGAAGATAGTAGCATATAGATGGCTAAGTTCTAAAAGCATGCATCTAAAATTCGATCGGTTTGAGACAGGTATCTTAAACGAAGAGTAATAACATTTAAAAATAAAAATACAATCAAAAAACAACTCTTCGTTTGCAAATGAATGCTTCTTTTTCAGTTTTATGAGCTTTTGCTTTTTAATTTCAGAGTACAAGAAAAAAAAATAATCGTTCTTTGCTCTCCTGAAAAGTTGCTATTTTTGATATACGTGTTGTTAGAACTTAGCCATCGATACGTCATACAGTACTGGTTTTTATTACAACTACGAAAGTTCCTTTAAATATCGTTCCGTAAGAGACATACCATCAGATGAAAAAGTTCACTAGTTATTTCTCTTATGTTCATACAAACTAACCATGAGGTAAAATTACTAAAAATGTACTAAATGTTTGAAGAAAGGTTTAGTGCTTTCCCGGCAAATAGACTTAGTAAAATGTTCTCGGGATTGCAACTGGGTCAGGAACTGCATAACTGCCGACGTTTCGATGTCCGACTCGGCCTATTGATGGTTTTGAGCACAGGTTTCCAAGTGTTCCTCAACGCATATCCGGAATCTTGGTTCTTGGCCAGTCTAATTTCAATCGACTCTTTGTTAAGTCGATCCCAAAAGCTATTGGATCGGTAGAACATCTTGGTCTTGTCGAACTCAACTGTATTTCTGCATTCCATCCAATTCTCTGCGAAGGCTAACTTTTCGGACTATAAAAGATTAAAATACCTTAAGTAGTCTGAAAATATGAACCCTCAAAAAACCTATCCAGTTGGTAAAAACAGAACTGAAACTTACTCCGCAGTAAATAAAGAGCCTCAGTTGATTGGGGTAATCGAAAAATCATTAAGAGACCGCAATTTACTCATGAAAACAATACGCAAGAGCGTAGTAAGTAATATGCAGAGGGTCAATTCTGCTCTCCAGAGAGACGTGTCTTCAAGTGACGTGGAATGTAGGTCAATTGTGTCATGACTACGAGCTTACCAATTGCCTACATGATCCCAAAACCGTAACAAAAGGAGAATATAATTTGCCATCCTTTTATAATTAAAAAAAACTCCTTTCGATTAGCCTAAATTGACCGGCAAAACATTTTCCCCACGGCCTTCGCTCAAACACACATTTAGGTCTATTTATCCACCCAAAAACACTTACAGAGACCAACTTTCAAACATACACGCAAAAAAACGTAGTCCCCCTGCGCTTGAATCTATGCAACATCAATACCTGATTAAACTTTATCAAGGTCAAAGAAAAGTTAATTGTTCCTTAATATGCCACAACGGACGAAAAATTGAAACAACCAAACCAGAGTTAACAAAAAAAAACGAGAGCTTCGTCGCGTAAGTCGTATTCCTTATAGGACCTTGTGTTACATTTACCTTCTACCTACTCACAGTCTTCTATTCCTCCTATACCACGTAAACAGTATCTCTTCTGTAGTATAACTTTTGGGAGTCTCTTGCTCTTTAATACTGGTTTAACTAAACATTACCAGATTCTCATTCCTTCCAAAATTTTTCTTAACTTTAAAGTCATTTCAAATGCTTCATCATTTGTTTTTTCTCATACTCTAAAGCTACCTTATCCTCTAGAAAACCCTAATCTTGGTCGCCTTTTGCCTATTCTCAAACTAATTTACACATCATTCATCTCCGAGCTACACGGTGGACCATTTAAGGAAAACGTCCTTTCAGCCTCCTGCATACAGTCCTCTTGTCAGTGGCGTATTTTCTTCGAAGAAAACTTTCCTAACCTTAACTTTAGTTTGGATGAAAAATTTAACATTTACGGGGTAAAAATGACCCAAAAGTTATTCGCACAAGTCCTTTCTCAGTTTGCCTACGCATAAAACAAGGAATATATATTTTGAAAATTCCGTAGCAGTACCACCAGTAGTTACGCCTACTCGTTGAAGAGTGAGTAAATCAGTCAGAACACTCTGCTTTACATTGGAGCTAATATTTTCCTGGACTAAAATGTAAGCTAATCAAGGGCGCAGCTAGTCTAGGGTGGGTTTTAAGTGCAACTGATATTGAAGGGTCTGGGGGGTATGGAATACCCGCCAGGGCAAGAGGGAGGTGCGGGGGCCTTCTCCCAGAAAATTTTTACGATAAATGGTTCAACATGGTGAGTATTACGGCAGGGTGAATATTTTGATGTTTAGTTTGTGAGTGTTCCCTCCCTTTAAATTAATTACAAAATTTGTCACATTAAAATATTTTTAAAAATCTATGAGCTCTGGGAGGGTATACGTATAGGCGACTGTGATCATCAACAAAGGGGGGCTTATATCACAAACCCCTCCCCCTCGCTGCGCCACTGAAGCTAATACAAATGAAATCAACTATAGTCACATTACGTAGATATACAAAATGCGCTAGATGATTAATGGAAAGTTGGATCTAGCGAACGTAATTAGGATAGTGATGATGATGGGAATGAGATGATTAACGTATAATTTGAAGTGGATTAACCTCGTCCTTTAACGATCAACCCACCACTCAAATGAGCTTGATGCTACCAAAAATAAGAAGACAGCAGCAACTAGATACACGTATTAATTCGCTATCAGTATTTGCAGTGGGGACACGTATCAAGAGATAGACAGAAGGCAAAGCGCAAGCGAGCACTTCAGTGATACAAAACGGTACTTCAGCGTCTGTAAGGAATTAGTAATTGACCTCCATAGCGGAAGTGGAGAGAGATATTGAGAGAATCACACGAGCTGAACCAAAAGGCCTCAGTGTGAGGTCATTCCCAAGTGCTTTACTGGAGTGTCATCTTCCTAATCCGATGAACAAGCGACACCAACCCGAATGCGAGAAGTAACACAGGCACTATAATTAGATTCATAATTTCTTTCATCTGTTGATTTCTTCAATACATAAGGACAAAAGTTTGATTTCACCCCAAATTTCTTCTTTGTAAAGAGAAGGCTAAAATATTAAGAATCCGAACGTAATACGTCCAAATATTTCCAAGCGTGATATACATGAATCACCAATGGAAACTAACTATTGAGCTAAGAGGCCGTAGGAAATGGAATAATCATCAAATACCTACAATATGTGACGGATGGTTGTATGATAAAATTATACCCACCATATAAAGCAATAGAAATACTTAAGAATCTTCGAGATTATTGTGCCAAACTTAAGTGGATTTTCCAAATTATAACATCGCATAGTCATAAGTATATACGGAGTGTATTGGACAGGGTACGTCACCTTCCTTTTTTCCTACACGGCTCGTGTGGATAAGGGACTTACGTATACGCGAATCAGATCATTATCAAAGGTAGCGCTCATGGTACAAGGCGACGTAGTGTGCCTGCGTTCTAAATCTATAATAGCGAGTTTAAAAAATCAAAAATACTTTTCTCTTTTCCAAAAGATTTAACATTGAGCGCACTAGCGATTACCGAAGCATCTAAGGACCTTCTTGAGTATGAAACAACAAAAGACCACCGCCAACCTTACACAAATTCGTAAGAGAATAAGTGGGATCATTTAATTCGAACAGGCCACAGAAGGGATTTTTAAAGGAGCTGGTGCATGCAAAAGGCAAGGGAAATATACTGAAAGCTTTGGAACGACTCAAAATTTAAATGCACAGAAAACTTGCATATAAAAATTTTTTCCCACTCTCTCCCCTCTATTTCACGTAATATGCCTCAGATAATTTCACTTTCTGTTATGCTTCAACCACACAACACCTTGCCCGATCCCTTTTTATTCGACTTTTTTCCCTCTCACCATTTACTCTTACCAAGGGACATTTGTTTCCTTGAAGAACTGAGAAATATTTACTTGGATAGCGGATTGAAATGAGTGATAATTTTCAACACAAAATATGAATGAGAAAGACAACCACAAGTGTCATAGTGCCACTGGAGTGCCGACTATCAAGAATTTCCACGCATTGTCTCTCCGACAATCGCTGTCTATCTCACTTCTAATCTATGAATTCTAGTAGACAAGCGTAACTTACTCTCCGTCACTCAATTGGCCAAGTCGACTTCTACTCCCAATCACCATCAAGAGGCTACACAAAGCAATAAACTCTCCGCAATGAAGAGGACTTGGAAAAATGCCACCAATCTCTAAGGAAGTCCCTAGATTGCCTCTCAAGAGGACGTCCAGTCGAACGACATCCTCCTTTGAGGAAAAGAGGTCATGCGAAATCAATGGGCGATTTGCTCTTTTTGGCCAATTCAAAGAGAACCTAAAGCTTTGATTAAATCTTCTCTCCGCCTGTCCGACCCCATTTCTCCGATAATTTCGAGGTAGATTGGACACGTCAAGATACCCCTGAAACCCATTTATATTCACCTGAGCTCTTTCGTATTGTCTTCGGGGCTATATTTTATTCAACAATGACGATATGTTAAAAAAAAAGTTTCCTTCACCAAAAGCGCTGATATTAGATTTGGTCTCCTTGCATACGGTCAGTCGGGAAGTCTGCGCCCTCTTTTTTTTCACGTTTTCCGTTCTTCTATTCTTGCATTGATTTTCTATAGGAATTACTCACCGTTGGCGCGTTTTATAACTAACTCACAACGACCGAGTTGAATTACTCACCGCTGGAAATCCTTCTCATGTATGTGCACGTATTTTTTGTTATTATTCGTAATATTTAATGATCGTGTAGTGTGCATGTGGCGGTCCTCTTGCATACTGCATGTTGGTGATTGAACACCCCTGCCGAACGCCCAGAGGTGGCTCATAAGGTATTACGTAGATGCTTTGCATCGCGCTTTTTCCTTCCCTGGGAAGACTCGTTTCCAAGCTCTTGAAAATTGAGTAACCACATTCTAGACTCCCTTTAATCTCAACAGCTTCCCTAATGATTATTGGGTAGTAATTAATTTCTGTGCGTATTAACTTGGCGTTCACCCATTCACATAGCGATTTCGTCGATGTTGTGCGCTCACGATCCCATGCATGTCAAAGCGTGAAACCACTGTGAAACAACTGAAATTTCCCGCAATATTATTAATTTCAGCTTCTTACCTGATAAATCCTAAGAACCAATCCTTTTCTTTACATAGCATTTCGGCATTTTCCCAACTGATTTGATTTGGTTCTTGCTTGCTCTCCGCTGTTATTGAAGGCGTTTTCTGGGCTCAGGATGCTTCATCTGGCCGCATTAGCAATTCACACTGAACACACCTTCTTGGATATCGTCTGGTTGTATAAAATTATGGTTAATGCTAAGATCACAGTCGATAGGCAATTTTTTCTTCCCCAATGAAGCGCGTGAGGGCGGATTGGCATAGTTTTACTCGAGTGACAAAGGCCATATGGCTATGGTGGGTGGAGATGGTTAAAGGACGGTCACTATGGACCGTGATATTGGATGGGACACGACGCGACTCCGCATTCCCCCTCCCATCTCTCTTCCGAGTCGAGCCAATGACACAGACGCCTCCTCGCCTTCTATTCCACTCGGAAGCTGGCCTTTCCCAACGTCCTGGTAATAACGAGGCCCTGAGTAGGTGCCGTCCTATCCCGACGGAAGTGTTCCCTCGTTACGTTGTCTAGAAAAAAATACGGTTATTGAGCACGTCAACTGCCAATATACTCTACGGCGGTCGTAAAGAGACGGTGGTAGTTACGTGGTCAGAGGCAGTGCCAGGGTTAATAATAGTGACCCCTGCTCCCAGTGTAGTACCGTCAAGTGATTGCCCCGAGAGGCACGAACGTTCATGAAACGGATCATAAAACGATGGAGATCGCAAAATGGATTTTCTAATTTGATCAACTTTGAAAATACTCCAGGATTAAGCAAAATCACTCTCAGGGTTTTACGAACTATTAAATCGAACATCGAAAGCTCTAAAATTAATCGAAAGTCATCAGCAAAGATTCACCATTTCACATCATCTCAACAGAAACGGAAGAAAGTCGGTTTTTTTTCAAGTCGGAACCACTTCCGAATGCTTTTTTCAACAAATTTCACGTTAACTTATCTCTGAGGAAAGCTGGTCGTCAAAACAAAAAACGTCGCTTTTCAAGACCGTCCTCCCACATTCAAAGTCGATACACTGTACTCGAAATTAAAAGGGATACTTTAAATTTATTTCACCGAGTTCGTTTATGTTCATCACAAAAATTATTGTTTATTACTGACATTAATAGGAATATAAATTCATTTTAATTTCAATTATTTAGAGTTTAATGCCAACTTCAAAATATCCTGGCATTTCACACATTGGTCTGGCCACATATCACTAAGTTTAAATACGTCAACTACACTACGCCATTAATTACAGTACGCGTGAAGGCTAATGTTGTGGAATTCGAGGATGGTTCGAGGACAAACGTCTTGAAGCGCGCTGAGTGTTGAAGCAGTGCAGCAGTGAAGCACTTTTGCAACCTAAGAATCGCAAAATTTTTGACGCTATACCCGAGCGTCGCAATATTTGTCGACGATATAAACGGGTTTTCGCACAACATTAAATGTTCACTTTTGGCTGGTCTGTATAAAATGTGACGTTAAACCCGAGTTGACGTTACAGCCGATGCCGTTAACCAAGTTCCACTGTATTACAATTTCCGAGGTGACTTTTTATTCTCCACAATGATGTACGTAAAAGATATGTGCAAATGTGCACCTATGTATTACAAAAATTGATTTCTACCAAAGTTATTTAAATCTGCCACTTGAACTTATGACGCATAAAAATCGGCGCCATTCACCACTAAAAGCAATTACATGCATCGATTCTTCTATCGTATTAGTCAGCAGATTTTCAAATTTCCACATTGTGTGCTCTCACATTCGATCTATTTGATCGCGATTTGGTCCAATTTATCAAGTAGCACCAAATTTTGAATGCTTCCAACCTGCATTTATGCTGCTGCCATCGACAATGCCTCACTACTACATAGAAGCAGGCCCCAGAAATCATCCAAATGGACCGCTTCCTTACTTCAACGCACGAATATTGCAAAAGAGGTTCCTCAAGTCTGCCTGTAAATGTGGAGTCACCCACCGCGCATTTAAGTGGGTTTACAAAAGTCGCCACTCGTGCCTCTGACGGACAAATTGATGAGAGTTTCACGGGGAAATATGGTAATAATTAGGGGGTGTTAACCGAAATTTATACACATGATGATGTGATCTATCAAATTCATTATTTTTCAATGTTATTCTTCGCAATTACAAACATTATAATGCAAAATATTGGAAAAAAGTGGATCGTATTGGACTCATCACCGCGCCGCGGACATTTTTGAAAACCGATTAAAATGCGACCGAAGTGACAACTGAAATCAGCCTTCTATGGATGGAATTGGGCCTCATCTATCAGTCCCCTTGCTTCAACGCTTAATTTCCCAACGGTGAGTAAAAGGTTGCGCATTGAAAAAATTAACTCAATTGCACGGGAAAAGTCTTGTGATATTACTGAACTATATAGCCACACTTGAAAAACTTAGATCGAGGCGCTATTATGCAAACACACCGTTGTCATAGTAAGGGCAAAGTGAATCCAAAAAAATGTTTGCATTGCCATGGCACAATAACTAAGGAGTTGCGACCTCATGCTTATGGACAAAAAATGCTTCAAACTGTCTCCACTATCACCATAAGTATTACAGATTCCTCCACAGACGTTTCCGTTCCTCCACAGACCGTTTCCATCAGGCATAACCATAGGGTTTATATTACTATAGGAGACTCCACTAGTAGTAGCAGCAGCCCCAATGTGAACCCTATCCCCGCGCACTAAATCGCACTCGAACTTTTGTCGGTAGTGACACGAGAATCGGTAGGAGCATACATTAAGAATATGCTCACTCTATTGTAGGAGTCGCAGTTGGCTTTATACCTTTCAGAATTTAAGTTTAATATACGTCCCCATGGTCCAATGTGGCAATCTTTTGTACTCTTTACTTGTTTGCTACAAGTACGTATGTGACAACGTAAAAGGCATGGGTTTTACTTCGAGGAACACTTCATAAACCAAAAATGGCATCCCGATGTCAACTGAACAAGTGGTTCGGTGGAAAAAAGCTTAGTTAAGGTCCGGATGGAGCTAGGCTGAGAGGGTATTCTAAACCCGCGGCCGGAACTTTCAATATAATTTTATTACTTTCTATTTTTTGTCTCCTTTTCGTTCTCTGCTTGGAAAAGCTAGAGCTAGAATTTTATACGGGAACTACTTTAGAATCAAAACTCATAATGGGCATTACTAAGCGTGCTTGCATTGTGGGTCTCGTTTTTAGCGCTTTGGGGCAAAGCATACACCTCCCCTTTGTTTTGTTTATACTCACGTACGTGTTTGATTGTGAAGCTGCATGGGTTTTACAAGCAATTTTTTTGGTTAAACTAAGTATGGTAATTAATTTTTTGCTTATATTGATCAAGTGTATTTATATTATGACATTTGCGTTAATGTCTTTGGGCAATCTTTTGTACTCTTTAATTGTTTGCTACAAGTACGTATGGGACAACGTAAAAGGCATGGGTTTTACTCGAAGAATACTTCATAAACCAAAAATGGCACTCCAATGTAAACGAAACAAGTGGTTCGGTGGAAAAAGCTTAGCTGCGGTCCGGAAGGAGCTAGGCTGAGAGGGTATTCGAAACCCGCGGCCGGGACTTTCAATGTAACTTTATTTCTTTCTAATTTTGTCTCCTTTTCGTTCTCTGCTTGGAAAAGCTAGAGCAAGAACTTTATACGAGAAATATTTAAAATCAAAACTCATAATGAACATTATTACTTTCAATACGGCTGGCATTGTAAACCCCGCAAAGATTAATATGGTCCTAAGTATATTTAAACAAATGAAAGCAGATGTAATTCTCCTACAGGAAGTGTATAAAGATGCAATCTGGGCAGACCCCGATTACAATATGTATGAAAATTTTGGAGAGGGAAACCTGGGAATATGCACCCTAGTTAAATCAACACTTCCAGTAACACACACGCGCGCACACGACTCTGGCAGAATACTAAGCATCATGATACATGACGTCACCAAAATAAATGTATATGCCCCCTCTGGATGTGAAAATCGGAGAGAAAGGGAAACGTTTTTCACCAACCTAATATTACCATACGTTCAATGCTTTCATAAAAAAGCTGTATTAGGTGGCGATCTCAACGCAATCTACAGAAGGAACGACAGTAGCGCAAACTCTGAAAATATCACGTACCCGATCTCACAACCACTAAGACTACTCATACATTGCATCTCGGCGACTGATGCAGCACTACACGCAAACCCAAACAACCTAGGATATACTAGAATTGGAACACGTTCAAAAAATAGAATAGACTACATCCTTACATCACAATCACTAAAAAAGAGCCTAAGAAACTTCCAGAACATACCAATGACCACGTCGGAAAACAACGCTTTACTGATTACGCTAAACCAAGGAACCACTGACAGAAATAGAAGAGCAACAAGAACATGGAGGCTTGATGACATAATCCTAAACACACCGGACACACGAGAGGAAGTTGCCCACCAGATAAGAAGACTCCTGAACCACCCATCTATAGACGGCAACATCTCCCTATGGTGGGAGGATGTCTTCAAAAAGAACATCACTACAGCAATGAAGAAGATTACACAAAAACACGCCTCGCACAAACAAACACAATAAAATATCACCGAGATGTACTCACAAACCACATTAACAACGGAAATAACACCGAGTATGAAACCATCAAGGATTCAAAACAGAAAATTCAGGAAC